>NC_062569.1:13146110-13757499 GCF_022837055.1 Prionailurus viverrinus
ATTACTGAAAGGAGTTGGAGCACTTGGGTGGCTCTGTAGGTTAAACATCTGATTCTTGATTTCTGCTCAGGTCATGATCTCAGGGTTCCTGAGATTGGGCTCCGTGCTGCCAGTGCAGAGTCTGCTTGGGATTCTCTCTCTCTCTCTCTCTCTCTCTCCCTCTCTCTGGCCCTCCCATGCTCTCTCTCTGTCTCTCTCTCTCTCAAAATAAATAAAATAAAGGTATAAAAAGTAACAAACAAAAAATAAAGTTACTGCAAGAAGGAAGAGCTTTTATTCTCTTCAATCTTGGCAAACACCATAACCTCTTTTTGTGCAAACACACCTGTGGTTTGGAGACCACTAATCACTAGATTCACACTTTAGAGATTTTCTCAGCTCACATTTGATGTCCTTGTTCCATACAGGTTTGAGGTAGTAAGGGCAGAACTATTGCCAAAACAGCAAGGGGGGAAGTTTTAACACAAAGATGGACTCAAGGTAGATATGATCAAAACACATAGTTAACAATGAAAACACAATGAGATAAGCTTGATGGTCATTTTACAGGATCATATATTTGCCTACAAAAGAAGCATTGGTATTTGCTTTGTGATCTTTTACATTCCCATCTTTTCATTATGCTTACTCTGAATCAAAGTTCCTCATATTTCAGGAGGTGGGAGCAGATAGGGAGCAAGAAGTATCAGGGAGTAAAAGGTAAATCAATAAAATTGTCACAATATTCAACACTAAGAAAAAACACAGAAAGAATATTTGGAGCCTGATTCTTAATAATTCCGGTTTTTAATAATCAGGCTGGCATCTGTCTGCCTATAACCACAATTATTTATTTATTTTTTACTTCATGAAAAGAAAGAACTGAAATTATTTAATTGGAAAACTCGTTCATTCAGTATGGAGGAGGCAGAACACAGGGCTGGCTGCCCATATGTTAAAAGTCATTCAAACAAAACTCCATGAGAATCAAATTAAGAGTACTGAGGAGGGGTGAAAAATACTGCAAAATACAAAGGTCTCTGTGCTCAGCAGTCTCACGCTCTTTAGCTCACCAGGGGACAGTAAATGCATTTCTTAAAGAGGTTCTATGTTCCCAGATGTTGAAGCCGGATTAATTGTGAATGTTTACCCCCCATCCCTTCTGCACTTTGAGTCATTCTTCACCGGCCTCACATAACACTCTCTCAATGTGATTTTTGTTAGACAAATGGTCTCATGTTTCTGGGAATGGGAAACGCATAACGTGAACACACAGTCATGTCCCTCTAGCCTCAGGCTGATTTATGTGCTGATCCTCACCCTGGAAGGCAAGGTAGTCTGTTGGCACCCGTGAGCTCTGCAGCAGTGGGTCTGACTTGTCTGACTGTCAGCATTCCCACCATAAACTGCTGTTTTTAGAGGTTTACGACTTGGCTATAAAATGTTGCCTAGAGGGCGGTGGATCTTGCAAAATTGTTTTAAGTTACAAGAGAGTAGAAAAAAAAAGAAAAAAAAAAACCCACAAACATAAAGAAACATAAAAAATAAAATAAAATGTCTATAATTTCAGACATATATCTCATGCTTCTGGAACTTTGAAAAGGCTATAATTGTGCTGTCTGTGCACCCTACTGGCATTCAAATCTATGCTTTGAAGTTCAGTGTTTTAAATATAAAATGAAGATACTACCTTTACTTTGAAGAGATGGTTATCAAAGCAGATTAGTGTATAGCTTGCAAGTAAAATAATAATGGTGGGGGGGAGCTTTCTAGTTAAAGAATTTTAGGATCTCTTGCACATGAAACAAGGACCACATCTGGTGGTCAGAAGTGACCACTGGTAATATTCAAAATGAAGCCTTCTGAAAAAATTTATTCAGGTTATGTAAATTGAGAGAGTCATAAATTCAAGAGATATATCCAATTTACCAGGCACAATTACATGACTACTGCTCTTCCAATCAAATAAGCATTTTCTTTTAATAGTGCCTGTGGCGCTGTGAACTTTTAGAAGAAACAATTTGTAAATCAATAACAGTTGAGCTGATTTGACTGTAGTTTGCTCTAAAATTCCAAGACACCCATCTCAGAAGTGGCTTATTATCATCAAATGCTACCTCCCTGCAAACCCTTATAGTCAAAAACAAACAAAAAACAAAAACAAAACACTTGAAGTGATCTCATTTGTTTATCATCAAAAATTCACTGAAGATCAATCATGTGTCAGACAACATTCTAGGTGCTGGGACAGGCATGAAGAAGAACACAACATGGTCCCTACCCTTGAAGAACAGGGAGGGAGGTGGGTTCATGACTAGTACATGTGAGAAAGTGCTGCATTGTGATAGATGTATCAACAGGAATCAACTCCATCAGAAAAATTTCTAAGAATGAAGTCCAGCAGTTTGAGATTTCGCAGGCCTTCCAGAAGATTTGAGAACCAGTCCTAATGCCCTAAGGCTATGCTCTTCCAAGTTTAGAGAGCACGAGAGTCACCTAAGACATCGATTGTGAAACCCCAACCAGCCCTGCTCATTGCTGATTCAGTAGGTCTGGGATAGGGCCCCCAAATTGCATTTCTAATAATTTCCCAAGCAATGCTGAGGTTTCCGTCCTGGAAACTAAACTTAGAGAACCACTGTCCCAAGGCATCCATTGCAATATAATCCATTAAGTTCTCTCACTAACTGTGCACTATCTTGGGAAGAAATGAGAAAACAGTCACTCGAGTCATCTCTGTTTTGTGCTTCAGAGACAGAGCTCCAAATGAGAAATGGTGGCAAGAAAAAAAAGGGATATTTAAAAAGGAGGAGGGGCGTCTCTTGATTTCGACTCAGGTCATGATCCCAGGGTTGTGAGATAGAGCCCTGTATCAGACTCCGTGCTGAGCATGGAGTCTGCTTAAGATTCTCTCTCTCTCTCTCTCTCTCTCTCTCTCTCTCTCTCTTTCTCTCTCCCTCTGTCCCTCTCCCCAACTCATGCTCTCTCTAAAAAATAAAATAAAATAAATACACACACATACATAATAAAAAAACAATAAATGAATAAAAGAAGGAATACTTGTGCAAGAGTTAATTTGTGAATGATCGTGCTTATTGAGGCAGTAGCCACAGTGATTTGAGAAAATGCAGAGCAAATGTCCAAGTGTGAGGAAAGAGGAATTTGGTCAGACTCACTTACCTATGATATAGCTAAGATTATTTTCTCATGTATTCAAATTAGGTAAATTATGTGGGATCCGCACCTTGGGATTTCAAGTCTAAGACACACGGAGAATGAAATACTGATCTTTCATCAGTTTTATGGCTTCTTACAAAAGAGGCAGGGCCATAGTTTCTTTTGATTTCTTAGGAATAAGAAATCACTGCCTTGATTTGAACCTATGTTTTCCTTTTCAGTTCATGTGCTAACTTTCTGAAACTGGAAAATACCATGATTTAGAGTGTGGAGACCTGAGTCTCAGTATTGGAATGTGACTGATAATTCATATTCAAAGCTTAAAGTTTTAAAATGCTACTGCTTGGGGTTTAGTCATTGGGGAACTCCATAGAAAGGTAATTACGCTAACCACCCTCCACCCATCCATCCTTCCAACAGTGAAAAGGAAATATGATTTACGCAAATGTTGAATCCAGTGGGTGAAGATACAAATTAAATAGTGAATTTATTATGGTTTTGATAAATTTTATTTGGGAACACAACTCTGACAGGAGCTGTGACATGACCATCTAACTTTGGAGGCTGGAGTTAGAGGTCAGTAAAGGGTTCTTTGAAGAAAAGACATTTAGGCCAGTATCTGGAGGATAAATATGCAGAAGCCAGGGTAAGAGTCACGACAAGTGTAACAGTCAAGAAGGGTTTCTTGTGCCCAGCATACAGGGCAGGAAGAGAGAAGGCCAGGAAGTCGAGTGATGTCACGGACAATGATGTCAGGAATGATGTCGGCAAGGCTGGGAAATCCAATCGCTCAGGCCATATGGAGGGATATATGGAGGCCATATGGAGGCCCCTGACATGTTCATATCTGTATTTTAAAGAATCATTTAGAACCTCTCTATGCAAAATGCACCAAAAGAGGAAGGCTGCCTTCAAAGCAGGCATAACAGAACAATTTAAAATTCCCACTTTCGAACCCTCTTGCACTGTTGGTGGGAATGCAAATTGGTGCAGCCGCTCTGGAAAGCAGTGTGGAGGTTCCTCAGAAAATTAAAAATAGACCTACCCTATGACCCAGCAATAGCACTGCTAGGAATTTATCCAAGGGATACAGGAGTACTGATGCATAGGGCCACTTGTACCCCAATGTTCATAGCAGCACTCTCAACAATAGCCAAATTATGGAAAGAGCCTAAATGTCCATCAACTGATGAATGGATAAAGAAATTGTGGTTTATATACACAATGGAATATTACGTGGCAATGAGAAAAAATGAAATATGGCCTTTTGTAGCAACGTGGATGGAACTGGAGAGTGTGATGCTAAGTGAAATAAGCCATACAGAGAAAGACAGATACCATATGGTTTCACTCTTATGTGGATCCTGAGAAACTTAACAGGAACCCATGGGGGAGGGGAAGGAAAAAAAAAAGAGGTTAGAGTGGGAAAGAGCCAAAGCATAAGAGACTGTTAAAAACTGAGAACAAACTGAGGGTTGATGGGGGGTGGGAGGGAGGAGAGGGTGGGTGATGGGTATTGAGGAGGGCACCTTTTGGGATGAGCACTGGGTGTTGTATGGAAACCAATTTGTCAATAAATTTCATTAAAAAAAATACAAAAAAAAATTCCCACTTTCCCTCAGTTCCTAAAGAAAACAAAACTTTACAGGTTTTTACTCTTTTATGACGACATATACTATGATTATAGTTTTGCCTCTTACAATGTACATTACTGGCTTCTGCACTAAGAAGAATAATCTTCACTGTAAGCAAACTGAAAGCATATAGGAAAGACAAAAGTGAGAGAAAAGATCAGCCCAATCTCTGGATTATACGCTGAACTGTGCCTCCCCCTGAACCAATTCCTATGTTGAAGTCCTAGCGCCCAATAGCTCATACTGTTACTGGATATGGAGATAGGGCCTCGTAAGGGTGGCTCCTCATCCAATCTGATTGATGTCCTTTTAAAAAAAGGAGATTAATACGTAGACACAGAGGGAAGACCGTGTGAAGACAAAGGGAAAACAAGGTCATCTATGACAAAGCGAGAGGTCTCAGCCAAACCTGCTGGCACAATGATCTTAGACTTCTCTGGCTTCTAGAACTGTGAGAAAATAAATTTGTGTTGTTTAACCCACCCAGTCTCTTGTATGCTTTATGGCAGCCCTTGCAAATAATACACTCTGTACCAAAAGCCCCTTGTTAAAAAAAAAAAAAAAAGTCACCATAGGAGCTTATACACTATTCAAGATTCATTACACTGGCAAAATTCAGAGCCCCAGGCAATGTGATTAGCTCTGCCTAGATGACACAAAGGAACAGTTGCGAATGATCTGGAAAAAGTGAATGCCTCAAGGATACATTCAAGCCAAGGAGATTTTCTTCCCTCTGCTTACTTGTCTTCAAATCATCATGCATCTTGTATGTCTACCAGTCTACTAGAACATGGTGGGGAATCAGAACTTTAACGCATGGTCCATGACTTCTAGGAAGTCAAGTTAGACATCAGTTCATAGTTAATTTCCAATTTGTTATCTTTCAAAGTGGGTTAATAAGAGTTGGTTTGGAGTGGTGTTCCACATAATGGCAGGGTTCGGTATAAAGGGACACACCTGTCTACAATGGGCTGACTTCCAGATGACACGAACATCCATCCACTCATCCATGTGAAGTCAGCTGGAGACCCATAAACACACCAAGCCATGGAGTCACAGCTCTTACTCTCATTCTTTGTTGTTAAGCAGTTTCTTTCTCTCTGAGGTTTCTTGAGCTTTGTTTTTCATGAAAGCACAGCAGGTACAACCATTTTAACTCTATTCCTGGCTGAGATCTTCTTTTGTAAACATTCCCTTAAAGTTAAGATGAAAACTACTTTTCCTTTTCTGACAACGAAAAAAGTACAATATTCTTTTTTCTGTGCTGTGTAAAACATCAAAACCACACAGCTAGGGCCTCTTAAATGCAAATGCCCTCCTGACCCCCCTTATTTTTCTGGGTTCCTTGGGACTTTCCAACAATTCCTGTTTCTCAAATTCTTTCTTCTCTTCCTTCTCTTGACTGAGAAATTCTATCGTCTAATTCTTTGGAAATCAATGCAAAAGCATTTGGATGCTTTGTTCACCACATGGGCTCTTTAGCTTTGGGGTACTGGGCATTTATTACCACTAGCAGAAATTGGCAGCATCTGATTTTGCTAATCTACAGGCATAGAGAGAACTGGGAATTGGGTATGCATATCATTATGACCCAAGACACATATAACCATTCTATGTACATATTTTAGCAAGCACAACATATTTATAATTACAATGAAATTCTTTGGAGCGAGGCCAAGATACAGAGTCGGTTTGAAAAGCTACTTTTTTTGGAGGGGGGGGAAGGGGTAAAAACGTTCTATTGCTGTGGGCCTTATGCTAGAAAGGAACGGAATTAAAAGGGAATCATGAGGAAAGACAAGTAACACACGCATGTAACAAGTGTTTTACCTGGCAAAGCCAACGCCTCTGCTGACTCCATTAGCATCTCTTAGTATTCTTGTGGAAATGACATGTCCAAAGGGTTTCAGCATATTCTCAAGCTCCTGCTCATCCATAGAAATGGGGAGATTTGAGATGTATAGGTTTGTTGGGTCTTGCTCTTGTTGCTAAGGGGAAGAAACAAACGCATTAAGTTCTGAATACTGAAAAACTTATTCCACAAATGGCTAAACTTTTGCATGAACGGCAATATAGATTCCAATCTCCAACACACTCTTGAATGTTCCTTTTCTAAGGGTGCTACCTCTTTTTCGTGAATTCCCTTCCTGTGGAGTGTTTCTTATAGAAACAATGTCATAAATGAAAACCAAGCTTTCTATTCAGCCTCCTTAGAAACGAAAAACAAACTTTTATTGCAAAGGAACTAAGGAAATGTGTATTCTCTTTGATTACCACTAACTACCACTGTTACTACCCCTGTGTCAACCACCATCACCACTAGTTACTAATGTTGCACTCAGTGAGTGCTTACAACAGGGCTAAGCATTGTTATTCATAGTTAATGTGCATTATTTGAATCAACAATAAATATGATTGCTACCATTTTGCAGATGACAAAATTGATCCCTAACTTGTCCAAGTTACACAGCTGGTAAGTATCAAAGCCAGGGCTGAAATGTGGGGCTATCACCAAAGTCTATGGGCTATCACCAAAGTCCATAGGCTTCACTGTTCAGCTGCCTTCCACTAGACCCATGGCTGCGGGAGGAGGGGAGTCACATCAGCCTCAGCATCATTGTGGAATTTGCTAAACATGAAAATCCTCAGGGCTTACCCCAGAACTACTGAATTAGAAACTTTGAGGGTGGGACAAGCAATCTGTGTTTTGACAAGCCCTCCAGGTGATTCTGATGACTGCTCAAGTCTGGAAAATGCTATTCTACACCATACATGAATATTTATACATGAATGAGATAATGATGTCTATCATTTTCTAATCCAACAGCAATAGTGCTAAATAAGTTTCCTTAATAGAATGAGAACCCAAACAATTGCTAGCACTATCTCCATGTGTATGGACGCTCTCTATTTCACACACTGAATTAATGTTGGAATATAATTGTATATACGTTTCAAGATAAAACAACTGTAAACCTGCCATATTATAACCATATCAAAATATATCATATATTTAAGTGCACCGTTACATTTTAACCAAAGCAACAACCTTAACTTCAAGGATAAGTGAGATTACATTAGAAAAAAAAGTCCAAAATCTATAGGAAATGACATATGTAATCATAAAATATCTTTTGTGAAGAGATACTACATTCTGTAGAATATGTGAGGTTTTAAGCATGATGAAAAAAATACAATGAACAAGATTCCAAGTATTATTTCAAGTCAGAAAACCAGTTTTGGTATAAAACAAAACTATTGTTTTTAGTCTTGTTTTTTGTTTTATTTGAGAGACAGAGAGAGTGTGAGCAGGGGACGGGGCAGAGAGAGAGAGAATCTTAAGCACGTTCCATGCTCAGCATGGAGCCGATGTGGCGATTTTTCCCACGACCCTGGGATCAGGACCTGAGCCGAAATCACGAGTTGGACATTCAACTTATTGAATCCACCTAAGCTACTGTTTTTAACTGCACTAAATATTCATACAGGTCATAATATTTTTATTAAGCTTTCAGATTAATAAGTTCTATCATTAGGTTAATTTTTTAAAACATAGTTTAGTTTCCAAGCTTTTGTATCACCATGGAAAATGGTGAACATAAACATAGAATCAATCAGAAAAAGACAACACAGCTTCAATATTTAGGAATAGTGTCAATGCAGAAACTATGCAGCTGTAGTCAGTCTCTTTCTCTTCCTCTCCCTCTCTCTCTAACACACACACACACACACACACGCACACACACACACACACACTAGCGTGATCCTAGAGAGAAACAGAGATGATATTATCTGTTATTCATTCCTAAATGGTCATGATTATGTTTGTTTTTTGGTTGGTTGTGTGCTTTGCTGGGGTGGTGGAAAGAAAAAAGAAAATAAAAAGTCGTGTGTCAGATATGTTAATAAAGAATCTTATGCACATACAATGTTTAAACTATTTCACTACCCACCATTTAATTTTAATCTTTATATTATCACTCCAAAGGTAGCTTGGCAAATATCATTATATTCATTGGATAATGAAGAAACGGAGCCATGAAGATTCATCATCTTGCCCAAGGACAATCTGATAATTAGTGACAGGGTTGGAATTAGATTTAGCAACCGGTTTCCTATCTTCCAGCTCAGTGTGTTTCTCACTAGCCCAGTGTTTCCCAAGACTCAATCACCTGCATATTACCTGAGAAATTTTTGGCAGCCATGTATATTTTTTTATTTGCTTTCTTTAAATCAACATACCTCTGGCCTTAAATAAGTTCATTTAAAAAGTAATTTATGTTGCTACCAAACTAAAAAGCTGGTATTACCTGGCATACATAAATTACTGTAAGAACAGGAAACAAATCAGTGTTATTAAATTATAGCTAGATGCTGTTTGTTTGCAAAAGGCATTGACTCTCGTGATTGACTTTTTCTGTTACAAATGAGATGCGTAATTAAGACAGGAGTGAAAAGCATGCTAACAGCAGATGGATTCTTTTTGTTCTGGGAAGAGTCAAAATTGAGACAGAATTCCAAAAAGAATAATTTTCTTATGATGCAATTTCTGGACCCCACACACCTAGATTTGCTTAAGTTCCATGAGAGAGACATGTCCCACAGATTGGGAGTTCTGACATTAACCCTGAATTTCTCAGAGGGGGCACACGGTAGTCCCATGAATAGGTTAGAATTTGTCCAGTATTCTTCACCCCTTTGTCATCGATGAGGCTAAATAACCACAACCAGCCAATCCACTATCCCAGGGTACTGTACAGAACTTTTCATTTTCTCTAGGCAAGAACGTATTAGTTTATCCTGATGCAATTTCATTTCCAAATTCTCCAAGTGCAGAATGCAATGAAGCTTCTCAAAATCATGTGTGATAATCACGCAGAGCTTAGTTCATAAGGGGGTGGTCAGTAAGCTATTTTCTGAATCCAAATTCAAACAGCAAGGCTAACTCCTTAATTTGTATTCACAGAAAGAATATAATGTTGGGCAGTGTTATTTATTAAGTAATTCTGTCCTTTGAAATTCAGTATTAGTCTTGAATATATTTGTTGACTTGACAATAGAATTTAACTTCCGCATAAAATGAATTTTAGAGTAATACGTACACTCCTATTTTTACTTTTAATGTTATCTATGTATCAGGTTTATGTAAATTGATGGCAACTTTCAAAAGCTTCTTTGGCACTATGAACTACTAAAGAGCACCTGACTTTTAACTTTTCAGAAAAAAATTCTCATGTGAGAATTGAAATCTAAAACAACTTCAAGAAAAAAAAAATTTTTTTAACTTTTTAACTTAAATTTGCATGATCATTTAGTTCGAGAATGGACCTTAGGGGACATATTCTTCAATCTGATCATTTCATAAATGGCAAAAAAAAAAAAAAAAAAGTTAAAGGGGCAGTTATAACTTGCTCAAGTCCACCCAGCTAGCAACAGGCTAGAAATAGAACCCTGGTCCTCTTTACCTGACGTGATGTCCTTACCAATTCATGACACTGCCTATTCTCTTAAGAAACAACGAATAACAGATAGCAGGTTGTAGTTCAAAGGAATTATTAGTACAGGCAAGAGTTAATACCTCTGAATTCCCTATTTTATTCATTTTTGCTTATTCATCAATTAACTTTAGCTATAGAATTAATTCTATCAAAAAAGAAAAAAAGTTCATGGCATTGGTCAGTATTTTTTACACACTCACAGAATGAATATCCTGCAATGTAAACTCATTTGTAAAAGTATATGACTACAATTCACATACATATTACACTGAATTGACCAGGTCACCAAAAGTAACTCCCCATTTTTGGTCTGCTTCTACACCTTTTCATGCAAGGATTTCTTGATTTATTATTAAATTGATTTTATTATTAAATTAAATTATTATTTAATAATGATTAAATTAAATTATTATTACTTATTATTAAATTCATTTAATTTTGTCATGAGATTGTGAAACAGCAAAGTATCCTCTCCATTATGAATGAAAGCAGAGACCTGTCATTTCACTCGAGAATATGTAAATAATTCATTTCTTCCTGAAATGACTTCCTTTTTCTTGCATTTTTTTGTATATGTAAATTGCCAAAATAAGATTTATTGGCACTCATTGGCTCTTTAACAGTAAGACAACTTCAGAGTTTCAGAGTATTTCAAGGTGGCTAAGGAAATGAATACAAATGGAGGATAATAATGGTCGCCCTTATCTAGATCAAAGGTTACATCTGTTGGGGAAAATCACTGTGAAGAAAAAATGTGATCACTGGTTGATCCATTAGTTGCACGTGGGCAGTTGGAGGCTCCTCACCCCCTCCCCTGTCCTTGGAATGTGGATTCCCCTTGCTTTCTCCACTCCCAGAGGCTGCTCCAAGGACACAGCCTTGAGATAATGATGTGAGGATGAGACCATCTGGATGGTATGCGTGATTGAACCCAGTTAAGGCTTTCATATAAACTTTTCAGATTTGGCAAGTGGGTAGAGAGATCTAATCATTTCATCACTGCCCAAGGTAAGCCTTGTATGCAAGTTCCTTTTACTCATGAAACCTGCCACTTACCTACCTGACTTGACTCTTTCCTTCCATCTCTCCCCATCCTCTGAGTACTGGGACCAGTTTCAGAATACACCTTGGAAGCTCCAAAGGAGCTTGTAAACCAACAGTATCTAGAGCTGTTTTTGGATACGCATGATGGCTGTTACATACACATGATTCTGAAAAAGGTAGTTAGTAGAACAAGACTTCAAAACTTAATCTGATAACACTCAGACTTGAAACTATTTAAATATTTAGGAAACAGCTTTAGCATTAGAGACTTTAGAACAATGTTTATTAAGCCATCTGGGGTGAAGACTGTTTTTATTTTCAATCTGTGATGGAGCAATATTTGTAAAATACAATGAAAATACATTAACAGAAAATAAAATAAAGTTGAAAGGTATGCAAAATAAAGCTGCTTTTTATTATTACATTTGATAGACCAAAATTACATTTGAATTAAATGTTGTATTGATGTGAAATTGTTACATAAGGTTTTAAATGCTTACTTACAATTTCTGTTACTTATTTCATTGTGAGCAGTACCATTTTGTGGACCAAACTTTAAGTAATAGTGTTTTAGGGGACTATGTTCCTTTTTTTTTCCATCACAATATAATACCCTATAGTTATTAGTTTTTGTTTACTTTGTACACTGTCAAGTCCTATTTTTAATCACAAAATTGTGTTACCGATTTATAGTCATTTTTGGACAATTACACAAACATGTCTCAAGATGAATTATCTGAAGCAGGGGTGACAGAACATCCAGAAATATCCTGAGGAAGTTTGAAATAACTTTAAAGCAACCATGTGACAATATAATACTTTAAAAATATGTTGGGAGGGATGTTCATACAGACTGAAGATAATAATATATTACCTTACAGAGAGCAGAGTTTCACAGTATTCAAAGTGGTTCAGGGTCATTTTATTTCATGTGGCCCTTTGTACTAATCCCACGAGGTAGGAAAGGCAAGCAAGAGTTATCACCTCCTTTCTACAAATGAAAAAACTGGTTCTGATATCTGGGAAGGGTGACCAAGGTCACATGGCTTAGTAGGCAAATAAACAACATCATAAGTGGTACTTTCTGACTCTCGATCTGATACTTTCTACTAGACTACACCAAGTCTGAGGATTGCCTAGAAATACTGCAATTCAATGGGTCTCCCCTATAGAAAGGAAAATCAATGGGGAGACGAAGGAGAAATTTTTTTAATGGAATAGTCTATTTTAAATGTTGTAGCAATTTAAAAGTTAATAACATAAACTGTTTTCTCTCACCCTGAAACAGAAGCAAGGAGTCAGAGCCTCCCATGTAAACAACCGGCCTAAAGGCATCAGAGGTTTTGGAACTAGTTTACCACTAACTTTGTATAAAGTTGTCTAGTAATATTCTCAACACGTTTGGTGCATGGCTGTTGGAGTTGTGGCACCTCTAGACAAGGCCTGGAGGAAGCCTACAGTTCTGGCCATATTTACTTCAGAACCATACATGTATCTCCTGGTTATTTTACATGCCAACTTCCCTGTGCCACGGGGGGCGCAGATGGTTTGGTCAAACATTATTCTGGATGTATCTGTGAGGATGTTTTCTGGGTGAGTTTAACATTGGAATTCATTGACTGAGTAAAGCAGACTGGCCTTCTAATGTGGGCAGGTCTCATCCCCTAAGCTGAAGACCTGAACAGAACAAAAAGACTGAACTCCTGAGTTAAGAGAGTATTCCTCCCATCTGAGGGCCTTCAAGCTAGGACCATTTAATTTTCCTGCCTTCAGGCTCAAATTGACATGATGGTTCTTCCTAGGTCTCAAGCCTGGTGGCCTTCACACTGGAACTATATACCCATCAGCTCTCCTGGAGCCTTCTGCTTGATGACTGTAGATCTTGGGGCTTGCCAGCCTCCATAATCATGTGAGTAGATTCCATATAATAAATACATACATACAACATATATGTATATGTTATAAATATGTATCTCTCCTATTGGTTCTATTTCTCTGAAGAACTCTAATACAGTGGGTTGTGTCAAATCTGTATTGCTATGAAACAATAAGGACACATGGTCAGCTCTGACCTTCACACTAGGACTGCTGTACTCCTTACTTGCAGAGCCATGGCCTTTGAGAGAGGCACCGCCTTTCCCTAAATGCTCCAGAATCCTACATCTGAGGTAACACATTAAAGAACAAAGGAAAAAGTAAAGAAGGTCTTCCAAGAAGTAGGCTTTTACCCCTACATGGTGGCTAATAAACTCTGTCCTGTTTGCTAAGTGGTGAAGGGTGTCACCCTGGGTTTTCAATCACCTTCTCCCTCCACTAGAAGAGAAAGGGTGATTTCTCTTCCCCTAGTTTCCCATGGTGATGGAGTTGGAGGAGGATGAGGCATATCAGTTTTTCCTCCCAAGGCACCAATAACAACAATTTCCCTAAAATAAGAATCAATAAGAACAGTTTCTATAAGGAACACATGTTTTAAAAGAAGCACTTAATTATTTCAGATTTAATGCAAGCATAGCATTGGCAACTGGAGTTCATGTCCTCAAGTTCAGCTGGAGGGTTTAATTCTGGAAAACAAACTCGGCAGAGGCCTGACTGAAACCATGCCAGGTGCTTAAGACAACCTGCACCGCTGGTCATTTGCGCTATTCTTTAAGGCTTTTATTTCTAGATCAATTGAGCAGCCTCGAGTTGAGATGAGCAGAGAATGATTAAATGAGCCTCTCGAGTCTTTATGACTGAATTTGAATTACCTGTGGTCCTGGAACAGGTGGCCAGATTGGATTCCTGGCTTTCCTTGACTTCTCCCTCCACATGCACCTCATGAACTCGAGCTCAGTACCGCCCGTTATCAGCCCTGACGTGATGGTTTCTCCTGTGAGAAAATGCTAAATTAACATATTACAATATTGAGATCTCTCTATAGTTTTATTGTAATATATTACGGTATCACAAATATGTATGGTTTTGTACTCTGGGTCCTGACAGTCAGAAATTAGAACAGGAAACCAAACTATAGAGAACTACTCAATATTGTAAACAAATCGCACCGCGTTTTCTCAGAGTCCAATCCACCTCTCTGAATGGGTTCTCTGGGATGTCTATTTTATCAGCCTGTTGTGAACTCTGGGACAAAAAGTCATCGCTTTATTTGTTGACAATGACTATGATCCTCTTTCAAACAACCGGAAGCATGGAAGTGGTGTGAACACAGCTATACGTTTACCATGTTATCCTGTTACTTTCTTCTGGAATATCTGCCACGACACATATAAATAGAGAGCAGGGCAAACCATTTTGTATCTTCTGCCTAGGACGTGGCAGCTTAGATTTGCTGAGGCTCACATGAACACGTGAAATATACACGCATGTATCTCTGAGATGTAAAGATGCCAGGGATGTAGAGTTCCACTCGAGGGCAACCATTCTCATTGTCTTCCATGTAGATGACAGCCCCAGAGCACAACGCAAGTGGTCACTCTTAGAACTGTGCAAGAGTGCTTGCGTGGCTAACACCATGTCTAGGAAATTTTAGGGAGGCCTGATAAAATAAGGATACCCTGTTAAAGGTGAATTTCTGATAAATTACAAATAACTTTTTTAGAATAAGTATTCACACATATTGCATGGGGCACACCTATACTATAATATTCACTGCTACAAGGGATTAACATTACTATCATATTATGTAAATTATTTGCTGTTAGATAGAATTCATATTATTACTATTTTATGGTAAAATAGTATCAAATATTTCCTTATTTATTGATCTATTAAAGTTTATTTATTTGTTTTTAGAGAGAGAATGAGAGAGAGAGAGAGAGACAGCATGAGCAAGGGAGGGGCAGAGAGAGAGGGGAAGAGAGAGAGAATCCCAAGCAGCCTCCACAGTGTCAGCGCAGAGCCCGGCGTGAGGCTTGATCTCACAAATCTTGAGATCATGAGCTGAGCCGAAACCAGGAGTTGGACACTCAACCAACTGAGCCACACGGGCACCCCAAGAATTTAAGGATACATGACACTAAAAATTTAGTACAGTGCCAGCTACGTAGGGGAAATTCAGTAACTCATTATTCTTTCTATAATTACGATTAAATTAAAAATAAAGAAATTTAGGACATGGCAAGAGGACAGTCACTAACTAAATGTAATCATGTATATAAAAGAACAATTATTACTATTTAGAACCTGTCCCTCTGCATTCCTCACAGGTGCAAACTTACTAGACATTAAATTATGTGGAGGTGGATATGTCCAACCGAAAGGGAGATCCTTAAAATGTGGCTACTTATCAGCAAGAGAATCTAGAAATATATCATGGTGGGGAAGGGTGAACAGAACAATGCTCCTATCATTTATGAGCTAAAAAGATTAATGATTTATTACGAGGCTCATTAATCAAAATCGTATGGCTTTTTTTTCTTTCTTTCTTTTTTTTTTTTTTTAGGGAGCAATTCCACTGTTCAAGTCAATTAGCCCACCAAAGCTATTACACCAAAGAAGCTGGAATGTTATTCAGACTTCCCTGGGAGTATTTAGAGTATAAAATAAATGCTATTATTCAGAAGATACCAAATTGCTAAGCTTCTTAAATTCATACAATTGGGAACCTGCAGTACATTAAAATACTGAAACTCATTAAGAGTCTTTTCTTCCCAGCTTTAGAGTCATTGGCATTCTCAGCACAGTTAAGAACAATAAAAAGCTCCTGGCTTCCTAGAAAAGAGTGGCTTGCACTCCTCCAGCTCCACTTCAATGAATCACTGAGGCAGAACTGGTGCCCAGCCTTCGAGACAACATCAGCTCCTGCTGGATTACCCTAATACTTGAATAGGACTGGAAAATGAGCTAACATGCTACATTAAGAGGAGAGAAAAGAGCAGCTAGCTTATAGCCATCATTTACCTTCGTTAGCGCTCTATTCAAAGCATTTGAGCATAAATATACAAAATGTTAGTAATGATTTAACTCATAAAATAAGAATCGATGAGTCTCTGCTTATATAAGTGAATGACTAATGAGGGATCCTTTAGGCAGAATGGAAACTAATAAATGTAGAAGGGATGTTGGAATTGCAAAATCACCACTCGGCAGTCAGAGTAATAATAATTGACTGATCTAAGAATGATCAACGATCAGTGTATGGCAAAAGAAGTGAGTGAAAGTTTGATGAGAAAGAAGAAATGGACATAATCTCAAAGAATTTCCCCCTAATCTCAAAGACTCTCCCCACCAAATATTTATTAATTACAAGGGGAAAATAGTAACTTTTCCATGGAGGTACTTAGTAGCCATTACTTTAAATGATCAAAGTAGCATCACCAAAATGGGAGAAGTGAACACCACGTGCCTCCTCATATGATGCACTAGAAGGCATTCACTGTGGCATTCATTCCACCAACGCATGCCCGGACTCTACCCATTGGAAAATATCAGACAGGCCCAAGTTGAGGGACATTCTATACAATAACTGGTCTGCAATCTTCAAAATGTCAAGACGAAGAAAGACTAAGGAACTATTCTACATTAAAGACACTAAAGAGACACAGTATGTAAATGTAACAATTGATCCTGGATCCCACCCCTGTAAAATGTGTGTTTACTATAAAGAACATTAGTGAGAATTGACTAACGTCTATTGATTAGACCTTTTTAGTGTATCAATGTTAATTTCCTGATTTTGATCATTTTACTCTGTAAGAGTGCCCTTGTTATTAGAAAATACAGTTGAAGTATTTATGCATAATGGGGCATGATGTCTGTAATTACTCTCAAGTATTTTAGAATAATGAGAATAATATGTATATATTTATGGAGAAAATGATAAAAGTAAATGTGAGAGATGTTTAGTATATGGAAAATCTGGATAAGAGATTATACTATTTCTGCAGCTTTTTGTAAGCTTGAAATCATTTGAAAATAGAAGTTAAAACAACTGCAAAAATAAAATAAACAAGCTATTACTCTTGATAGCTAAAATCCCCCCAAAATAAATATTCATCTTAAGTACTTCACCTTATAAAAGAAACATAAGGCAGTACACATTCTTTGTCTTGCATTCAGACTTACTCCCTCAAGACAGAGAGAACAAAAACCATGGAATTCAGCATCTGTGTCCCTTGATACAAGGTGATTACCATACTCAACACCTTGGACAGTGTCCATTTGTCCAGCTCATTAGCATACTTTTAGCTCATGGTCTCTGCTAAGAGTTTTAGTAATATATCTGCTTGGGTGTTTGAACAGAGACAATAATGATGGAGACTCAAACTAGATCCCAGGAATCTAGAAAAAACAGTGCATAAAAGGAGAGTGAGATGAATTCACTTTTAAGTATAGACATAATTCTCCTCCAACACCACCATGCTTCCTAACACCCTGGCAGATTTTCTTCTCATTATGTAGCCTATATATGCAGTATCAGGATTATTTCCTCCTTCATATACACGAAACCGATGATTTGGAGAGTAACTTGTAATTTCACACACAACATGGGGTGAGTCAGTGGTCACTCAATTTGAATAATGCACAGATTAGTGAGGCATCTGAGGGCAATTTTGCCCCCAGGAGACATTTGGCAATATCTGGAAACATTTTTTTTTGTCACAACCGTAGTGAGGGGGCTGCTCTTGGTATCCCACAACATACAGGAAAGCCTCTTACAACAAAGAGTTATCTGTGAAAGAAAATATCTGTCTGGCCAAGGTTGAGCATCCTGGTATCAACCCCTCTAAAGAGAAAAAAAAAATGTATACATATACACATATGTGTGTGTGTGTGTGTGTATACACAATATGTACGTATATGTATAAAAATATATATATATACACATAATATATATGTATATACACAAAAATATGTATACATAAACACACGTGTGTGTATATACATGCACATATAAATACCAGTATTAGATGTCTATCACTCTATATTAGTAGATATTATGTTTTATATAAATATACACAGTAGACTTCCAGCTTTGACTTGGTTGTTTTCATTAAAGAGAACTCAAATATATGCAAATGCTTAATTAATGAGGTAAAAATGCCTCTGTTTGTAGCTCGTATGCAACTAGTAAACCAAATACACTTTAAAATTGCATAAACGCAAAGTTGCATAACCAATACAATTTAATTAAAACATTAATTGAGTATCACGGATGATGTTGCTTGCAACGTGAATATGTTTTTGACTGCTGCACATCAAATATTTTTGAAATTCATGGGCTATGTTCTCTTTGCCATGTGACACTGTGATCCTTCACCACTTCCTTGTATTTGCATTACTATAAAATCTTCATCTGGGCTTAGCTTGCCAGGCTAACAGCTTTCATGTGGCTTGAAAGCATCATTTACTGATTACATCTGCCTGGTTCTTTCCTCATCAGTCCCAGACAATGACAGTAGGCCTCTTTGGCACAATGTGATTATAGACATAAATACAGACACAGGCAGTGACATCAACTGGTCAGCCAGATGATCTCAAATATGCTTTCATAACCTTTTAAACTTAGAGTCATAGGATGGAAATCCCCAAGTTTGCAAATTCTCATAGGGAACTCATGAATCCTTAAGAATCACTTCCATGGACTTTGTTGAGAAAGATGCCAATACAATGAAAAACCACCAGGGATTTCTGTGGCCAATCTGGTTTCAGACCCAGATGTATTACTTGCATATTAGCTACAGGGAAGCATATATATACATTCATACACACATCCTGTAATTCTGGGCTAGTGAGTTCACTTCCTTAAGCCTTTGTCTCCTCACCATTTAAAAGGAGGATACTGCTACCATAGAGTTAAGGTGAGGGTGAGAGTTACAAGGACACTTTATAGATGTTACTATTATAGATGTTAATATCTATATCTTCTCCTCCTCTTAAGCTACCATACACATTCACTGGTTGCCTGGCTATATTTTCTTCTCAAGTAAATGAGAAACAAGATAAAATTAAGCACTTGAGGAGGCATGTAACCGTCAATTTTAGAAGCCTGTATTAAAGAAAGCACTAAATAAAAATGTACCTATTTACAGGTAAAGGTATTTAATTTATTAGCTATTCTGTGAAAACTACCTTATTTAGCATACAGCAAATCAGAAATCAAAGAAGACAGGTAGAAAATGGGCAAGAGAACAGAAATCACAGCTTCCTTTTATGTTTTTTTTTTCCATTTCCATTTTATTGTGAGCATTTTAAAAAGTGCCAGATTATGACTGACAAAGGTTAAATATGATCAGATTTACACAGAGAAAGGATTGATGAATTTCAAATTAACTGAAAGGAAAACATTACAAAATCCATAGAATTCAAAACATTTTCCAGGCAGGTGGAAAAGCCAAGTTCCTCAGGCAGGAAAGAGCTTCCTCTTCATGAGGTCAAGGAAACAGGCCAGTGGATGGGACACACTGAGTAGGTGGAGGCATGAAATGACAATGTGAAGGTATGTGGGGGCCATCAGTTGGGCATTGTAGGCCATGCCGAGCTGCATGATGGGAACTGGGATCATGTTCTTATGTGTAATGGGAAAGCACTGAAGAAGTTAAGGTGGGAGTGGGGTGGGGAAAACATGACCTGATTTGTTGAAAAAATAAATCTGGAAGAAAACGGAGAACTACGAAATAGGGTAGGGTTCCCATTAGGTGGGAAGCTTTTGCAATAGATCAGGAGAGTGATTATGGATACAGCAGTGGAGATGATGGTAAAGTAGGTGGTTTAAACAAAATCTGTTTTTAAGGTCAATTCTATATACTTCTGCATGGCTGCAATATGAGGAATATGAGAAAGGAAGATTCAAGGATTATCTCAGGGTTTTGAGATTTGCATCTTCACCCGCAAAATTACTATTTATTGTGGAAGAAGACATGGAGAGCCAAATTTGAAGAAAGAAATCTAGAACTCTCTTGGATACTTTAAGTTTAGATATCTACTTAGTTTCAAGAGTAGTGATGGTGTACAAATATAAACACCCAAGAAACCTGGAATCTCCTAAATCCAATTTTATAGACTAGCATGGCCAAGCACATTTATAGAACTAAGAAGACAGGAAACATATTTTCCTTGCAAGCAAAGGAATGCACACATCCGATCATAAAATATTACTTCAGAATCCAAGGCATCTGAATGATAACCATGCCCAAGATTTTCTCGGAGGACAGAGAAGACTTGCCCAACCTCCCAAATCAAGTCTGGAGCTGGAAATTAGATTCTCCCAGCTGCTGATTCAATATGTCTGTCTTTAGGAAAATTTTCCAGACTCTTATAAGGAATATTTTCACAATGCACAAGTTCCCTTCAAATTATTTAGTTGTGGAACCTTGTAGTCAAAGCATGGCTTGTGCATCAGCAACCGTTGGTGGTTAGAAATGGAGAAAGTCAGGTGCTACCCCCGACCTGCTAAAGCAGATCTGTATTTTAACAAGATCTGCAGGTGATTCATGTGTACATAAGAGTTTGAGAGGCACTGTTATAGAAGTTAAATCACTCTTGGATTTAGGGAGGATTATTTAGCAAACCTCTAGATTCACACAGTAAAATGAAGACAAATACTGGCATTGTTCTCACTCAAATGATCATCTAGCCTACTCTAATATTCAGTGAGAAAAGCTGCCATTGAAAATAACAAAGTACTGTGGGCATGAACTGACTTGGAAATGTATCCAAGGTACCTTGCTGATTTTTTTTAACAAAGCTAGTTAAAGAACAGTATGCAGGGCAGGATTGTAGGTGATGCTCTATGGTCATAGGGCTCCACAGCACACCCCCTCGGCCCATCTGACTACAACACATCCAGCTGGACGTTCACAGGCACCACTGCCAGTCCCATGACAAGCAGGTGCTGGGGGTCTCGCCACTCTGCCTTTTCCAAAGCTGCAGAAGGCTGCTCAGTGCACATAGGCATAGCCCAAGGTGCAGGGTAGTTCACAGCCTGGGGACAAATTCCAACCAATGGGGTATGGAAGTTGAACAATAAAAGCTTCAGCCTCCTCGTCTGATGTGCATTCTACATGGCTCCTCAGAGTTCTCCAGCAAAAATGAGCTCCAATCACCAAAGTCTGTTTATTAGAACATCCCTTTTGGACTTTTCTCCCATCTCCAACTCATATTCTTCATTCCTTTACTTCTATTTTGTGGATCACTTCCCAAGTAAACTAATCAAATCCTTGTCTCAGAATCTGCTCAGGAGGAAGGAAACTAATGCTATGTTTAAAGTGTATATAATACAGGGGCATTTGGGAGGCTCAGTTGGTTGAACATCAGACTCTTCCCTTTGGTTCAGGTCATGATCTCATGATTTCATGAGTTCGAGCCCTGTGTCGGGCTCTGTACTGGCAGCCTGGAGCCTGCTTGGGATTCTCTCTCTCTCTCTCTCTCTCTCTCTCTCTCTCTCTCCCCCCCCCTCTTTTTCTGTCCCTTCCCCACTCACACTGTCTCTGTGTCTCTCAAAATAAATAAATAAACTTAAAAATATTTTTTAAAAGCGCATATAACACAGATATGTTACAGACACAAGCATACGGACAAATGCATGTCTATGCACGGGGAGAGATGAGGAGACTTATCTAGAAAAATGATGTTGGTCTCTATGGGTAAATTTACAAGGGGCTCACATTGACATTTCTGTAGCATTATGTATGATAACTATTATTTTACATTGGATGCTATTTTGATAAACTTAAGAAAAAGGGAAAAATGGAAAACATCAGGAAGGGGCCTGTACAAAAGAGAGATAACACAATCCAGTGCATATAAAATTATATACTAGGAGCTGTCATTTTTGATTGTCCCTCTGTGGCTTTCCTTTCCCAAGAGAATCTGACTGATAATGACGATGGGTTCCTTCAGAAAGAGTGGTTCTTCGTCATTTTTATGAATTTTTTGTCCTGAGAAATACAAAGTGTCTACGCCAAATTTCAAAATCAAGGATCCTGAAAAGACAGTATATAATGAAGAGATCTAATCAGGTTATTATCAACTTGCCATGCAGTGAAATCATTTTCTGCCTCTCTTCCTTCACTTTTGAAGTCTGCGCTAGAATTACCAATTCTCAAGGTTATTGCTCATGAGGTGAGTGAGAGCACTGTAAGAGTTCAGGCCCCACATTTTTGTGTAGTCTTAACGGGTCAATGGCCTCATTACCATACACATTCAAGAATGGTGCTAACTTCCCCAGAAATAGGAAAATATTTTTTTAAAAATCAGCCATGTATTAGTTCTAATTTAAAAGACACAAACCCAGATAGATCCCCAAAGCTGGATCTCATGATTTTGTCATAATTTTCATTTTAATGCTAGTAATTTAAAATTCACATTTGAGGAATACATGGGGTGGGGAGGAGGGCAGAAGACAAAGGAGAAGTGAGAATGTGATTATTACAAAAATGAAGGCATAAGCTTCGTACAATGCATGGCAAAGGAAAAGAATATTGACTGGAAGTGAACAAGCGTATGTCAAAAACCAAACTAAACCACAACTATAATATCAAAAGAACAGTGTGAATAATGTGCAGTGAGTAACAATACTAAGGATGACTACACTTTATTAAGCTCTTCCTTTGTGTTGAGCACCATGCCTTGCATTATCTCTAATACTTATGTTTAGCAGTCACAGTGGGTATTATTGTCATCACTACTTTAAACATGAAAAAATGGACACTATGTGAGGGTAAAGGACTGATCTAAAATCACACCGTGACCAGAGTTAAGATTCAAACAAGACCTGGGACTCTGGAGTCAAAGCTCTAAACCGATAGCAGATTACCACCAATAGCATAACTTGTGCCAGCTCAAAATATCCAAAAACATGTGCCTTAAAATCAAGTGCTATGGCTGAAATGAAAAGAAAAAAATGATATGCGTGAGATACACATATATTGATAATCACTTCTTGCTTACTATACCAGCCATAAACATGACTTGCCATGAGAGAAACAGATTAGGAGATACTGATCCATATTTTGTTAACAAAACTTCAGCAAACCAGAAGCTACTAGGACATGTGGAACAAAGAAATTAATGAAAAGGAAACACATACCTACTTTTTTGGCCTGCTACCATCACAGAATAGTACTTAAAAGCAAAACTAGAAAAAAAACCCTAAATATCCTACAAAATGGGAAAGCTTAATTTACTATATTTCCATAAAATGGAGGATCTTGTGGTTATTAAAAATGATTCTCACAGAAAGCTTTGATAAAAGAAAATATCAATGTCATAAAGTTATATGGGGAAAGCAGGCAAAAAACAAAAAAAAAAAATGTGTTGGCACATAACACATTTGCACAGAAAAGAACCAGAAGAAAACATCAACTTTTTAATAATGGTTATCTCTGAGAGGGGGGCATCAATAACACACTTTCTGTTTCCTTCTTTCTTACTTATCTATGGTTTCGAATTTTTTAATATAGAAAGGATAAGATTTGTCACATTACCAAAATAACAAACTTAATATAAATTCAGAACTGAATTTCTCTCTTGTTTGCTTTCAGAAAGTCATGGATGACTCCTTTGCTTTTCAAGAACAATGCAATAATCAAATATGTTGACCCAGTTATCTCCGTCCGGATATCTTTATTCTGGTAGCTGTGTGAAGATGTCTAGAGGATACACTTCCAGAAGTAGAATAATTAAAGGGAATACAGATTTAATATGTTTTAGGTAATCCCCCCAAGTTGTATCAATTTATACCTCTGCCAACTGTATTCAAAAGTTTCATTTCCTCACACGTCTACTCTATCAGCATGACCCATCTTTCTAATCTTTGGCAACCTATTTGCTGAATTTGAGGGGCACTTAAGACTTCTGCTCTTAGAGTCATTGAAATTCAAACATTATATTTCAAGATCCTTATTTTTATGTATGTATGTATGTATGTATGTATGTATGAAGGTAGTATGTGGATGTATTTATTTTACTTCATAGGAATTATAAGCCAGAACAAAAGATGAAAAAGGCATGAAAGGGTATTCAGACTGGTTTGGGATTTGTGCAGGGGAAATGAGCCTACATCGAAGAAACATGCACAAATAGGATAAGGCATCTGATGCAGTAAACTGAACAATTCCTTCATCGAACACTCACAATGCCCCAGCAGGTAGTATACTTGCAAAAGAAATGATTTGTTACTAGAGAGCTGAGATCACGGTTTTACCTTTGACCTTGAGACTGGGTTTTCACTTCTCAGTTAACAAGTCTGTAAAACAAAGGCCGGTGACAGAAACAGCCACTCAGCAGGCAATGATGAGTAAGGAATCTGCACACAGAATGTACAAGGGGCTTCTCCAAGGGAAGATGGTGCCATCATAGCGCACTACTGAAGTGTGTCTCAGTCGCATGATTGGAAGACAATGTGCACTGATTTCAGCAAAGTAACAGCAGGGAGACGCATAATTTTAGGATGATCTACACGGCTTATGCTATAGGTAGAAATTTTGGAAAAGTGTGGAAAGTAGAGCTGCGAGGAAACACAGTATGGCCTACAGAGAAAACAGGGGAGTTGAGTCAGAAACACTCATTTTCCTAGTTGACCAGTTGCCCAGTCTCTCTGAATTTCATCTGTCTCCGCCATAAATGAAGCTCGTTCTACCAATATCATGGAGCTGCTGGGTGAGACAGGTGAGGACATTTATGAAATACCCGTAAGCACAGTGTTTGACATATATGGGCAGCTCACCCAGCCCCTGGATTTCACACAGTTTCGTTAAAGAAATAAATGCTTGACCGGAGGCCATTATTTTACAATTCACAAAGGACAGGGAAATCACCTTCTGGAAAATGCTCTTGAAAACCAGCATTTCAAACAAAACCACTAATTGGGCAGATGTAGTGTGGGTGGGGGTGAGGGACACGGAAGAATGGAATTATCTTCAAGAAGTTATGACTTTTAATTGTTTCCCCCCCAAAAAAAAGATTAAAACAATTCGCTATTATCTATCTGATGAAATGACACAAGATCCCCTTGAACTTTCTAACGTAGAAAATATACAGAACATCTACCTAAATAAACAAACCTAGCCCAAGGAAGAAAGATTTGCCTTAAGGCTGTAACTTCTGCTATATTTATCATGGGCTAAGTTTCAAAAAAGAGCCTATTCAATGCTGCCCCCATTTCTTCAGAGCTATTACCCGAGTGCTTGTGTGCATGTGTGCGTGCATGTGCGTGCCAAAATACCTAAAATTACTTTCTATGACCTAATCCTACCTGATATGTTGAATGGAAAAAAAAAGTAAGATAAAGTAACCTACTAAATATACTTCATCTTTGTGCTTCTAGGAAGAAGAGAGCTGAATATCCATTCTCATCTATACCTTGTGTTCCCTCCCCTACGTGCGATCCCTACCAAGGTTATCTTACCAAATCTCATGAGTTTAAAATCCAACCCAGGTCCACCTCCACTCCTGTCCTTTCCTTTCATCTCTAGACTCCCATCCCCAACCACCTACTGAACATTTCCATTTGTATGTCTCACAGGCTTGAGACATACAACTCACTCCTGCCCCAGCTCACTGCTTCCCAGCCCTCCTCACTTTGTAATGCTAACTCTTCCAAGGCTCAGGTCACAAAACTTGGAAGTTATCCTTGACTCTTCCTTCTTTTATCTTTTGCATTCCATCACTGACCCCTATTAATTCTACTTTCAAAATCATTCAGAATTCAACGGCTTCTTCCCACCTTTACTGCTGCCCACTGCTCCAGTCCACTGTGGTCTCTGTGCCGGGTTATTACAATCACCTCCTAACTGGTCTCCCTGCCTCCACCCTTGCCCACCTATACAGTTAATCTCAACTCAGCAGTTCCATAGATTGAGTAATCCTTGCTAAACTGTACATTCGGTCATATAAATTCCCTGCTCAAAATCTCAAGGGTTTCCATTTCAGAATAATAGCAAATGTCCAAAAAATGACCTAGAAGCCCTAGTCTACCATTTCTTCTGCCTCTCGCTCACTCTACTTTAGCCATTCAGGCTTCCCTGATATTCCTCACACACTCAAGGAATTTTTCTGCCTTAGGACTTCTACACTTGGGGTTTCCTCTGCTTAGAATCATCTTGCTCCCAGAGTATTGCCTGGCTCTCTCCTTCACTTCCTTCAGATCTTTGTAACAATGTCACCTCAGAGAGGCCACCCCTTAGTATTTTATTTAGAATTGCACACAGATATCTTTACCTCACTCCCTTTACATGCCATATTTTCCTCTAGAACAATACGACTTACCATATTTTTCTTATTTTGTTATCTTTCTCTCCTAGGATAGTATAAGCCTCATGGAGTAGGATATATATATATATATATATATATATATATATATACATACATATGCATATATTTGCTTTATTCATTCATGTGGCCCTGGCTCCTATAAAATATCTTGGCACATAGTAGGTGCTCAATAAATATTTGTTGAAAAAAAGAATTGATTTTTAGCAAAGTTTTGGAGCTGGTTTCACTGCTCTAAAGACAGTGTACGTGCTTAGAGGAAGCAAGGATACGGTGTGTGAGCATGCATTAGGGGAGGGAGCCCTTTCTCATGTTTTTTTTTCCCTAGCATTTAATTAATTTATTTGTTTGTGTTTGTTTACTTAGAGAGAGAATGAAAGAGCGAGAGCGAGAGAGAGAGAGAGAGAGAGAGAGAGAGATTCCCAAGCAGGCTCCCTGCAGTCAGTGCAGAGCCCAATGTGGGGCTCGATCTTGTGAACTGTGAGACCATGATCAAAGCTGAAATCAAGAGCTGGACACTTAACTGACTTAGCTGCCTGGGCACCCCTCTAGCAGATTTAAAGAGAAAGTGAAGTGGAGGGGCAAGGACTAGAGAATTTTCCTATGTCAGAAATCTAAACAAGATACAAGTATGATGATTATTCTCACTTTCTCGATGGTATACATCTCTTTTGCAGAGTTAGTCTCCTCTCGAGAGGAGGCAGCATAGGATGTGGCCATCTAAGTATGTGGTATACTCACAGAATCAGGAAGAAACAAGTCCTCTAGGGACTAGGCTGCCTGTAGGTTTGCATCAGTCTCTTTTTTCACTCTAGGACTGATATACCAGGGAGCCTAGGAGAATGGCACAGTACATCTTATATTTCTCTTCAGTGTGAAGGACCTTATTATAATATCTCTTAAGGGTTTTAATAACACTTATATGGGGTCAGTAGGCAGACACCTGAGCCAGGAGAGGCTGAAGAGATTCTACCAAGGCCTGGATGTGAACATTAATGAAAGAGACGGGAAGAAGAAATGCCAGGCAATTGATAACTTTTCTACAGATTTTACCAAAAAAATATGCAATCTGTGGTACAAGGGGATTTGCTTGAATCGCAATATTTAATAAAAGCTCAATACTCAGTATTATCTAATAGATATTTGTAATAGCAACCTGTCACGAGGAAGGTTATAAGTTTCACTGTTGCCAAAATCACATCCTCATAAAAAAGTTAGGGATGACTTTAAATCTCCCTTTGTGAAAAACAGAAAATAGCCTTCTCCTAGATAATGAGCCACAAAAAACAAATTAAGGGGGAAGTTTCTGATCCTCTAAGCTGTAGGCTTTACTGTGAGGGAAAAAATACTGTATCATAGTTAAGCACATACAGAGGAGAAAAGGAACAGCAAGAATATAGTGCTCTTATTCACAAGCCACCCAAAGATAGAGGAATTTTTTACTCCTTTAGTAGTTATGCTAGTATTTACTTTTGCATTGATAAATAATACACTTGGTTTGCCTGATTACTTTCCTTACTAGGGTTGAGCCACACAATCACAAAAGACAATAGTTAATCCTCATTAAAAACATTTTTTTACATTTATTTATTTTTGAGAGACAGAGAGAGATAGAGCACAAGTGGGGGAGGGGCAGAGAAAAGGGGACACAGAATCCAAAGCAGGCTCTAGGCTCTGGGCTGTCAGCACAGAGCCAGAGGCGGGGCTCAAACTCACAAACCGTGAGATCATGACCTGAGCTGAAGTCTGACACTCAACCAACGGAGCCACCCAGGTGCCCCGATCCTCAATTTAAACCTTTCCAAAGTTTACAATCATCCGTCCTATTTATTAGACTAAGAGTGAGGCACGCCAGAGGTTAGAGCCTTGTACGGAGCCATGGGAAGAGGGTGACCCTTGGAGGAGAGAACTGGATTCCGGCCTGGCTTTTGCCTCCAGCTCATTCTGAGACCCTGGGTTAGTCATTTGACCCCTTTTGGCTCTGGAGTTTCTGCATCTGCTTGAAATGGTTGGATTAGGTGGTTTCTAAGGTCTCGTCCAGTTCCAAATTCCATGACTGTATTCATCAGGCAACCTCTTGGGCCATGCTTCAGGCTCCTTCAAAACCAGGAATGCAACCCAGTTATCCACATTCAGGCCAAATCCACAGACACAAAACATCGAAACTCTCTTCCCAAATATATTCAGGACCGCTTAGAGTGCCAACAAATGTGGAGAAAATCATTTCCAGGAAAGTCTAAGTGATGTGTTCAACAATTGGCCAAAATTACATGTTAAATTGGTAGAGGTGGGGGTCATGAATCTAATCCAGCTCCAATAAATAGGAAGATGACACTAAGCTTTGGACAGGGTTATAATGAGGATTAGTTCTTTGTGGAACTGGCTGCTATCCGAGCTAATGTGTTGAGAAGAATGACCCAATATTTGGGAACGGTCATGGAAAAGCTTAGGGCTTAACATCTTTGTGTATTTAGCTGTATCAATTGGGTTAAACATACTGAATACAACATTTTGGGGAAAAAAAGATTGGAAATAAAAAAAAAGAAAGTAATCATTTACATGTTTTAGAACACTTTAAAAACCATATAAAGCACATATAATAATCACTGCTACTTATAACAATGGAAAGTTCTTCTGGGTCATGTTAATAGGCAAATGCATGCCTCAAATCCTGCTTTTTTAGATACCACTTTATGTTGACCCATGCATTTTTTTAAATAACATTTTATTATTTTCAAGGCAGAGATAAGGAAAAATGTTTTCTTTAGAAGAAGTAAATCCCTTTTATTTCAGAATGTCCTCAGGTTAAGAAGGTTAGCAGCTCATGGATAAATTCATTAAAGCAAATTATAATAAATCATTCCCTAGAACTCATATTGCTTGCCTCTCTTCCCACAAGAAAATAAACACCATGAAAATAGATACAATGTCTGTTTTCTTTACTATTTTATATTCAATGCCTGGCACAGTGTCTAACACCTAGTAGGTTCTCAACTATTTTTTGATGAATGAAGTAATTTCCCTTAGCATATATTATAATGGCTATTATATAAACAATTCTTCACATTGAAAAATAGAGAAATGGAAGCATTCCCATAAGGCATATAATTACATTCAAGGCCAAGTAATAAAAAATATGAAAGGGGCAGCCTGATTCTACTTAGAAGTCTCCAAGGAGAACAGTAACTCCTTAAACTCAGTTTCAGAGGTTCCAAAAAGACCCCAAAAAACCAAAAAACAGTGACGTGCCTAGAATGGAAGTTAAACTGCATGAAGAGCTAACACACTACATTTTCACTTGAAGCTGAATTTTATTCCTTTTGATGACACAGAGCAGCCATCCACTACTGCTCAGCATTTTGAAAAGAGTACAGATGTCAGAGGCAGGCTGCCTGACCTTGAATTGTAGGTACACTACTTTCTACTGTGTGACCTTTGGTGACTTACTTAGATTTTCTGAGCCTTAGCTTCTCATAGGTTTAACGTGAACTTCTTCACAAGACTTCTGGAGAAACAAGGAGAAAATATATTTGAATCACTAGAATAGGCCTGGCCAAAAAATATATGTGGGGTGCCCGGGTAGCACAGTAGGTTAAGCGCCAGCTCTTGATTTCAGCTCAGGTCATGATCTCATGGCCCTGGTTGGGCTCTGCATTGACCGCGTGGAGCCTGCTTGGGATTTTCTCTCCGCCTCTCTTTCTGCCCCTCGCCTGCTGGCACACATACGTGCTCTCAAAAGGAAGGAAGGAAGGAAGGAAGGAAGGAAGGAAGGAAGGAAGGAAAAAAAGATACATGCAATGAAACATAGCTCTTACTATCACTAAGATACCATTATTTACTACCGACTAAGGCAGAAAGAGAATGTTTAAATTTAGTTTCCCTAATGAGTATCTCCCTTCAACGAGAAAAAAGAAAAGTCCAAGTAAATTCATAAAGTCTGAGTCCTTTTTATGCATAAGTCTGAAAAGGCAAAGAAATAAAACTTCCAATAGCAAATGGGTAAGCTTTTAAAATAAAATTGCTTCGTTTAAAATTTTCATACATGCAACAAACAAGTTGGAATAGGTAATGTCAATTTCTCACATGAATCATCCTCTTCTATTTTACTTGCAATTGCTAAGGAAATTATAAATGCAATGTGAGAAATGGCAACTCATTTTCCCCCAAGTGCCTTTTAACTCTCCCTTCACTCAATTGACTCCACATTCACTCGACTGCTTTTCAGTCTTCTTTGTGACTGATAAAATACCAAAAATATGACTTTTATGGAAGATACTATTTTATCTTGATGATTATATATGATTACAGCTTTCTTAGAGAAAGAATCAAATGTAAATATAGTCTTCTTTTCAATTATCCACAGGCAGTTTATTTAAAAGTTATATTTTTAAATGTGCATTATATGAGGCATTTGTATTCAAATGTAGGAAAAAAGTACTTAGGAAAAAACATAAATGATGCTGGATAATTCATTGTTTTAGTTTTTCTTGGCCACCACTGCCCTCCATTGCAGATAATTGAATTGGCAGCATCAGTGAGTACTGATAATGAAGGCAATAATTCTTTAAAATCTTAAATCAAAAGGGTAGAAGTTTTTTTTTAAGGAAAAAATTCATAGGACTATGCACATAACTCAAAAACTGTATAAAGTATGGGGCGCTTGGGTGGCTCAGTCAATTAAGCATCTGAGTCTAGATTTCAGTTCAAGTCATGATCCCACCGTTCATGAGTTCGAGGCCCGTGTCAGGTTCCACACTGACAGTGCAGAGCCTGCTTGCGATCTCTCTCTCTCTTCTCTCTTCTCTCCTCTCTCTCTCTCTCTCTCTCAAAATAATTATATTAAAAAATACTGTATAAAATAAAAACAAAAATTGAACAACAACAAAACTTGTGCATACGCTAAAGCCAATATACATCTCCCTACATAGAATATAGTCTTTTGATTTTCCCCAATTGTGTAAGAGCTGACAACTAATTGCAGATGTAAAGATACAGGCTTGGGGCCCTTCCTTCAACTCATTCACATAACCTTTCTATCATTTTAATATTAGTTGTGAAGTTGGCTGCATTGCTAACAAGACTTATCAAACACAAAACAGGATTACAGTCCTGTAAGATCACTGGCCATTGTAACTGCAAATAATCCAGTAAAGAATCCTGGATGTGTCTAGCTGCATGTTGGCTGCATCTTGGATCCCTAGGGAAGCTGACCCTGACATGGAGTGCAGAAAGCATCTTGTGTATTAAGGAAAGGCTCTGGGATTGCTACCTGGAAAAGGGAATGCAACGAGGCCTGAGTGGACAGAAGGAGAAATTGAGCCATGATGCATGCCTTACCTCAGATGGCCCCGTGGGAGCTCCAGAGCTAAAATAGCCCTTGGTTGTTCCGATTTGAGCCACGGCGGTCAGGCATTAACACCACAATACTGATCAGCCTTTGGTGGTGGTCCACCCCAAGAAAGGCATGACTTCGGGCCAAGTGGCCCCCTGCACCGGAGCTGACACCTAAAGGTTATCTATCAACAGTACTCCCAGTGGTTGGTGCAGTAAGTTCTTCACTAAAGGGGCATTTGGGTGGCATGTCCGGTGTCATCATATCCTTACATACCTCCAAGGTTAGTTAGCTCTCTTACTATGATTGCTGATAGATTTAGAAGAAACAAGTGTAGGGGATCCCACCCATAATTCTTAGCTTCTCATGAGAGGTGAGTGGCTTGTATCCAGCCCATCCCATCACTGATGCAACAGTGGTTACTGCTAGAATCATCCCAATCCCCTGAGACTTCCCTTGACATCTCAGTGGGAATATCAAATCTAGATAATGACGATGAACAAGAAATTAAATTTGCACAGCTTTTATTACATTAGCAAGGAAACTTATTTATTTCCCATAAAATCTGATTGCAACTCTGTAGGGATTACCCTACTTATTATTTTATTCTTCTCTACTAGAACACCTGTTGCAGTCAACAATTTGAGTAAATTCTTAACATTCTTGCCTACATTTAGAACCCAAACTAGCCATGCCTCCAAAGTAGTGGCTACTTTTATGTCTCAAGACTTAGGTCAGTGACTATTCAATAACATAATCAGCAGGCTTCCAAACTTTCCATTTGATATCTAAATGAAAAGAAGAGATAATCACTACTGAAGGTCATATTCAATTTATCCTCTCGCCTCTTGAATTCTAAAGAAAGGGCGCTTTAGAAATTGACCTCCTTGTATAAAGTACCATCTAAGACTGTCAAGTGTTAAAGAATTAAAAACAAAAGCAGCATACGTTGCTGTCAGTCAGGAGGGGCTTTGTTCTTCCCTTTACTGTAAAAGGCATGATGCTCTCTGAATGGAAGGAGCAATCAGCCCATATCAAGCCTGCCACCAGGAACATCTGACACTGTCACACTAGAGGGCCATCCCACAGGCTGGGCCAATCACTGGATGTTCAATGGAACTTAACAATAACACACACCACAATAAAAGTGTCCTGGAAGCATCACAGCATATGGCTCTAAGCTGTTCTGTATTTCGTAGGATTTCTAAAATGAAAAACCTTGACCTGTCTTCTCTCAAATGCGCTTACTGGCACTTGACAGCTTTCCATTGCTCCCCTTGTTTGGCAAGAAACACAGTAAGAAATTGTCCCAATGCGGAGAGAAATGGCAGGGGACCAAAAAAGAAAAGTGTCTTTGATTTCTGTAAACACGAATTGTGTCTAGTTTGGCCTTATGTGAGTCTGAAGAATAGACAAAGAAAAATCAAGGGATACTTTTTCATATGGGAAAAAATAGGGAAAAAAGTCAGCTTTCCCCCCCCCAAAAACCAATTTACTGGTTTTTCTTGTTAGATGTTTCTTTTGTTTTTATGTTGAAGACAGTGATAATTAGCTCATTGTTATACTTATGAAAAGCCATTTTAACACTGGACTATATTTCTAAAGCGAACAGGTCCAGGAAAGACCTGATTAAAAAATTAGAATTAGGAAAAGACCTTTGGTTTAAAAAAATATGGAAAATGTCATTATTAATCCCTGATATTACATCTAAATGTTTTAGCTATGAGGATGAACGTGTTTATTAACTCAATCAGCAAAATCTACCTGGGCACAATAGTTAACTCTGGCTTATTTCACACAGCTTTCTTCATTTCTCACAATAATAATCTTTAAAAGAGAAACTGCAGGCATTGCCATAATTTGTTGCAAATATCTGTGATAAAACGTTATATTTTATGGTTATTTGTGAACAGAAACATTAATACAGAACAACATTTTCCAGATGCGAAAAAGCTACCTTTCATGAAAGACATTAATTCTAAGCAATTCCTTCACGTCTCCTGGATGCTTTAACCATATGAAGGAAGAGACAATTCCTACAATATGCCTTACTTGAGTTTTACGCAACATGCCTCTCACCATTTATTTGCCATCTCACAGAGATGCAATGGTGCCCTCTCCGAGGTCTCAGAATTCTTTCAAGAACAGATAAGTGGCAAGCTATCTGATCCAAGAAAATAGATACGAGGTAACTCTGGGATTTCAGTTTTCCTATCACCGTCTTCTGTTCTTAGGATGATATGGAAAAGCAATAAGAAAAATGTCCTATACGTAAAACTTTTAGGGAAAAATACATGAGCCGCGTTAGTGTTGCTAAAGCATCTCTCTGTTAGATACAGAACATTTAAATGATGGTGACTGACTTTGTGAGCGTTCTTTCCATTCATGGCTCCATCCCTGAAGATCTGGAAGTGTTTCAAGATGTCACTGGTTGTTCTGCATGAAGATTCTCTGGTGGGAGAGTGGTGTAGTGGGGTACGTGTTTTCATACTGTGTGAGCTCTGCCAGATCCTGAATCTAAGCTTCACTCAGACTTCCATGGAGATGTCTTTTGGAGATAGCTCCCCTTCACCCCAGTGCTGCCTGTGGGATAAACAATGAGGCGTGGCAACTGAGCCTGCTCAGACCTGGAAGTCTTCATTATGTGTCACTCTTGGTTAATGTCATGACAATATCACAGCACTTCTTCCAGAACACAGCAAATCAGGAGAGATACTTTAGTCTTTTCAGAGACTTTACTAGAGGTGGGGGAACCGTAAGTATCGATGCCGAAAAACAGAATATTGGGGTTATGCTATAGAAAGCAAGTAATTATAAATGTCAGGATGAAAGTCTCTGTGAGAGGGGTTTTCATGACAATTTTAGGCATACTGTGGATTAGTGTTTATGATTTATCTTCCTGACATCAAGTGGCAGAATTCTTGCAATCAACAGCATATGCTTCCATTGTACCAGGGACCAATTATTCTGTCACAACAGACTGGAAGGCTTCAGCGGGTGACATCATGTCCTTGGAGCTTCAATGGCTGACAATTGCTAGAACCGGCTTGATGTGAATGACAGTCACGGAAGGGAATGTAGAGCCCGTGCTGGTCCACCTGCTGCTTTGTTGAAGAATGAGGGAAAACTCAGCCAGTACCCCTTATTCTCTTGTTTTCAGGCAGTAAACAAACCTGAAATTAGCATAATTCCTTCCGTGAATAGTAACATAAACTGTGTGCAGTGAGAATCATCCTAATTCTCAAATCTGAATAGTAACACTAATACCTGAATCTCCATCCTCACCATAACCTTGTGATGTGATTATACTTCTCTGTGAATTAAGGTTGGCTTAGGTTTGATTCCATGTAGGTAATGACTGAAGAAAATGTAAAGGGTAAAACAAATGAATTCTAATTATTCACAACAAGAAAAAATAAACTCTGGTAAATTATTGCATTAATTAAATCCCATTTTTATTTATTTATTTTATTTTTTAATTATTTTTTTAATGTTTATTTATTTTTCAGAGAGAGAGACAGACAGAGTGTGAGCAGGGGTGGGGCAGAGAGAGACAGAGACACAGAATGCAAAGCAGTCTCCAGGCTCTGAGCTGTCAGCACAGAGTCCAATGTGAGGCTCGAACTCACAAACTGTGAGATCATGACCTGAGCAGAAGTCGGGCACTTAACCGACTGAGCCACCCAGGCGCCCCTAAGTCCCATTGTTAAATAATTACCATGTGCAATTTCATGGTTTCAATCTTTGTGCTTAAGGGCTATAATTAAAGGCTCTCTTATGCTCTGGAGGGACTTCTCTGGCCTCAAAGAAAAAGAAGAGCTCCTACAAAATGTGATTTGTCATGTTACAAGAGCAGAAAGGGAGACTAATATGAACTTCATTTGCATAATGTGCCACTTTTAAGGACTGTGTCCTGATCCAAAGGAAAAGTGGGGGGATTTACCTCATTTACTTGTTTTTGCATGAAAATTACTTTTTAAGCTTCATGCAAAATACTAGATTTAAATGAGACACGCATGAATGCAGGTGCTAGGAAGTCTTTCAACTCCTTACCCTCCAGTGTATTGGGATTGCCATTCACTCTGGACATGACTGAAGAAGCTATTTCTTCATTTGGTGAGTCAATTAGCCCCTTTCTAGCTGAAACCCACTGTGTAGTAACAAACACAAGGGAATTGACACCAAGAAGCATGTCCCCTTGGAAAACCATAGGGTCACCTTTTAATATAGCCAGTCGTCATGTGACAAGGGTCTTGCTAACTTTACACATTTGGAACTCAGCTCTAACATTGTCAAGCAATGGTCATAGCTAATGAATGTCCTGTTGGCCTCTTCTATAAAAAGAAAAATTCATCTTTATGGGTAAACTCTGCGAACTCTTGGGTACAGACAGAGTAGACTGGAATGTTCCTTTTTTTTTTTTTTAATCCTGTCAAAAATCCAAATTCTCCACTCGGATCTAACATTTTTTATTGTAGCAAAGTGTTCTTCATTATTCCATTTCTAGCAAGTCAATCACTACACAATCGGTAAAAACTCACCTTATTAGGTTAGAGTTATCAGATTGAGAGTCAAGATTCCAGATGCCCAATCTTATTCTGAAAGGTCTGTATAAATTTTAAATATTCACTTAATTTTTGCCTCTGTTTCAATGTATAAAATAATAAAATAAAATAAAATAAAATAAAATAAAATAAAATAAAATACATCTGTATGTTCCAGGAATGTATTGGCATATATAGAACTTTTCATTGTATCGGTGTACCCAGGAGAGAAATATAGATGCGTTGTGCCTTTCCGTGAGGAAGGCAGTACAGCCTGAAATGGATGCTGGAAGCAAACTACCGGAGTTCAGGTTGTGTTTCTACAACTGCCAAGTTCTAGGCTGCAGAAGTGTAGTTCAACCATGCTTTGGCCTAGTGTTGGTAAGTGTCAATGAGGACGATTATAATAAAGACATACACCTAAAGGAGTGGTTTGAGAGTTAAATCTAGCACCGACACACTCATAAACATGAGTCATTATTAGCCTCCCTAGGGGGCTACATCAGTCTTGTCAACCTTCAGGTGTGTTACTGAGTAATTCATTCTCTTGAGTTGCAGGAAGTGGGGTTTTAGGTTGTTTGGTTTTTGTTTTTAGGGGGGTGACATTCCCTAGTTAAAATTTTAACTTAAAATAAATTTTTTTCATATTTATTTTTGAGAGAGAGAGAGAGAGAGAGAGCAAGCGAGCGGGTGCAATCCGGGGAGGGGCAGAGAGAGAAGGAGACACAGAATCTGAGGCAGGCTCCAGGCTCTGAGCTGTCAGCACAGAGCCTGATGTGGGGCTTGAACTCACGAACAGTGAGATCATGACCTACGTAGCTCTCTAACTTCTTCACCCTTGTCTACAGTAAAATGGTCCCTATCCCCAGCACACACACACACACACACTCACACACACATAGACAACTCATGACCTCTCCCTGTATCCTCAGGACAGATTACTTACAGTTCCTCAATTTGCCTTTTTGTTTTTCTTCTTTCCCTTTTGAATCTCTAAATCTTCCTGCAGAATATTCCCTCCTTCCAGAACCCCCTCTCTCCTTTCCCTTGGCTAATTTATACCTTTGTCTTCAATTTTCCTGGAACACAGTCCTAAAATATTGTGTTATGATTCCTTCCTCTGTGCCTACTTGTAACTTACTATAGTATTTACCACACATAAAGTTCTATAATTATAATTATCTTCCCTGTCTAACCTCCTAAACTCTAAGACCCTTGAAAACAGGTATAATTTGCTATTCATCCCTATACTCTTAGAGCCAGCCAACCAAGTATCTGCATAATGAAAAAAAAAAAATGGGTACATGAGCCCTGCAAAGGATGAAGGAAACATGTATTCCAGGGAAATTCTGGAGCCTCATCAGGTCTTTCCCATGACCTACATCACTGGAAGAGCTTCAAACACATCACAGTTTGGTGTTGATTCAACAGCACATGGGGTAAAATGAGGAAGAAGCCCTTACCGTTGCTGCCTTCACTGAGATATTACTCCCTAGCCTATCACAACAAAGATCCTCTACATTTTGAAGTTTAACTGTAACCCACCTAAAATAGACCTAAGGGCAGATACTGAACTGTTAGAAAAAACTGTCCCTTGGATCAAAGGGCTCAGAGGGGAGAGAGGATATCCAGAGGCCACCTGGTCCGGTGTGTAGCATGTAAGTACTCATGCTAAGTCCAGCCCCCTTGTTCGATCTCACAGGAAGTAAAATAAAATACTGGGCCATGATCATCCCTTACATAAGTGCTTTTTGAAGAACTGTACTATGCAGGCACCAGCAGCAATGGCTCACTGGGGCATCTGTCAGGAATGCAGAGTCTCAGGTCCTGCCCCAGATCCACCAAATCGTCATCAGAAGGAGGTCTCGTGCACGGAGAGCATCGGCATACGTGGAGTGCTGTTTACATTACAGATCACAACACCTTTCCTTATTGGCAGTGTATCAATATGTGTCAGAAAGCGTAATGTGTCTATACAGTATAGAGAAGTTGTTAATTATAATCTGACAGCATTATGCAGGCATCAAGATGATGTTCATTGAGAATGTTTTTGAAAACAGGTAATACTTAAACCACAATGCTAGCTGAAAGAAGGCTACAGGAGTCTACATCTTTACAACAATCTCTGCTTTTAGGGTTGCGGGTTTGTGCAAACAGAACGAAAACTGGAAGGAAAGAGGTTCATAGTGATTAACCTTTATTCAGTGATTACCCGAAGGTAATCACCTTTGGGTTATTTATAGGTTATTTTTATCTCCATCTTTGCACATTCTGAAGTTTAGCCATTAGGAACTGGCGGTGCATCAGAATCAAAAGTTACTTACAGAAAAATTCTTTGTGTATGCTAAAGGCTCTTCCTTAGAGCAGTATTTTCATAACAAACAGCTGGAAACAAGTCAATTGTCCACCTATTTTGAACTTACTTATGAAACTGTGATATATTCACAAAATGGAAATCCATGCATCTGACAAAAATGAATGGGGGATGTTGACATGTGCTATTGTAAAGGGAGTGCCAGGACATATTGTTAGGTGAAGAAAGCTAGATGGAGACAACTATGAATAGTATGCTATCATTTGTCTTTTACAAAAATGGGGATGGAGTGGAAATACACACACATTATTTTTGCCTATAATAAAAAAAATAAAGGATAAGCTGTAATTTAAAAATATATTTATGTATGGAAGGAAGGAAGGGGGTGGAAAGGGATACAAATAAGACTTATTTGAATATACTGTTTTATAAATTTTACTTTGGAACCATATTATCATTTTACATAATTATCATAAAAATTAAATAAAGCCGTCACACACACACACACAAATGAAAGTAAAATAAACAAACCCAAGGAGGATACAGTTAGTGTCATAAGCACACAGAGAAGATCCTTACAAACTGATTTGAATAGACAGTAATCTTGCTACAAATCTCAATTGGGATATACCTTAAGGGAAATAAACAAAGGACTGCAAAAATAATTTAAACTTTCAGTATCATACTGTGGGTAGTAAGATTTTGTTGTTATTCTAATATTCATTTTGCAAAAGAAAAAGAAGCTGATAATGTCCTTAAAAACTAAAATTTTTAGGGACACCTGGGTGGCTCAGCCGGTTAAGCGTCAGACTTTGGCTCAGTCATGATCTTGCGGCTCATGGGTTTAAGACCTGCGTGGGGCTCTGTGCTGACAGCTCAGAGCTTAGAGCCTGCTTCAGATTCTGTGTCTCCCTCTCTCTCTGCTCCTCCCTCACTCGCACTCTGATTCTGTCTGTCAAAAATAATAAACAAACATAAAAAAATAAAAATAAATAAAAGCCAAGATTTTTAGAAAAGGGATATAGACACAAACTCAGTGAGGTTAAACACACACACACACACACACACACACACACACACACACACACACAAATAGTCCTGAATTTGAATTGGAAATGTGTTTATGAAATCATGATGTATTTTATCTTGGGGAAAAAAAAAATCCTGTTTCTGCCCATTAAAACAATGACCAAACCAAAAGCAGTGAGCACATTGAGTGCCCAGATTTTGCGTTTTAATTACCATTTTCCACTTACTAGCAAAACAACAAAACAAAACAAAACAAAACAAAACAAAACAAAACAAAACAGAACAAAACAGAGATCTTTGAAAAATTAGCTGACTCTAAGGCCAAATTAGGAAAAGTATAAAATCAGTTCAGCATATCTTGCCCGACCTGGAAGCAAATAAACCAAGAACAGCAGGATTGTGTCAAAAAGACTGCCATGGACTGAACTGTGTCCTCTCAAAATTCCTAAGTTGGAGCCCTCACCCCCAGTGTGATGGTAGTTGGAGTTAGGGTATTTGGGAGATAATTAGTTTCAGCTAAGATTCTGAGGGTGGGGCCTTCGTGATGAGATTAGTGTCCTCAGAGAAAAAAACGCCAGAGAGCTTGTATTTTTTTCTCTCTTTCTCAATGTGAAAATGTACCAAGAGAGATGATCTTCTGCAAGCCAGAAAGAGGGCTCTTACCAGAAGCCAGCCATGCCAGCATCCAGATCTCAGAGCTTCCAGCCTCTAGAACGGCGATAAATAAATTTGTTGTTTAAGCCACCCAATCTATGGTATTTGTTATGGGAGCCAGAGCAGACCAAGAGAATGACTCAGGAACCCATATGAAGAGGTTTCCAAGGGTCTCCTCAAGTGACACAATTTAAGTGTCAGTAAAAGATATAACTTGAGTGAGTGAAAACCCAGCAAATATATTTATTTCCATGAATTCGCAATGATCTTCAAAGCAAGATACAACAAAACATAACGAAAAGAACTTTACTGGTGCCCTTTCCAAAATTCTGCATTTGACTATAAAAGACTTAAACATGTATCCTGCCTTTTACATAAACTGTGTTACAGGGTCACTGAACACTTGAAAAGCAGTAGTTTCTTTTTACGCAATTATCCTGTCTAATAAATGAGAAAGGAATAACAGAATTAGAATATCGCCATTTTGCCATTCCTAATGGATTAGTAGATCCTGACAATAATCCTCAAAGGTTGGTACATCACATACAAAGAATAATGACACAAACCAAACATTACATCCCTCTTGATGGAAGTGCATTCCACTACTTACAAAGTAATCTTTCCCAACCTCAAACTTTATATATCAATTCACAAGGATCATAGGGTCTTAGGAGCATATAAAATGACACCATGGGGATGCTATAACAAAATTCATACTGTAGCAAAATCTATAGGACAAGTAACTTGGTTTTTTTTGTATATATTTAAAAGAAAATAGTTTGGTGCAGGGGAAGAGATGAAGAGATGACCTATATATCAAACAAGATTTAAGAGATATTTCATCTAATCACATGTGTATACACTATTTACATCCTGATTCAAAAACTTGTTTGAAACCTTTGAGAGAAATTATGAATACTGAACATTTAATGATAGTAATGGAGTATTAAGTTTTAATGTTGGCATTGGGCTATTTTTAAGGGCTTTTATAAAAAAAAAAGGTTTATTTATTTATTTTGAGAGAGAGAGAGAGAGAGAGAGAGAGAGAATCCCAAACAGGCTCCACACTGACAGTGCAGAGTCTGATGCAGGGCTCGATCTCCTGAACCGTGAGATCATGACCTGAGCTGAAATCAAGAGTCAGCCACTTAACCAACTGAGCCACCTAGGCTCCCCAAGGGCTTATATATTTTAAAAATGCATGCAGAAATATTTACAGATGCTATAATATATTTACAATTTGCTTCACAATGATCTGGAAAGAAAAGGAATGGAATTATAAGTGAAACAAGATTGGCCATAAGTACATATTAATTGGGTGACAGGAGCAAAGGTCTGCATTACACTATACTCTCCACCTTTGCGATGTCTAACATTTTTATAATAAAAATGGAAAACACTTAAAAACCAATAGAAAAATGAGTAAAGCATGTGGATCTATAACTCTCAGATTTGAAATGGCTAATAGACATATTTTTAAAAGATTAATATCAGCATACAAATTAAATCAATTAAAATCAGAACTTAATTTTTGCCTATAAATATAAAAAAATAAAAAGAAAGTTAAAAAATGAGATTCTGTGTCACTTGATCTACTAGTCTAAGATACGGAAACAAACCAAAACCTTAGTTTCTTCTATGACACACTTGCCTTAGCAAACTGCTTCTGAAATAAGATGTCAAGGCCTCATTAGGATTGGGATAATGAGTATGTTGAATACAGTTTAGAGCAAATGTCCATGCTGTCACAAACCTTGGTCCTTAAATAATCACCTAGGTCCTTCTCTAGGGTCTACTTTTTAAGCATTACCTTATATAATTGCCAGTTTCAAATCAAATTTGTTGAAAGTGAGATATTTTTCTCTTTGTTGCTGCATGAGGAATGGCATGATTCTGAAGCCTTAGAAGACACTATAATGAAGAGAAATGTGAATTACCCATACTATGGTAATGGGTGGGAAGAAGAGAGAGAGGGAGAAAGAGAGACAGGTTTAAACTATTTTGAATCCTTAATCTTTCCTCAAAAAACTACCAGAGTACAGACAGTGTAGCTATAGAACCAGGGACTAATGGAGATTCAAAGAGTCGCATTCATTCCTGTGAACAATGGAGTTGTTCTTTTGGTTTGTTCATTTATAGGTATGTCAAGGTCATTTCATTACATTATATCCGGCTCCATCCCATTAAATACTGTATCTAGAAAGTCCAACACCACCATTCTTATTTTGCCTAAGCCAACTATAGTAGCATTTGAAGATAGATGTTTTATGATATTCTTTAATATGGTGATGTTAATTCTATACAACTTTGTTGCAACAAAAATGTGTAATTACATGCAAGCTGTCAAGACAATAATTAAGAGTAGGCTCTGTGTATTGAATAGAATGGCCCCTCCTTAATAAATATTAGATATACTAGAATCCACATGGAGTTCTTCTCAAATTTTTAATATTTTGAAAAAAATGAACGGGAAGACTTGAGAGATGGTATTAGAAAATGATTGTACTTATTTTTATTTAATGTGTTGTTAGAGACACACAAATTCTCTTCATGCTCACGTGAAACTGTTTCACTTAAGCCCACATCTTCACCAAGGATCCATAAAAATAGGCACATTTGAATAAGTAAACAACGGAAAGCATTGTACCCAGGAGAAGTCAAGTTTTCTCCAAATATTATAATTTTCTACTTACCAAATTCATGACAGTGTCCATTATATCCTGGCTATAGAACTTACATGAAAAAGAATCTGGTTTACAGCACTTTCAGACACAAACTGTTCCAGTTTTATTATTCTAATAAAAGCAACGGATTGTTGATTCTCTATTTTCCTCTCTCACCAGGGATTACATTTTGCGAAGGTTGCATTTGCTGTGTATGTAGAATTCTATGCATTACTCAGAACTTTCTGGACACTTATAAAACTGAAGCCCTGTGGCTATAAATAGAAAAACAGGAGTCTGAAGAAGGAACATTAATTTCCTAGGAATGTAGGCACAGTCACAAGCCTGTCCCTTCAGGGAGCCCGCATAAAATGAAGCACCAGGTATGAATATTTCTGTGTTGCTTTTCCCCCTTCGTTATTAAGACCGAGGTGTACATGGAACATGTCAGAAGAGTAACAATTATCAGCAATGTAAAAAAAAGACAAAAGCTGGCAGAATCTGCAAGTGAATGCGCTACTAAGCAGATCAGGTAGCAGAGTAGTTATCTAAGTTTTCGTATAATAAGTTTCATTCTTTGTGAAGCAGAATAATAGGTTAAAATAAACCCTGCCCTGGCAGTTCATGGATAACATATTGATATGCAAAGTAGTTCTGATGGGTAGATAAAAGAATGCAAAGAAAGGGAATCAGGGTGAAGTTCTGGTCATGCTCCCCCAAAGTTTCAGAGAGCTCAACAAGCACGGTGGGGGGGGGGGGCAAAACAGAGAGGTAGCTATGCGGTGTGCTCATTAAGAAGCAAATGTGCAAGGATTGATGGTGTAGAAGATGTCTAACATGCCATAGGCGCATTATAGCTTTTGTTTACCAAAACTAAGTATGTTTCTACATCAAATTGCAACGTAAACCCATTATATCCTCAGGATTATATGTGTAAGAAGGATCTCATTAAAACCTCCCCAAAATCATACCAATAGTACTCTGTAAGTAGTTAAAACAGGTGCTTGGGTGCCCATTTATATTCCCTCCTCCTTTCCACCACAGGGGACACAGGAGCAGCATTTCCTTCTATAAGGACTTCCTTGGCTGGCCAGAGCTACCTTGTCCTGCACTAGCAACCGAGAGTGCTGGAAAACTAACAAACCAATATGGGTGGCCACTAAGTACTGACAGTCAGGGGTTAATGGATAAATACCCTAGTTTCCTTGCCCCTCGGATGTACTAATTCAGAGGTGTGCATCCTGCTTTTGGTTCACAGAGTTGCCCTACTGGGACTGCGCTCCAGTCACCTACATGGTAGTTGGCTTATTGAGGTCCTCTTCCTTGCCAATCCCCCACCCCCACAACTCCACTACTGGTGTTTCCTTCACACCCCAAATAAACTACTTAATCTTGAATCTTTACCTCAATGTCTGCTTCTCGGGACGCCCAAGTCAATGCAGTAAATACCAAGTATTATAAATGATGTGATCTTATATACACATCTAGCTTTCCATCTTCTTGTGGCCTTTGTTCAGGAAGGAGAGGCCAGCAGTCACCTGTGACGCGGTGTGGCTGATATAACAAAAGAACTCTCCTTCCCAGTTCTCAAATAGTGTGTGGCATTGCTTCTCAAGGGCCTTTCGGCAATGAAACTTAATTGCTGAGTAGTTTAAATGATCTCAATTAATTAGCTTGCAATGATAATGGCAGCTATCATTCATATAGCGCTTACTATGTTCTCTTCTGGTAACTACGTGCATTTATTTTACCTATGAGACAGGTACTACTGTAGTCCTCGTTTTAAAGACGACACAGCTGAAAGCCTGACTCACACAAGGCTGCACAGCTAGTAAGGGCCAGAACTAGCCTGAGAAGCCAAGACTGCTCAAGTTGGATATCTGCAAACTTCCATAACCAAGTGTCCCCATCCATCTTGATGCTGCACATCAAGACCCTAGGGTGTTGTTTCACAGAGGACAGAAAGAATATTTTAAATGTCAGTGCCTTGAGGATCTTCATCTAAAGCAAGTAGGAAGACAGAAAATGGAAATCCTAGAGATAGGTCTTGGTTTAGGAAGCACATAGTAGCCAGAGACCCCTGGGTGCTCTCTTTTGTCCCATCACCGTCTTGCTGCTTAGTCTGACCAGCTCGGTCAACAGAAGGACAGAAAAGAAATAAAACTCGAATTGAAAATTAGTAAAACTTTTGCTGTGGGAACTGGTTTATATTTTGGGGGGGAAACTATGTTTGGGACTGTTTGTGAAACTAAATTAAGCAAGAGTTGGCAATGTATACAAAGCAGAGTTTGTTCTCCAGTGCTGCCTACATACAATTTCCTAACAATAAAAAGAAAATTCATTATCTGTCAGTAAAAGTTAGTGATTTCATAACTTCCTGGAAAGACTGTGATACTTCATTACTGTTAGTTTTTCACATGAAATTGTTACCTGAGGACTGTCTGAGAGTGTTAAAATATTGCACTGGGGAAGAAAGAAGAAGGCAAGAAAGGGAATCCAGCAGAATAAACACTCTTGAAGAAAGGAGCTAACATCTCAAGTCAAAATAATAATGAAGCATACACTCTATATATGGAGTGACATGTCCCTTCCTCAATAAACATTAGGATTAGCATAACTGACACCACATTCTAAGAAATTAGAAGAGAACTTACATTTATGAAATTCCTACTCTATGTCCAGCCAATTGCTCACATTCGTTCTCTTTTTTTTTTTTTAAGTTTATTTATTTTGAGAGAGACAGTGAGAGAGTGCACAAGCAGGGGTGGACAGAGAGAGAGGTAGAGAGAGAATCCCAAGCAGGCTCCACACTGTCAGTGTAGAGCCCAACTCAGGGCTCAATCCCGTGAACCGTGAGATCATGATCTGAAACGAAATCAAGAATCAGAAGCCTAACCCACTGAGCCACCCAGGCACCCCACGCCCACATTAAGTAGGTACAACTTTTATTTTTTTGGTAAATTAAAGATCATCTGGCTCAGACCTGAAGCTATGTTATCTTGTCTTTTACAAGCCTGTCCTATTTATGTTTTTTGATATTAAACTTTTGTGCCATGAGATCCTAATATGCACGAATCCCACTTTGGTAGGAGTAATAGGAAAACACAAACAGGAAGCTGGAATCATTGGTGTCCTCTGACCACGGGTATTGTCTCAAACATAAACCACTGCCAGACTTGCTCTCAAAATGAAAAGATGTGTGACGAGGCAGTGGGAATCACAGTGGGCACTGAAAGCTTCCCAAAGGCCTGAAGCAGCAGTGAGTAATAGCAGGCATACCTGGGTTACGAATAATCACACCAGGAAAGTTCTTCCATATACTCTGTGCCCAACAATTGTTACCTGATATAAAGTCATCTGCCTTATTTTCTTGTCATTGTTTTGTATGCGTCTTTTTCACTTTGCTAGATTTTTAAATTCAGGGGGGTGGACTGGGCAGGAACAGTTGTTTCTGGTTTTTATTTGCTTATTCCTCAGTAGCCACAACATCTAGGATGGTGACTTCCATAGAGAATGAGTCTGGAACATAACTGAACACTAACTTTAGGCGAATCTTGTATAACCTAGAAATTCAGAAACCACCCGAATTAATTAGAATTTAAAAACACAAGTGGGAAAGTACTGTGGCCCCTTGATTTTATGTAAAGATTTCCAGACTAATTTTTGCCAAACTAAAAATTAAGTTTGTTTGTTTATTTATTGAGAGACAGAGAGAGAGAACAAGAGAATAAGTGTGGGAGGGGCAGACAGAGAGAAAAGGAGAGAATCCAAAGCAGGCTCTGCACTGTCAGCGCAGAACCCGATGTGGTACATGGGGTCTCAAACCCACAGACTGTGAGATTATGACCGGACTGGAAATCAAGAGTCAGACGCTGAACCAACTGAGCCACCCAGATGCCACAGAACAGAGTACTTCTAACTAGTTCTATAGTAATAACTTTTTAATAAGTAACTGAGTCAGCCTTATAAAATGTTTTTAAATTATTTTATTCTCACAGATCAACAGTGGTAATCAGAGATTTCCCTTTCCATTATAGGTACTTGTCTTCCCAAAACTGTATATATACTATACCTGCATTTATATAAAACCTGATCATAGATGAAGGAACAAGGATTCAACCATTTGGGGTATGTTAATGAATTGACTGAAAATTCTTTTTTGATCTAAATACTCTAGGATATGCTTTTGAAACACAATGCAATTAGACTTTTCTCTGTAGATCACTTCTAATAATTTCAGTATCTCATGTCAAATAGCTAACACTGGTACTCATTTCTAGAAAGCTACACACAAATAGATATCCCCATCAAGGCATTCACATGTGTATGTACACATGCAATTAGTAAATGTCATTCTTCCTCAGGCAGTGCATTACCTTAAAATATCTTCCTAAACATGCAGAGAAAATTATAATCATGAACCTAAGATCTATATATTAGTCTAAATTTGCCTTGTTTAGCATTTAACATCACAAAAATGCATCCTAAATGAATGTTTTCTGGTGAGTGGTTGCCTTTAATTCATTCTAAATTTGGGGGGAAAAGAAAAGAAGGGCCTTGTACCTTTATCACATCAGATGCCATGTTGATCTGTCATGTAGGAAAAGCATCTCAGCAGAACATCACTTTAGTCTCAAGGTGATTTTGCAGAAGTGCTTTTAGTCATTAAGCAGAATGAGTTACAGTATATGCTTATGGAAATATGCATGTGAATCATGATGTCTAGTCAGTGACTTAAACTATATTGAATGAAATGATCTTGTAAAGCATCCTTCCATGTCAAAACAAAAATGAGCACAATACAGCTTTTATAAAGCAAATAGAAGTACTGAAACTGAACACTGATCACTAATCCTAAAAAACAGAGAGCATAATTATTTCCAATGTTATACTATGTTGTCTTTTTTGTCAAAGACCCATCTTAACATTCAAGCCCTATGGAGTTACCAGCATATTAATTACTGTTATGCAGAAGCAATACAGCTTATTTGCATTTGCATGTAGTTTGCATTAATATCATTAGGGGATCTATCTAGAGGATCAGAGAAATGACACTATCACATACCATCTTCTCTCCTTCTGTTTTGCCATTGAGGTCTGAAAAAAAAGCTATGGATCACATTGAATAACATCTAAGAAATGATACGAGGGGAATATAGTCAGTTATTCATTGGGCTATCAAATAAGTTCTCTTAGTGTCGAGGTTAAAAGAATATATTGAGGTGATTCTGGTACATTTCTCTTGTTCTGCTTTCCATTTTTAATGTCAACCAGTCAGGACACTCAAGCATACTCACATTCAACTCATTAAAGCTTTAAATGCTTACTGTTACACTTCATTGCAAACAAGGTGCCAGACAATGAACATTGACAAGTAGTACCAGAATGCTAAAGATTATGCCTTTTAAAGTCTTAGCAAGTGGGGCTGAACGGTTAGATATGCAAAATAAATTTAAAATGGGACATATGGCATTTTAAATAATATAATGAAGGGCCACACATAAATACAATGCTTTTTGTTGTTGTTGTTGTTGTTGTTGTTGTTTTTAATTTATTTGATTGCTACCAACTTCTAACAGCTATCCAGAGACTGCTAGTAGGAAATCCACATTGTTTTATGTTGGAGAGAAAGATGGTTTCTATAGATAAAAACATGCCATTTGCTTTCAACAAGTGTCGTTTCCATTAGATTTAACTCTAGGGCAGGAGTCTGAGTCTTTGCAGAGAAACCAGATCAAAAATAAAAATTAACCTGGTGGGTATACTTCTTACATGACAGATGAAAAGAGACTCAATAAATCACAAGTGTCAAGAATTAAGCCATCTTGTTTGGTTTCGTTTTTTTCCTCTGAGGTATTTCTGTGGGACTTCTTGACTTTTCTTCCTTAGATGAGTGGAAATGAAGAATCCACTAAACAAATGATTGGCTATTGTAAAGAACCACTTGATTAGTGTTGCCAGAAACCGACAAACAAGTCATGAGAGAAGTAACATGAGCACACACTATTATTTCTTAATAGGAGAGCAGACACAGAGGTCATTTTTGAGCCATATTTTGGGTCAATCATATCAGATGAGAAAATTATACCTCAGATCAAGGGCAGGTATTTTGGGAGGAGGTACAGAGCCCTAACCATTTGGTCCATTTTCTTCTTGGTGCTTTTGTGGCCTAGAATGGTCTATAAATACAAAAGAAAACTTTTGCTCTGCAAAATACTTACAGGAACTTATCCCTCAAGATTAATGCTGGATTCCCTACATTTTGATGGAAGTGTCAATACAAGACTGTGATATCAAAATATAACTGGCATATTTGTGTACTATCTCTTCCTGCCTGTGATTCTGTACAGTTGAACTTGCCTTTCAAACCACAAGATAATAGGACTCCCTCTGGTAGATCATCTTTTCTGGTACCTAAACCTGTACGCATATATAAACTTTGCCAAACGTTGCAAGTGGAGAATATAAAAACCTTTTAAAATAGATGCTAATTATGAAATTACAAAAAATATTCCTATTCTTCTGGATTGATACACAAAGGGATTTTTCATTTAATGACCTATAGTGACATAGAAAATATCTAGAAGAACACTCTTATCTACTCAGTGTTCCCGTGTTAAAACAAGTCCAACTATAAAAATTTTAGCAAAAGGGCAGAAAAGTAAATGTAGGAGTTTAAGAACAGGGGACAAAGGTCAAACTGTTTAGAAAAACAAAATATCAAGCTGGTATTGAGTGTGTGGCATGGCATGGAAGTACCAGTATGGAAAGTACAGAACTGGAAAGAGGGAGGACTCCGGTCTTCTCAAGTTTCTCTTCAGTACAGCGCTAACTAGTAGCAGTTACTATCAAAACTCTTTTGGTGATGTGAGTACAGAAATCATTTAGCACTTTAATATTGTCAAAACTGAGCATGACAATATACAGCCGATTTCAGGGGCTCCTGGGTGGCTTAGTCAGTTAAGCATCTGACTCTGGCTCAGGTCATGATCTTGTGGGTCACAGATTCACAGAAGCCCCGCTTTGGGTTCTGCACTGACAGCTCAGAGCCTGGAGCCTGCTTCAGATTCTGTGTGTGTGTCTCTCTCTGTCCCTTCCCCCATAGGCTTTGTCTCTTTCTTTTTCTCAAAAATAAACATTAAAAAAATAAAAAAAAACTAAAACCATCGAATATACAACCAATTTCAAAGAGAGCACACATACAAAAATCAATTGATTCAAGATTCCCGGGAGGTGAAGGGCAATTTGAATCAGTTATGAAAGTAAAACTGAAACAAAACAAAACATATTTATGGCATTTTACTTTCTCTCGATCATCTCTATCAACATCTTACAAGTATTAGTTATGCCATTCTATGGGTCATAAGAGATGCAAAGAATAGAACTCACACTCCCAAAGTGCACTGGAGTATCAGTATCTTAAGCAATGTGCCTCACTCCCAGGTTGGGGGGGGGGGCAGTGGCTAGGTTATCAAAGAAGCAGTCATTTTATAGCACCTCCCTGTCAAGAGATTCTCATCATGATGTAAAATGAGGCTGCAAAGACAAAGATTGCTCTGTAATAAAAGTTATTTTCTGCCTCTTTCTTGGTCTAATAACCCAGAAAATAAAATCATTTGCCTACTGCTTCCCCTCAAGGTAAGCATTCAAGTTAACCAGTACATATAAACAAACTCTATTGAGGGATCCACTTTGCCAGCTTAGGATAAAATATGTATATGTTCCACCTGGCTTCCCTCATAAAATTCCCCTAATGAAATGTTGTAAAGCCTACAAACCATCAACTCTTGTCATATGAGTAAAATTAACTCCTTGAGAATATCAACTCTTTTATTTTCTTATTAGTCTGATTTTAAATATTCAAAATGTACAGGTCAAGAATTAAGCTTCAGGCTACATTTTATCAAAAGTTAACTTGTGTATTTTAAAAACATTATAAAGAAAAAAGAATCCTAAAACATTTCCACCTAAATCCTTCTCTATAGGCCTGAAGAACATAGAAGCAATGACAGAGACAAGATGTAGATCCTCTTAAAAGTAGGCGTTTTGATTTATTTTAAGGCAAGAAAAATAACCAACGGGCATTCTAAAAGTAAGTTTAAATTTATAAAGCAATCCATCCTTAAAAAAACACACACAGAAACAGTACTTGAACCAAATTCACAAACTCTAAGGGAGGCAGGAAACCAACATAATTAAAACAAAGATTAGCTCTATGAACTTTAGTACAGAGTTCATAGATAACAGAGCTATGAGACTGTCCCACACAATGCCTGAATCATGATCTCTCCACAAATTCCTGGTTCTCTGATTTCCCTTTTCACAGCAAATATCTCTGTAAATCTCCATCAGGAAACATCCTGTGACTTTCTGTTCCTGACTTGACCATCTCCATTAATCAACATACAACATCTTTAATATATCAAACTAAAAGTTAAATTAAAATTGTGGGGAACCATACCGTTCCAAAAGATATAGGTGGGAATGTATGCAGCCTTTAAAAGCATTCTAATTTGTGGACAGGAAAGTATCCCCTTGTTTGTCCTCTTCTAAACTGACAAAAGAGCTCTTATCAATAAGAATGCATTATGCCCTTCACCTTGCAATAAGGATTTTAGGGAACCACTGAAGAAGCAAATGATCCCTTTATCCTCAAGAAAATGGAGAAATGAAACAAATGCGGCTGAAATCATTGGAAGACTATTAGTTAATTGAGAATATGGTACTACCTATGTATAATAGGAGGTGAAAGAGAGCTGAAGAATCTATCTTGTCAAATAGAAAGATGACCCTTGCTCTGAGAAAAGCACCATGTAGTAAGTGTGAATCTAAGTGAAAACAAAATTCTTCTGAATGTTCCATAAAACTGATAGTAATTATTCTATCTACTCCATGAAGTTTCCTCAAGTACCATTAAATAATAATGTGACTGTTATCCCTTCTGGCAAGGAAATACTAAAACACCTTAATCTGGATGTATTCCTTTTTTTTTTTTTTAATTTGAGAGAGAGAGAGAGAGAGAAACAGAGACAGAGGGAGGGAGGGAGGGAGGGAGGGAGGGAGGGAGGGAGGGAGAGAGAGAGAGAGAGAGAGAGAGAGAGAAAACAGGAAAGAGGCAGAGGAAGAGACAAAGGATCTTAACCACCCTCCATGCTCAGCATGGAGGCCGACTAGTGGCTCCATCTCAGGATCATGAGATCACGACCTGAGCCAAAATCAAGAGTCAGAGGCTCAACCAGCTGAACCATCCAGGCGCCCCTGGAAACATTCTAATGTGTGTATACATTACTCTACATCCCACATACTCAACTTCAGTTCATGGGGCTAATAATCCTTTCAAAGCTAGCTGTCACTACAATTAAATGGGCAGCATACCCTTGATTATCTTTCACAACTTATTTTTAGCAAATTACAACTGTAAAAATATTGGTATTTTCCCAGCAGCCTCTAGACTGGGAATGTAAAGTTGGATGGCCCCAAATATTTTTCCTCCAATCAATACTTTTACAATAAATGTTTTACATTTAAAGAAGAAACATTTTCCCATGTTTGCCAACATAGCATAACACCAAAGCCTTGTATCTAATTATCAGTTATCATTGATGTAACAAAAAATAATTAGCTCAGTGCCTGTATAATGAAATAAAATGGGGATGAAATTAAGACACCTCATGTCAAAAATGAAACACATTCTTTGCTCTTGAGTTCTGAACTAAATGTCTTTATGTCGGAGGAAAAAGAAATCCTGCAGATAACAATGTTCAAACGCCTAGATGACTTTGTCAAAACTAACTAAATAACATGATACATGTTGCCTATGACTGAACTCTTTGAAGATTCTAGCCTTTTGATTATTTGCAGATGATTATATGGCTTTAAATATCCAGGTCACAAGACAGATTCTGAAGGGACCGGATTAAACAGAAAGCTAGCTGTTCCGGGAACTTAGAAAAATCCCTTTATGTTTGGTGGCTTTTAAAACCACTTCTACTATCTGTAACTGTGTTCTCAATTGACACAATTTACAAGATTCTGCATAAGGGTGTAAGTGAGACCTGAAAAAGAAAGGAAAAAAAAAATCTGACTCAAAAAGAAGCCACGCATAGTGAAAATTCACAAAATATGCTGCACTTTCAAAATGGATGACCTCATTCTTTCCTGGAACTACTCTGAATGCAAAATAAAACCAATGATATATATATTTGTATGTATTGTGTAGACACTTAACCACTGCCTGCCATTTTATGTCAGAGAAAGAAAGATAATGGCCCCTCGTAAGGATAGTAGGCCTCTAGTCCTTAAATGCAAGAATGAATTTGTTTCCCCCACACCCCAAAATATTGTTGCACACAGAAACTGAAGGGAAAATAAGACAATAAACATTTAAAAATTAACTTGTCTAAAGTTACTCCCTATTACTTTGGAGTTTGGAGTTGTGTAAAATAAAGGGAATGTACACGTACACATGTAACAATCATTGGTTCTTATATTTATTTTGTATCCTTCCTTGTAAATTCATCTTTACTTAAAATATTAGAGCTGTTCGTACTATTCTATCCAACAATGGATATACCAGCCTCTTCGCAGACTCCTTGAACTTGCAAAGATGGAATGCAACAGTTCTTGATATAGACGGACTCCAGGAGATGACGTTTCATTGGAAATACACAAACGATTAGATTAAAATGTGCTCTTTAAGGGAATAGAGATGTAGTCAAGATGGAGCAAGTGAGAGCTCAAGGAAAAAAGAAAATCTCCGCTGTCTGTCTAAGTAGCCAGAGAAAGGCTTGGGATGGAACCTTCCTGAATATGTACTAAGTGCCAGTTCACAATCACTTTTCGGTGTTGCCTGTCTGAGGTCAAATGTGCTTGACCGGGCAGAGTGCTTGCCTCTACCTCCAAATGAAGCCCTGGAAAGGGATGGCGATGCCAAGCCATTCCAAACCGGGCCCCCTAAACTCCTTTGGAACGAGTGCTGGTAAAGTTCATCAGAGGGAAACCCACTTTAGAAGTCTTGTTGATTGATCCAGCTGCAGAAGTGGGGTGATGATGGCACCGGTAGTGATGCAGATGGTGAGGGTGAGGTGGGGTAACCGTGACAGGGAGCGCTCATGGAAGGCTTCCAGGAAAGGTCATTGGAGTTCCTGTCATAGTGAAGATGTCGGTAAGACCTATACAGGTCCTGAAATGATGCATAGAGGCCTTTAAAGAAAGTTCCTTAAACAAACAATTATTTCCTGGCCATCATTCCTCCTAGTTCAAGATCAAGTTCTGTGGTTCATGTCTATTGTTTGTGCAAATGATTTCTTTCTCAAAAGATGTATACACCTTTTGATATATCTACTTCTCTGTCCATCTCCACAGCTAAGGGAGGGAGACAACCAGCACTCACCTATCTGTGCCAAGTAGTGGCTAAAGAACAGTTGCAACTGCTTTATTTTTCTTTTAAAAATCAAATGGAAAAACAAACAAACAAACAAGCTTAGTTTTGGCTTGAATGGATTCCCATGGGACAAAGAAGATGGGACTTGGAATAGAGGTGAAGCAGTGGCCTGAGTAACATAGTGAATGTATAAATGGACAAACAAAAAACAAAAAAAAACCCAGAAACACTCTTGTTTTTACTCTTGTGACTAGTGAAATCTAAAGAAAGTTATACAGACACACACATACACAATAAAGGGAAAATTTAAATCTAAGAAAATAAAATACACAAAATAAACCTAAGAGAATTCTGTTGGGGTTTACCAAGAAACACAGACAGTAAGAAGATAAGGAAGTATTACCCCTTAAAGTACACAAGACAAGCTTGCTCACCTTACAGTGTGTGTGTGTGCGTGTGTGTGTGTGTGTGTGTGTGTGTGTGTATGTGTGTGTGTAAAAATGAACTTTAAGTTTTAACTATTTGAATTTTGGTCCATAGTCGTACATACTTAAATTTTTAAAAATTTAAAAATATTCTCTGATGTCGGAAGCAATGCAGGATAATGGCATTTGAATTTGGGATAATACATAATGTTAAAAAAAATGTTACTCTATGATAAAAGAAATAGAAGGATGCAATTATATGTGAAATATAATATCCCAGCACTGATGAGAAAAACTTTTGCTCAAAATTGCCTTTCTCTAGCAAACAAAAAACTAACAAAACAACTCACTGCATGAAAAACAGTCCTTCTCTAACTCTCCAGATGTAATTCTATACATAGTAAAATAAATCCACTGGAAGTGACCTTTTACCAACCACGGCTAGTTTTATTGATTCTATGAATACTATAACCACACAGAAAAACTTCTTATCATATAGCTACCTAGAGAAATACATGTATATACTTCAGTTCACAGATCTGTATGCTTCTGAAAACCTCACCTATTTTAAATCATTAAAGTGCATTATCATATGGCATTTGAAATTCCTCGGTGTCAAGAATACCAGAGAAATGCATCAAAAGGCAAAATCTAAATATTAGGACTCACCTTCGAGGAGTGAGTATGGCATTTATTTTATTTTTGAGTTTTGAATGAGGGACCGACCACCCAGCACAGCCTCATACTATTAAAATTGCTGTCCAGGATGTCATTAGGTGTATATTTTAATGCACTGAGAAAATTCTGTGTGATGCAATATTCAAAATAGAGAAGGCACCATACCTTTAACACATCGTGTGACTAATTAATTGGCGTCTCACAAGAATATACTTTGTGTCTCGTTTTGTTTATTACACTATTCACACCTTCCCTGGAACAGGTAGTTCTCTTCTCTGAGAGCTGCATAAATCTAGACAGGAACAAACAGCCTCCATACGACTGACACCCAAACTGTCAAGCCAGCCGCTCAGGTGATGGTCATTCTATAAAACTGCTTAGTCATTCCTGTCCAGCCCTGGGATGGCCAAGTATCAGCTGCTGAGAGGCCATATCATGAAATGTTAATTTGGCTCTTAAAGATAACATGCTTTTAAAAAGTGATAAGAAAGAAAAGTTGAGCTGGGTTCAGACAGACTGTCTCTGTTCCCAAGTTCTGAAAACGCACTCCCAGAAATATTTTCTGTAGCCTTATCAGCAGCAACATTCCTCAGTAATCCCGATGAAATAAAAATTTTCTCCCGTCAAGGAGGTGGAGTATGTGTGTGTCTCCCCCTGTGTATTTCTGGTCAGGAGTTAATGTGAGACTTGGTGAGAAAACATACCCTACAGGCATGTGCCCTTCAACTTCACACTTCCCCGAAGTTATTCCTTTAGCTTTGCTCTCATCTGAGTCCTCCCCCACCATTTCTTCCCCGCCGCGGCTGTTCAATTTGCAGCACATTTATGGATGCAATCTTTATGAGGCCTGCCATGTGAAATAAACTCACGCTCTATTCTCAGCATCCTCCTTTCTCTCGTATATCCCCCTTGGAAAAATGTGATAACCTTTGTTTTCGAAAATACTACTGACTTGTGGGTGTATTTGCTTTGAAAATTGAGTCTTTGAAAATGATCCTGAGCCAAGCAACTCACACTTGGGGAACACTGCAGTGAAGAGACAGATCACACAGAGGCTACGAGGAACAAAACAAATCGTCTTGACATCTGCCGAAGTGTTATAAATAAAGCCGGCTAGTAAAAAGATGAAAGCAAAGCTTGATTCTTCACCCCTCCATCCTGCCCCCACATGCTAAGAATAATCTTGATTGACCCAGTATCGCTTTGCTTCTTAGAGAAAAGCAGTAAAGTTGAACTGGGTGTTATTATCCCACAGCAGCAGTGATTCAAATATTCAACTACTTACACTTTTACACTTTGCAAGAGGAAGAGTAATTCGTGGAGTGTATCAGCCTTAAGGCAAATAGTGACACATTTGCATTCTTAGTATGGTAGAATACATCAATTTCTATCTCTTTCTCTCTCTCTCTTTTTCTCCGTCTCTTTGATTCTTTTTTCCCCCACCAGGAATTTTTAAACCCCATCTAGTCATCCCTTTTGTGATTAGGACTGTTGGCAAAGGAACACTAATTATTTTAATAAGATACAAATATGAACTAGGACAGAAACATTTTGGAGTGGAACTCAGTGTCCTTCTATCCTTGTCAGTGCCGGGTTCAATCTAGAAGAGTTTTTGGGTGACTACATGGAATAGTTCAGGGGCAGACTCAAATCTAGCATATAAAAGGGATGACATTCCTGAGGTTACTTTCCAGCTCCAGCTTCTACCTGTGGGGGACATCGGTAAGTAATTGCAGTACCTTCCCACCCAGTATAGGCATAGCTTCGGGATCCTTCTTGACACAGCACTCCCAGCAACCATCAGCCATTATCAATGAACTAGAGCTGGTTTGAAAAACAGCATCTAATTGCCTTCTAGCATCTGGACATTCTTCCTTAAGATCAGTAAGCATGGCAGAAGCTGTGGATCAATCAGCATGAGTCTATTTACTTTCATTGGAGGTGGTCTTGAGGGAAGCTGGTTAACTTCCACTCCCATGTATCCTTGTATTCTTCTACTAACTGTGAGGAAGCATTAGAAATTTTAAGAAATCATGAGCTAAGTGCAGGGTATGTGAGATGGCAATTAGACTGAGCAGCATGTCATTTTCATTAAGCAAGTGGGTAGAGAGAAGATAAACATGTCAGCCCCCTCAGTTACCATGTGGAACCTAGGGGACCCTGACTATTAAATTAAGAAAAGGATCAGGTCTAGCAGTATGTACACATTCTTTCAGACATATGCACATTAATTAATTTTAGTGTGATGGCAACGCTCTATCTGGGCTCTGGGTTACACAGGCGGATACATTTGGCAAAGCTCACGGAATGGTGTACTTAAGATTTGTGTATTTCATCGTATGGAAGTTTCATCCCAAAAGAAGAAATACATTGAACTACAGTTAATGACATGCGTGTTGAGTGCTTAGAAGTGAAACACACGGATGTCTGCAACTGATGTCTTATTGAAAAAAAATGATGGATTAATGAATGGATAGAGCAAAGGGTATTAATAAAGCAAGTATAGTGAAAGAGTAATTGTGGAATCTAGATAGTGAATTCACTGTAAACTCCTCTCCATTTTCTGCATGTGTGAAAATTTTCATAATAAAGTGTTGGGGAAAACTACAACATATTCCTAATCTTGTTGTGAAATGCTCGAGACCTGGCTGTCCTTTTACCTGTTTCTTTCTGACTAGAAGTAAGACATAGTTCAATTAAGTGAAACGACTTGTTACTGAAATGTCTTGATTATTCTACTTCACAAAGAAGCACTGGGAGGCACCTATGCAACTCTAGCCAGGAGAGAAAAAGACCTAATATTTTCCTCAGACTCCACTATCCTCATCACATCCAGAACAGGAGAAGTGGTCCACACCATGAATCTTAATATAGCACTTTTGCTAGGCAAAGCATCATTCAAATGTACATATAAAAACACACTTGGGGGGACGTGGGTGACTCCGTCCGTTAAATGTTCAACTTTGGCTCAGGTCATGATCTCACAGTTTTTGAGTTTGAGCCCCACATCGGGCTTTGTGCTGACAGCTCTGAGCTTGGAGCCTGCTTCGGATTCAGGGTCTCCCTCTCTTTCTGCCCCTCCTCTGCTCACGCTCTGTCTCTCTTTCAAAAATAAATAATAAAAACACTACAAAATTAGACACACATACACACACTCGCCCACCTTGATTAGAACATCACCGACCTTATTTGTCCTTTTCTTTTTTGCCCCAGAGCACACAGACATTTATGCTGACTTGGCAAACCATGGCTGATAAACCACTGCTTTGTCAAATCTGCACTGGGGATTTCAGATTCGAAATGATGGATATTGTGTGGCACAAAGTATTAAAACCTTGGGTTTTTGTAAAACAAGTGCAGAGAGCTCAGTATAAAACCTATGACCACTGGCAGAATGGAGGATGCAACGAAATTTCAATTATACTTCTTTAGTGGTTTAAGAGCAGCTGGACATGGCATGTTGAAACAAGGGCATTTTTTAACAAACAGAATTAAGAACAGAATATTTAACCTACACTATTAATTCTCATAGCAATGTGAGAGCTAACATGCCCTGGCAATAATTTATAACACAACCAAATATATATGTATATATATAGATAGATAGAGATATATAGATATATATAGATATACATAGATACACACACACACCTATACACACCTATACACACACACACACACACACACACACACACACACACACACACACACTGTGATCTTTCTTTCCCCTCACTTGCTCTGATCTGGCTTTGGGAACTCGAAGTCCCAAGGATCGGGATGATACAATACGGCAAATGAGCATCAGTGAGCACACCGCAATACACTTCGAGGGGTCACTGCTCAGCTTGTGATTCCATACTTTTTAATTTCCGTGTGCAAACAATGAACTGAAAAATGGGAAAATCCATTTGGCCAGTCTGAGCTATAAATTAAATCCTTGATTAAATTTTGGCAATTACATCTCCAGATTGTTTCCATTTCAACATTTTAAATACACTGGAATGAGCTTCTTAATCACGATCTTGGCAAATCTATTGTATGGCAAAATGGACTCTAATAAATACTATGAAGAGGTTAGCTGGCAAATAGAAAAACTGAAGAAACAAATATTTTATCCTGCTTTTAAGTTGTCTGCATATAAGCATAAGTTGCTAAGAGGCAGAAAGTAAGTCCAAGAATCTCCTGCATGTTCTTAACCAGTTGCTTTTGATTGCTTTTGAGCAATTAAAATCAGTGGTTCTCAAACTTCATTATGCATAAAAACCACCCAGAGGGCTTGTTAAAATGCTGAATCCTCGGACTCAACTCCCCAGAGACGGATTGAGCTGGTTTGGGTGGTACTCATTAATTTGCATTTCTTTTCTTTTCTTCTGTAATTAAGGTATAGTTAATATACAACATCATATTAGTTTCAGGTATACAATGTAGTGATTCAGTAATTCCAGTGCTCATCAAGATAAGTATACTCTTCATCTTTTTTGCCTATTTTGCTCATCCCCCACCCACCTTCCCTCTGATAACCATCTGTTTGTTCTCTATAACTAAGAATCTGTCTCTTTGTCTTTTTCCTTTTTTTGTTTCTTAAATTCTACACATGAGTGAAATCAGATGGTGTTTGTCTTTCTCTAACTGAGTTACTTTGCTTAGCATAATAATACCCTCTAGCTCCATCCATGTTATTGCAAATGGTGAGATTTCATTCTTTTTTAATGGCAGAGTAATATTCTGTTGTATCTACATACCACATCTTTATCCATTCATTTATGGATGAACACTTGGGATACTTCCATAACTTGGCTATTGTAAGTAGTGTTGCAATAAGGGTAGGGGTGCAAATATCCCTTTGAATTAGTGTTTTCATATTTTTTCGTAATATACAGTCGAGTGATTACTGGATCATAGGGCATTTCTATTTTTAACTTTTTGAAGAACCTCCATAGTGATTTCCACAGTGGCCACACCAGTTTGCATAACCACCAACAGTGAGTGAGTTTTCCTTTTTCTCCACATCCTTGCCAACACTTATTGTTTCCTGAGTTTGTTTTTTTTTTTTTTTTGGCCATTCTGACAGATGTGAGGTGATATCTCATTGTAGTTGTGATTTGCATTTCCCTGATGCTAAGTGATGTTGAATAGCTTTTCATGGGTCTATTGGCCATCTGGCTGTCTTCTTTGGAGAAATGTCTGTTTATATCTTCTGCCCATTTTAAATTCAATCATTTGGCTTTTTTAGTGGTGAATTGCATCCGTTCTCTACATATTTTGGATATTAGTCCTTTATTGGATATGTCATTTGCAAATATCTTCTCTCAAGCAGGTTGTCTTTTACTTTTGTTGGTTGTTTCCTTCACTGTGCACAAGCTTTTTATTTTGATGTAGTCCCAATAGTTCATTTTTGCTTTTGTTTCCCTTGCCTCAGGAAACATACTTAGAAAGATTTTGTCAGGGCTGATGTCAGAGAAATTACTGCCTTTGCTCTCTTCTAGGATTTTTATGGTACAGTTAGATTCTTCATTCATTTTGAGTTTATTTTTGTGTATGGTATAAGAAGGTGGTACAGTTTCATTCTTTTGCATGTAGCTGTCCAATTTTCCCAACATCATTTGTTACAGGGACTATCTTTTTTTCCATTGTATATTCTTGTTTCCTTTGTCAAAGATCAATTGACCATAACATTGTCAGTTTATTTCCTGACTTTGTATTCTGTTCTGTTGATCCTTGTGTCTATTTTTGTGCCAGTATCATACTGTTTTTTTCTTTTTTTAATGTTCATTTATTTTTTGAGAGACAGAGACAGAGCATGAGTGGGGGAGGGGCAGAGACAGAGGGGGGAGTCACAAAATCCAAAACAGGCTCTAGGCTCTGAGCTGCAGGCTCTAAGCTGTGAGCACAGAGCCTGATGTAGGGCTTGAACCCACGAACCGTGAGATCATGACCTGAGCTGAAGTTAGATGCTTAACTGACTGAGCCACCCAGGCACCCCAGTACCATACTGTTTTGATTACTACAGGCTTGTAATATAATTTGAAAATTGGAATTGTGATACCTCTGGTTTTGTTTTTCTTTTTCAAGATTGCTTTGGTGATTGAGAGTATTTTGTGGTTCCATACATATGTTAGGATATTTCTTCTAGCTCTGTGAAAAATGCTGTTGGTATTTTCATGGGTATCACATTAAATATGTAGATCACTTTGGATGATACAGACATAACAATATTTCTTCTTCCAATACATGATCATGGAATATCTTTCCATTTCTTTGTGTCATCTTCAAATTCTTTCATCAATGTTTTATAGTTTTCAGAGTACAGGTCTTTCACCTCTTTGTTTAAGATTATTCCTAGATATTTTATTATTTTTGACGCAATTGTAAATGGGATTGTTTTCTTAATTTTTCTTTCTGCTGTCTCATTGCCAATAGATTTCTGTACATTAATTTTGAATCCTGTGACCTTACAGAATTCATTTATCAGTTCTAATAGTTTCTTGGTGGAGTCTTTAGGATTTTCTATATATAGTATCATGTCATCTGAAAATAATAAAAGTTTTACTTCTTCCTTACTAATTTGGATGCTTTTTACTCTTTTTTGTTGTCTGATTGCTGTGGTTAGGATTTCCACTACTATGTTGAATAAAAATGGTGAGAATGGAGATCCTTGTCTTATTCCTGACCTTAGGGGAAAAGCTCTCAGTTCTTCTCCATTGAGTATGATGTCAGCTGTGGGGCTGTTTTTCTTTTTGAATAAGTTCTTCAGTATGTTGAAGTATGTTCCTTCTAAACCCACTTTGTTGAAGGCTTTTATCATGAATGGATCCTGTATTTTGTCAAATGCTTTTTCTGAATTTATTGAAATGATCATATGGTTTTTATTCTTTCTCTAATTGATGAGATGTATCACATTGATTGATTTGTGAATACAGAAGCACCAGGAATATGTTCCACTTGATCATAGTGAGAACTTTTTAACGTATTGTTGAATTTGGGTTGCTAATATTTTGTCAAGGAGTTTTGCATCTATATTCATCAGATGTATTGGCCTGTAGTTCTCTCTTTTTGTGGTGTCTTTATCTGATTTTGGTCCCTGGGGAATGCTGGCTTCATATTTGAAGTTTTCCTTCCTCTTGTATTTTTTGGAAAAGTTTGAGAAGAATAGGTGCTAACTCTTCTTTAAATGTTTGGTAGAATTCACCTGTGAAGCCTCTGGTCCTGGACTTTTGTTTGTTGGGGAGGTTTTTGATTACTGACTCAGTTTCACTGCTGAAAATCAGTCTGTCCATCAATGTAAGTGGGGTCTTAAAGCCCCCTATTATTATTGTATTAGTTGATTATTTCCTTTATGTCTCTTATTAATGGTTTTATGCATTTGAATGCTCCTTTGCTGGGTACAAAATATTTACAATTGTTATATTTTCTTGTTGGATTGTCCTCTTTATCATTATATAGTGTCCTTCTTTGTCTTGTTACAGTCTCTGTTTTAAAGTCTATTTTGTCCAATATAGACTTTATTTTCACATCCATTTGCATGATACATATTTCTCCATCCCCTCAGTTTCAAACTGCAGTTTTCTTTTGGTCTGAAGTGAGTTTTTTGTAGGCAGCACACAGATGGGTCTTGCTTTTTAATCCATTCTATCACAGTATTTATAGGTACATTTAGTCCATTTATGTTTGAAGTAATAGTTGATAGGTATGTATTTATTGCCATTTTGTTTCTTGTTTTGTGGTTGTTTTAGTAGTTCTTTTCTGTTCCTTTCTTCTCTTACTCTCTTCTCTCACAGATTGCTGGCTTTCTTTAGTGATATATTTGGATTCCTTCCTCTTTTTTTTTTTGCATATCTGTTACTGATTTTTGATTTGTGGTTACCATTAGATCTTTATATAGTATCTTCTGTATATAACAGGCTATATTAAGTTAATGGTCTCTTAAGTTTGAACTCATTCTTTTCCCCTGCCCCTCACATTTTGGGTGTATGGTATCATATTTTCATCCGTGTGTGTGTGTGTGTGTGTGTGTGTGTGTGTGTGTGTGTCCCTTGACTGAATTTTTATAGGTATACTTATTTTCAGGGCTTTTGTGCTTCCTACTTTTCTTATCCTTACTTATGGTCTTCCCTTTCCACTCAAAGTCCCCTTTAACTTTCCTTTGAGGGGTGGTTTAGTGGTCACGAATTCCTTTGACTTTTGTTTGTCTGGGAAACTCTTTATCTCTCCTTCTATTCTGAGTGACAGCCTTGATGGATAGAGTATTCTATCCAGGGTTACAGACTTTTTTAGAGTATTCTATCCAGGGTTACAGACTTTTTTTCTTCCTTTCAGTCTTCTGGCCTGCAAAGTTTCTGTTGAAAAATTGACTGATAGCCTTATGGGGTTTCCCATGTATGTAATTGTCTTCTTCTCTCTTGCTGCTTTTAAAATTCTTTATCACTTTAAATAAATATCACATATTTTTTGCCATTTTAATTGCTATTTGTCTTGATGTGGACCTCTTGGATTGCATTTCTTGGGGGAACTCTGTGTCTGCTGGATCTGCATATCTGTTTCCTTCCCCAGACTAGAAAAGTTTTCAGCTATTATTTCTTCAGATAAATTTTCTGCCCTCTTTTCTTTCTCTTCTTCTGAGATCCCTATAATGTGAATGTTATTATGTTTCATGGAGTCACTGAGTTCTCTAGGCCTATTCTCATTTTGCAAATCTGTTTTTTTTCCCCCTCTAACCTGTTCAGCTTGATTAGTTTCCACTATTACTCTGTTCTCTAGGTCACTAATTCATTATGCTTCCTTTTGCCCATTTATTCCATCTAGTGTGTTTTTCATTTCATTTATTGTGTTCTTCATCTTTGATTATTTTTTATCTCTTTGTTAATCATCTCACTGATGTCCTCCACTCTTTTCTCAAGTTTAGTAGGTATCTTTATGATCATTACTTTAAATTCTCTATCAGGTATGTTACTTATCTCTGCTTTGCTTAGGTCTGTTCCTGTGGTTTTTTCCTGTTCTTTCCTTTGGGATATGTTCCTCTGTCTCTTCATTTTGCCTAACTCTCTGTGTCTGTTTCTATGTGTTAGGAAATTCAGCTATGTCTCTTGAAAGTATGCTCTTGAAAGTAATGCCCTTATGAAGAAGTCCTACCTGTAGTGCAGTACAGTGTCCCCTGTTCACCAGAACCTGATGTTTCAAGGGTGTCTCCTATGTGCATTGCACGGACCCTGCTGTTATGTGTCGGCCACTTTTTCCTTCAGTCAATTTGTCTGCAATGGCTCTCTTTCTTTGCCTGTTGTGGGCAGCTTTTGTTTCCTGTCATATTAGTAGACCACCCTGAGGCTACCTTGAGCTTGAGTTGAGTCAGACCCGGTGTTCACCAGAGACGCAGTAGCACTAAACTGCAGGGTGTTTTCCCTGTGTTATGCCCTGAGAATCTTTCACTGGTTGGGAGGGGGGGGTGCAATCAGACTAACTGCCTGTCTCCATTCCACTGCTGGGGCCAGAGTCTGACTGGTGGGTGTGGTTATCTTCTAGTCACTCTAGGACATAAGTCACTTTGGAGTGGTGCTGGCCCCTCTCAGGGCTGCTTGCACACAGCCAAGCTTGTGGCCTTGGTTTGAATGGGCTCTCGCCAAGAGCATATTGGAGGGGTTGCAAAGCACAGTGCCTGTAAGGTCTGCACACAGGTGAAAGGGGACGTGTTGCTGCCACTGGGCCCATGCCAGTGGGGATGGAGTATGCAGTTTTAACAAGGTGCACACTGGTCTGCCTGGAAGTGAGAATTACAACTGTCCCTGGGACTGGGGCCGCTGGGATGGATCTGCAAAGCTTACTTGGGCAGGGTAGGGTATATAATTTTAACAACGTGTGTCATCTTCTGTGGTAGGAGGCCCGCCTCCACTGCTGCCATTGGGACCAAATCACCACAAAGCACATGGGTCTGGAGATGGGATGTTGTCAAGATTTACACATCTTCTAGGGGGCCAGCCCACAGGGCAGAGACTGAGGCAAACAGGATTGGAATGGACAGATCTACCAAAGCATGGTGGGGTAACTTGGGGCTTGGTGTAAACAAGTTAGACAGGGAGCGTTAGTGCTATGCTGGTTCTGGCAGATGTCACTGTGTTTATGCTGGGGAATAGTGAGGGAAATGGAGCCTGTAAGCGCTTTTGTTCCTGGAGGAGTCTCCCAGTGAAATCTGTCCCTCAGGGACAAGCTCTGAGATGAGTGAACTACTCTCCCTCCCATATGCTTCAGACGTTTTTCAAACTACAACTTCCAGTATTTTATCTCCATGGGCTGTTTGTTGTGCTGTCTCTTTAAGGGCAGGGACTCAGCTTCCACTTGCCCTCTATGTTCTCTCAGAACCAAGCCCTGCTGGTGTTTAAAATTCCAGGCTTTGCGGAGACTGGGTGGTTCATTCAGTTAGGAGTCTAACTCATGATTTCAGCTCAGGTCATGGGATCGAGCCCCATGTCAGGCTCTGTGCTGACAGCAGGAAGCCTGCTTGGGATTCTCTCTCCCTCTCTCTCTACCCCTCCCCCACTTGTTCTCTCTCTCTCTCTCTCTCTCTCTCTCTCTCTCTCTCTCTCTCTCTCAAAAATAAATAAATACACTTAAAAATAAAACAAAATAAAGTAAAATAAAATAAAATAAAATAAAATAAAATAAAATAAAATAAAATAAAATTCCAGGCTTTACGTCCCAATGGGTAAAAGAGTTCATGAAATTTGGCCCATCTAGTTTTCAAAGCCAAATGCTATGAGAATCTATCTTCCCTGTGCTTTATGCCCTGGTGTGACTGTTTCTTGCCCTTCTCAGCTATGTGGCTACCTCCCTCCCATGGACTGCTCAAGGTCTGTTTAGCTCCCCACTGCATCTCTATCCTTCCTGCGCTCTTCGATGTGTCCTCTTCTCTACCTTTATTGTGGAAGTTGTTCTGCCAGTCTTCCAGTCCTTTTCTGAGTCATCTACATTGATGTGGGTGTTATCTAGTTGTATGCAGGGGACCTGGGATGAGGTGAGCTTAGGGACCTCCTATTCTGCCATATTCCCAGCATCCCTCCAAATTTGCATTTTTAAAAAGCTGTCAGGTGATGTTGGGACCATTTGGAGCAACACTTTTCCAACATTTTTGATTTGTGCAAGCACAACTAAATGGTTGTTGTAAAGTTCAGGAAATAACATAAGATACCCATAAATCATTTGTCCAGCTTTTAAAGATATCCAGAAATGTGACCTCATCGGATGAAGTAATAATCAGTTAGTGGTTTACAGCTCCTACTGAGGGTTGGATTTCAGTACAATGGAGAGATACATGGGCCCCCAGACTGCACATACTGTACTCTTTCCCTGCTGAGGTAATGTTAACTCCTTGCCCCTTGAAGAACCCCATATCCTGTCAATCCTTTACCCGATGTCAATCAAAACGTTTTTTAGGAAACTATCAGCTAAATCATTCTCTTTTCATTGTTGTATTACCTCATGGATGACAGAATACTTTGTTTCCTAATCGAAACAATAACATTTTAATCATGGAAATTACAGCATCAATCCCTGAGATAATGGGAAGCATTGACAGAGTAGGGGAACAAGTAGCCTTTCCTAGTCCCTGAATATCACAAGTGGATGGCCCCTCCCAATAAGGAAGTCCAACCCTCCTTTCACTGTCTGGAGATTATTCTGATATAACTAAAGCCAATTTTCTTTGCCCTATAATCACTAGAGACAAAGAATCTCAGCTGGTTATTAATCTCATCTGTATCACAAGTAGTAGAGTACTAAATCTCCCCTCTGACTTTTCTTCTCCAAGCAAAATCCTATCAGCTTCCTTAGTGTTTGGTATAAGGTCTGCTTCCTAACCCCTAATGATATTATAAATCTCCTTTAAATTCTCTCAAAATTGAGTGCATGTAAGTACTTGAAAGCCAAGTTCCTATGTGAAGTATGTTTTAAACCCTTTGTCTTTACCTCTCTCCCACCATCCCCGATCCAGTAGAATATTTTCTATCAACCAAAGTTGCAATGAATCATGTGTTGAAAGGGTTGAAGAATGGGAGAGGGGGCAGGAAACCCTTAACACTGGCTTCACCAGAGCTGAGAATAGGGGCAGGATTGCTGCCAGATTATAATCCTGTATACATTAATTTTAATTGAGCTCTATGGATGCTTCTAAATAAATAAAATGACAGTAGGTAGCACTTCTATTTATGGTTCGCATGTAACTTACTTATAGCTCTGGCTAGGTTATTTATTTAATTCTTGCTACAATTTTGTAAAGAAACTGAGATTCACACTTTCGGTATTCTAACGGGTCACAGAGCTAGCTGGTTTGTGACTGGGTTCCAGGTGGTTTTGCCATAACCATCCTGGTCATGGACACCTTTGCTGCAAATATTTTTGTCACAGACATTTTTGTCACATAACTAATGGGCCATAGAAGATAATTCTGCCATAAAAGATAAACTAACTGGTTGATAGTTTGGTTTCATTTCTCCATTGACGAATTGACCACCATTGACAGAGTGAAGGTTTTGAAGCTACTAGTTGTCAGTTTGTTTTCATTTCTACACTGACAAAATCCTCAGTTTTATATTATATAAATCTTAGCTAGCCCTCATGATGATCTATGCAGTGACAGGCAGGTGTGGCAGTTTTAAAATGGTAGATGGTAACAACTATGTATTCAACACAATAGAAAATATTGTGATAAAACTTACTGGAAGCATGAAATAAGAGAGTTGCAAGCCTATATTGCATACTATGTTGTCTTCGTTAATAGCATAACAGTGAAACTATCATATTACCATGAGACCAAAAGTCACAATGAGACCAAAGCTCGGTTATAAAGGTGTTATAGAATTAGCATTTCTTCCACAGTTTCTATAGATCTTTGGGACGTCTTTCAATGCACACGTGACGATATGCCAAGAACAACAGTGAGGAAGGCTTTCACAGTGCGACACAAAGCTGTTACCAGTATGCATCCCACTATTTGGAAAACTGATACCTCTCTTAATGAAGGAAGGGATTAATAATTAATTTTATTATTTTTTTATGTTTCATTATGTCCTTTTTAATGTCCCTCTTTTATTTTTCATTATTTTATCTTTGACGCAAAATTGCCTTATGGCAATTTCATTAATTTTTTTAATGTTTCATTATGTCCTTTTTAATGTCCTTCTTTTATTTTTCATTATTTTATCTTTATGACAAAATTGCCTTACAGCCAATTAGTTACACGGTCAAAATGCTTGCGGCAAAGATGTCTATGGCAAAGATGCTACGGCAGGAAAAAAAAAAAAAAAACTAAAAAAAACCCCAGACATGATGTGACAGAGCGGTAGTTCAAATTTGGCCCAAGCCCCACTGTGGGGTTTTTCTTATTACACCACACTAACCTCGAAAGTGCAACATGTCTTATCAGATTATCCTTTGTTGTATCTAGTTTTCAAGAAAACTGTCTTAGATTGCCTGTGGAAAAGGGCATGTTTTCTAGAAAACCCAATAAAATAAAGAATAAAAAAATCTGGGAAGCTGAGTGGATCTATAATAAAACTGAGAAAACACTACAACTCTAGACAACAGATGTTGACATATATCTGCCAAATGCAGAGAAATTTGGAATGGGAAGTAGAATGCATACTCCTGAAAACAAGCCACAGATATAGTGGATGAGCTTTAGGAAAACCACGGCAAACAAAAACACTCAAAGAGTTAATTAAACATTTCTAATATGATAATAATAATAATAATAGTAATAAAAATAACTTTCATAAACATAAATCAGAATGGAATACCACATTTTAGGAAAAATGCAAAAGAAGTGATGGCATTTGGATGTCAGGGATAGGAAAAGAACTTTTGAGACATCCATCCTGAAAAAGAAATTTAGCAATCAGGTAGAAAATCAGACTAATGTAGCGACACTAACACCAAGGAAGAAAGAAAAAAAAAAAAAGCAAAGCAAGCATAAACAAAACAAAACACTTCAGTGCAATGACATTTGAAGGGAGAAAATGACTTACAAATTTATACCAGTATAATTATCATTCATGAATAAATGTAAAAAAAAATAGAGATTCTGAAATGTGTACAGACATTAGACTATAACACTCATGATGGTTTCTCTATAAACTACAAGTCTATGGAGTTCAGAAAACTGTGATATAAATAAAATTGTGAATTCAAGAACTACATAGCCATTAAGCCATTATATAAAACTACTGAAAATGAATACTGATTTTATTTGAATGCAGAACTACTAATCCTGAATGATTTGGGTTATGATGGTTTTATAATAAAATGTAAATATTACAAAGTTGTAAAAACAGTAATATAAATAATTGAATTTGGAAACTGGAGATGAGAGGTAATGGGGGGAAATAAGTTTGCTAAGTTTCTTTATTTTTAATAACTGTCTAAATTATACACGTATCTATGTTTTAATTTTTAAGAGCAACCTGTAGAAGAGGTAAAATAGACTCAACACTTTCCAAGTAATCAGAACATGCAAGAATAGCAACAAAAAACAACGAAATGCATCGCGATACAAAACAAGTAAAACAAAGTAGGCCTTTAAAAACCGGATACATAAAATTGTGATGTTCTATTGAAAAACAGCATCTTTGAGTAGAACTTTACTAAATAGCATTCAATAAAGGGAGTTCCATTTATATTATTGCCAAGAGTAGACATGGATCCAGGCCTGATTTCTAGGGCTATGATAATGACTACCACAAACTGTATGACTTAAATAACAGAAGTTTATCGTCTCTCCGTTATGGTGGCTACAAGTCCTAGATCAAAGTGTCAGAAGGGTTGGCTTTTTCTGGAAGCAGTGAGTAGGAATCTGTTCCCTCACTCTCCCCTACCTCTGGTGTTTTCTGGGAATCTTTGGCATGCCTTCGGGTGCAGAAGTATCACCCCAATAGGCGCCTGTGTCTTTTTTCTTTATTTAGTCTTTTAATTTTTTTAATTTTTATTACTCAAAAAACTTTAAGTTTTAAATTTAGCATTATGGCTCTGTGCTTGTGTCATCAACACTTTCACAACAATTTCATGTTCCTCAATGCAGAAAGCATCCTTGATCCTGTCACAGATATACTTAGTACACACGAAACCACCAAAGGCCCCATTGACTTTTTTTTGTTTTCATTTTATGTAAACTCAGAGGAGCTTTAGGTCTCATGGACCAAACTACCTGAAGTTGGTCTGGGCACATGCCACATGTAGATTTTGGTGTTTTCCCAACTTTTTTGGTATAAAGGTAAACAATTCTATTACTAGGGGTTCAGGATAACCTAGTTTTGGTTAGAGGACATATTGTAGGACAGCCATATATCAAGTGCTGGACCATTTTAAAACAATTTTTTAAATGTTTATTTTATTTTTGAGAGAGAGAAGCAGAGCAGAAGTGAGGGAGGGGCAGAGAGAGTGGGAGACACCGAATCTGAAGCAGGTTCCAGGCTTTGAGTAGTCAGCACAGAGCCCCATGTGAGGCTTGAACCCATGAACTGTGAGATCATGACTTGAGCCGAAGTTGTACACTTAAGGCACCCCAAGTGCTGAACCATTCTGAATGCCACTAGACAATGACCCCAGAAGAGGAAAAAGAAAACCCCACCTTATTTTCACATGGTGTTTTGTGTGCATTGTTGTCTCCAAACTCCCCCTTTATATACAGATATCACTCATAGTGGATTAGGGGTCTGTCCTATTCCAGTACGACCTCATCTTAACCTAATTACATCTGATACAACCCTATTCTCAAAGAAGGTCACAACCTATGGTACTAGGGAACTTGGGTTTCAACATTTGAATCCCAAGGGGACAAAATTCACCCCACAATAAGGTCCTTTTCTGCCTCTTATACAGTTGGAAACGTATTAAATATTATTTCCTGTTTATGAACATTTTCAAACATTACCAGAGACCAATCAACAATTACAAAGCATGACTTTGCAGTCATTCTGCATTAAAGAGATCAGAAACTGGCAGGAAAAAAAATACCCCAAAATAATGCCAAATGGCAGGCTAAATAGCCTTATATAAAACACTGTAATTTGAAGCTTGGCAAAGAACATCAAGGCAGAATGTCTTCAGAAAGACAGCTAAGCATGATTCTATGAAAGGGCACTTGCCACTAGAGTCTAAGTGAAACAATGCTGGGTGGATACTGATGTGTTCAGTCAGCTCCAGTAAGAAGCCAGTCCTTTTCCTTGGGCATGGTTGGTTTCAAAAATGAAAACAAAAACACGAGCACTGAGTATGGGAAGGAAATAAAAAAGGAGGAAGAAAGTGGGATGAGGAAAGAATCTAGAATCATGTCAAGGCTTAACAAATCACCCACAGAGCCCTCATAATGGTCTGGGAGCCATTAATCTAATACTACAGTGAGATCTCTGTTCTCAAACTGTTAATTTTTATCTGCTGGCTACTCTGGACTCCCATTTTAGTAGGTCCTAAGGGAATTACAAAGACAGTAAAAGTGGTCCTGAATTTCCTTTATTTTGCTGAGCTTACTAACAGTGACTACTAGGGTCAGTCACTAGAGTGACTCTAGGGTCAGAACGCTAGGTTTATTCCCAACAAGCAATCTGATCTTGGACAAGGTACTTAGATAGATGGCTTTCTGTGACCAAATTTTGTCAACAGTACAGTGAGGCAACTCATGTGAGGCTCAATATTAAGGCATGAAAAAAGAGTAGTGTCATAGGTTGGTGTCCCCAGAAGCAGAGCCTAAGACAGATATCCAAGTACATATGGTTTACCAAGGGTGATGCAAGGAAAAGGAAGCATGAGAGAGAATTAGGAAGCACTGAGCAAAGATGTGGTCTCAGGTGAAGCCCAGCCTTGGTCTCCTCTAAGGAGGGCTCTGCAGCACATTCCTCACCATGGGCTTGAGACAATGGGGATGGCCTTTCATACTTCCATATCAACCCATCAGCTCAGCACCTCCCCCTGAGTGTGTGAGGCAACTCCTTTCAGCCCAGGGAAATTGTCAGGAGATATGGGTAGTTGTGAGCCAGTAGCAACCAACACTCCCAGCAAGTAGGGAAAAGCGATTAACCTGGCACAGGGGAAGTAGATGGGGCACAACAGTATCCCAACAGTACCCAATAGAGGTAGGGATTTAATCTTCCAACATCATTTCCTGCCACTGCTTTGCCTTTACTTTATAACGAACTTTCTTCCTTTCAAAACTTTAGTTCCATAGCTGAAGAATATTAAAAAAGAAAAAAAAAATCACAGGTAGAATGCCAAGGATCACTTAAACTCTGACATTCTGTTTTAAGATGTGTCCTCCTGCCCGTGTGGGTCATTTGCCCCTTTTCTTTCAGCTTCACTGTGTATTCATCTGCATCCCAGGGGCTAGGACCCTGAAAATGACATTTCCTGGATTTTCCAGCTGACTTCTGGTTAGGTCTGCCAATGCCAAGAACTAGTGGGAGCCCGGAATATACAAGGAAGCAAAAATTCTTTATGTCTCATGGCTTCTGTGGGTGTCACCAGCATCAGTGGCCAACTATAGGTTGCAGCAACCTTCAACAGCTCCCATTCAGCTGCTACCTCAGGGACTACTGCCTGAAATGGCAGGGCCAGCCTGGGCCAGCAGGTGCATCTGGCTGCTCTTGCAGCAGGATCGGCAGCAGTTTCAACTGGAGCAGAGTCTTACAGCAATGCTAGAGGTAAGTGTGCCCCTGTGACCTGCTGACACCACCTCCTAAGTTTTATCTGGCCTGCTGAAGGGGTAATAGCAGTTTGTTGCTCAGTTACTTCATCTTCTTTCCTTTCTTCCTTAAGTCCTTTTAAGTTTTTTTTTTAACTTTTTTTTTTTGTAAAGAGTTCTTGTATTAAAGATCCTTAGTCTGAAATACTTAGAGTGGTTTGTTTTTTTTTCTGTCTCTATTCTGACTGATACGATATCAAACATTATGGTTAATAATGAGAATGACATCAAAGACACAGAATAGGTGGTTAACTGCATAGCTCCAAAACAACAAAGGAAACATCTTGCGGGACATCTGGTACCCTTACTCTGATAGGTTACTCTTCGTCCTATTTCCTAAGTCAAAATCTATATGGATGTGATTTAAAAAGAACACTTGTTTTGCTTCATGTTACAATTTTTCATGAATATGATTTGCTATCCTTAGAGGATCACTGAAGATTTATATTTAATGTTTACTTTTTTTTACCTTTTATCTTACAAATTTAAATTGACAAATATGAGTGTACAGAATTCTGCAGATAAAAAAAAAACCCAAAGACCAGAGAAGGACCATGTCAATGCTGGAGATGTTCATAATTAATGTTAATGTGTGCTAGTAGAGTGTCACTGCAAAAGGCTTTCCTTCAGAATCTTGCCAGTTAGTATCTTCAGCATAATTTCTTCTATGACAGAAAATGTGTATTTCGCATCATTGTCCACCCCCCAACAACACATAGCGCATTATATGAAATATTGGCTCTATGCCTATTTACTGGAATAGGATCAATCTTTTTTGTTTTTTTGCTTTTGTTTTGTTTTGAGAGAGAGAGAGAGAGAGAGAGAGAGAGAGAGAGAGAGCGCACACACACTATCAGGGAAGGGGCAGAGGGGAGAGAGAGAATTTCAAGCAGGCTCCACATCCAGGTCAGAGTCCAACTTGGGCAAGATCTCACGACTTGAGATCATGACCTGAGCTGAAATCAAGAGTCAGACGCTTAAGGAACTGAGTCACCCAGGTGCTTCAATCATCATTTCTTAACTATTTGCATCAGAGTCACCTTAATTCAGACGTCTGAGATGGGGCCAAGAATTTATATTTCAAACAAGTTCACAAAAAATACTGATGCTGTTGGTCTAGGGTCCCTGTGTTCAAAACTTATGGGATAGATTATAAAATCTCTGCAAGTTAAATATGACCAAATGATGGATTCTCACCAAAGAAAAATAGGTATTTTCCAACCTAGGTCAATGTCAGCCTGATAGTAGGTAGAGAGCTTTAGTTTTCAAAAGTATATTCCATCACATACAGAAAGCCAGACCTCATTCATTCATCACCAATGTTTTCCACCTGTTATCTTTCCAATTTCTTTGGGAGAGAGGGAACAAGCACATTACCCAAGTTTTGTTGAGGCGGAAAAAATATTTGGCTAAGTATTAATTTACACATCCAGATAATTTCAACAACTGGCTTACTGAGTACAAGATAGGGCTGTAAAACTTTTTTGCATTCTTATTTGCCCTGTTCAGCACTAGCAGGATAATCCCTGATCTTAGTAGATCATTAAATTGAACAGATCAGTAGGGCTTAGGTAAATGATTGAACTGCAAAGCTAAAAAATGTTTTGAGGGCTAATAATTAATATTTATGATGGTCTAATTCCTATTTGTACAATGATGCTAAATATTAAAACTATTTCTATACGAAGTAAGCAACTTGAATGAAAAATGTTCTCTTGGCAGCCTTATATAGTTATTAGTAAAAAAAAGTTATGGAATAATGTCAGCGAGGCAAATGACATATGTTCAATTATATTAATATTCAACTAATAGGGAGAATGATTAAAAGATAGAACTGACTTTACATAATCATTCTCAATTGTGTGCCATTCATTTTCATTCAAGTATAAAAAGGAGTCAACCTTTCCTCTGTTCCCTATTTGCCATGCCAGATTCTAGAACCCCAAAACACACATTTCTACTGACATAGTGAAAATGTTCGAGAGACCTGTGAAAATACAAAATGCATTAAGTATGCATTTATTCACTCATCAAACACATATTGAATACCCACTAGGTGCCAGGGGTGGTTCTGTGCCCTGGGCTTATAGTGGTGACAATTACAAAGATCCCTTCCCTCAGTGAAGTTTCATTCTAGCAGGTAGAAATAAACAATTAAAAAAAATGAGTTATTTAATATATTGTAAGCACTATGAGGAAAAATAGCATGGAGATCTAACACAACAAAGACAAGGTGAGGATAGGAAGTACTGGAATAGAGGTGATATAATTTTCAATAGGGTATTCAGGAAACTCCTTTTGAGAAGGTGACATTTGAACTAACACTTTAAAGAGATAAGGAGGCAAATGAAAATTTGGGAGAATTACTGGTCCAGGAAGAGGAAATGCCATGTGCCTGTGCTCTGATACACGAGTATGCCTGTGGAGCTCCCAAAACAGCAGAGAATCCAGAATGAGTGTAACAGAGTATGCAGGGAAAAAGGGTAGGAGAGATGAGAAGAGGGTTAACTATAGACCAGCAATAAATATTCTAAGGCCTTGTTGATTATTCTAAAGTCTGGCTCCTACTCTGAGTGAGATGTGGAGCCATTGAAAGGAATCTTATTAAACATTAGATATGAACTGGTACTTTCAGATAATAGCACTGGTATTTAATTAAGATTAGAAACTTTATCTGTATTGCACAGTTGGAAACTTTCATATAGAATCCCTACCACAGTACCAGATATGAGTGAATAATTAATACTTTTTTTTCTTTTTTGAGCATTTAAAACATTTGAAATGAAAAAGATCAAACTGCTTTTAACTGGTGACCAACAAGTTGTTCTCAAAATGAAATGGGTTATGAGTAAGTCATAAAACCACAAAGAAGAACAGAGAACTTAGTGCTTACTTATTTAGATCAACTGTTTATGCTGCCATCAGTTCTGTTTGCAAAGAAGAGGCTACTATCAGAATGTTTACGTTCAGGATATCATTCCTGACAAACTGACTATTTTAACCTGGGAGGGACAGAAATTGGGGAGGAGAGGAGGAAAAAGAATCCTAAATTGTTGAAATATTTCTTTCATGTAAAATGTTAGGATCATTAAATCTAACTAAGGCTAAAATGTGTAAACTATTTTACTTTTAAAATATATTAATGTCTTACAAAGAAAAAAAATGACAACTCAATTATGACAAGTCATTGATATATAATGGGTTCTATTGTCTTCTGGGTGATGTAGAATTTATTTGTTCTCCAGTGGCATTGTGTTAATGAAATACCAATAAAATAGGAAAGAAAAGGTTCGATCCACCAATCCTTTCATGCACAGATTAGCTAAATATTTAGCTCCTGTTATTTATCCTACCAGAAATCTGGTAAAAGCTGGTTTCTAACAGACTAGAAATGTCTTATTCTGGTTACTAGGGTCTTCACCAGTTATTGTAAGCATTTCTTTAGCTGGTATTACCTATAGACAGGTGACTTCCACAAAGCATTATTCTGCACCATTACTTCTACTCTTCCTACTCACAGGTGGGCTTTAAATACTATTCCTTTCTTTTTCCTCTAGCCGGCTTAGATAAGCACCTTCATTCCTTTTTTTCTTTTTTTCTCCCCCCCAATGGATTTGTGCATTGTGCAGAAATCCACAATGATTGTAAAGGTGGCCTGTATGAACTCTTTCCTGTTTGGTGTTCAGAAATAACATTAACCTAAATGTGTTCTAAACGATGCTTCAATCCACATGTACAACTGGGCTTCAAAGTATTTAAGTATCTTCTAACATCTATGGCTCCAAAGAAACAAACTATTTTCTTCTGATCTGAGGCTATTATCAAGTTGATGTTTGGTTAAGTGAGATTTTCTAGATTCAATTCCATGTCCCTGAGTAATGCTTTATCATTCCACTTTCATTGGGCTAACGTATTTAAAAAGAACCATTGTCTTAACTTTGAAAAACAATGACCAGTCATAGAAGTATATGCAGGCTAAGAGTAACCTTGATGAACAAATATACTTGGCATCCAATTCCCTCAAATATCATATTTCTGGATGGAAATAAGAGATATCATCCTCTTCCAGTCTTAAAATTAGTGAAATTCATGGTCAGAGTACTAGATAATTTCACCATTTTCAAGAGGGCTCATACTTACTTATAGATCAACCCAATTGCAGTATTTAGTAGAAAACTTTTCACAGATTTTACTTTAAAATTTCTATAAAAATTTGGAAATTGAATCCACAGAAATCATCCAGTTGAGTAATTAATCCATTCATTCATCCAAAATATTTATGGAGCTCCGGCTCCTCCAGATACTGAAGAAGTGGCACTGGGAACATAGCCATAAACCAACAAAGACTTGCTTCCAAGGAGCATATGAGCCAACCAAAACTTTATCAATCTCTTTAGCTTAAATATGATTGTTTTAAAAAAAGAAAGAACCTATGGATATCACAGATCATAATAGATTCTGAGGAGCTTCCCACTGATGCCACAGTGTGGTCAGCCTAATCACAGGAGTTGTTAGATCAGTAGAGATCTCCTGAGGCTATTGGAGCTTTTATCTCCAAAAACTGCCCCTGGTGACTATCCAGTCTTTAGCTCATTAACTGACTCCTCAGTGCTGTTGTATATATTGTGTTATTCCAGCCTCCTGAAAGACTTTTTTGTCCCTTTTGGCAGAATGTTATCAAATTATTAGGAGAGTCAGAAAAAAAACTTCATTAAAGGCCACAATTATGTCTTCATGCTACTTTGATAACCAAAACCATAGAAAATTATTCCTTCTTCGTGTACTCTGAAATGGTATTACTGATAATGTTTACTACTACTACTTACAATCGTTAGATATGTTAACATTGGCTACTAAGAAATTTTAGGAGTTTTTGGCCATTCGTGTATTTCATAGGATATGACAGAATTAAATCTCTCTCTCTTGAAATGTTCATGGGGGTGTTTAAAATCCTAATTCATTCTTTGTTTATTACATTGTAAGTCACAAGGGGGAAGTGTGGAGAGACAACATTAATTCAACACACGTTTTTTGAGTACCTACTCTATGAGAGGCATTGTATGACCAAGGCAGTTAAAGAAAATGAGGCACAGCTTTTGTCTCCAAAAAACGATCCATCAGGCAGGAACCTCTGCCTCCAAGGACTTCTCTGTCTTCCATCTTGGTAGATAACAAACTTATGCCAACAAAAATCCCAGACATTTATCAAAACCAGCTCAGATTTATATTCACAGCTAAATATATTCTTGGAAGGGCCAGATGTTTTATATCATTTATATTAATAAATAAAATGTAAAGATAGTCCAGCACAAGCTTTCTATGATCAACCTATTGGTGGATCACTCCCTTTTATTTCTGTCTTTTATACTTGAGTTCCCATGGAGAAGAAACCTCTAGAGGGGCAGTTAAAGGAGTGAGAAGAATCACAAGGGTAGAAACCAAAGATTACACTTGTTTGGAGATAGGCAGAGCCATCAAACAATTAGTATTGCACCTTGAGGTGCGAAGCATCCACTTCTGATCCTTATTTCCCTGTAGTGCTGGAATTTTGTGTGTCTGCAGTTTGCATTGACAGCTTGGCTCCATTATTAACTTTTGGTCACTTTACGAATGCTTGCTTGTTTTTCACAGTCAGATTTTTTTTTTAACACAGGAATCTGGGTTTCCTCTACCATATACATTGGAAATGGGTTGGTTAACACATATAAGGCACTGCCCATTTTTCTAGAAAAAAAAAACCCTTTTTATTTATTGTCAGTTAATTTTCACATTCCCTTCTTTACAGTGCTTAGAAATAGGTAATATAAATTGGCACTTTTGTTGAATACACTAGGAGATGGCAAATTGCATAAATACGCTCCTTCAATGCTTTCAACTCTAAAAGTGTCATGATTCCTGGGGTGCCTGGGTGCCTCTGTCAGTTGAGCATTTGACACTTGATTTCACCTCAGGTCATGATCCCAGGGTCATGGGATTGAGCCCCACGCTGGGTTCTTCACTGAGTGTGGAGCCTGCTTAAGATTCTCTCATTCTCTCTCTCTCTCGGCTCCTGGGTAGATCAGTTGGTTAAGCGTCTGACTCTGGATGAGCTCAGGTCATGACCTCACGGTTTGTGAGTTCGAGCCCCACATCGGACTCTGTGCTGACAGTGCAGAGCCTGCTTGGGATTCTCGGTCTCTCCCTCTCTCTCTCCTCCTTCCCCCACTCATGCTGTCTCTCTTTCAAAATAAATAAATAAATAAATAAATAAATAAATAAATAAGTAAATAAATAAACTTAAACAAAACAAAACAAAACAAAACAAAAAGCTTCTCTTTCTCCCTCTGCCCTTCACCCCTGCTTGTGTTCTCTCTCAAAAAAAAAAATGTGTCATGACTCCATATATATATATATATGTATATATATATATATATATATGACTAATTATGATCACATTTATCATATGCCTTTCTTTTCTCCAATAATATGTGCATTGAGGGTAGACAGTGGCTATGGTACATTGTGATAAGTAGGGGCTGAGATTTTGGTAAGGTGGGAGTTCTGGGGTCCTAAACTGTGGAAGCTCCCTCAACCACCTCTCTGGGTCACAAGCACTGTACCATTCATTATGGACATTTATCAGGACACACGCAAGGAGAACAAAGGGAAAGATGGGAACCAATCCTGTGTCTTCAAGTCCAATAGCAGGCCATTGGCAGCAGCAGCCAAAAGCTTAACACAGCCTTAAAACTCCATTAAAACAAAGATAGGTTTATTTTGAAGGGGGAGAAGAAAAACGGAATATATAAAAAGATGATCAACAAAAATTAAAGGATTCAAATTCTGAATAATACATAACTCTTCACAATGACATACATTAAACTGGACAATACGTTGCTATGTGGACAATTCGGGAGAAAATATGGATGCTACTAATGGAAACAGTAGTGACCTAAATTAAGTAATCTGGAAGGAATCCCCAGACACTGCTCTGAAAAAGAGATGAAACAAGCTTTACCAGAAACATTAGCCAAAAAAGGCTAGACAACTTAAAAGCCAGTTACTGTCTTCCATTTCAATTTCTACAAGAAAACAAAACAAAACAAAAACAGCAAATAAAGCAGAATATCAAAAAGTCTCATTAATATTGAAGCATATCAATCTTGTATCATTGGCCCTTAAGACCACATTCCTGGCCCATACCCATTCACAGAGCTAATTAGCCTTTGACAAAGATCCTATTTCAAAATGTACACAAATGGAAAGTTTCAAGATAGTAAAACATAAATAAGGGACAAAAAAATATTCTGTAATAAATTTCTTTCCATAGGCAGTAGAGTGTAGTGGCTAAGAGCTCTATGAACAGACAACCCCGATTTGAATTCTAGGCACACCAGCCTAGGACACAAAGAACAACGGCACAGGACACAAAATATGACACGAATGAAATTTTGGATCACTTCTTTTGTTCTTTACACATCTGGGTCAATATCATGTCTTGGCTCATCGTCACTTACGGAAGCTTGTCAGATATTTTGCATTATGAGGAGCTCTTTCTCATCACCTGCCATGAATCAAATGACCATATTTATAAACAACTGATAATCCATACTTAGATAAGTATACAACTATAAAGCTTAGCTCCTTTATATTCAAAATGTGTTCCATGGACCAGCAAAACCAATATAGTCTAGAAACTTTAAGAAATGCACACTCTCAGGCTCCATGACAGACCTAAAGGACCAGAATCTCCATGCTAACATGGTGTTCAGGAGACTGCTATTATCATGGCATTTTAAGCATTGTTTTAAACCATTTTTCTCTGTAAGAAGATGCCTGTCTTCTCTGTGGCTTATCAAGTGCTTTGGACTTGCCATGGATTGTCATAAACTCTTCCCAAGCATCATCTTATCGATCCTCATAACATCATGAGTTCTATTTCTGTTACTGTCTTCTTTTTACAGAAGAGGAAATGGAGTTTCAGAATTTACTTGCTGAGAGTCACAGACAAGAGTTGGTGTGCCTAGGATTTAAGTCTGGGCGGTCTGTCTACAGAACTCTTAGCCATTACACTCTATTGCATGTAGATAGATAATTACCATAGGGTATTTTTTGTCACTTATTTACATTTTAGTATCTTGAAGCTCTCCATTTTCATGGATTTTTGAACAGAAGCTCTGTCAAAGGTTAATTAAGCCTATGCTTTGCATAGATTGCCAATCCCCGTGACAAGCACCTGCTTGGGTGGATATGTGTGCATCTTTTCATTATCATTTATCAACCATTAACAGTCACACCTTATAAAATGTGCTAAAAGAGGAAGATCATTTGTATTGTTTTGTGTGCATTGATTAGTATTGACTGCCTACACTAATCAAAGTCACTATAATTTCACAATACTTAATCATTTTATTTTTACATCACTCCAGAGACAACCCACCCCCCGTGACAGTTTCAGAATAAAAGAAAATTAAAAATAAACGTATTTTTGGATTTCTACTCAGGCATCAAAAACTTCCACCACAGAAGCCATAGCTAAGGAAATCATAGTCACTGTCAGTTCTTACTGACAACAGAGGTATTCAAACTTAAACACTCTCAACACTCAATGGAGAAAAAAAATCCCCCTTCAAAGCAGTAACATGGAGAATGATGTATTTAGTATACGGAAGGAACAGAAAGACCAAACAAAACAAAACCTTCAAAACAGCGTACAAAATGTTTGCCAGAAAACCAAGAAGCTAACATGCTAGCTGCAGAGATGCAACAGAATGAAAGGGAATCACATTATCTTCAGCGTTTTGTGTTAAAGAAATCAACCATATACGTAGCAGATGATAAAATGAAAGGACAAATGTCAGGCTTGGCAGGGACTACTGGCTGATCAAAATGACTTTCTCTTCATGCGGCAGACTTGACTACATTTCCCAGTCACTCTTGTGTGGCAGCGTGACTGTGGTCTAGCCAAGGGAATGGGAGCCAAAATGGTATGTGTTACTTCCAGGCTTGGCTCCCAGTGATCTTCCAAATGTAATTCACTACATTCTTAGCCCACTTACCAGCTAATGGGGAGGCCCAGAGGGTGAGGGAGCCATAGCATGGAAGAGGCCTGGTTTTCTGAATTATTATGTGAAATGCCACTCACCAACCAAGTATGTGAGAAAGAAATGCACTGCTATTGGGTTAATATAATAATGTTGGGTATGTTTCAGTGGTTAGTCTACCCTAACATACTAGGTGTGTGAGAGTCCAGTGGTAAAAAGACAATTGGATTAGAGTATAAAAGTGGGTTGTGAGCCACAGCCTTCAGCTCACCTGCTATTTCCCATCCACACCTGCTCACCCTTCTCCAAAAGATAAAAATTCACAAACTTGCACAGTGAGGGGTTTGCTCTCTTTCAAATTACATTGCATACTGAGTCTATAGTATCATGCAGACAAAGTCTCAGCATTCCCAACGCCCCTTCACAGTTCACCACAGGAGACAGTCATGAAGAAATGCTTTCAACTTCTCCCTCCCTGGTTCCCTCTTTCTAACTCCCTGCAGACGGGGAGCTAAATGGTCCAACTCTCTTTCCATGAAAGCTCACATGATTCAAGTGCTATTAGTATTCATCAGCCATCCTTCTTCCACCCAGCAAGAGGCACTTAACCAAATGACCTCATTAATCTTCACATGCGCCATGATCCTTGATCTTTCAGAGGCAGAATAACAAATGCTCTTATCCCTATTTCACAGATGAAGACACTGAGGAAGAAAGAGTGTGAGGAAAAGGCTATGGAATAGAACAAAAGGGCTGTGGTTTAATTGCCACATGAAGAAAAGTATATGGATCTAGAGGCAGCACCCTAATCTTCTGAGGCCACATGGTCTATGAGGCCAGGTTTTGGCCAGTACTACCTTAAAAAATAGCTGCTAATGTTTACATGTCACACACACACACACACACACACACACACACACACACACCCCAATCTGCTTATTTCAGCTTCTCTTAGAAAATCATATGTGGTCACACATAGCCCATGTCCCCACATCTCAGAAGAGCTTACATCTTCACCTAAGTAGTGGTGTCCCCCTACCCTCCAGGGTACACTCTCTAATTTGCTACAGTGTCCACATGACAACCTTGTTGCCAATAATCTCTGGTGACCCTGAAGGTATATGAGCCTGTGGCTCTATATTTCCTATACATCACTGAAGAGTTAGAAATCTAGATTCTTCCATCACCAAATTCCTCCCTTGCTACCTCCTAGTTTTATCACGAAAACAATGGGTTTGAAAGAATCAGAATTGGCATTATACACAGTGTCTTTCCTGTCCATCTTTCTTATACTTTCTTTTCAGTATTGTGTCTACAACGGCAGCTGTTAAAAAGAGGGGTGGGGCAGAGCCACTAGCTAAGTGGCACTCGCAAAATGACCCACTGCCAATCTCCCGTCTCACAGGGATGCAATGCAGGGAGGAAGACCACTCAGAAGGGAGGCGAGACAGCACAACCTCACAAATTCGTGAGCTCAGAAGAGTAAACATGTGCTGAATGAGTGAGTTATAACAAGTTTTATGAAGACCCTAAAATTGTGGCTTCACCAAGCCAACCTTGGAGTTGAGGGCTAAACAACTGTTGTTCTGTGGAAAACATTAGATGTTCCCAAGCATGGTATTGGAGTCAAGAAACTTGACTGGGGCCAAGTCATGAAAAGCAGAACGTGACTGGATGATTACAAGAGATATACTGTGGTGTTTGCTATCGGTGGTTTAAGGAGTAGCTGCAGTGCTTATTGGTGAAAAAATGTACCCATAACTGACATGGGGCCAATACCACAATGAAAGTGTTATGCCTGCGAGAGATGATTATGTTAATTAAGGTCTGTGTACAATGACCACCTAGAAACCCACAAACATACATTCTCACTCATCTCAGGTCATGATCCCAGGGTCCTGGGATGGAGCCCCACATTGGACTCCACACTGAGCATGGAGCCTGCTTACGATTCTTTCCCTGTCTCTCCCTCTGCTCCTCTCCTTCTGTCACATGCTCTCTCCCTATATAAAATTAAAAAAAAAATTTGCTATTCAATACCTGTAGCCCTCAAAATAACCATGCAACGTGCATGTGCTTATCCCCATTTTTCAAAGGAGGACATACCACTTAGAATGTAGGTAATGAGCAACACATCTGGAATTGAACACTAGGTTTATATGGATCGAAATCTTTGCCATAATGCCACTATCACAAAGATTTCTAAGCAAACTGTAACAAGTTATTCCTCGTGAGCACTTTTCTTCTTCTTTTTCCAAATAATAAATCTTTCCCAACCAGTATCTCCAAATATTTTATATCTTCTCAATCTACCCCTTCATATGGAATTTGAATTTAGAAGTTGATTTCCGGTCCATGTGTCCACCTACCTAAATCCTACTGCTATCTGTTTCCTTGCTTCTACAAATTCTCTCTTCTAACCTTCATGTATGTTTGGTCCAAAGACAATAGGCTTTGCAATTTAGAGGTCGGCCTCAAGAGGAGAAAATTAATACCGTGAAGTCTGCATTTCCTTAGAGTTCACAAATTCACAAGAGAACATGTGGTTTTTTCCCTGGGAATCTCTGAATTTCAGAGGGCTTCTGTCTTAAAACAGACCCGAGAGATATTTAAGAAACAAAATTCGAAATATCTTGCCTATTCAAACACCATGAACCACTTGTTTTTTTTCATCACTTGATCTAGACAACATCCCCAAAGAACTTTCTTTGCAAAATTATTTTGTCTCTTATTCTACCTATATGAGTAATAAAATTCTGCCACAGCCTCTTAGGAAACTCTTTTTTACACGCATGTCAAGCATGTAAATTGTAAGGTCTCTAGTAGGGGAACCTAAAACCACTGATTTGTGATTAAATATTAAATGGCTGAAGTAGGCACAGAAATTTAAAATTTCGTTGGTTTTCTTATCTAATCCTCTGTTTATCTGAATTCCATATATTTTGATGACCATATATTTTGGTCACCATATATTTTGATGACCACCCTGGTGATATCTTAAATAATTGCCATTTATGTGGGTTTTTGTCTTTCTCTTTATTCCCTCTCCCAACTCCCTACAAGGATATGACGTTGTGGAAAATTTAGAGTTTGGTAGAACTTTTTTACTAACACAGGAATATGTATTTATAAAAGCCAGATACGATGGCATTGCTGCTGAGGAAGTTAAGACAGCATTTGTCTTCATGTGTTTCGGATGTTTTAGGAAGATGTTGGAATTTGGAAACACTTGCAATTTCTACACTTTGCAACTGTTTGGGATCAAAGATCTGGCATCTTCTGACCACTGTCATCAAAAAAAAAAAAAAAAAAAAGGGAGATTTTCTACTGTCTCCAGAATTTTATGGCCAGTGATGATCCAAACTAAAAGAAGAGAATGTAATTTCTTATTTGTGTATGATTGGGCAAGAGTATGCTAGAGTAAGTTTTTAAGTTGACTTAAAAAAGAGATCAAAAATTATCATCTACTTTTGAAAAATCCTAAATAAGTACTCTAAGTGAAATTATAGTGCTTATTCTTAGAACGTATTCAAAATCATGATATGAGACATGGTAACTCGTATCTAGGCTTGAGTTGAATGAGATTTTACTAAGCTACCAACAACTCCACCTGTCATTGCTATAATCATTCAGCTCTTTTCTTTGAAAGGGAGAAGCTAAGTAGTCAATAGGGATTACATCACTGCAGGACTGGGTGAAAAAGGTCCTTATTTAGGATTATTCAGAAGATTGCCATTTTAGGACTGACAGTGGTCAAAAACTAACCAACTTTCAATCAAAATTTGTATCAATGTTTATATATGTGCACTTGTATATGTGTGTTTTATTAATTTTGAAAGCTAATATAAAAATCAAAGTGAATTTTCTGCTTAATTTCTGATTTTTCACATGTAAATCATAGGTGAAACTTCAACTTTACAGTTATCACGACATGTGATTTTGGAAAGCTTTCTTCAGTTGTGCCAAAACCTACCTTTCCACCTTGTTTAAAGAATAACAATCACCTTCAACACCTTTAGTTCCCACTCCACAATAAAGCACACTGTTTTCTTTTGAAACTGTGTTGAGTATGTTTTCAGTTTTCCCCGATTTTTTAATCATGAAAATTAGACACTCATGATATGTAAGTAGCACATCCATTGTGTCTTTCACGTATCAGTCTTCTCAAGCCAGTTGGAGGCCTATGCAAGAGTCCTAGTCTGATTTTTTGTTCCCTCAAATCAGTAGTCTCTGAGGCAGGGGAAGCATTTGTTTCTGTGCCAAAAAGCTTGTTATGAAGTGAGTTTTGTAGCCTTTCATGTGACAGGTTGGGAGCCTATTGGTTTGATACTGTAATAAATTGATTTGGGTTTTTAAAAGGCAATATCAAAAGAAATCAACAACAAGGTAGTGGGATTTATCCTGGCATGTAGAACCACATCAAGATTTCAGGTTCTGTAAAATAAATTGTGTTTATACCCTGGTGAATAAACTATCATTCCTAAACACAACATGATGTTTAATAAATATCTGAAATGCACTTAAGACCACTAGATTTAGTGAAGGATTAGAAAATCTCACAAGAATATAGATTTAATAAAATGGACACTTCTAGGGAACATATCTGAAAGGCAACTTCCGTGCTGCCTTCTAAGAACTTAAGCAGTTTCTTACCCAGTAATCAAGTTGCCTTGTCTAATTCGATTCATTTGTCCACTGGGAAAATACCTTATCAAACACTACATATAATTGATACTTTGTCTGCCATAATGGAACTCTCATTTCAAGCAGAAAAGGCAAGGGTGTGGTTGACGTACTGGGGTTGCAAATATTGACTAGACTTCTTCTAGAAAAGTTCAAATACACTAACTTTTCTGGGTGTTTCCTTTCCTATTAGCAAAATGAGAAAACCGTTGGTCCTTTTTAACTTTCAGACAATGTCTTCAAAATAAAATCAAATAGAATGCATGTAAGGAGGCTAACCTAAATACAACGTAAACCACTCTCCTCTGACTAATCCGTGCAAAGCTTACATGACTGACTTGCCGACCACAAATCCACTCTGATGGGAGTGGCCAAGGGGAAACGGCCTTTCTGAACAGGAGTGCTGGTCTTGTGCCATGTGTCTCTACCACCTTGATGACAGTGCTAGAGTTCAAGGTGGAGTCCGTGGCATCCACGGGCAAAATCATAGGTTTGGTGACAGACCGCTCCGAGGATTTCCACGTTGGATCTTGACTGACACACTCAAATTTATCTTTTAGGAGTATCTGAATACACACAAAAAGGTAGTCAAAAATCGCTTTTTGGTGGAAGAAAATACGGTGTGTGGACTTATCCTTCTATCATGAATGACAATGTGCCCTTTCCACCCCTCCAGTTTCATAAACATTTCAGACTGCGATGTTAATTATACTTGAATTGATAACAATTAATTGATTACAAATAAAGTTTAAAAAAAGACTAGCTTCTGGTTCAGAAGCAAACAAAAATCAAACCAAAAGAACGAAAATAAATTTAAAAAACCCACTTCAGAATGGTAGCCTCTGAGACCCAGCATGACTCTGCAGCTGCCAAGAAGGTTCATTACACTTCCTCAGTTTCCATATATGCTTATAATACACACCCATCACTCACGCCAGCATTTCTTTTCCTCACAACTTGTAAGAACCCAAGATATACACAACTTCACAGGCCACAAATCTTACATTTACTCTACTCACCTACCTTGCCCAGTTAGCCAAACTGATGCTAAGAATGTGCTTGTAGGAGTTAAAAAATGTCCCCTGTTACAATTGGATGACACAGTCAGAAATGTACTGATAAATTCACATGACATTTGGGCAACTCTGAATGGGAGAAGCCACACGGCAAGACTATCTGCACTTCAGGAGGGATGTGGTCTTTTTATTTATTTGTTTATTATTTTTTTAATGTCTACTCACTTTTGAGAGAGAGAGATAGAGTACGAGTGGGGGTGGGGCAGAGACAGAGATGGCGACACGGAATCTGCAACAGGCTCCAGGCTCCCAGCTGTCAGCACAGAGACCAACACGGGGCCGGAACTTGGGAACGATGAGATCATGACCAGAGTTGAAGTCGAACACCCACCCGACTAAGCCACCCAGGCAGCCCTATTTTTTTTTTTTTGAAGGTTTATTTACTTTTGAGAGAGACAGAGTACAAGTGGGGGAGGGGCAGAGAGAGAGGGAGACACAGAATCTGAAGCAGGCTCCAGCCCCTGAGCTGTCAGCACAGAGCCTGACATGGGGTTTGAACCCATGAACCGTGAGATCTGACCTAAGCTGAAGTGGGATGCTTAACCGACTGAGCCACCCAGGTGCCCCAGGAGGGAGAGAGTCTTAATGATAGTCAGGAGTGAGAAAGAGACATGTCTTCACATTTATTGCCATGTGAATAGAATGTCAAAAAATAAATAAAATTAAAAATTAATTTAATTAAAAGTAAAGAAAAAAACATGGCAACACGTAGTGTTTACAAGAAAGGAAGGAGGGAATGAGTGAGTAACAGACTAACAGATCATGAGAGCCTTGGACCAAACAAGTTATGTTTATCTAAAATCACAATCAGCTCTAAAGCTGGGGACGAGCACAAAGTCATCATGTAAGTTAGGCCCAAAGACCCAAGGGCACCTTCTATATCTCACAACAGGGGGTGAAGTTGCATTGTTTCCTAGGAGATTTCCCTAAAGTTGGGAAGAATGAGACACCTCTTCTGTACTGGGTGTTTCAGTGACATGAATTAGTCTCATATGCAATTGAAAAATAAGAGAAGGATGTAAGGGTAACATGAAAGCCTTGTTGGTTTTTCTGAGATTCTTCCAAGCATGTTAATATATTGAAGTGACTAGGAGTAAGCTTTCTTACAAGAAAAAAACAAAACAAAACAAAACAAAAAACAAAAACAAACAAAGAAAAACCCAGACATCTTGAGATGCTTAGGGAAAAGCTAGGAATGCTACAGAACTGCTTTCTCTTATTGCAAGGTATTTTAAAAGCTTCAAGAACCTTAGCCACTCCCGGATTCCAGACTTAACAAGACTGTGAGATAACAAAGGTTATTTTAAGCTACTAAGTATTGGGGGAATTTGCTATGTAGTGGTAGATAGCCAATATGGGGGTGGCAGAACTTCACTGCAAATGGAACAAGTGGGCAAAGTTGAATGATGAGTCCAAGTTTTCAAAACAGTTGATGGATGGGAGTGCATTCTGGTTATAGAGAAAGCACGTGCACGGCTCGCTCTGGGAAGTGCGGTAGGTTAAACATTGCTAACATGTACAGTGTTTGTGGAGAAAGGTAGCAGACAAGACAGGAAATGTAAGCAGCAGGACATTCACAAGAGATTTGAGGATTTAAGAAATATATCTAATAACATATATTTTAAGAGACTGGAAAATTGTTGAAAAATTACGGCAATAGTTCAGTTTAAAAAAATTATTTACCTATATATCAGAGTGCTATGAAATTGCCAAATCTTACATTTCAGGTTTGTCAAAGCATGTTTTTGAAACAGGTCACCTCCTGCTCTGAATACACAGCTGGAGAGGAGTCAAATATGCACCTAATCACCCCAGGTTCTGGAAAATTCTACACTTTTAAAGACACTAGTGAGTTTCCTGCATTTGTTTCCACACTAAATTATTCCGACACATTTGGTTATTCTGAAGCCCCTCCCCCCCCCATTTAGAAACCTGAGAATGGAATATTCAGTCTTCCTCTTTGTGATTGTCTCATAGGAAAACTTTGAACCTTAGACAAGTGTTCTTTTGGAGTTTGATGAGTCCCAGCTTTCAAAGAGAACACGGAGAGCTAGAACACTTCTTGGCAAGGGCCACCACAGCCTCATGGACATTCAGGTTCCAGAACTTGATAGAAAAGAGAGGAAGGATGCTTCAGAACCTGATATTTGCACTCCTTCCCCCTCCGCCCCAAATCCTACACATGTACATACACACACACATTCACAAGGAGGAAAAGAAGTGCGAGAGATAGCTGACCTGCCCCAAAGTGTCTTCACTTAACCCTAACCAAGTGGGAGATTCCAAAAACAGAATATCTAGCTTAAAAGGCACACTTAGGGGCACCTGGGGGGCACAGTTGGTTGAACGTCTGACTTTGGCTCAGGTCATGATCTCACAGCTTGTGAGTTCGAGCTCCCTATTGGGCTCTGGGTTGACAACTCTGAGCCTGGAGCCTGCTTCAGATTCTGGGTCTCTCTCTCTTTCTTTCTCTCTCTCTCTCTCTCTCTCTCTCTCTCTCTCCCCCTCCCTCCCTCCCTCCCTCCCTTCCCCACTCACACTCTGTCTCTCTCTCCCTCAAAAATAAATAAATATTTAAAAAGTTTTTTTTCAAAAGGCACTTAAACTTAAAAAAGGCATTTAACTCTCCTCCCTTCCCTCCCTTGGACAATATCATTAAGACAGAATTGCAGGAACATGGAAAGAGAAAGGAAAGGGAAGGGAAAGGAAGAGAAAAGAAGGGAAGAGAAAGCTGTAATCACAGGAAGGGAAAAGGAGGGGGAATAATGAGCTCTTACCTGGTATGGTGTAGACATGGCTTCATATGAAAGGAAAACAGAATAATTGCTAAGAAACTTTAACCAGTAGTTAGAAGTGAACACATTTGTAAGAGTCATTAGGTGACATGTTAAGAGCTGTGAAATAAAAAGAACTTTCAAGTGGCTGTTTGCCCTGTTCCTTTTAAAGAATTTAATACGACGAACATTTCAATGATTTCACTTAATTGCAATAAGAACTCATGATGGGGGCAATTACAAGTGTGTACCTTCTGAGAGTCTCAGCCACTTTTATTGACTTTGCTGTTTCTGGTATTGAGCCTGGGACTGTATGGCCATGATCGCTCTCTGCCTCTAAGTCAATGTAGACACTCTCCTTTGCCAGTTTATCAAGTATTCAAGGAAGCACTATCCTGAAGTGACAGAAATGTTCTATACCTGCACTCTCCAATCTGGAAGCCACTGTTTACATGTAGCTATCGAGCACTTGAAATGTTATTTGTGCAACTAAGAAACTGAATTTTAAATTTTGCTAAAGAGTTAATTTACGTTTCAGTTTAAACAGGTACATGTGGCAAATGGTTCCTCTACTGGGCAGCACAGATTTAAGGAAACATCAAATACTTTTATAAAATTCCAATGCATGCCCAACAAGACTGCAGAAATAGGTCAGAGCTAATGTAGGACTTTGCAAGAATATCCAAATTTTAGGCCATGACAAAGGATCGTGTAAACAGACAGTATACATTTAAACCACTATATCAGGATTAGAGGAAGGTTTGGATAATGGCCAATAATAACTCATCCAAACTGCCAATACTCTTGGTATTATCAAAGATACTGAATGATGCCAATATGGAAGACATGCCATCCATGTTGCAAAACATCAAATATCCCCTTAGACATTTTCAATTGTGTAAGAAAGAGAAATGATCAGAAGCCTGAAGCAGACTGTCTCCAAACTAAAACATGTTACATTAGTCGACTTTTTAAAAAGAGAAACCAAATCAAAGGTGATAGGAAATAAATAGTATTAAAATGGTACAGTAAAATGGAAGATCCCCTCAATGGGTCAACACTTGGAATCATTGTCTCATTGTGATTTAACCAAAGTTCAAAGTCGAAAGAACTCTTTGTGCAGAAACGAACTTGATCGAGGACAGGCTGATAATTCATATATGGCAATAATGGAATTTATTATTGTTCTTTATATAAAGACCCTTTTGTCCTGGGACATTCCTTGGACAGCATCAGAAACCCTGGCAATGAATGAATAAGACACAAAGCTGAACTTTTACAAAGCTCAACTCATTCAGCAGGTATTAATTTGAACAGAAGAATCAACAGTGTATACTGATTTGCAGGTCACAATCGCTTGCGTAATTCAAGATCTAGGGTTTAAAGCAGAAAAAAGAGTGCTACGTTTGCAAATACCTAGAGGTTTCACTGCTCAGATAAGCTCTTAATATGCAGCCTCCTTTGTGTATCTCCTGCATTCCTGAATCATTTTAACTTGCATTGAGAAATAGCCTTGAGAAATGTAAGAACTGATGTTCTTTTTATTTCTGCCAATTATCTACTAAGAGATGCTGGGACCATTACAAGACATCACTATAACATCATTCTTTTTTTTTTTTTCTCCTCATCTTGATTCTGTAAGAAGTGAGCTGTGGTTAAGCAACCTTTCTGTTGGGATTAGCCGCCGTGGCATTAATTTCCCATAAATGTTTTCACGTTCTCAGATGAAAGTTGTTAAATAAGGTGATGTCCTATTGACATGTTTAGATGTAATTTCTCTTTGGTAAACATTTCAATTAACGATCTAGAGAATACACTTCACCCGGACCGAAGTACACATTCGAACTCACGGAAGCGCGGAAGAAAGGCCCCACGGATTACACTTCAGATGCAACTCTATACTTTCATCCGTCCTTGAGAGTCCAACAACTATACAGCTCGCAACAGTCTAAAACTAGGGTTTATTTATAGTCTTATTGAACTACTCAGATTAACTCATATCAATAGTTTCTGTGGGACCCGAACCTGGAACACATGAGGGGACAAACATAATTAGGAAAAGCAACAGTGACTCTGAAATCAGTCTGCAGGCCCCACCCCAGACACCCCAGCCTCCAGGCTCACATACTTCCGACCCCAGGCCCACATATACCAGCGATGCAGCAGCGGTCTCCTTGTGTGCTGAGAGGCATACCCCGACGATACAGCCCCTAGGGGGTGTACAACTCCCACAACCACAGGAATAAAAACATTTTAAAGTCCATGGGAAGTTTCATCGGAGAGAGTGCAAACGGTGGTTGAAACCTGTTCGAGATGGCAATGCAACAATTTAACACAGCACTCACGTTTCCTCTTTTTTTTTTTTATGGCGTTACACCTCATGTGTTACGTTATGGTGGCTAGAGGCTACTTGGGAAGCCCATTCATCACAGAAAACTTTGGGAGAAATTACGATAGGTGATAAACCTACTGGTGACTGGAGCTTCCCTCTGTTAGATTCAAATATTTGGATTCCAACTGGCCAAGCAGTGATTATGCAAAGTTGGAGGAATGTCCAAAACATAGGACTAAAAGAAAAAAAAAAATGCCTGGTATATAAGTATAACGATTTTTCAGAGATGCCTCAATTTGGGCCTGTCAGAAACCAATGAACTTGAAAAACATTTTGATTTGTAGAAATAATATGAAATTACCCTAAATGGAGGTTTTCAGAGAAAGAAAATGGCAGAGTATTAATTAACGTGCGGCCACATGCTCTCTTGTTCGTTAGACATACCTTTTTTCTCCTCTTTTTTTCAATCTTTGTATTTCCTATTAAAATTGTGATTATGAAAAGGTTGTGTGATCAATATTGCCTACAGTTTGACATTCAGTACCACTGACTGAATATCAGTTAACTGTCTCTTTTCTCTTGCCTTTTCTCTCTAAAACCTCTATCACGATAGAGAAATGACACACAAAATAGTTCACAAAAAAACAGTGCTTTCGTTGTAGAAAGGTAACTTTTTCACGCCCCCCCACCCCACCGACTGTGTAGCGTTCTTTAATTTATTCCTGCATGAGAAAAGAAGCAAATGGATCCAAGAATTCAACCCCCTTCTTCTGCTGTTGCATTCCGAAAGGAAGTTCACAAGCTTGTCAAACTTAGAACTTGAAGCTGCACTTAGACCATCTTCGTAATGAAAGGAAAGGCAGGAAGGAAGGCGGGAGAAAAAGAACCCTGAAGAACCCACTTTGGGGGAGGTCAACAAAGAAATCACACCAGCATGAAGCTCCCCAAACCCACGCAGACCAAAAACCTTGCTCCTAAAAGCTCCCCATGTGTGGCTGCTAATGCACAGGAAATGTGATTAGCTGCCTGAGAAAGGCCTAGAATTACTCTCATTCTGACTAGATTACTGGATAATTAGATTGGTAGCACTCTTCCCTGACTGTGGCTGTCAGATTAAATCTGGCTGGTTCTCGTCAGATAACTGTCATGTCCCACAATAACAAACAGAGGCTGACACAGTGAGGGCTTTTTAAATGTTCAAAGAAACCAAAGTGCCTATTTTTTTCTCAATAATAAAACATGAGAAATGTTCAATGGACTTCAGAGTTTATTCAAATTGTCATTATATTTAATTAAGAAAATGCTACCAGACGAAGCCTGGACAGACAGGCTTCATCTGTGTTGGTAAATGGAAATCACCGTCTTTGGGATCTACTGATGGAAAATCAGCCTTGAATTACCCAGAGAGCGAAGCGTGTGGTTCTGTTTTAATGCTCTGAGTCTCTAGCCCTTTACTGTTCCAATGAAGTTAAATAAGATATGTTGAGCCCCATCTCGGAGCAGTAGTTGAACCTCTGAAGCTCTTCTCTCTTCCCTTCCTTGACAAGCACACACACCCTCTTTACTGTAATGGTTGTCTCCCCAGTTACTCCTGGGAAGGAGACAGAAGAGAATCAGAAGGAAGATACTAACAGGAGAAAGCACAAAAGCCCCAGGTTGCAGAGTTCCTACAGTCTTGTCCTGCTGTCCCGAGTGACTGTGTTTTATCTGTTAGGGAAGCTAGGTTGTGAGTGATGCTTCCCCAGATGTGATACCCTGTCTCTGGCAGGAGATGGGAGGAGGGGGGTGGGATGTGATGCTTTTAGGTGGCACACCTAAAAGCATATGTTTTTATTACATTTATATGTGGCAAATATTAGTGATTTTCCAACTACGATAGAAAGTTTCGTTTGAAACATAACTTGAGAAAATAAACATAGGAGCTCAATTTAAGGGAAAATAGCATGCAGATATGCAAAAATTGCAAATGTAAAGAAGACTGAAGGTTGAGAAACACAGATGTAAAAGAGAGTGAGCCTGTCACTGTTTGCATACTCAACACATGAAAGCACTTATGGTTTTTAATAAGGGAAAGTGGAGTTCTTTAGCTCTTTGAAATATTCGAGAAATATCAGTTCCCTCTGGGTGGGACTTGTCAGACTTCCTTGCTTTTTTTGAGTCCATTTTACTTGGGAGAAGGACAGCTACAGGAGGGATCCCCTGTCTTCTAAAGCTTAATGTGCATTGTCAAGGGCCCCAGAGGAACAAAGCAAATTTCAGTGGCCTTCATCCTGCTTAGATATCATCGAATTTAGCTTTCCTTATCTGTATACTCCTCACCCCAGGCAATGTGCCTACCTGAAGTAGTAGGGACTCAGTAAGTGTCACCTCAGTGAATGTGACAATTTAAGAAGTAAAAAAAAAAAAAAATCTTTAAAACATTCAAATACTTATGTAATATACACGAAAAAATAGCCATTTTTTTCAATCTCAATAAAATATAAGCAAAAGCATTAAAAGCCATTGTTGTTATTTCTGGCAAAAAAAGAGAATGTACCTATTGTTTACAGAGAACATTTCATTTGCTATTAGAAGTGATGATTGGCACAAACTTTCTGGAAGGACTTTAGCAATACATAATAAACATGTATTAAACACATAATAAAAATATACCATTTGGTTCAGCAATTCCCATTGTAAACATTGATTCTAAGGGAATAATTATAAATATGCACAAATATTTAGTTATAAGAATAGGCAGTGAAGCTTTCTTTAAAAACAAATGATTTGGAAACAGCCTATGCAACAATATGGTATCATTTCTCCCTCCTTCCCTCTCTCTCTCCCTCTCTTAAAAATAAATAAACATTAGGGGCGCCTGGGTGGCGCAGTCAGTTAAGCGTCCGACTTCAGCCAGGTCACGATCTCGCGGTCCGCGAGTTCGAGCCCCGCGTCGGGCTCTGGGCTGATGGCTCAGAGCCTGGAGCCTGCTTCCGATCCTGTGTCTCCCTCTCTCTCTGCCCCTCCCCCGTTCATGCTGTGTCTCTCTCTGTCTCAAAAATAAATAAACGTTGAAAAAAAAAATTTAAAAAAAAATAAATAAATAAACATTAAAAAAGCAGGGGGCCTGGGTGGCTCAGTGGGTTAAGCATCCGACTCCTGATTTTGGCTCAGGTAATTTGTGGGATTGAGGCCCATGTCAGGCTCTGCGCAGAGAGTGGAACCTGCTCGGAATTCTCTCTCCTGTCTCTTTGCCCCTCCCCTAGCTCGTGCTCATTCTTTCTCTTTCAAAAATAAACAAACATTTAAATGATGTATGATGCTTCCTCATAAATGGAAAAACATGTGGTCCCTGGAAGTGGTGCTTTGGAAGTACATTTAATAACAGAAATCATTTAGTTTATATAAAGTTTAATCATTTGATTATAATGCAATACGTATAAGAGAATCTTCTTTGGTATATTTTGTTTAAACAAAGAAAGATGAAAAGTAACCAAAATGATAGTACCTCTAGCCTTTGATGTAAACATTTATATGATATTTATTTCCTTCTTAATGCTTTTTATTTTTCCAGAAGTTTCTATTATGAACAAATACTAATCATAGTTAATGTAGTTTGTAAAATTGGGTACAGATTATGCTAAGCCCTTTACATGCATTAACTCGTGTAATCCTCACAAAGCCTTATGGAATAGAAAGCATCATTATTCCCATTTACAGATGGATAAACATACTGCAGAGAGAGACTATAACTTACTCAAGGTTACACAGCAGTAAGGGGCAGAAGTGGGCTTCAGACACACTTTATCTGACAACAGAAACTGTATGTTTTGGGCTAAATACAATACTGCTTTGTAAATATTATTTTTTTACTAGGGAAAACGTCATCTTTAAAAGAAGGGAAAGAAGCCATGAGTCACTGTATGATTGATAGCAAAAAGAATAGTACAGATGAATATAAAATCATTAAAATGTTTTTTCCAACTTTGAACCCATGGAATCTATACACGATCCAATAGTTCAGTGTAAATTATTTTGTGTAGAACCTAGGGATTTGGTTGTAATTATGACTGACCAATAAAGGACTTTCTAAAATGTTAAGTAGTATAACATAGCTCTTGGTGCTGTAGGATTTTTAAAACAAACAAAAAAAATTAATGTTTATTTATTTTTGAGAGAGAGACAAAGAGAGTGCGAGCAGAGGAGGGGCAGAGAGAGAGAGGGTAACACAGAATCGGAAGCAGGTCCAGGCTCTGAGGTGTCAGCAAAGAGCCCGACGCCCGGCTCGAACTCACGAACTCACAAACTCACAAGTCTTTGTGAGATCATGACCTGAGCCCAAGTCAGCCGCTTAACTAACTGAACCACCCAGGCACCCCATGTACTGTAGTATTTTAAACTGAGTATTAGGGGCGCCTGGGTGGCGCAGTCGGTTAAGCATCCGACTTCAGCCAGGGTCACGATCTCGCGGTCCGTGAGTTCGAGCCCCGTGTCGGGCTCTGGGCTGATGGCTCAGAGCCTGGAGCCTGTTTCCGATTCTGTGTCTCCCTCTCTCTCTGCCCCTCCCCCTCCCCCGTTCATGCTCTGTCTCTCTCTGTCCCAAAAATAAATAAACGTTGAAAAAAAAATTAAAAAAAAATAAACTGAGTATTAGCTTTGGCTTAATTTCTACCAAATTTAGAACTTCTCTGTTGACAAACACCTGCAAATTATCCTTATTTTTCCAAAGTTTGATCATTGTTTCCCCTTTGTTCTATAGGTAATATATGCCCAATGAAGGAAAGCAGCAAAACAAGACATAAATCACTTTTAATCTCAACATACCGTGATAACCTTTTTTGCCTCCTGCCATTCATTCTTTAGGTCTTTCTCATAGCGTGTACACACACACACACACACACACACACACACACACACACGTGCTGCCAAAGTGTCAGCTGCATGGGACTACCCAGATCCTTTAGATTTCTGGTGTCACTCTTGTATTTGTGCACATAACAGATGGCTACACGTTTGCATCTGTTATACTGCATCATTCTGATCTGCCAAGGTTTTCTTCTCTCGGCTCACATCAGCATGCCCATGGAATGTACGGGTGCCTTTTCTCTTGAGTCCTCTGGAGCATGTGCACTGAAGGTTAGGGCATGGGAAGGGATTACGTGGCGGTTCAGGGCTGTGCCGTACAGCATAGGGTTTAACTTTTAATAGTGGACATCCCTGGCCTATGTGTCTTGCTTATCCTCACCATCTGGAATACCTCACTGAATAATCACCTGACCCTACAGCCTTAGTCTCTTGCTCACTCTCCCTTCCTTTTCCTTTTAAATGTACCTGTCCTTGCCTAAAGGGATACCTGAGGCACTTCCCTGCAATCTTTTCGATTTTGCTTTGTCTCATGCTCGTCCTCCTCTCAAGCAGTCACTTGGCCTTCCCTCTTACATCCAAGTATTTTCCTAAATGAAAGGAGGACTTCTAAGGGCAGCTTTTATAAATGATACTTTTATTTCCTCCGTGATGCTTTCTGATAACACTGTCTATACAGTTTTATATTCTGTTTATATGTCATTAAGTATTTTATGGTGAATATTTCCTTATTATAAATTCTTTAGAAGCAGACTATAACAGTTAAATAAAATCTTACATTAGTGATGTAATACTGAGATGTTTCCAAAGTTTGCAGAATGATAAGAATCACCAGGGGTATTTATAAAAAATATATACACAATTTCCAGAAACTTCCCCGTGGAAATTTTTATTGGATAGGTCTGGGATAAAATCTAGGAATCTGTACTTTTTACTACAGAAATATCTCCAAATGATCTTTCCTGTACATGACCATTTCCTTTCTCTTATATATGAAGGTCATTTCCAACTTTTTATAAAAGTAGATAAATAATATTGAATTCTGTAGCCTTTCATGCCCAGATTAGTTAAATCTTTTAGAAATTCTGCTGAGGTGGACTATCTAAGCATTCCCCAAATGCCACTCAGTCTTCTTTCCCCTAGTTTGACTGTTTCTTACAGTGGCATTTTTGCATCTTTACTTTACAGACCAAATGGAATAATTAACTTTCAGGATATCTGTGAGCCTTCAAAATAAAAGACAATGAGGGAAAGTTAGCTCTTGGGGCAGGGATTGACGTGATTCATATTTCTTAGCAGACAAAGGAATCTGAAAGTGTTTTCAAATTTCTCAAATTAAAAAATGTGATTTTTTTTACACTGATATATATTAAGAAAATTTCTAAGTTTGGAGTAAAATCTGGTAAGCAACAAACTCTGGATTCATTTGCAACATGAGGAACAAACAACCAAATAGTCTACTCTAATTCGGCTCAACATAAACTAATTTGGTAATGTCTAAACAGTAGTACATTTTTAACCATTTCCTACCATTTTTTTTTTGTCAAGAAATGTCTAGGAAGAAATTTTAGAGTAGGAGAAACTACAGACAATATTGGCCTGTCTCTTTTCTGTGCAGATCTTTGCAGACTTCAAATGCTTTACAAATCATTCACTTGAAAGGCAATTGAATATTTAAGGATTGATGCTATCTTTTAGTTGATCCAGGATGAGACAAGAATTGGGAAATATACTCTAATAGTGACTATGAGACACCCATCAACAGCTTCTGAGATGTGCTGGGTACCAGAAGATGATGACAGATAAACTATCAGGTAATTTTGCAGCTGCAAAAGAAAATCTTGTAAGCCACATGATCCAGGGAGATTAAATGAAATTCTCAGGATAATATCAGAGTATCAAAAGTTATGAGTTACAGTTTTGGTAGATTAATGATTTTTAAATATATATCCATCACCTACTATGCGATAGACTCGTCATCTACTGTTGGATTGAATTTTAATACACGGTCTTACTCTAGAAGCATCATAGGCCCCCTGATCTTGTCTTGGCAAGTTTTCCAAGACAGTTACAACAGGCAGAAAATTACTACTATGAAACTCAGAAACATTTTGTTGGCAGTCATATTAAAATTATGTTTAGACTCTGATATCTTTTGTCTGCTGGGAGTTGAGGGTGGTGACTTTATCTTCTGGTGCTTTCTAAGAACATGCCCAAACTGCTTAGCATATTCATGTGTCCCTTTACCTACATGTCCTAGCAAAATAAACCTAGTTCTCTTAGACAGGGTATCCTTTCACAATCCATGACTCCTCTGAATGGTATGAACATTCAATAAAAGATGGATAGCTGTGTTTTATTTTTGTTTTGTGTTTTTGTTTTGCTAGTGGCAATGCATAAAGAAGACGGGCCCTAACTACCTATCGGTGGCTTCTTAGGGGTCTTTAAATATTTATGGTTACCTAAACTAAATAAATAAATACGGTTTTTACATTTTTTTTGAGAGGGAGAAGGGGTAGAGAGATAGAAGGAGAGAAAGAGAGAGAGAGAGAGAGAGAGAGAGAGAGAGAGAGAAAGAGAGAGAGAGAGAGAGAGAGAGAGAGAGAGAGAGAGAGAGAGAGAAAATCCCAAGTAGTCTCCATGCTGTCAGCGCAGAGCTCGATACAGGGCTCAAACTCACAAACTGTGAGATCCCAACCTGACTGACAAGAGTCAGACACTTAATGGACTGAGCCACCCAGGTGCCCCTGTTTTTGTTTTTTTATTGCTGTGAAAGCTATTACTTCCATTTTATGGAGAGAGAAGTGGTCTGCTGTAGTATCCATATTGTTATGGGTGTACTAAATGTTTCATGAATACATCCCGGTAATAAACGCTCCATAATGAAGAAACGAGAAACGAAAATGAGAATACTGAGCTAGTCCGAGTTCCTTCGTGCTTCCCACTTCTACAGGAGGAGAGCTTCCTTAACTTGCCTGGTGATAAGAACAACTTGACATTTTTGTTAGAAGTACAAAACCCAGGGCATCACCCAGGCCTTCATGAACAGAATCTCCAAGAGGAGAATTTTTACTAAGCACATTATCTCTTATAACCAGGTAATTTTTATTTTTTTTTAACATTTAAAAATTTTTTTCCAATTAATGTTTATCCCCAAGACAGAGAGAGATAGAGTGGGAGTCGGGGCAGGGCAGAGAGAGAGAGAGGGAGACACACAGAATTCTAAGCAGGCTCCAGGCTCTGAGCTAGGAGCACAGAGCCTGACGCGGGGCTCGAACTCACAAACCATAAGATCATGACCTGAGCTGAAGTCAAACGCTCAACCGACTGACCCACCTGGGTGCCCTGTAACATTTATTTATTTTTGAGAGAGAGACAGACAGACAGACGGACAGACAGACAGACAGTATGCAAGTAGGGGAGGGGCAGAGAGAGACAGGGAGACATAGAATCTGAAGCAGGCTCCAGGCTCTGAGCTCTCAGCACAGAACCTGACGTGGGGCTCAAACCCAACCAACCGAGCCACCCAGGCGCCCCTAAACCAGGTAATTTTTTAAATGCTGAATTATAGAAAACATTGGAGTTCTGAAAAGGTTACATTTGAGAAAGGCATAATGAGAAAGAACCCTTTCATTGCTCCTAACCCAACCTTAATGAAATTAACTTGATCGTTGTGTCTTTGGGGGCTGGTGGTGGGCAGAGATCAACCGAGGTTCCAGGAGGGTTTTAAGTTTCTGCCTCTGGAAACGTAAAATCACCAAGAAATCCAGCCAGCACAGAGCTCCTGTTTGCCCAGCCTTCACTTGCACAGGAGCCAACAGGAAACTGCAGTCCCCAGGGATGTCAATCTGGCATCTCTTCGGATCAGCAAATTAAGTAGAAATAAACCCACAAATGAGCAACATGAAAAAAAAATCAAAAGCGCTGCTTCCTGCTGAAACAAACTTTGAGTGGCATCATTGAAATGAAAGGCCAGGATGCTCCTGCGGGAGAAAGTTTTCCCAGCTTTAGTAGGAGTTTCCACGAGGCTAACAACCTGGGGCTGAAATTAGAAATGGTTGCATTTCACACGTATGTGATAAGTTGCCTGATGACTCCCTGAAATGACCCGTCTGCTACTTCAACAGAACTTGGACAAATAGTTTGCTGCTATTTCTATACTGACAAATCTTTTATGCTTGGTTCATCCAGTTACTTTACTCATTAAAGAAAATAAAAGCTAATTAAAATGGGGATCCATATACCTATTCAGAAAATCGCCTCTTCTAGCAGAAAGACTGAAGTAACTGTGAATTCATTTACCTCCTGAGGTCCTGCTGTGCAAATACGTTTACACTAGAGGTGACACTCACATTTTAAGCATTTCCAACACAAATGCTCACACCGAATCTCTTTGCTTCAAATACTCGACCTGCCAACCAGAAGCCTATTAAATGCTTCACATTTCATTTCCAAGGGGGAAACTTGTTGGGTATTCCATAATCCAAAAGCCAAAACAAAACAAGACAAAATAACAATGAAATCCTAAACTCGGTCCCACTCCTTAACACCCCACCCCCTCACGCACACAGTAATAGTTGTAGCGACAGAGCATTCATTTACCAGTCTTAGTGAGTTTGATTTCCTTTCGGAAAATTTTTATTTGCACTTTACAACTATCATTAACTTCAAAGGATACTGACAGTTCTCAAGTTATTAAGTTAAAAGGCAGCCAACTTTCAGCTGGAGTCACTGCAAATTAATTCTGTCTTACAAGGCCACACTGGGTCATTTCCTGAGCTGATGGTAATAAATAGCCCTTATTCTAATATAAAAACAAGTAAGTTCAGTAATGCTTTTCTGATTAAAATACTCAGAAGTGGGCAGGGCCTAGACTCCGTGGAAACCACAGGTGATTTTACAGCAGCCATGGTAGAAACTGGTATTTATCTATATAGTGTACATTCTCGCTTTCTTCTTAACTGACCAAAGGGTGGGGAGTGTGGGAAACACCTGATTTTTTTCATGGCAGCAACAAAGTCCCCTAAAAACTTGCATTTCCCAGCATCCCTTGCAGCTAGGGTGGCTGAGTGACGCTGACCAAACAGGACCCAACAGATTCTGGCTTTTTTTTTTTTTTTGGAGAGTTTTTCTTTCTAGCTATAGGTGTTGTTTTTTCCTTGCTTTCTTCTTTTTCTTTTTTTCCTGTCTGGGGCACAGGGAGGGGGTTTGAGACACAACATCTTGCAGAAGAAACCTGAGATGTATAACTCCTTAGAATTACACCTTAAAATAACCACACTTTAAAAGCTACTAAACTTAAGCTTTACGAAGACAAGAACCACATGTATCTTGTTATGTATATATCCCCAATGCCCAGAACATGGCTGACACAGAACCAAATGCTTAGAAATATTTGTTGAGTGAATGAATACATTAATGAAGTAACTAATTAATGTGGCTGTAGGGAAGTGAGAGAGGGGAAAGCAGGAGAAGATAAGGGTCAGAGTGATATGTAGAACTCTTCACATCAGCCTGTGAAGGAGATTGCAATGATGCCAGCTTTTACCCTGAGTGAGACAGGGATCCACTGTGTGGCTTTCTGCAGGAGAGGGCCATGATCTGACCCAAGAGTCTTCAAGGAGCTCTGTCATCCTTATTGGGAATAGATGTAAGAAGGCAGGACAAGGAACAGAAAAACCAGGAGGCATAGCAATCCTGGTCAAATACGATACTGGCTCATGCCAGAATTTTACCTGTGCAGAGGGTGAGAAGTAGTTAGATTCTCGAACACAGTTTGAAGTTAGGCACATGAGGATTTCCCAATGGATTGGGGTGGATTGTGAGGGGGGTGGGGAGATGAATGAAGCTGTCTCTAAAGTTTTAGGTCTAAGCAACTAGGAGAGTATAGCTGCTATCAATGGAAATGGGGAAGGGTGCAGAAAGAGCAGGTGTGTAGGGGGAGACTGGGGTTCTGCTTTGACATTTTATATCTGAAATGTCTAATAGTCACCCAAGTGCAGATGTCAAATAGGTAGTGATATCGAAAAGAGTGGAATTTGAGAGAAAGGCTTAATATGGAAATACAATTACTGGGAGTCAATAGCATAGATATTTTAAACCGTGAATCTAGATGATATCAATACCATAGTGAGTGTAGGAACTTCTGAAGGTATTTATTTATTTATTTATTTATTTATTTATTTATTTATTTGAGAGACAGCGAGCAAGCGAGTTAGGGAGAGAGACAGAGGGGGAGAGAGAGAGAAAATCTTAAGCAGGCTTCATACTCAGAGCAGAGTCCAATGTGGGGCTCGACCCCACAACACTGGCATCATGACCTGAGACAAAATCAAGATCATACAGTCAACCAAAAGAGCCACCCAGGCAGCCACCTCTGAAGATTCTCAAATGCTAAAACCCTGGAACCAGCAGATGACTAGTAAAATTTGTCTGGCAGTGGTTGATAAGATTATCTAAAAGGTACATAACCTAGGGGCGCCTGGGTGGCTCAGATGGTTAAACATCTGACTCTTCATTTCTGCTCAGGTCACAATCTCATCGTTCATGAGTTCTAGTCCCACCTCGGGCTCCACACTGACAGTGCCAGGCGTGCTTGGGATTCTCTCTTTCTCCCTTTCTCTCTGCCCCTCCCCCACTTGTATGTACAATCTCTGTCCGAAAATAAATAAGCTTAAAAAAATAAATTAAAAAGTACATAACCTAGAGGTAGAGAGTCTTTAGAGGCACCTGGGTGGCTTAGCCGGTTAAGCATCTGACTTTGGTTCAGGTCATGATCTCATGGTTTGTGAGTTCAAGGCCCACATCAGGCTCTGTGCTGACGGCTCAGAGCCTGGAGCCTGCTTCAGATTCTGTGTGTCTCTCTCTCTGCCCCTCCCTGCTCATGCTCTGTCTCTCTCAAAAATAAATCAACATTAAAAAAAAAAAGATTAAAAAAAAAAAGTCTGGTTAGAATGCTACTAAAGTAATCTAGGCAGAAGTAGAAGAAGACCAGAACTAAGGTGGAACTCAATGTACAAATATTAGTGACAAATTGAATACTCAGCAAGGGAAGGGAAAAGGTGATGTTTTGGAAGAATGCTTATTTTCTTTTCAACCTAAATGAAGAGGTTGTATTAGAAAAGATTATTTTCTCAGTTGGGACTACCACAGAAACAGACTTCAAGATAAGGATTTCAGTACAAGTAGATTATTGGCCAGATGACACTAGGAAACACCTAGAGGAGGTAGGGTAGTAAATCAGGGAAGGAAAGGAAGTGAATAGAGTATATTATCAAGTGATTCTTCACTGTGGGAAACCAGGAAGCTCTGAGATGTGGTGTCGAACACATCCCTGAGAACCATCCCCAAAAAGGGGCACCTATTTAATTATTTGTTCTCCCTTTATTAGTGGCTAAGAGCTATGTTCCAGAGAAAAGCCTGCAAGTAGAGAGAGCCAGGTGTTTGCAGAAAGCTGCCTTTAGTGTCTAGAGGAGCACCAACAGCATCTGCTGGGTCACTAAACTGCAGAAAAAGAAGGGGAATCTGGCTTATGAAAACAATCCATGATCTCTTCTCTAGATGAGAAATGGGTCCATATTAACACAGGTAACTTCACATAATATATCTCTGCGTATTAAGACAATTCCAAGAGTGGGACAAAGTGCTATAATGCCCAAATGCCCAGTAGAAACATCCACCTCAAAGAGAAGCAGCATCAAGGAAAGAATATCTCTTTCTCCCTCTTTGGTATATCCACAATGCCTAGTGCAATGCTATAATACTACTGGTGACCATTCACTGTCCAGTAGAGCATTTCAGTTACCGTGTTGATATAAATACTTTCCTTTATCAGAGGCAGCCATGAATACCGCAAGTGTTAACACATTGCTGTAAAATTTCTTCATGAAACATTGCGGGCTAGTTGTCTCTGTATTGCCCAATGCTCTTGGAAAAGTGTGAAATTATTGAGACTATCAAATGAAGTCTTTGCATACCCAGATCTATTAATATTCAACAAATGTGGATTCAGAACACCATTGTGTCCAGTCTCAATCCAGCTAGGAAATCAGCCAAAAGTACAAATTGGATTTCTCTGTCTGATTACAGCAATAAAGCAAGGATTCTGGGTGTTCATCTGTGAGCTAATCTCTCTCCCTTACTCCTGGGATCTCAAGAAGATTAAGAATTCTCCCTCTGCTTGCTCTCTGGGTAGGGGTCTATGGCTCAAGGAAGTTTTCAGGTCACAATCAGGTTTTGGATATTGGCCAAACTACCAACTGCTCAAGAAAAAACAAGTCTGGGGGGAAAAATGTCCTTGGGTCATTTACAACACTGAATGGGAATAACAAGATAACAAGATGGTATTTAGATGCCCAAGACAGCAAACTTGTATTTAGCACTAATTTTGATTTTGGATTCCAAAATACAAGACACCAAAAAGGAAACAGTAATATTATATTACATAAAAATAATGTGGTAGCCTCAATCCCCCCCCCCCCGACTCATGATGCTCTTGTACAAAGTTCTCAATTTAAAAGCAGATGGTGAAGTTTACAGTTTCAGTTGGATGAATGACAAGAACAAGCCCATCCAATCTCTAGAGTTGTTATCTAGGGAAGATATGGAAAAATGCCTTATGCTTACTCTATTTATTTTCCCTGCTATTATGCTTTTATCCTTTGTACAAATAAGTCCCTTGATAAGGTTATCTGTAGGTTAAGTAGAGAACTGGAGTGTCAAGGTGTATTTCTAAATTTGACCAAAAGTTTCAAGTAGAAGGCTGACTCTTTTATTTCTTCCCTCTCGAATGTCCAAATTTTCAGATATCTATTTCTGAGTATTGATACAGGGGGCTAAAAGAAGCTGCTGTGGTATGAACTGTCTGTGTCCCCTTGCCAAATGTGTATGTTGACACCCGAATGTCTGATGTGACAGTATGAGGAGATGAAGCTTTTAGGAGGTACTTAGGTCACAAGGGTGGATTTTCATGGATGAGATCAGTGCTTTTATGAAAGAGACCTCACAGAGTTTCCGAGAAGCTTCCAGCTCATGAGGACACTGTGAGAAGGCCCTGTCTATGACCCAGGAGGAGGACCCTCACCAGAATGGAACCATGCTGGTGCCTTGGTCATGGAATTCCCAGCCTCCAGAACGGTGAGAACTACATTCCTACTGTTTATAAGCTACGCAGTCTGTGGTATTTTGTTATAGCAGCCTAAATGGACTAAGACAATAGCTATGGATAAAAGGATATGAATTTGACAAAAGAGGCAGAGGCAGAGATCACGCTTCAGCAGGATGAGTATGCGGAAAACCTGTAACTTATTTCCCTGGCACGTGTTCAGATATGATTTATAGAAATACAGTACACAATTCATTTGGAGATCTTTACCGAATTGCTTTCAGCACACAGTAAATCTCATTGGGATAAAAATGAAAACAGTTATACCATTTATTCAGAGGAAAATAAAAAGTGTCATTAGAAAACTGTACAAAGTGTTGGGAAATAAGCAGAAAAGGAATATGCACGGCCTTGCTCTTGTACTGTCCAGAGAAAAACCTCTTGAATTCAATGTTGGGAAGAATGCACATAAAAATCCATTCTTTGCTTGTTAAGTTTTATACATTCCTAAATCTCATTTCAGAGAAGTTACCTTACAATGTCTCTAAAATGTGCAAAGACCCACTTAGTCATTTCCCTCTGGCTTTTGGATAGAAAAATGCTATTTACAACACTGAGCATTTTCAAAGCCACCACCAAATCCTCTTTATAATTATCACCCAAAACACTAGCTGCTCTAGACAAGGAAAGAATAGAATTCCCAATCCCAAGATACATATGTGCCCAAGTGTTTAGCAGCGCTTAGTTTTGAAATGAAAGATAGAATTTGAAAACCTTCTAGTATGCCAGCTAAAAGAAAAAAAAAACACAAAAAACAAACCCTTGTCAGTATCAACCACTAAATCTTAAGTAACTCTAAAGCATATTCAGATGGAAACACTCTTTTACCATTTCGTATAGTCTCTTTTTCCACCAAGACTATTTAAGAACTTGGCAAACAAGAAAAAAAGAACTTAATGCAGAACAAACATAATTCCATATATACATATATATATATATATATATATATATGTGTGTATGTGTGTGTGTGTGTGTGTGTGTGTGTCTGTATATACACACACACACACACACACATAGATAGATAGATATAGATACATTTTCTTTCTCACAGTGGCTATTTAAATGGTTAATAGCCTTGGGACAGTTGTTACCTCTTTGGATTGTCAGGTTGATGTGGAATCTACTTTACTGAAACCACAGGAGGAAGAGTGTTGTCAAAGCATATGCCCAGGCTCTGAACTGAATGAACTGGCTTCACAGAGAAATACAGCAGACACCAGTCTGTACAAGATTAAGAAAGCATCTCATCTCATTACGATTCCTTTGCAAGGAGGTGTAACGAACAAACTTTCCTCCCCACCCATTTGCTCTTTTGGGTAGTGTGTGCATGCACATGCATGCATTTGTTGCTCTTCTCTGTGGCTGGGAAGTATTTTTGGAGGTGAGGGGGGCTGGAGGAATGTTGGAATGGGGAGGGAGGAGAGTCAGAGGATAATTGCTTCTTGCTTACCATTCGCCCAGAGTAAAGAAGTTTTGAAAAGTTAACCTTGCCTCTCCTCGCCTTTACTGTTTAATTTGCACAGATCATTAGCAAGAGAAAGGTGCTCTGCAAACAGAACAAAATAGGTTTTCAGATGGACAAATAGTGATTTACAAGGACTCAGAAAAAACATGCTTAGACTGGGCTATTCATTGCAGAAGATCTCATTATAAGCGAATCAATAATCTATTAGTGATACTAGACCGGTGTGATTATTTTGGTTATGGTCAACTTTTGTTCTAGTGGGATTCTGGTGTTTGACCTATCGTGTATCAACATGCCTTACTGAAAAAAAGTAATAACATTCTAAAACCACTGAAGAAAAATCTCTCCTTGCATTCCTACAAATGTTAATCACAATCTTACATGGGAATTTGAACCTCTTATTTCCTCTGGGATTGAGCTATCAGGTCAGTCAGTAATGTTTACTATTTACAATGCTTTATCTGATGCAACCCTAATAACAAAGAGACACAGACATGAAATGGCAGGACCAAATTTCATGTCTAGAGACAGAAAATGTGCACAAATAGAACTTGGGAAGCTTATTATGCATCACTTTATCATACTGCACTGGAAAAAAGTTAAGACCTTAAAAAACGCTCTGGTTTTTATATGATCATATATATTCATTTTAAAATAACTTATTATTTGTTATCTCTACAACAATAGGTAGAATACAATTAGTAGAGCTAGAAAAAGTTTGGGACTTTCTGAGTCAGTCCTCTTCTCAATCAATGCCAACTTAACACCTTAAAAAATGCTCAGTTTCCTGAGCACTGGAGACTATTAAGTCATGAAGTCAGGCTAAAATTTAATTTTTTCCCTGCCCAATGGGAGGTGTTAGAGAACTCTGGAAGAAGAGTAAAATGATGGGTTTTGGAACAAAGCCAAAAACAAGAAAAGTTCTTCTGCATTCATTTTGTTGCCCAGTATTTTTGTAAAAGCTTCTGTGAAAGTACTATTGGCCTGCAGTATTTTTTTTAATTGTCTGAGCGTTAAGAATCATCAAGAGTGATAATTAGAAGTATAGATTTCCAAGCCTAGATCTTGGAGATTTGGATTCAGTGGGTCTGACTGGGGCTCAAGAATCATATTTCTGACCATAAACGTAGGTGATGGTGTACATATGATTAAGCCAGGAGCTTTGTTCTATTGGTATGATTCAGAAAGAATTCAGCAATATTCTCTGATTAGCCAATTTCTTTGCTCTTCCTTTTTCCCTCCTATTCTTACTAATTTGCATGACAGTGAACAAGAATTTAATGAACGTTCTGTACAAGACAGGCACTGTACTAGGCACTGGGGCAACTGGCAGTAAATCTGTACCCAGCTCTTGCTTCTGGACTGCTCATTGTCTGTTTTTGGAATGATAAAAATTTATAACAGCATAATATGCATACGAATCAGTGGTGATAAACTCAACTTCTGCAAAATTCTCCCAATTTGAACAGGAGCTATTAGGAACTTTACAAGAGATTCTATTCTAGGAGAAGAGGGAAAACAAAACTAAACAGCACTCAGGGGAAGTCCTACTTTACATTTTGTAAAAGGGGCTAGAACCTGTTTCTTGCTCCATGGGAAATGAGATTCCTTTTCCAGATCTATCAGAAGTTTGCAAGGTTAAGAGGCAACAGAAATCAAAAAGAAAAAGAATAATACCGAACGTAACCAGTGACCTCCAAGTTTCAGTCACTCCCTGGGAGAAGCTATATACTGCTTTTAGTTTCTGCCTTCCTATCTTTTTCTGTTTCATAAAATGAAAAAAATGATGATTTCCTGTGACTTACTATGAGTTTAATACAGAATCAACACCAGGAATGAGAATGCTAATCCTTTGGTTTGAAGTTTCAAGACTTGTACTGGAGGTGGAAGTCTTATTACGCTTACAGTGGAAGATGCATGTTAGTCTAAAACAGATAAGAGCCTTAACAGGGCAACTGCATTTTAAGCCATGATTTACTCTCTGACTTAACATTTGTTTAAAAGTTGGACTGAAAGGGGGTATAGGGAAAAGAATAAAACCCATTCTTTGACTTACTGCTGATAGACCATTTGACTTTAGCCAAAAACCAAATTCTTGATAGGAGGAATAAAAAACGAAAGTCAACAACACAACCGTGGATAGGTTCTTAGATAAAATATATTCAAAACCCAGCTATTTGATGGTACCCATCATCTTCAAAACTAACCCACTCATCATTAAAACATAACAACTTTATCAATTTTAGCTAGCAGGCTCCATGTGGAACTGTCACATATAAAGTATTCAGATGCATAGAACACCAGTTTAAACTAAGCTTTTGTCTGACAAAAAATAAGAAAAAAAATTTTTGTACCATGACTTAGAGCACGGACATTTGTTTGTATTCATTATCCCCGTTAATCCTTTAAGACGTGTTACAGATGAGGAGACTGAATCTCAGAGGAGTTAAATACTTTACCCTCATTATAACAGCTGGTCGATAAAGGAATATGAACTTAACTCTGCCTGGCTGTGAAATCTATGTACTTTCCACTCTGAATTTTTTCAAGCCTTTGAAGTAGAAGAAAGAAGACAGTTCACATCATGAAGGTGTGAATTACTTATTTCATCAATTCTAAAATGCACATTTCCCCCCCACATGTTAATGGCTCTGAAATTAATGCTCCTTACAGTAGCTGCCAGCCAGGTACAATCAGGACAAGGCCATCATTGCATGCATATGAGCCTCAAAACACCCAGTGTGGGTGATATAGAAGAAAATGTCAGAGACATCAGTGGAGAATCCTTCTAAGGAATGTACATCACCAACATCCTTGATGGCACACAGGAGCCTTCTGTTTAGGGAAAAACATGGAGTATGACAATTATTTTTATTTATTTATTTATTTATTTATTATAATAAATTATAATAAATTATAAATAATTTATAATAAATATAAATATAAATAAAATTTATATAAATATAAATTATAAATTATTTATAATAAATAATTTTATTTATTTATTTGTTTGTTTGTTTGTTTTGAAAGAAAGAAAGCACGAGCTGAGGAGGGGCAGAGAGAGGAGCATAGAGGATCTGAAGCAGGTTCTGTACTGATAGCAGAGAGCCCAACTGGGGTTCAAACTCATGGACCACGAGATCATGACCAAAAGTCACTTTGGCCAAAGTCAGATGTTTAAGAGACTGAGCCACCCAGGTGCCCCTGGAGTATGACAATTCTTAATCATAAGGTTATTCAGAATCAGATTCTCATTTTGAAAAAACTGTTTAGGATTACTTCAACAGTTTAATTTACTTATATTTTGCTTTTTTTATAAATGTGTACAAATGATTTCAAAAATCATTTAGGTGAGAGTGGACACGCCTGTCGTGTTCCTGATCTCAGGGAAAAAGCTCTCAGTTTTTCCCCATTGAGGATGATGTTAGCTGTGGGCTTTTCATAAATGGCTTTTATGATGTTTAAGTATGTTCCTTCTATCCCGACTTTCTCGAGGGTTTTTATTAAGAAAGAATGCTGAATTTTGTCAAATCCTTTTCCTGCATCGATTGACAGGATCCTATGGTTCTTATCTTTTCTTTTATTAATGTGATGTATCACATTGATTGATTTGCAAATGTTGAACCAGCCCTGCATCCCAGGAATGTATCCCGCTTGATCATGGTGAATAATTCTTTTTATATGCTGTTGAATTCGATTTGCTAGTATCTTATTGAGAATTTTTGCATCAGATGCTCAACGTCACTCCTCATCAGGGAAATACAAATCAAAACCGCACTCAGCTATCACCACATGCCAGTCAGAGTGGCCAAAATGAACAAATCAGGAGACTATAGATGCTGGAGAGGATGTGGAGAAACGGGAACCCTCTTGCACTGTTGGTGGGAATGAAAACTGGTACAGCCGCTCTGGAAAACAGTGTGGAGGTTCCTCAAAAAATTAAAAATAGACCTACCCTATGACCCAGCAGTAGGACTGCTAGGAATTTACCCAAGGGATACAGGAGTACTGATGCATAGGGGCACTTGTACCCCAACGTTTGTAGCAGCACTCTCAACAATAGCCAAATTATGGAAAGAGCCTAAATGTCCATCAACTGATGAATGGATAAAGAAATTGTGGTTTATATACACAATGGAGTACTACGTGGCAATGACAAAGAATGAAATATGGCCCTTTGTAGCAACGTGGATGGAACTGGAGAGTGTGATGCTAAGTGAAAAAGCCATACAGAGAAAGACAGATACCATATGTGTTCACTCTTATGTGGTTCCTGAGAAACTTAACAGGAACACATGGGGGAGGGGAAGGAAAAAAAAAAGAGGTTACAGTGGGAGAGAGCCAAAGCATAAGAGACTCTGAAAAAAAATGAGAACTGAGGGTTGATGGGGGATGGGAGGGAGGGAAGGGTGGGTGATGGGTATTGAGGAGGGCACCTGTTGGGATGAGCACTGGATGTTGTATGGAAACCAATTTGACAATAAATTTCATATATTAAAAAAAATCATTTAGGTAAGTCTAAAAGACCTATATGAGAATATCCTACGCTATAAGATCATGCTGCCATCTTAAAAGGTAATGTTTTTTCTTTCCTTGTGATATACAATAATTTATATTAAATTAAATAAAAAGATTATTCAGACCTTTTAAATCTTTTAAATAAGGAAAGTTGAGGGAAAGGTGGTTGCTAATGTACTTGTTTCAACTCTTGGTTGGGGCGTCTGGGTGGCTCAATTAGTTAAATGTCCGACTTTGGCTCAGGTCACGATCTCATGGTTTGTGGGTTCGAGCCCTGTGTCGGGCTCTGTGCTGACAGCTCAGAGCCTGGAGTCTGCTTTGGACTCTGTGTCTCCCTCTCTCTCTGCCCTTTCCCCACTCACACTCTGTCTCTGTCTTTCAAAAATAAATATTGAAAACAATTAAACTCTTGTTTACCCTCTGATGGTTGGGGTATGACAAGTGCCAGGTCTCTAGAGAGCCCATGTACCTCTCTCAAGTTTACTATCACTGAGATCCATTACGAAGGGTGGGTAGAGACCACTAGTTTGAGGAGAGAATCACTGGCATATCCAGTTCCATGGGAGGAAAGTCTCTATCACTCCCTTTCTCTGGGGAAAAATGTTTCAGTTGCATTGACATTAACTGTGGAATCAACCCTTGTTTTACTATTGTCTTGACAAAAAACATGGACTCATGGAACAGCTGAGGCAGTCTTCTCCATTTCAATAACACTGCTGAGCATTCATTAACCCAACTACAGTTGAGCTATGCTGGGAGTTCTCACTTATAAAATATCCATTACTCCCTCAACATCCCTCTGAAGCAAGGGCAAGTTCTAGGTCCTGCTTTGTTCCTGAACTCTACTATGTGAGGACCAGTGGTGAGTAAGACACAATTTCTAACTAGTAATTATGTAAATAAGCAAACAAGATAAATCATTATCTGCAGACAAACATACAGGAGAGACAATAATGGGTGCTCAGGAATGCTTTCTCTGGCTCCAAGGTTTAATCCCTTAATCTCAGTGCCGTAGGATTAGGATTCGTTTCCTCTACCACACTTGGTGATATTTACTAAACATTGGTATTTGCATCCAAATCTACTGATACTATACTTTGTATTTTTTATTCCTCAAATTGATGTTACTATTACAACGTTTATATATTCCCACTGTATTGTTCAATGATTAGCAAAAGAGAGTGGTCAAAATACTATTCATGCTCTAACAATGAATCTGCTTGGCCACTACTTGGGATAAATAGTTATTTTCTAATGTTTCAGATGTAGGTCACCTGCAACAACTTATTCTCAAATTGTATCTTCCATGGGCTAGAAGAGCGAATTAAGAGAATGGAGAGAGTCTGATCACCTTTTGTTAAAATTCATAGTTTTCTACCCTAAAGCAAAAGTTTCTCTCTCACATTCTTTCTCCTTGGAATCACACACTAATTTTTGATAAGGGGGTGGACCAAAATTAGTCTTCCCATTTTACCAATGACCCTTGGAACTCACAGACATCAGCTAATTTGTCCAAGATCCAATAAGTAGCTAATGGCAAAGCTGTTCACCCTACAGGACAATGTAGCACACAAAGATATTCAATTTTGTTTCCAGATCAAGAAAGTTGCCATTATTTCCTCTTACATCAAATATCCAGGCCTATGTAGCCATGCAATACACACATCTTATTATATTTTGAAGGGCTTTTTGCTATTTTTTATCACTCAAATCTGTAATTAGGTGAATATTCTGAAAGTGCTCTTTTCCCAATGACTTCGGAGAGGGTGCAGGGGGCACATATGCCCAGGATGACTGTCTTATATATCAACAAATGAACTGGTTTATTGACCTTCTTAACACCTGGACAACATATTTGCCATTCTGGAAGAGTTTACACTTTGTCAATTAAGCAGGGATTATTGGCCATAGATCACAGAAAGCTGTCGAAGCTGATGAATGGTGGATCTACAAAGGCTTCACCAAGAAAAGATGTCTTATCAAACCGTCTTTCCCAAGGATGAAAGGTTTTGCTTAAGCTTGCTTTAAGTTGATTCCATGGCTCCATGGGGTCTTGTTACACCAACACCACAGAGATGTAAACAAAACAACTGTGTTTAGTAGTGTCAGAGTTGGCTTTCAATGCTGAGAAATGTAAATAATTTGTAGTCAATAGTCAAAGCCAAGGGAAAACCTGATAGGATCAAGAGATATATCACTTTCCCTAAAAAAATATCATACACTGAACATTCTTCAGGCATCAGAAGAATATGTTGATATGTATTTATGCTTATATATTAGCTCTATGTATTCTTTTAAGTTGTTAAATGAAGATAAGAGGTACATAACTATTAGAAACAAAAATGGACTCTAGCTTGGGGCACTTGGGCGGCTCACTTGGTTGAGCAACAAACTCTTGATTTCAGCTCAGGCCATGATCTCAGAGTTCATAGGATGGAGCTCTGTGCTGACAGCATGGAGCCTGTTTGGGATTCTCTCTCTCTCTCTCTCTCTCTGTCTCTGCCCTTCCCCTGCTCGTGCTTGTGTTCACTTGCTCTCTCTCTCTCTCTCTTACAATAAATAAATAAACTTAAAAAAAATGACTGTAGCTCTTTGGGACTCTCAACATCGTATATTGTCCTTTACTCTTATCTCCCTCTCTGCCCAGTAATCAGAGAAAGAGTACAGAAGATAATGCTACAAGACAGGAAGAGGAAGAGAAAGAAACTCTGGTTAATTAAAGACTAATAGATGTTCACAGGCCCTATTTTCGGGATATTCAAAAGTGAATTTTCAGTATTTTCAGGATTTCTAGCCCAAATGTGAAGGGAATAAGCAAAGGTATTTAACTCTTTATAGCCTTACTTTATACGACTATTTTTTTTTTAATTTGGAGGGGATAGATTTCTCTATCACTGACCTAAGGAATAAAATTATGAATAGATTGTTTGTAGTCCTATTTAAAATAGTTTAAAAATGCTTTCTGGAAACCATCATCTGAAATGATTACTATACACATTGTGGCTGAAGTTTAACTGTGGCTCATCATACATGCTTAGTTGAGCATGTTTATAAGTAACTTGGGGTACACTCTGGAAGCTTTTTTAAAATGCGGGGTCACAGAAAAAAGTTAGACAGTGATGTATCTTCTGGGACTCGAGGATTAAAACAAAACAGCCTACAATAATAGTCACACTGACTGCTTTGTTTCATAATTTAAGTGAACTACACTCTACAAAATTAATTTACCGGACATATCATATAAACTTATCTATTCATTCCAGCAGATAATTTGAGAAAATGTTGCAGTAACAGCCTGTAAAACTTGATCTTCATTCATATCCTATGGTCCATTGTCATCCAGCTACAAGTCTATCAGTCCATTGACATCTATTGTGAAGGAGGCATTTCACTTTCCAAAACAGTGATGAAGGGCATTTGGGTTATTTTTCTTCTAGCTGAAGTTTTCACTGTTTCTTTCAAGCACAATTCATGTGCTTTCAGTGTAGCCCTTCAAAAAGTGACTAGTGTAACACAAAGAGTCATAGACGAAAGGAGGGAGAAGGAGAACTGTTTTGTATGATGTCTATTCATTATCATAATGTTCAGTGCATATTTAATGGTGGTGTTTTTATTACGTTATGACCAGCTTAAAATTGGTTATGTTAAAATAGTTTATTAACAAAACTCAGAATTCCTAAAATAGTAGATTATCCCATGAATCCTAACAGGAACTTTATAAAGTAGGGACTATTTTTTTAACTCCATTTTACAGATGTGGACACCGAGGTCCAGAGAAATGAAGTAACTTGCCAAAGTTTCCACAATAAGTGGCAGAGATGGAAAATAAATGTGGCTGTTCTGGCTCTATAATCTGTGTTTTACATCACTACCCATTGATTTTCCATGAATAATAATACTTTGATGGCACTTATTATTTATATAAGCTTTAGGTTCCCCCCTAGGCACTTGCTAAACATTTATACCTTGGGTGCTTCCATTCCACTGTGTGGGGCAGGAAGGTTAATAGGTTAATTTCATCGTACATGTCATCTGGTAGTTGATTGTTCTACTGGATACTGGATTTGTGAGTCCAATTTTTAAAGCTGTCTCCCAAGATCTCTTGATTCATTTGTTTTATGAACTATATTTAGATTCATATTGGAAAAAGCTAATTGCACATGCACAGTCTCAAAAACATCACCTTGCCTTCCAGCTCTATTCTGATAATACACACTGCTCTCCCAGGCATGATCACATTATCCTATGTGCTGCTCTTACTTCACTGAATTATTACTCTCTAAAATTATATTGTATTCTTCTTTTTTTTTCAGGTTCTGTTTCCCCAGATATTAGCCCCATAAAAACAGAGACATTACCTGTCTTGTTCACCCAATCACCAATACCTTCTGCATGGTTCCTAAATCACAATAAATATTTATAGAAAGAATAAATGAATATATTTATTGATTTTTCCACAGACTATCAGAGCTAGAAAAGTTTAGAGAGCATCAGTTTCTTTTGTATCATAAACTAAGGAACTATGGTCTGATAAATAAAGAACATAAAGCCAAATCTTTGTTTTTACTTCATCTCTAGAAACTTGCACAGTGCCTGGCACAAGACAGGTGTTCTGTAAATGCATGCAGATTTTACTATGGCAGATCCCAGGCTAGATCAGGCATCCCAGCTTCAGGATTTGAGCTGACTCCATAAAGTACGTTTTCTATTTTTCACAAGTATGTGACGTCTTTTCAATCAGGATTTCCTCTCTTATCTGAGAGATTTTCTTTTTCTTGTAAAAATGGCATAACACTTATACGTTACTGCCTTGACAAAGTAGAATGCTTGAACCAGGCAACCTTAATTTTGGCCAAATCAAATATGATTTTCAGTATTAAGTTGTCAGGAGACTTTTCCAAAAGGTTATAATTTGTCCTCCCAATTAACGGAGGTAAAACGCTAGTCACTTTTACTTAAGGGTTTAATAAAAAATACTATAGATACACACCTACTTTTTGTGTTTATCATTCTATTGATGACTTAAAGGACATCAGATTGAATCCACAGAGTTCATGACAGTCAAGAGCCCATGTTCCAACCCCACCTTACCCACAGATCCCTAAGCATCCTTCTGAAATGGATACAGTTTTCTAAAGTTCAACATTTATAATTGCATGAGTACCTATAGATTTATGTTTCTATCCCACCTTCCCCATGTTTTTGGAGTAGGTAGGAGTTTAAATTTCTACTCCACTATTTATTATATCAGCTACATTTAAATAAGTGGAATTAGCATGCTCTAATTCACCCAATAGAAACATAAAGAAGCAGTCATTTGGAGCAGAGACATGAATAAATAACCCCATTAAGACTTAGCAAAATAAGGACAAGAGTTTCAGAGAGCTATACTGGCTTAATTCCCACATGGGCTTGCATTTTCCAGCAGCCCATAACAGTTATGGGTCCCCTGAATGTGACAGCAGCATGCTTAAAAATAAACAATATTAAAAATGAACAAATAAGGAGACTATAGATGCTGGAGAGGAAGTGGAGAAACGGGAACCCTTTTGCGCTGTTGGAAGGAATGTAAACTGGTGCAACTGCTCTGGAAAACAGTGTGGAGTTTCCTCAAAAAATTAAAAATAGATCTACCCTATGACCCAGCAATAGCACGGCTAGGAATTTACCCAAGGGATTCAGGAGTGCTGATGCATAGGGGCACTTGTACCCCAATGTTTATAGCAGCACTTTCAACAATAGCCAAATGATGGAAAGAGCCTAAATGTCCCATCAACTGACAAATGGATAAAGAAGTTGTGGTTTATATATACAACGGAATACTACTTGGCAATGAGAAAGAATGAAATATGGCCTTTTGTAGCAATGTGGATGGAACTGGAGAATGTTATCTTAAGTGAAATAAGTCAGGCAGAGAAAGAGAAATACCATATGTGCTCACTCATATGTGGATCCTGAGAAACTTAACAGAAGACCATGGGGGAGGGGAAGGGGAAAAAAAGTTACAGAGAGGGAGGGAAGCAAACCAAAGAGACTCTTACTACTGAGGACAAACTGAGGGTTGATGGAGGGTGGGGGAGGGGGAAAGTGGGTGATGGGCAGTGAGGAGGACACCTGTTGGAGCACCCAGTGCTCACTGGGTGTTGTATGGAAACAAGTTTGACAATAAATTATACTAAAATCAAATCAAATCAAATCAAATCAAATCAAATCACTGGACTCCAGGAAATTACCATGCCAGTCTCACTCGTTATGAGTCAGGTAAAACTAAACTCTCTACTGGGAAAAACTGGTATTCACTATGTTTATAACCTGAGTTTCAGACAATTGCGTAACCGGAACCTACTCCTTAGGTTATAGAATGACCTGTTGAGTTTTTGCATCATCCTGGAGAAGCCCCTTGGCCTCTTGTTTCTAAGGCCAACCTGAAAGTCTCACTAGTGCCAGTGCCTGAATTATGTAGGCAGTCATGGCAGATACTTCCATACGGAGGTCTGATACCATTGAGCCTCTTATTTCCTCTACTATATTCATTTATTTTTTTAATTTAAAAATAATTTTAATAATTTTTTTATCTTGTAAAATAATACCCAGTTAATGTAGAAAATTGGAAAAATAAGAAATGTAAGAAGTGAACCTGATAGAATCACAGGTCAAATTTTCATATACATTCTTCCAGCATTTGAAATCCATGTACACATAAATGCACATGCAAGGATATATGTGTGTGATATACTTTATTACATTATGGGGCTCATGCTGTATATATACTTTATGTTCTATTTTTATGTAAATTACACGTGTGAAATTTTGCATTTATAACAACTTCATAATATTTCATTTTATAGATGTAATTTTGTTTTTTGTTCTTAATTTTTTTGATGTTTATTCACTTATTTTTGAGAGACAAAGAGACAGAGTGGAAATGGGGAAGGGGCAGAGAGAGAGGGAGACACAGAATCCGAAGTAGGCTCCAGGATCTGAGCTGTCAGCACAGAGCCTGGCTCGGGGCTCAAATTCACGGACCCGAGCCAAAGTTGGATGCTTTACCAACTGAGCCACCCAGGTGCACATGTAATCTTGTTTTTAACCATTCATCTGTCATTAACCTGAATCTCCATTAACAAAGAGAATAGCAGAGTTGAAAATAACATTTATACTATTGAAGAAATAAAAAAGGAGAGCACTCAAACAAAACAAACAGAAAAAGAAATAAGAGACTCTTAAATACAGAGAACAAACTGAGGGTTGATGGGGAGGGAGGGTGGAGGAGAGGGGGAAATGGGTGATGGGCATTGAGGAGGGCACTTGTCGGGATGAGAAGTAGGTGTTGTATGTAAGTAATGAACCACGGGAATCTACCCCCAAACCAAGAGCACACTGTATACAGTGTATGTTAGCCAATTTGACAATAAATTGTATCTAAAAAAAAGAAATTGGAATAAAAAAATAAGCAATATTAAATTTTTTGGACTTGATAAACATATTGAGATATTAAAATAATTGATGTGTGTTTTACCACAATTTTAAAAATAATAAAATTCGTTCACCAAAGTATTTCTCTTTTTTCAAATTCTTTTTTTAATGTTTTATTTATTTTGGGGAGAGAGCTAGAAAACGAGCAGGGGAGGGGCAGAGAGACAGAGACAGAGAGACAGAGAGACAGAGAGACAGAGAGAGAGACAGAATCCAAAGCAGGCTCCAAGCTGTCAGCACAGAGCCCAATGTGGGGCTCAAACCCACAAATTGTGAGATCATGACTCAAACCGAAGTTGGACACTTAACTGATTGAGCCACCTTGGCGCCCCTCACCACAGTATTTCAATTGTGAGTAAAGACACCCAATTTAATTCCCTGAAATGATGACCTTTTTAATTTTTTTTTTAAGTTTATTTACTTATTTTTGAGAGAGAGAGAGGGAGGGGCAGAGAGAGAGGGAGACAGAGAATCCCAAGCAGCGCCATCAACGCAGAGGCCCATGCAGGGCTCGAACTCATGAACCATGAGATCATGACTTGAGCCAAAATCAAGAGCTGGTCACTTAACCAGCTGAGCCACCCAGGTGCCCCAATGACCTTCTTAAAAAGAGCAAACCAGTTACCTTAGATTACTGAAAAAAGCAATCCAAGCAGCCAGGGTCTGGCTCCTAGGATGACTTATTAACTAACATCTCTAAGAAAAAAGTTAATTAAGCATCCTCTTCCTCCCTAAATGAAAGTTGTTGAAAGAATGCCAAAGATAACTTAGAATTTTGTTAAAGATAAAATTTTAATTAAGCCCCATTGTTTTAAATGTAGACATGGAAATTAACTATGCAAAGATAAGATACTTATAGATATTTTGTGATTAATTGATTTTTTACAGCATTTATATTGTAAACAATCCACTTCAGTTAACACCCTATATCATATGAGCTTTACCTGAAATTATTTTAGATATGATTTAAGGTGACTGGTGACTGATAGCTGGCTTCAATGAAAAATGAGATGCCAAACATAAACTCGAACATGTGAAAGATCACCAGTACTGAAAGCTAAGACTTTTTCAAAAATCATACAAAGAAGTCGTTGGAAAATAGTCAGTAACATGGAATATGTAACCCTGAGTCCATGAAAAATGTGTTTTAATACCCTAGAAATACTAGTAAGGGGCATGTACATGGATGCCCATAAAAATACGAATGATGATATGCAAATCTAACTACTCAAGGGCCCAATTTAGAAGACAAAATGTCATGGTGGCCAAAGAGTGCATCATTAAATGCATTATTAAGTGGTATTTTCCAATTTTTCCATTTGTTTTCTGAAACTGTTAAATCTCTCTTCACCGTTATTTACCCTTATTTTTATTTATAGTACAATTTTCTCAGAGCTCAAAAAGTTTATTTGCATCCAGCCAATTTTCATTTTCTAAGAACAAGTTCATAGACTTTGAGTAAATACAACCGAGAGGTTGAAATATTCAACAGATAATACCAAGAAGGCAAGAATAAATAGCCTTGCTGGCAAAAACACTTCACTGTATTGGAACGTACCACATTCAGCAACTTAATTTAAGTTGGGTATAACTTAGATCCTATCCAAAGGGGTTTGTTACAGGTGGTATGTTAATAATACAGTTAATAATACAGTTATAATACAGTATTTTTAGTATTATTATAATACAGTATTATTATAATACAGTATTATTAACAGGTGGTATGTTAATAATACAGTTAATAATACAGTTATAATACAGTATTATTAGTTAATAATACTAAGAACAAGTTCATAGACTTTGAGTAAATACAACTCAACATACCACAATTTCTTGAGAGCTTGAAATATTCAACAGATAATACCAGGGAGGCAAGAATAAATAGCCTTGCCAGCAATAACACTTCACTGTATTGGAACGTACCACATTCAGCAACTTAATTTAAGTTGGGTATAACTTAGATCCTATCCAAAGGGGTTTGTTACAGGTGGTATGTTAATAATACAGTTATAACACAGTATTATTAGTATTATTATAATACAGTATTATTAACAGGTGGTATGTTAATAATACAGTTAATGATACAGTTATAATACAGTATTATTAGTTAATAATACAGTCCGGGAGCAAAAACTCCCTATTAAGAAATCCTTCATCATGGAAATGTTGGCGTGTTCACTGAATCAAGTGAATTGCATTTGATAACTGTTGAAGGTTAACTAGAGCAATGTGCCCATTGTATAGATGGATATACTAAGGCCTGGTGAGACAAGAGACTGTCCCAAGGTCAGCAGAAAGTAGGTTCCTTCTATCCACTGCTTTCTCCACTGCCACACTGCCCACCTGGTCTTTATAAACATCTCCCAGGCTCATGCCTCTAACAACACGAGCAAAGCACAAAAGAAATAAGTGCATGGCCCTCCCCATCAAAACCCTACAAATACCATATCTAACATTGTGATTTAAGCAATCTACAACTATCCTTAATCCTAATAAGCACATCATAGTTTACTGAAGGAGTTTCTTTTATTTTTTCCTGTTCTTCCTTTTTTTTTTTTTTAAGATTTTATTTTTAGGTTATCTCTGGACCCAAGGCAGGGCTCAAACTCACAACCCCAAGATCATGAGTTCCACACTTTACCAAGCCAGCCAGGTGCCTCTCCCTATCGTTTTTTAAATAAAATAAAAAAATATTTATATGTGCATTTTTTTTTCTCACAGGAAAACAAACAAACAAACAAATTAAAGCACCATCCAGCTGCTTGCCATAGTCTGCAATGATAGGTATTTGCTAAAATTATTGTGGTATTTAAAAATGCTTGTTACGTTATCGGACATTCCTGATAGAAATCCCTAGAAACGAAAATATTTTTCGTATTATGCATCACATGAAAATAAGCCTTTATCTGTCTAAAAGTTGACTCTTTTGGACTAGAATATCTTAGACATCTCATCATTATGCCATCATCCAACTGCTGGTCACAAAAGACCAGGACTATTAAGAAATGACAGGGTAGGGGCGCCTGGGTGGCTTGGTCGGTAAGCATCCGACTTCAGCTCAGGTCATGATCTCATGGTCCGTGAGTTCGAGCCCCGCGTCGGGCTCTGTGCTGACAGCTCAGAGCCTGGAGCCTGTTTCAGATTCTGTGTCTCCCTCTCTCTCTGCCCCTCCCCTGTTCATGCTCTGTCTCTCTCTGTCTCAAAAATAAATAAACGTTAAAAAAATTAAAAAAAAAAAAGAAATGACAGGGTAGAGGAATTTGGGCTTGGCTCTGTGGTATTTTTAAAGAATATATTTAATTTCCTAAATAGCTAAAGATTCGCATGCTTCAAAAATTCAAGACGTATTAGGAGGTGTTCTGTGGAAAGCCTCCCACTCCTGTCTCCCATTTCCCATCACCAAACAGGTGGCCAGTATATTTACAAAACAAAACAAAGCAAAACAGGTGCCTGGGTGGCTTGGTTCATTGAGCTTCGGACTCTTGATTTTGGCTCATGTCATGATCCCAGGGCTGCGGGACTGAGCTCTGCATTAGACTCCATGCTGAGCATGAAGCTTGCTTGAGAGTCTTTCTCTCTCCGTCTGCCCCTCTCCCCAACTTGCGGGCTCTCTAAAAAAATTAATAAATTAAATAAAATAACTTTAAAGAGGCAAAAACCCACAAAAACTTGTTAAGATGTTTACAGCATCATACAAGAAAATACAAATATATGCTCCCTGCTTTTTTATAACATAACAAATGGCTTGCATTATTTAAGGAGCGGATATATATACCCACATATACATCCATCCATCCCCACTTATGACTACCTCAGGTAAGACATTAGAATGTTATTGGTAACCCAGAAACCGCTGTACTCTTTCCCCGTGATTACCTCTACACCTAAAGGTAGCACCTATTCTGATTTTCTCTCCTATAGCTTAGTTTTAACAATTTTTGGCTTCATGTAAGTGAGATCATAGTGCACATCCCTTTTTTGTGTCTGACATCTTCTAACTTCACATACATGATCACATCTAATTATTAAATCAACTTTGTAATATTGACCATATCATCCCCCTTTTATAAATCACAACAACAAAGTTCAACAAGGTTGAGAGACCATAACACTAGTGTCAGGGCTGGGTCATCTCCAACATTAAGCCTGAGCTCTTGTGGGCAGTGGAGTCTTGCAGGAACATTCTTTCTCTTCTAGTCCTCCAACTTTTGGAAGGATTACCAGCGAGTGACCTTAATGTGGTCTTCCTCACTCACCTATCTTCCTTCAATAAGCCATCTATCCAACTCTCCACCCATCTAGTGACCTTGCTGCCTCTAACATGTATTGCAGTGAGAATAAAAGTGATTTTCGAGCCTGACAAATGTGCAGGGATCCATCTAGGAGTTAATATTTTTAAAAACTGAAACTTTCTGAAACTTCTCCACCTCTATATTTTCTCCATCTATCAGCTTGGATTTTGAATGATAAACCTAGGATTTTTGTTTTGTTTTCTCTGGGCTTGGATTGGTCTGGTCTTTTGGCTTTACTATTACACAATCTAAATTTTAAATATTGTCTCTTCTATTTAATTGTTTCTAATTATTATTTTTTAATGTTTATTCATTTTTTGAGAGAGAGAGAGAGAGAGGGAGAGAGTGAGTGTGTGTGTGGGGGGGGAGGGGCAGAGAGGGAGACAGAATCTGAAGCAGGCTCCAGGCTGTGAGCTGTCAGCACAGAGCCTGACGCAGGGCTTGAACCCAGGAACTGTGAGATCATGACCTGAGCCAAAGTTGGATGCTTAACTGACTGAGCCACCCAGACACCCCAATCATTTCTAATTATTAAATGAACGTGGCCAGTTAACTATAAAATCTATTCTGTTTATTTCCCCAGGAATACAGAGAACAAGTATACTGATTTTAACAATCTCAAGGGACATAGCAGGTAAGCTTATTTTGGAATGGGGAAAGACATCATCAAGTGTGAATGTGCTGTAGGGACAGAACAGCTACAGAAGAGCACAAGGACACATGTCGGGGAGACAGAGGTGGCCAGTACCCTGACTCTGGAGGTGGCCTCACAGTTGTATGCACCTATCAGAATGCATCGATTTGTATATTTTCAATGGATTCCAATGGATTTGTTGTGCATAAACGATACCTCAATAAAGTTGACTTGCGAAAAGAAAACTGGAAGAGAAGATAACTGGCTTGATTTTTCTCCACTCCCTCTCCCCCTCGACCACCTCTCATCTTCTCTTTGCGCTGTCTTGTCTCCTCACCATGTTCACACAGGAGAAACCTCAGCTCCAAGCGCTCAAGCCCGTTTTCCCCAGCCAAAGTTGCTTCAGTTCCTTAAACCCCCAATCTGAAAATCCACAAAGAAACTACTTATGGCCCATTTTGAAAATTACGGTTACCTTCTATCATTCTATAGCTTTTTATCATTAAAATAAGCAAAACATAAAGATACAAGACAGACTTTTCATGTACCTGAGGGATTGATAAGAGAAAATAAAACCTGACTGTTGTTCTAGGAGTTTGTCACTTTCTGTTGACTCTCTCTGGGTCACCTAGGAAATAGATTTTAGAATGACAGAACTCTGTGTTTGCTGCTGAAGATGGCAACGAGCTGTATGTCCTCAATATATCTAATTTACAACAACACCTAGGGTTTGGATAAAACTTGGTATTAACTCCATGTGTGACCCACCATTGAACACTTGAACAGTCAATCACTCTGGGCCTCAGTTTTCTCCCTTATAAATGAAGATCTGGGAATAAATGATCTATAATATCTTTAACTGCAATAAAAATAAATCCTTAAAAAATGCTGTGGCCCTGAAACATAGGCTTTTGGTCCGGCAATTCAAGGCTGACATTCTGTTCATCCAATATAATATTTGCTGTAGGAAAGTTCATATATTATATTTATCCTAAAAATGTCAAATATGTTAATTATTTTGTTTTATTTTATTTTATATTATTTTATTTATTTTGAGATAAAGAGACAGAGAGAGCTGGGGAGGGGTAGAAGGAGAGGGAGAGACAATCTTAAGCAGACTCTGACACGGGGCTCAATCTTACCACCATGAGATCATGACCTGAGCTGAAATCACGAGTTTAATGCCTAACACACTTGAGCCACCCAGGCACCTCAAATATGTTGATGTAAAGCTTTAATTTAAAATTAAGTTAATTTAATATTATTTTGTATAATATTTGGACTTTGTTAATACAGATGTGTGCACACTATGTATATACATCATGGTAAAATCATAAATCTATAATTTAGTTAATATTTTCATTTCTGTTACCTTAGGCTTATCAGATACATTATTTAAAACATAAAACTTGATTTAAAATATATCTTGCCCTACTGCATTCTATCAATGATATGTATGAAAAGCCATCTATGCCACACCTCATTTTTTAGTTTATTTTTTAATTTATTTTTTAATTTTTTTAATGTTTATTGATTTTGGAGAGAGAGAGAGACAAAGATCATGAGTGGGAGAGGAGGAGAGAGAGAGGGAGCCACAGAATCCAAACCAGGCTCCAGGCTCTGAGCTGTCATCACAGAGCCTGATGTGGGGCTCGAACCCACGAACTGCAAGATCGGGATCTGAGCCGAAGTCTGACGCTTAACCGACTGAGCCACCCAGGTGTCCCAAGGTTTGTTTTAAATTGTAGTTTTTGGGGCGCCTGGGTGGCGCAGTCGGTTAAGCGTCCGACTTCAGTCAGGTCACGATCTCGCGGTCCGGGAGTTCGAGCCCCGCGTCGGGCTCTGGGCTGATGGCTCAGAGCCTGGAGCCTGTTTCCGATTCTGTGTCTCCCTCTCTCTCTGTCCCTCCCCCGTTCATGCTCTGTCTCTCTCTGTCCCAAAAATAAATGAACGTTGAAAAAAAAAATAAAAAATAAATTGTAGTTTTTGTTGTTGTTGCCAATGATGGTCCAGGTATTTCATATAGATAATCTCATTTAATCTTTTTTAAAAAAATATTTGCTTATTTTGAGACAGACAGAGAGAGAGAGAGAGAGAGAGAGAGAGAGAGAGAGAGAGAGGGAGGGAGAGAAGGAGGGGATGGGACAGAGAGAGAGGAGAGAGAGAATCCTAAGCAGGTTCCATGCTGCCAGAGCAGTCTGACATGGGGTTCGATCCCACACACCATGAGATCATGACCTGAGCTGAGATCAAGAGTCAGATGCTTAGGCAACTGAGCCACCCAGGCACCACAATCTCATTTAATCTTGAAAAATTTCTATGACATAGATTTTATTATTATCCTCATTTTACTGTCAAGAAAGTCAAGCTCATGGAGGCTCTTAAAATCTCAAAGTCACAGGCTTCAGACTTAGACTTTGAAGCAAAGTGATCTAATCCCAAGATCTGAGCAGCTCTCATCTTCCACAGCTGTTTGGAAAATCCATCTTTAATTGCTTTTGATTTCCACATCAGGTAGGACAATCCAGTCATGGAATATTATGGTGGCAATTGCCTCTAATTAGAACCATTTATCAAAATGTGGAAGGAAAATCTGGACTGGAGAAGAAGGTGGCAAAACTGACTCAGTTCAAGGTCAAAGTTGGTTATTAATGTTCAATGCCATTGGGTACAATTATTAAATTTCCCTGAGATTCAGTTTTATTTTTAAACTGGGATTAGACAATTAGATCTCTAAAGTACATATCATCTCACAGAATGAGCAACTTCCCATTTGACCTAATACTTTACGTGGGGAAATAATTTTGTCTGAGCATAGTGATGTTCTGCCAGAGCCTTATAGAATATTCATTCAAATAAATGCAAAGCATTTTTATTATTCAGAAAAAAAAGATCACTTTGAAATAGATCTATATCAAAGCCTCATTCATAGTTATTTTCTCAGAGCTTTGTATCAAACATTTGGCTGATTCACTTTTGCTGATATCCAGTATAGACATTTAAATTATGCCATCTTTTCAGAAATGAGGCATGAGCACAACCATGGAGCATTTCCCAACAGATAAACAAATAAACAAATACACTGATGATATTTCAACAGACCCAGTCTAATTGATAGGAGATCTAATTGTTGCTGACTAGGGCTTGCTATATGACCTGTGGGGCCCAGTGCAAAATTAATATAAAGGGCCCCTTGTTCAAAAATTGTTAAAACTTTCAAGATGGAGACAACAGGGTATTAATCATGCATGGGGCACTACTAAGCATGAGGCCCAGTGTGATTACATATGTCTCACACCCGGTGAGTGTGAGTGTTGTTAGTGTTGGTGCTAACAAGGTGAGAAGAAGAGAATATGAAGTTAAAGTTGACTGATCAACTTTACTATAACTATAGTAAACTTATACTATATATAAGTTTATAAGTATACTATAACAAAAAACTAACCTGATCACTTTACTATAAATTTTAAAATAATATGATTACAAAAGTTGTTTGCAATAGTTTTTTGTTTTTTGTTTTTTTGGTTTTTTTGTTTTGTTTTTTGTTTTTTTTAGACTTCAGTGAAGTTGTATGTTTGGAAATGGCATTCTTCCCTTCAGCCTTGGTTTATGGTATGTGACTACTGGTCAAAAAATTAAAAGCAATCACGTGCTACCAATTAAACCAATTTTGTGACTTCCAGTGTAGCTTCTGCTATTTGGGTCTCTTTCATAGTTTCTTTTTTCTTCCCCCAAAGATCAGGCCCTAAAAAGTCTTCAAAATATCCCACCTTACATGACAGCTTCCATATTTGGGTGAAAAGAAATATGTGGCAAAAATTTTGTTTCATGTATTATGATAAACTACTAATATTTTTAATACATATGCCCATGGATCCACTTCTATGCATTTATCCTATAGGTATAGTATTACAAGAACACAATCATACACAAAGATGCCATTATTACATTATTATTATATCACAAGACTGGAAAAAATATAATCATCAATAGAGAACTTATAGATTAGTTATGGTATATCCATGATATAGAATTATACACAGTGATTTCAAACAAAGATTTATGTATACTAATATGACAATGTGTCGGAGGTATATGCCCAAAAAAGTTGCAGACCAGTATCTACAGGTGTATATTTCATAAATATGAAAAAAAACATATGCACCTATTTATACACTTTTGAGATTTAAATAGACATTGTTATTATTCATAATAACAAAAATAATCAATGGTTAATTTCACATGCTTCTTCAATAAGATAGGTGCTCTTCTAAGCTTCAAATACCAGTGAATCCTCATAGCAACCCTAAAACATAGGTATTATAACCATTTTTATAATACAAAGGAGGAAATGAGGAAATTGAGGAGTAGAAAGGGTCAGTAACATGTTTAAGGTCACACAGCAGGTATGTGGGTCCCCGGAATTAGACTCCAGACCTTGCACCCATAACCCCTGAAATGTCCTATGTCTCAGGTGTGCATGCTGGGAAAGGTACACCTGTGTTTGGATATGCACAGAAAATGTCTGGATATATACACGGATGCTGTCAACAGTGATCACCTCTGGGAAGGATGAGGAAGGAGGGCTTACTTTATGTTTCATAACTGATGGAACTTTCAATTTTGTATATGAAAATATACTCCCTAAAAATATTTTTTAATGTGCAATATGTGCAAAACTTGTGGTCTTCTGCCCTGAAGCCTGAACTGCAGAAATTTGAAGTTGCTTATGAGAGCTTCTGCCCTCTAGTTTTAGCTGTTGAAAAGATTAACTTGGATTACAAACTTATAAAGATTGTTTGATTTGCTCAATAGTGGGGTTCTTCTGGTACCTATGATTGACTTTTTACTGCTTTGTAGAGAATGCAATTTCATAAAATACACATCAAACTCATCCAAATAACCAGTCATTTAGCAGTCTGTTTCGTGCACTCATGCATTCTGTCATGTACTGTGAGCAAAATACAGCCGAATTTGATCAGGCTGCTGTTTATAATTTAAGACAGAGACCTCTAAATGACTCCTTTTTGGTATGTTTCTGAAAAGGTCAGGCACTAACGTGTTTTACCAAATAAAACTCAGGTTTGAAGAATATGCCTTCTAAACTGATTTTTACTACCTGGACTGTAATAAGTTTTACAGGGCTTCTTTGTTAAATTGCCCTGACAATTTCCATTTCCAGTTGCTTCAATCATATTAACAGAAGGTAAAGTTCACAAATAGTAAAATATGTCACTGCACTGTGTTTGGATTTTCAGAAATAGATCACAAAGCTGACAAACACAGAAGACATAATGTTTGGCATTCCAATTCATGTTTGGTTGGCATATCTCATTTGGGGCAGGACAAGACGTCCTACCACAAACGGAAGTATCTCATTACTCAGGAAATAAAACATGTTTGGACCAAAGACTTGACAATTCCTATTAAATATATCAAAAGCATGATGGGATTTTTTTCCCCAAAGAAAAGCAAAAAGGTCAGGGATGTGGGGTAGAAAATATGTGTGTAGAAACATTTGTTCTTGTATAGTTTAAGAAATATATGTGTGGAATTCCACCAGAATGCTTGACTCGTTTACAGAATAATTTCTCCTCCCAAAATACGATGTCCTGCTCTATCCGTAGCTGTGCTCTGCAAAAGTAGGAGCAGGTAGCATTTTCTAGGAAATTTAAGGAAGGCCAAATGATTTTTCCAAGTTCATTAATAGACTGACAATCTATTATTTATGTTATGAGTCACGATATATTTCTTGAGCCTTCATATACCAAACATGGGGCTAACATCATGGAGAGACCAGAAGAAAAGAGGCTATCATTTGACAGGATAATCATAGAAGGCTGAGAAGACTCAAGGACAGGACATACAACTGAACACAAGTGGAGGCAATGTCCCTCAAAGCGGTCCTGAAAGAAGTGTCATCTATGCAGAGATCTGAAAAACAGTTTTGCGTTACTTCACCACGAAGGGTAAGGGTAGGTGGGAGAACGAATTTTATACATAAGCCTGGACTTCAGAAAGAACATGACAAATTGTGGTGACTGCTGTATAAAATGTATTTCTTGTGGGCATTTAGCCCTCTATTACTCTGCCCCTGTTCTCTAGCTGATGTTTATGCATTAATCTGTCATATTCATTCTAGACTGTACATGTATTAATGATAGGGTCCACATGTGTCTTGTATCTGCTTTCGTCAGTTAATATTCCATATCCACCTTGGTGGCTGTCCTCAGATAAAGAAAATAAATCATCTAGAAAATATTTAAAATAATGTTTTTAAAAATAACTTTAGAATGGGCTTTGATCCAAAGTAAGTTTGAATTTTTTAAATTAACATGTCTACTTATGATTTGAAAAAAGCCAAATTTTTAGAGCTGCAAACATGCAAATAGATGAGGTCGAGTAAAGAGAAAAGCTCCATGTGCACCTCTGAGCAAATATGCACGAATAATCCTTAGACATATGCAAGGTTTTGAGAACAATTTGTTTACCTTTTTTGTGCTTATGTCCTGTCACATCTGATTTGAAAAAAACTTTTCACATACTGATGCTGACATATTATTTTCAGAATCTGAATTACCATGGCTTAATAAAAAATTTAAAAGCGCAGCATTCCTTCTACAAATCTCATTCATTCAGTCACCCATTAACTCAATAAATACTTATTCATCATCTACTATGTGCCAGGTCTTTTGCTAGCTACAGGAGCAACATCAGGCCCCTTTTCTGCCAGGGTCTGCAGAAAGTGAGATGTGAAATGCCGTGGGTTTTCCACTGATGGGTACTGGCATGGTTTGTGAATGGTTGCAATGGTTGTTAACATACTGAAATGCTTCCATACTTCTTGAACAATAGTTTGTGACTGAACCACCGTACCCCATCCCTGCCAAGTGTACCCAGACTCCTAAAAGCTGGTACAGGTAAGAGGGCATCTGGGAGATCCTCTCTAGCGCTTTGGTTGGGGTCTGGACTCACTGGTCAGTGACAATGCTTTCTGGCAATTCAATATTGTGACTGTCACCCTTGCATACAACCCTAGTCATCCATCCAAACATAGTTTGAGATGCAAGCACTCCGTTATGCCAACACTCTTCAGTGAATGCTGCATAAAAAGAATATGAATGAAACTTACAAAGAATACATAAAGCAAGCATTCTATTAGCAGACGAGAAGACTCCTGGCTGATTCTAACATTCTCCCCCACCAACAAGAAACTAGGAACAAAGACATAGACACACACACAAAATTTGCCACTAAGCACACTGAATTTCTATGGTGACTTGGGGAATACTTGGATCTGTTGCCTTTTACTTCTGGTTAAAGTGTCAGTTAAGCAGCGCTTCCCTCATCAGTTCTGGTGACTGTCTTCAGATGCCTGTTCTTGCCTTGACCACATTCTTCTCGTAGCCTCAGCAGCTTCACACAGTTTATGTAGACATCCAAAAATGTGTGCAACTTAGCTGAGTGACACGCATAAGCGGAAGACGACATTCTTGTCGTCCAAACAATAGCATAACAGAAGCAAAACACCAAACCCAAGGAGATTAGCTTCAGAAGTTTTCCACAAAATTGTGTAGTCTTGACTTTGAGCAGCATATAACTCGGAAACAATCAAACTAAGAATGTAAGAAGAAATGTATCCTGCCTTATCCTTTAATCTCCTATGAGAAATTTTACTCTCAGGGGCGCCTGGGTGGTTCAGTCGGTTAAGCGTCCGACTTCAGCTCAGGTCACGAACTCACGGACCGTGAGTTCGAGCCCCGCGTGGGGCTCTGGGCTGATGGCTCAGAGCCTGGAGCCTGCTTCCGAATCTGTGTCTCCCTCTCTCTCTGCCCCTCCCCCGTTCATGCTCTGTCTCTTTCTGTCTCAAAAATAAATAAACGTTAAAAAAAAAAAATTAAAAAAAATAAAAAAATAAAAAAGAAATTTTACTCTCAGTCTTTAAGGCTTTTTTTTGCTAGATAATTTTCAATTATTTGATAGGAAAGACTTAAATTTGAGTTTAAATGGGGGTACTCTATCAAACTTACGAAAATGTTCCCACAAATATTAGAAAAGCTCCTAAAAAATAACCTCAGTCTGGATGGCCATTTCATGGGTATATACATATTCTCAGTTGTTAGAAGTAAATGGTTAAATATTTACAGGTAATGTGATGTGATGTCTGGGATGTGTTCTAGTGGTATGAGGAAATTGAGAAAGGGCTTGGCTGAAATGAGATTGGCAGTAAGTAAAAGCTGAAGTTAGGTTATAGACGTGTTGAAGTTCCTTATGCTATGTTTGCCATTTTCTCTGCTTTTGTATATTTTTAAAATATTGTATGATAAGGGTAAAAATATAAAAAAAATGTACATGCCTATATTTTTCCACAGAGCTTATCTTTTCCATAAAACTAGCAGCAAGACATTAATATGTGAATAATAAACTAAAACTTATAAGTAACATATTCAAAACAATTAATTGTTACAGATATCAGTTTTCATATGATGTGATTGACAACTTCAGGCAAGGAATAATGTGGAAAAGAGGAGTAAGACATGGAATTTCTGAAAGTGAAGTAAAAAGGTAAAATGCTTAAATTTTCTATCTAGTAAATGTGTGTGGAAAAAAACAAAAAAACAAACTTCAAAGTCCAGAACAGTAAAAATAGGCAATCTATTTTTTCCAATTTTAAGGTAAATAGAAGGTGACTTCAAAATTAAATTAAATTTTAAAAATTACTACTTTAACATTTACCTCTTTCTACTCATAAATATAGAAAATTTGTACTGAGTTGACAAAAAAAAATTTACAGTATCTTGGAAATATATCCAAAACAGCAATTTTGGAATCCCAAACAGATGTTTGCCATTTTCCAACACATCTTAGCACACAGACTTTAATAGTCCATTTATGTTGAGTCAAGCTGTGAAAGAAATTTTTTCTTTTCCCTTTCAAATTATTTTACTAATTTATCTTGTATGATTTGCCTCTTGCTTGGATTGTATATTATAGAAAAGTTGTGTTACTTGTGAATGAGTTCTGCTCTAAATTAATACAGTGGAGATTTTTCTTTCCCAATTTAGAGAAAAAAATTGTACATTGATGGACAGAACGCTTTCCCCCCATGTATTTTCCTTAAACATTGGCACTGGCAACATTTGTCTGCAAGTGAGCTCTAGAAGATGAAAGAATGAATAAACAAATAGAAAAGGAATAGTACAGAAAAACTCTGAAACAGATGTGAATGTTTAATCTGGCTGCTGGTTTTTCTCATGTCCACTTATGCCTGGTTATGATGTTAGATTGCATACATAAAATACAGTCATATGTTCTGCTCATAAAATCAACCATAGTTATTATAAAAAAAAAATACACATGGCGGCTTTTCATAGATGCTTCGTACTTCAACAGTCTACGAACAGATTCCTATGATATGATCAAACCATCTCCAGCTCCAGGTCTGATGCAAGATTGTACCTGTTACTGAAATCCTCTGGGATCTAGGAAGATTTGTACTGATGTCCAAAAGAAGTTAAACTCACTCAAACACCCTCGAGAACTCCTTTGGTGTGCAGATGACCTGGCCAGAATTCTATCAGCTTGTAAGCCTGGTCCTGATCCACATCCATTTGCCTATCTATACCTCGTTGTGAATCAGGTCCCAACAATATGGTCTTTAACCATCAATACATGACCACCCAAAAGGAGTGCCGGAACACCACTGAGTTCATTTTGAACAAAAAGTAGGAGAAGGACAGTCATTCCTGTTCTAATTTATCATTACACAACCCAAAGATGACAGAGGAAGATAACCCATAACCTCATAGTACTGGTGGATGATTTAACAAAATTCCTCCTCACCTATAAACTTTTAAACCTGAACCTTGTAAACTTTTCACCAAAGCTGGTATCTTAACTCCTAAGATACCTAAACACTGCCAAGCAGCAAAAATGGAACCTGCCTTGTTTTATGTCCTAACAAAACGAGAAAGCGGGGCAAACAGCAAGACCATACAACTTACCTACACTGCAAAACAGATCAGCTCCTAACTAGTTATTACGAAATCTTTGGAAGTGCAATGAGCATGCTAACAGTCGTAGAGTAAAAAGACATATATCATCGATGCCCGTACACTGGACGTTGCACATTATGCCCACCCATGAAAACAGAATTAGGGAGAATATTGAAAAAGGATCAAAAAGCTGCACTGGTTTTTCCCCCCCTGTAGCATCTGAACTTCCAAGACAGACACTCATGTTGTAGTCTCACTAGTTCATCAACTTGTGAGTCCACATTAGATCATCTTCCATTTTTACTCTCTCCATATTCTTCTTGGCTAACCCTTGTTATCTGCATCCAGTCTCAATCTAATTTCCTCTTCTATAAGGGTCTGCCACGAAATACATTGAAGTACATAGGGGGTTTCTCAATCCACACTGTGATGTGGAATCACTGGTTTTAAGAGTAACATAGAGCTTTTAGGAATTCACCTCATTTAGAATTCTGGAAAAGACAAAGAAATTCCTGTAAAAGTACACACTATTATTCCACAGATTGAAATGTACAACAATCTGGGAATGGAGTCTTGCCTCTATTTAAACACTGCATCCTTAAGCTCGTGCATTGACCTTTTTACTATCAGGTCAGGTTAATGTCATCAACAATTAAACATTTGTAGTACTTTTCATTTTTTTCCCCTTCAGCTTAAAAATTTGTACTCTGCACAGGTGTTCCACTCAATTTACAACTTGTTTTTCAAATTGCATTTTAAAGAAGGAAAAGTAAATGAGGATAAACAATTTATAAGAAAATATAAGCAGAATATAAATGTTATGCTAAAAATATTTAGAGAAGAAATAGAACCATAATCTTCAATGCAAATTATAAAAACTATAATAGGGAAGTTGTAATGTATACACTGAGGGAAAAGACCTCAGAATCAAGTCACCCACGTGAAACTAAAAGGGAAAGAAGGTCTTTACGAGGTTTCTTTTGCTTTATTTTGGGAGAGTATTTCAGCCTCACCAATATGCCAAAAGGTATCTGAAAGCACTTGAATTTTAATTTATCATTATTTTCTATCCTTTTTGAAAGACAGGCTGGTACACAAATGCCAATCCGATTTTGACTCCTCTAGTGATCTACCCCTGAGGGAAAACTAATGATCTCTAACTACTGAGACAGATCTTAAAAACATAGACAGGAATTTTCTGGGAAAATCCTAACATTCATAACAAATTATCCAGAAAAATCTTAATCATACATGATTTCAGAACTCTAATGGAAGGAATTTTTAGCGATCAAAATTGATTATTTGGACCCATTTGCAGGTACTGCAGTGTAATAAGTATTTTAATCAGTTGGTCTCTGCTTTTCGGCAGACTTAATTGTTCAGCCTTTGCAAGAAAATTAACTTTCTTGGAGTCGTCCAACAAAAATGTGATGGCCCACCATGAGCAAAACTCTCAGGGAAGTATGGAGATGAATCAGGCATAGACTCTGGCCCCATGGAGAACATGGTCATAGGACTACAGTGAACAATGGAAGAGCTGAAAAGGCTTCAGGCTGAACTGTGATAGAAACTCAAAAGGAAGGAGGTATGACACATTATTATTGTTAACTATGACATGTCATTGAATGTATTAAAATGTTAATTTGTTTCCAGTACATAACCATATAGTTCACTGTCATTTAACAAGGTGAAATATCGTAGATAAATAGTAGATAGGTGGATGGATAGGTACTATTTTATTGCCAACTACGATCAGAAAACGAATTGAGGACCATGAAATTAAGTGGGATTTTAAAAATGCAGTGATGACACTGTGATAACCTGGCATTATCATTCTAAATAAGGGTTTGCCAACCTCAACATGATTGACACTCTGAACCAGGTAATTCCTCATTGTATGTGTGTGGATAGCGAGGGGTGGGGGTTTGTGAGATCTTCCATGCAATGTAGGCTGTTTAGCAGCATTCCTGGCCTATACCTACTCACCAGATACTAGTAGCAACCACAACCGTGACAACCAAAAATGTGTCCAGAAATTGAAGCTGAGAACCACTGCTCTAAATCATCCTTCAAATGTGAATTTAGCTGCCACTTCCTCCGGGAAAGGATTCCTGAGCATCCCAGATAAAACGTATTTTGCCTGCACTGTGTGTGTATACCTCTAGATGACTATACTTACGTACTTACATGTGCCTCCCTATATACCTTAAGTTTACTTTCACCTGGAATTGTGTTTTATTTACTGTAGGTTCTCCACACGTAAGGCACTCTACGCATATTTGTTGAGCAAATTAAGGAAGAAAAAAGGTAGGTAACTGAACTGGCCAATGTAGTGAGGGAGGGCTCTTTCATGCCTCACAGGCTGCCAGTAGATGCCAGTAGCACCCCTTCCAGTAGTGGCAAAAATGTTTTCAGACATCTCCCAGTGGTCCATTGGGGGTAAAAATGGCCTCTGGTTAAGAACCACTGCACTGAAAGATAGTACAGAGAAACAGTCACTGTTTAGTAAAGTTCAGTTTTGTTAAAAGGAAAAATAAGTATTGGGATACTTTCATTACCTTACTCAATGAAAATAATTCAAATACAGTCATGGTTTTAGAGTCAGATATGAGATGGGATCCTGACATCATTTGGCTGTATGACTTTAATTAGGTTAAACTTTTTGAGCTTCAGTTTTGTTTTGTTTTGTTTTGTTTTCATTTACAAACCTGGGAAAATGATTACCACCATCTAGAGTTCTGTCACTCAGCAAATATTTATTATTCCCTGATACCTGCTGGACAGATGCTGTACTTAGTTCAGAAGGCACACAAGAGTGGGAAGAACTATTCTAGTCTTTGTACTTATGAATCTTCTTCTCTAGAGTAGGAGAGGGACTGTATCCACAATCTCCTACCATATAAAATTTGAATTACAGATTGTGAACGATTCTATGAAGTTATATGAGATTCTATAAGAACATATAGAAAGAGCAGATGACCTATACTGGGAAGTCATTAAGATGTCCCTGAGGAGCTGACACCTGAATTCTAGCTTGAGGGATATGTGAAAGCTAACTTTGAAAGGGGGGCAGGAGAAGAGCGGAGAAAGTAAATGAGGCAGCATGTGAAGGCACAATAGCACACAGCTGGCTGATGCTCTGTAGAAAACCAGTGACGCAAGCAATGGATTTTAAATAGTCAACACCATCACTGACAAAATTAACAGATAGCAGGAGGACATGAAGCAAACTGGCGTCTGATTTCATATCTTTCTTACAACTAAATGCTATTCACAATTCATTATACAGAATTCTAACTAAGATATGTGACGATATTGTTAAAATAAAACTATCTTTTTGTAGTATAGAATATTGGTGCCTTGAACATTTTCATTTTCTGGGTATACAGTTTTCCATTGTATTGTATAGTATGGTTAAATTCATCAGTTAGGAAACAACATGGATTAGCACATAGTCCAGTTAATAAAGCCGTACTACTATTCCACTGTGCTAACAGTCCCTTAGAGAACCCTGCCATCAGTTACACAAATCATTTGGCCAGGAATGGAGCATTTACCATATGTATGAGTTACTAATTTCCTGGATTTTATCAGCCATTAGCTGGTTTCCTGTGTCCCAGCAAATGCTGAGGTAAGTCTTGATTGCCAAGATTGCACATTTCAAACATTAATCCATGGACCATTTCCTTCATCTAAGATATACTAACATTCTATCTGTAGTTCTATTGTCAAGTACATATGAGAAAAGGCCAGAAAGTTCAAGTGAAGGGAAATGTGTAAAAAAGAAAAGCCAACAGTCTACTAGTGTAATTATGTGGGTGAAACTCTTTATTAAAATTTTGGGAATGTGTTTGGCTCCAGAGTGAGTACTATGGAACAGAACGAGTTACCAGGAAACTCCCACAAAGCATTTAGGGATTTCCTTACAACACAAAGTGTGTCCAAATGCATAACCATTGTCCTTCCTTTCCTTCCTGGTCTACAAGTATTGCTCTTTGACTAACTAGAATTTCCAAGTTGGGGAAAGAATACGCCTTATACATCTTAACGCTGCTCAGAACTTCCCTGCTATGTCACCACCACCTCTCCCTCTATTTTATCTTGGTGACCTCAAGACATTAAACAAAAATTAAAAGGTGAACTATCAGACAAAAAAGACCGAGAGTCTGAATCAAACAAGTGACCAGAGCATCATTACTTTTCGCTGTCAGTACTTGAATCACTGACTTCTTTAATGGACAGGATACCATTACTAATTTATTTACAATTAGAAATTATTTGCACAGTGAAACATCTGAACAGTCTAATGAGGTAGTCTGTGTTTACTATCATGAGCGCTACTGACAATATGCTATTTAGGTGAAGAGCTGTTCTTAACTTTCAGCATTCATACGGAGACTTCACTATTTGTCCTTGGCATATCATTCCGTCACTCCAAATATTTTTGGATTCTCTTTATGTTCCCTTCTAGAACAAATATCTGTCTCTAAATAGAGACTGTTCAATGACCTTCAAATTTTGACAAATGATGTCGTTCATTTAATCATAGACATCCATTTAGAACTTAATAGTTCACTGGCTATATTACAGGAGAGGGGGAGCAATTTCATAATTTCAAACATGTCATAACATACTTTTATCATGTTGAATGGCTACAAGGAATTATTTTCCTATCATAGTTAAATTCTGTCATGCAAACATCAGAATGATACTTTCTAGGTAAATATTTTCTAGTTCAAAAACACAGCATTGTGCAAAGATAATCTTCATATGTTTATGTATATTTACATATTTACATGCATTTGTTATATGTGACATATAACTGTGTCAAATGCATATATATGTTACATTAATTACATTATGCTATTAAGGCAGGCTCAATTGTCGCAATGAGTCCCTCATTAAAGAAGATTAATTTCATTTGCTTTTGATCAAGAGAGTTCTCATCATTATTCATGCTCTGACAATCCATTAACCAGGACATGTTCCCTGAATACTCAGCTAGGTGAATTCTTTACAAATAACATTTGTTGTATATTTTTTGTTAGATATTGTCATTTTTTATTACAAAATAATCATTGTTCTTTCTAGAGAACTGGAAGACACAGGTGTGCTTACTGAAGAAAATAAAAATCACTGTATTGTCTATCTAGAAATAACCATGGATAAAATTTTAGTTTATTTCCCCTTTTTTGGGTATGTTTTTCTATGCAAACATAGGGTAATATTAATGATCATTTTCTACCTGGTTTTCCAGTTGGTACTATACTATAACTGTTTTTCTCTTAAGATTAAATATGCTTCAGGAAACACCATTTCAGTGGATTTGTCATAACCTATCAAACTACTACTCTATAAAACCTATGTCTACCAGGATTATTCTTTCCTACTTGATATCATTCAAATTTTTCACACTTAAAATTTATGCTTAAATGGCCTCAGTCTGCATGCTGGATTTTTTAAAGCTAAGTATCTAGGAAGAAGTTCATAATTTAAACTCAACAAAGTAATTTCTGGAAAACTCAAATTCACATTTTAGCAATTTGGAACTTTACTGAAATATTATATTTTAGTTTTAATTAGTACAAATTTCATAGTAAAAATGATATATTTTGCTTACATTTCTTTAATTACTAGTAATATTTATGATAATTTATAATGTTATTGGTCCTGTGTATTTCTTCATCTGTGACTTATTTGCTTGTATCTTTTCTTATTTATTATATAATATATATTATATTTGGGTTTTAGTATATTTTCTGAGATATGTGTGTGTGTGTGTGTGTGTGTGTACATGAAGATATCAGCCTTTTGCACTTCAACTAGATAGTCTTTCTGTGGCTTCATTAAGAAGTATGAATATGAAGGTATGTGGTCATACCTTCAACAATGAGTAACCATTATCCATTGTCTTTTGACTTTTAACCCTATGGTAAATATGTGAAGAGAGCTAATTTTTATTTCCTTTTCAGTTAACCAAGTGTTTTCCCCCCTGCTTTATAGATGTCTATACATTTTTGAAATTTATTTTGTTATTATTCCTTTTTATGTTTATGTATTCTTGAAAAAGAGAGACAGAATTATGTATTCTAGAGACAGAGACAGAGTGTGAGTGGGGGAGGAGCTGAGAAGGCGGGAGACGCAGAAATGGAAGCAAGCTCCAGGCTCTGAGCTGTCAGCACAGAGCCTGTTGCGTGGCTCAAACTCTTGAACTGCGAGATCATGACCTGAGCCCAGGTTGGACGCTTAACCGACTGAGCCACCCAGGTGCCCCCATACGTTTTTATTTTTAATTTTAGCTGTTTAAATTATGCCAAAACATCCTTAAATATACGTCTTTTCTTTTTGCTTGGAATTTGGTCAAACTTTCATGGAATATGTCCAACTTCCATGAAGGGACATACCAGCTCTGGAGAGTGGCTTCAGTTTACATATTTGGTTATTGCTTCCATCTCAGCTACCCTTATTTCTTCTTCTGGATGATATATCAGCTGTTACGTTGGATCTTTACTCTCTAGCCTGCATGTATAGCATATTCTCTCTCTCTATAATTTGACTCTTTTCTCCCCTGCAAGTTGAGAGAGCTTCATTAATCAGTTCTCAAGACACTGACTTGATTTTCTATGGTCTCACTTCTGCCCCGAAGTATCACCGATATAGAATTTAGTTCTGCAATGCGCTATTTTTTCTTCGGAATATTTCCTCAGTTCACTGTATACTGTTCTTCTCGTCTTAATGTTTCTGGATTTTATCTTACTAAATATGCTCAAATTTGTTCCCTCCTTGTAGATTTGACTTCTTTTACAGCATCCTTGCATCCTCCAGAGAAGCTGATCACAAACACATGAACAGCTCAGATATTGCAGGTTTGGTTCCAGACCACTTCAGCAAAGTGAATACTGAAATCAAGCAAGTCAACTGATTTTTTTTTTTATTTCTCAGAGCATGTAAAAGTTAAATTCACACTACTCTGTAGTCTATTAAGTGTACAATAGCATTAGCCAAAAAACAAAAGCAATGTACACACCTTAATTAAAAATTACTTTATTACCAAAAAATGCTAACCATCATATGAGCTTCCAGAGGCTTTTGGCCAGGGAAGGGACATGCCTCCATGTTGATGGCTGCTGGCTGATCCGGATGGTGGTTGCTGAATGTTAGGGTGGCTGTGGCACTTTCTTAAAAAATAAACTTTGCCGCATCAATTTACTCTTGCTTTCATGAATAATTTCTCTGTAGTATGTGATGCTGTTTGATTGCATTGCACCCATACTAGAATGTCTTTCAAAATTGGAAGCAATCCTCTCAAATCCTGCCACTGCCTTATCAATTAAATTTATGTGATATTCCAAATCCTTTGTTGTCATTTCAAGAAACCACCGTCTTTGTTCATCCATAACAAACAACTCATCCATTCAAGTTTTGTGAATGAGGTTGCAGCCATTCAGTCCCATCTTCAGTCTCCACTTCTAATTCTAGGCCTCTTGCTGTTTCCACCACTTCTGCAGTAACTTTCCGCACTGCAGTCTGAGCCACTCAAAGTTATCTGGGGGGTTGGAATCATGAAATCATACTTTCGTAAATCAGTAGTTTATTTCCTGGGAGTTTAGAATATGTAGAGATTTTTGTGTGCCATATCCAATCCAAAGTCTTCCCTAACAGAATAAACTCCTACTTTATTTGATATTGTATCCTTAAAAAGGGGTGATATTTCCTACATTTCTGATTAGGGCTGCTTCTGAAGCCAGATCCCTAAGGATACATGAGTGGCTGTATTCCTGGCAGCACGCAAATTAATTTTTGAGTGATAAGGATTTCAGTGATGTCTATCACTTTACCAGCAATTTACCTTTGAATTATAAAATATCTTAGTCTAGAGGTTCCTGCGTTGCTCAGTTGGTTAAGCATCTGACTCCTGATTATCAGCTCAGGTCGTGATCTCATGATGTGTGAGATCAAGCCCCACATTGGGCTCTGCAGTGACAGCACAGAGCCTGCTGCAGATTCTCTCTTTCCTTCTCTCTCTCTTCTCCTCCCATGCTTGCTTTCTCTCTCAAAATAAATAAACATTAAAATTTTTTAAAGAAAGAAAATATCTTAATCTAAATTTTACTTTGCACTGGACTTATCAAGCAGTTCTGTTTAGTTACCTTAAATGTGAACACCAGGAAAGACAGTTTATGTTTGACATATGAATATAATTTCCACATAGATCATAAAAGTTTAAAATCTTTCATCAGTGCAAGAAAAAAGGCTAAATGTTATTAATATAAGAAAATGAATCTTAGTATAGCTTCATCCAAGTTTATCTCTTTTATTGAAATGTGCAAAATTGCTAAAGTCATTTTTCCAGAGATGTTAAAAAAAAAGAATTTCAATAGGAAAAGGAAGTCTATATTTATTTTGAATTTGATCATTTTTCTGAAGTTGAATATTCTTTTTGTTTGGAATACCTCTTAACATGGAAAAGGAGTAGATAGCTTTGCTTGCATAGGTTGGAATGTCAACTCCCACTGTTCTGGCCAAGGGACTCTGAATGCCATGGTGTGGTTGAATAATTCAAATAGTGGGTAAAATGTGTGTCCTGCAGGTGGAAAGGACCATCAAGTTGAACATGATGCCTAACTCATTCACAGCACTCAAATTTCCATTTTTTCTTCCAGTGAAATGCATTTGTGAATAGTTCCCATAAATGTCTAAGTGATACAAATCATAATGTAATAAATACAGGATGCACAGAAAGCCAGACATCACAAAGACCTATCATTCAATTACGTTATTGTTTAGCTTTAGGCTCCATTTTTAAACAAAAGACAGACATGCCGTGGAGCTGTAAAAGATTTTTTGTATTTATTGAGTAACTGCATGGAAAAATCATAGCTACTTGTGATAAGTAATCATCTTTTAAAAAGATATATGCTTAGTGGATATATATGGATGCATATACACATATGCAATGTATACCCACTTCATTTAAGGCTTCTACAATGTAGGAGTTTCTGATTTTCATTTTCCAATCCCTGATGTATGTTTTCTCAAGAAACAAAGATGTCCATCTTGTCCCATTACCAGTGCCACCAGCACCACCATTCCCCATCAGTAGTTGGAATGATTACCTTCAGCCATTTTTGGTGGGCTCAGGGATTACATTCTCCCAGATAATTGGTTAGGACTCAGTTAAAGAAATATCCCTCAGCAAAAGTTAGTTTGCAATCACAACAGTTTATCAGAAGTGAATTGTTACAATAACCTATACTGATTATTCATTCATTCAACAATGATGTATTAAGTTCCTACAATATAAATCAGGAACTCTAACACACACACACACACACACACACACACACACACACACACCCTCTGTGTGTTCCTGATGGTGGTGAGAGTGAGTTTGGGTAGACAGCTACTGAGCACACAGAGAAAGCCAAACCCAAATCTGTGGGCCAAGAAGACACCACAAACTTGGGTTTCACCTACACTCTTGAGAAACCAAAAAGGAGTCTGTCAGCACCTAGGTTGGTGTGTTGTAGTTTCCAGAAGAGGCATACAAGCTTAAGAATTCTGCCACAAGAGGGAGCAAGAAGCATGGAGCAGGCATATTCAGAGAAAGTCTAAGGAAGCCTCAGAATCCCTAGCAGGGCTAATAAAAGGTATTTCCTCAGGTCAGTCAGTAAAGACTAGAGGAGATGATTGCCACTCCAAATTCAAGGAACATAAAAATCAAGGAAACATGACACCACCAAAGGATTACAATAGTCTTCCAAGATCTAACCCTAAAGATATGAAGATCTGCAATTTACCTGATAAAGAATTCAAAATAGCTGTTTTAGAGAAGCTCAATGAGCTACAAACACAAAATGATGGGGCACCTGTATGGTTCAGTCAGCTGAGCTCTGACTTCAGCTCAGGTCATGACCTCACAGTTCATGAGTTCAAGCCCCACATCAAGCTCATGGCTGTCAACACAGAACCTGCTTTGGATCCTCTGTCCCCCTCCCTCTTCCTCTCCCCCACTCATGCTTTCTCTCTCACAAATAAATAAAACATTAAAAAAACACACAGAAAGACAAAAAACAAAACAAACACACACAAAAAGGCAATTCAACAAAATCAGGAAAACAATAACTGAACAAAATGAGAAGTTTACAAAGAGATATAAATCATTAAATACAAACTACACAGAAATTCTGGAGATACAGAAAACAATGAATGAAGTGAAAAATTCAGTAGAGAATACCAAGATCAGAATGGATCAAGTAGAAGAAAGAATATATAAAGTAGAAGACAGGACCTTTGAGATTATCCAGTTGAAAGAGAAAAACAACATCAAAAAATAATAATAATGAATTTTTTAAAAAAGTGAGGGAGCATTTATGAACAATAGAAGACCATCAAAGAAACAATATGCAAATTATTGGAGTTCCAGAAGGAGAAGAGAGGGAGAAAGGGGCAGAGAGCTTATTTAAATAATGACTGAGGTCTTCCCAAATTTGAGGAGAGATTTGGATACAAGTTCAGGAAGCTCTTGGGCCCCAAACAAATGTAATTTAAAGTGATATTCTCTAAGACACATTATAATGAAACTGTCTAAAATCAGAGACAATGAGAACCTTAAAAGCAGGTAGAAACAAAAGCTTGTAACTTATAAGGGATCCTCCATAAGATTATCAGTGGATGTCTTAGCTTAAACCTTACAGGCCAGGAGAAAATGAGATGATATATTTAAAGTGCAGGGCAGAAAAAAAAAGCCAACCAAGAATATTTTTTTTTGATAAAATTTTCTTTCAGAAATGAGAGATTAAAACTTTCCCAGACAACATAAGCTTGAGGTAGTTCATCGCCATTAGACGTGCATTAAGAAATGCTAAAAGGAGTTATTCAACCTGAAATGAAAGGACACTAATTAGCAACATGAAAGCATGTTACTTTCACTGGTAAGTGAAATATGGTAGACAAGACACTGGTAAACTTAAGTATACCGTCAAATTCAGAATACTTTAATATTGTAATATGGTGGTGTGTTAACCACTTAACTCTTTAAAGGTTAAAAAACACAATAATTAAAAATAATTGTAATACAAATACAAATATAATAATTTTTTAGTGAATACACAGTATCAAAAGAGGTAAATTGAGACACCAAAAGTATAAAAGGAGAGAAATAAAAGATTTTTTATATGCAATCAAAATTAAGTTGTTATCAGTGTAAAATAGACTATCATATCTACGAGATGTTTTATGTAAGCTTCATGGTAACTACAAAACAGAGTACAAACACAAAAGATAAAGAGAAGATAATCAAAGTGTACCACTGCAGATAATCATCAAGGAAAGGCAGCAAGAGAGGAAGAAAGGAATATGGGAAGTATACAACAGCCAGAAAACAATGAAGATGATATTAGTTAAGTCCATATGTTATCAATAATTATTTTAAATGTAAATGGGTCAAATTTTCCAATCAAAAGGCATAACATGGCTGAATGGATTAAAATCGAGAGCCAGCTATAAGCTGACTATAAGAGATTCACTTCAGTTTTAAGAACACACATAAGCTGAAAGTGAAGTGATGAAAAAGATATTCAATGCAAGTGGAAATAAAAGGTGAGCAGGGACATCTATACTTACATCAGACAAAATAAACTTTAAATTAAAAATGGCAACAAGAGAAACTGTTAATTGAGACAAGGTCATTGTATAATGATAAAGGCATCAGTTCATCAAGTAGATACAACAATACAATAATAGTAGGGAACTTCATTATTCTACTTTCAACACCGGATAGATCATCTGGACAGATAATCAATAACGAAACTTCTGATTTAAAATATACCTTAGATCCAAAGGACCTAATAGACATATACAGAATACTCTACACAATAGCAGCAATATACATATCGTTCTTAAGAACATACAGAACATTCTCTAGGATAGATCATATGACAGGTTACAAAATACACCTAAGAAAATTTAAAAAGGTTGAAATAATACTAAGTATCTTTTCCAACCATAATGTTATGAAAATAAAAATCAATAACAGGAGAAAAACTGGAAAATTCACAAATGTGTGGAGATTAAACAACATACTCCTGAACTATCAATAGGTCAAAAGAGAAATCAAAAAGGAAATAAAACATATCTATCTATCTATCTATCTATCTACATCTCTCTCTCTCCCTCCCTCCCTCTTTCTTTCTCTCTCTATAAATGTATATATATATAACCATGTATATATATATATATATAAAATCGTGTATATATATATATATATATATAATCATATATATATATATATAGTCATATATAAATGCATATATATAACCATATATATACATATATGTATATACATAAAACCATACACACACACACAATTTTGATGAAAGAAATTAAAAAAAACACAAATAAATGAAAAAATATCTCATCCTTATAAACAGAAATAATTAATGTTAAAATATCCACACATCTTTTAGTGTGGAGATAAACATACCAAAACCTATTGGATGCAGCAAAAACAGTTCTAAGAAGTTTATATAAATGCCTACATTAAGAAAAAAGAAAAATCTCAAATACACAACCTAACTTTACACCTCAAGGAACTAGAACAATAACAACAAAATAAACCTGAGTCAATCCAAGGAAAGAAAAAAACAACAGCAACAACAAAAACCAAGGCATATAGATGAAATAGAGACCAGAAAAGCAACAAAAAACATCAACAGTACTAGGAGCTAGCGTTTTAAGAAATATATAAACAAGATTGACAAACCTTTATCTATGAAAAAAAGAGACCCAATAAATAAAATAAGAAATGAAAGAGGGCACATCACACTTGATACCACAGAAACACAAAAAAAACATAAGATACTACTGTGAACAATTATATGCCAACAAACTGGGTAACCTAGAATAAGTGGATAAATTCCTAGAAACAACCAATCTGCCAAGACTGAATCAAAAAAGAAAGAAAGAAAGAAAGAAAGAAAGAAAGAAAGAAAGAAAGAAAAGAGAAAGAAAAAGAAAAAAGAAAGTATGAACAGACCAGTAACAAGTAAGGAAACTGAATCAGTAATCAAAAATGTCCCAACACAGAAAAGCCCAGGGCCATATGGTTCCCCTGGTGAATTCTATCAAACACTTAAAGAATTACGGCCTAACCTTCTCAACTCTTCCAAAAATTTAAAGAGACAGGAACACCCCCAAACTCTTTACTAAGGCAGCATTACTCTGATACCAAACCCAGTATGAATTATGTAAGAGAAAGAAAACTATAGGCCAATAACCCCGATACATACGGATGTAAAAATTCTCAATAAAATGCTAGCAAACCAAACTGAACAGCACATTAAAAGAATCATACACCATAATCAAGGGGGATTTATCTTTGGTATGTAAGAATTGTAAATGTAATACACCACAAGAATGGAATGAAAAATTCACACCATCATTTCAACAGTTGCAGAGAAAGCATTTGACAAAGCAATATTCTTTTATGATATAAACTCTAAACAACATGGATATAGAAGGAATATTCCTCAACATAATAAAGGCCATAAATAAATGATAAGTTCACAGTTAACATCATATTTAATGGTGAAATGCTGAGGAATTTTCCTCTAATATCAGGAACAAGACAAGGATGCCAATTCTCACAAGTTTTATTCAACATAAACACTGGAATTTCTAGTCAGTAATTAGGCAAGAAAATGAAATAAAAGGCATCTAACCTGGAAAAAAATAAGTAAAGCTGTCTCTGTTTACAGATGACATGATCCTATGTATAGAAAATCCTAAGGATTCCACTGAAAAGCTTTCAAACTAAAACAATTTCAGTAAAGTAGGTAGGATACAAAATCAACATACAGAAATTGGCTTTTCTATGCACTAACAATGAATTTTCTGAAAAATAAGGGAAACAATCCCATTCAGAGTAGCATCGAAAGGAATACAATACTTAGTAATAAATTTAACCCCCAAAATGAAAGATCTGTGGACACTGAGAGCTACAGCTTTGATGAAAGAAATTGAAGACACAAATAAATGAAAAACCATCCCATGCTTACAAACCGAAATAATTAATGTTAAAATATCCATACTACCCAAAGCCATCAATAAATTCAATGAAATCCCCATCAAAATTCCAATGGTATTTTTCACAAAAATAGAAAAAAATCCAATAATCATATGGAACCACAAAAGACACTGAATAGTCAAAATAATCTTTTTTTTTTAATTTTTTTTAACGTTTATTTATTTTTGAGACAGAGACAGAGCATGAACAGGGGAGGGGCAGAGAGAGAGAGAGGGAGACACAGAATCAGAAGCAGGCCCCAGGCTCTGAGCCATCAGCCCAGAGCCCAACGCGGGGCTCGAACTCACAGACCGTGAGATCGTGACCTGAGCCAGTCGGACGCCCAACCGACTGAGCCACCGAGGCGCCCCAATAGTCAAAATAATCTTGAGAAAGAAACACAAATCTGGAGGAATCATACTTTCCAATTTTAACTATATTACAAAGCTATGGTTATCAGACAGTATAGTACTCACATCAAAATAAACACATACACCAGTGAAATAAATTCTAGAGCCCACAAATAAACACTAGCATTTAGTCTGATAATCTTTGACAAGGATCCAAGAATGCTCATTGGAGAAAGTACCTTCTCTTCAATAAATAGTGTTGGGAATATTGGATACTCACACGCAGAAGAATGAAATTGGATATCTATATTATGCTACTCATAAAAATTCACTTGAAATGGATTAAAGACTTAAACATAAATCCAGAAACCATAAGACTCAAAAATGGATATATGGGTTGTAAAAGCCCTCTTTACAATCAGGGGTTAATATCCAAAATATATAAGCACCTCATGTAACTCAACAGTAAAAGAAAAAAAAACACTTTATTTAAAAAATGGACAGAAGAACTGAATAAACATATTTTTCCAAAAAGAACGTTAAAATGGCCAGTAGGTCCATGAAAAGATGCTTGACATCACTAATCATCTGGAAAATGCAAATCGAAACCTCATGAAATATTGCCTCACAAATGTTAACATGCCTCACATGTTAAAACAGCTATCATCAAACAGACAAATAATAAGTGTTGGCAAGGATGTGGAGAAAACCCTTGGGCACTGTTGGTGGGACTGTAAATTGGTGCAGCCACTACTTAAAATAGTATAGAGTTTCTTCAAAATAGTAAAACAATAGAACTACCATATATGATCCTGCAATCCCACTTCTGGGTATATATTCAAAGCTAATGAAGGCAGGATGACAAGAGATAGCTTCCCTTCCATGTCAATTGCAGCATGTACAATAGCAAAGGTATAAAAACAACCTATGTGTCCATGTATGAATGAAGGGACAAAAGAGATATGGTGTATATATAAAATGGAATATTATTCTGCTGCGAGGAGAAAGGAAATCCTGCCATTTGTGACAAGTATAGAACTTGAGTGCATTTTGCTAAGTAAAATAAGTTCAGATGAAGAAAGACAAACACAATACGGTATCATTTATATGTGGAATCTTAAAAAGCTGAATTCACAAACACACAGCATAATGGTTGCCAAAGACTGGAGGTTGGGGGAAATGCCTCCAAATGTTGGTCAAAAGATACAGAATACCAGCTATAAGATAAGTAACTTCTGGGAAACTAATGCAGGGCCTGGTGATTCTACTTAATAATACTGCATGACATCCTTGGGAGTCTCTCAGAAGGTAGATCTCAAATGTCTTCACCACAAAAAAGAAATGGTAATTATGTGAGGTTATAGTGGTGTTAACTAATCCTACTGTGATAATCATTTTGCTATATATGAACGGATGAAGCCATAACATTTTACACCTTAAACTGACACAGGGCTTCATGCCACTTATATCTCAATAAAGCTGGGGGATAAAAAGAAATCGAATAGCCAAGCACCACTAGACTAGAGAGAAACATTAGCAGCTTTACAATTTTATTTGATAGAACAAATCTTGGGAACCCAATAGGTTTGGGTTCAAATCTAGCATCACCATTGACTACCATTGTGAACTTGGGTCATCCCTTGTTTCTTCATCTGTAAAATGGAGATAATAATATCTACTTCACAGGATCCTAGTAAGGATTAAATAGTACAATAAGTATAAAAACACTTATTTACTAGCAGCAGGTAGAGGGTATCACTCTAAGTGAAATAAGTGAGACAGAGAAAGACAAATACCATATGATTTCACTTATATATAAAATCAGAAACAACACAAACCAAAAAAGCAGACCCATAAATACAGAGAACAAACCGGTGGTTGACAGAGGGGATTAGGGCTGGAGGGTTGGGAAAAATGGATGAAGGGGAGTGGGAGGTACAGGCTTCTAGTTATGGAATGAATAGTTCATACACAGGAAAGGTTTGGTGTGGAGAATATGATTATATCAACGGTATTATAACAGTGCTGTATGGTGACAGACGGTAGCTACATGTGTGGTGAGCACAGCATGATATAAAGAGTTGTCCCGTCACTATATTGTACACCTGAAGCTGGTTTAACATTGCATGTCAACTATGCTTCAAAGAAAAGGAAAGAAATGCAATTTCCTTTACCCCATACGTGTTGTCTGTTTCCTTGCCTCTTTTAGAATAGACACAGTTAAAGGCCTTGCAGACAGTCCCACAGCACGCCAGTGGTAAATGCAGAAACAAGGTAGGTCACATCTGTCAGTACTGAGGGGGTTTCTCCACGCTAGGATGTTAAACCACTAAGAATAAATATATAACATGGATTTCTAACATTCAAATTCATGCAGTAATTTTCTTTAAGGTACACTACAAAATAAGATAGAGAAAGCAATTAGAGTCAGCTAGCCAGGGAAGCGTCCATCCCTTCTCAAGGTATTTTCATGTGGTAGGAGAATGGTGTAACACTCCTGGCCTTTTTCTTACTTGTTCACTTACTTAATACTCCCAGATGGGAGGAGTAATGATTTACCTGAATGGTGAGTTCAAGAGCAAGAACTCAGCAAGGGTGACTCATCTTCTCCCTCCATTCTCATGATCCAACAGACAACACATTCACTATATTCTTCTAGGTCTACTGCCATAACCCACCTTTATCCCTTTGCGGGGAAGCCCATACTTCTCCAGCACTTGCTGTAACTAGATGGGATACATCTAATTTTGGCATTCACTATTTGAAGACTCATTTTTCTCATATACCTAAGCCACAGTTTCCTAATGCAGTCCTTCCAGTAATTGAATCAATAGTTGTTTGTTTTTTTAATTTTGATGTTCATTTATTTTTTTCAATGGGATCAGAATCTACATGGGGACAAGGTGATGCTTTTAATTAGGTCCCTTCAATCCACACCAATGCTGACCGGAGACAAGATCTTTTCCATCCAAATTTAAGAACAAATGACTAAAGCCATGAAAGGAGATTGTTCATTATTACTTCTAAACAGTATATCAAGAAATGAGCCATGGATTGTGATCAGCCTGTGGATACATTCTGTTCAGAGGTAGGACAAGAGTTGATATTCTTGCAAATTGAGGAGAACTTGTAGTCCACAGATACCCTGCAGTAAAATCGTATCTGGACGCCTGGTACAGACCTCGATTTACAACCCAAATTAAGGTAAATTTTTTCATTGATTTTTGTTTTTGTCAAATGCTAGGAAAGAAGGAAATTCTATTAGAGCACAAACCCACCATTTCACCAAAGAAAATATAGTGGAGTCCTCGCAGAAGCACTGGGTAGCACCCACCACCTGATTATGTAAATCGTTTCGTAGAAGCTAATACAAATATTTAACTGCAGAGGATTCTACCTCAAAAACTTTAAATAATTAACAAATAGGATTAAGATCAACCCTGACAATTTCAATATTGGGTTTTGTATCTCTGCATTCAGTATTAGGATTAAAAAAAAAAAGGAGCCAAGTCGTCATAGCCAACAAAGCAGACACTCACAAATATTTTACAGCCATGTAAAAGACCAACCGCTAGTATTTCTTTTACTGACAAGTTCAAAAATCTCCATCATGAGGAAAATAATACTCCATGTTTGGGACAGATGTTCTTCTGTTGGAAATGTCTTTCACAAGAGCATGTGACACAAAGATTCATTTTAGGAAATGACACAGAGCAAGGTTTTCATTACATGGCATCAGTCATCCAAGAGTAATGAACTGTGTTAAAACCAACATTGGGCTGCCATTCTTTGGAATTACAGTTATTTAAAGAACATCTCATAACAGTGGTGTAGGGTATCTTGTCATATCTTTATATCCACCAGCACAACAGAACCACAGGATGTGACGAAGTATTGGAAGGAAATATGTACAGACTCAATTAGAATTTGGTTCTCATGGAAAATAACTTCTGAGAAATGCACCATTATTATAGATTGAAACCAGAGACTCCCACAAAACAAATAAAGGAGGAAGTAATGGTGATATATCCGACTCTTCCATTATTGAGAAGTGTGGGATAGAGATAACAAAGCCCAAACATGCCAGCTCGCTGAAAAGTCTGCTTTATTTTGAATTACTATAGAAAATTTTTTCATAAAAATCTCTTGTTATGCGATTATACTATAATTTGCTCTCTTCCTTTCTTTTTGATCTCTCTTCAGATACCACCTCATCAGAGAGATTTTCCCTGACCACTCTACTCAAAATGTGTCTCGACCCAACCTTCAACCACCATCCTCATCTCCTATATATTTAGTATCCTTAACCTCTTTTGATGGTCATAGAACCACTTCTTTCTAATCTATTGTAGCTCTTTGTTTATTTTCTGCCTTCTACCAGAAGAATGTGATCTTCATAAAATGTTGGTTCAATACCTTTAGTATGTAGAACAGCCTTGGTACCTAGTAGGTATTCAACATAAATGCACTGAAAAACTAAGAGAATTAAAGACATTTCTGGGGCGCCTGGGTGGCGCAGTCAGTTAAGCATCCGACTTCAGCCAGGTCACGATCTCGCGGTCCGTGAGTTCGAGCCCCGCGTCAGGCTCTGGGCTGATGGCTCAGAGCCTGGAGCCTGTTTCCGATGCTGTGTCTCCCTCTCTCTCTGCCCCTCCCCCGTTCATGCTCTGTCTCTCTCTGTCCCAAAAATAAATAAACGTTGAAAAAAAATAAAAAAAGAAAAGACATTTCTACCTAAATTATAGGCTATATCCCTTATCACCCCGAGAAACGTTTTGGGATATGGACAAATGATAGTAAATAGGCTTCTCTGATCCCCTGATTTTGTTGAAAAAACAAACAAAACAAAAATGCCTGGACATTATTCTTGGGATACTAGCATCCCCAGACAGCACTTGCCCATCATTATGTAATGTGTTGATCGACTTTCCCACACGGTCTCAGGAAGCAACATCAACCCTATTGGCTACTGAACTTGCCTTTAAACAATTACTCTCTCCTTCCCACATAAGAAGTTTTGAGAAGCTTCCTTGTTTGGCTGAATTATGTGTAGGCCTGACCCCACTGTGAGGACCCATGGACATCAAATAACCTGCTTGCTCTCATATACCTAGAGATGGTAAAAGCAGAGGCTCTTAACAGGGCCTTTGATGACAGGAGTCTGGCATGTGCCTGTGCTTTCATAAGAGTAGCTTTGGTTGATAACAAGCCACATCATGAGGCTAGCAGTCAAACTTAAATTTTTTTTTCTAGAATATTCTATAAAGTAGGCCTTCTTCCATTAACTAAAATTCTCCTATTAGAATATAACTGTTAGGATTATGTAATAACCACAGGGGTAATGTATTTTCAACTAATTTTATGCATATACATATTTGAATTTACAGAATCATTTTCCTATATTGATTTTTTAATTTTTATCTCTCTTGATGTCAGATGAATAAAATTTCATTAATTTTAATTTTTTTCCTTAAAGAGAACTACTATTAAGGTCATTGATTTATAGGAGAGAATTCCTTTCCTCTGGTCCCAATCTAGTTCTCCGCCATAGTTGACATGGGATTTAAATACTATCCCTGATATGCTTAACATCCTCTTGGACACTTGGTCTCTTTTGTGATCACTTAGCTTTGATTTATTCTACATATCCCACAGTGATGGGAATCACCTTTGGTAATTGGAATGGCAGTGCTAAGAGCAGACCTGATAAAACCTTTTTTTAAGGGGCCTGAGGAAGGGGCGAGTCCTTCTCTGTGGGCTATTCATTTAGAAAGAGATGTGCTCTGTTTACTTGAGTTTGAAATTGATAGAAAATAAGAAAGAGGCCTGCTAAACTTGAGATAACTCAAGGTTTGGCTGGTAATAATTGTTGACTGTTCAATATGTAGAGCCATTCCAGAATCTCCAATTCTATGTCCAGGAAAACTCAGTTTCTAGAGCCATATAGCCCTCTAGTGAGGCCTCCGTGACACCAGGAAGAATAATGGACAAGAAAGATCTCTCTAGAAGGCAGACAGGGATTATAAGACTGGCTAACCAGTGAACTTACTGCACTGCAAAGCTAGAATTCTATTCCTGCCCCCCAGTAATCAGCAATTGCAGCTGGTTACCCATTCTCTCTGTTCCCAAACAGTGGTCTTCCTTTAGTTTCATGTATCCTATTTTTTCTCTATTGTTATATGCTGTGGAAGATGGGATAGATAACCTGTCTTTTAAGCTTATGAGTGCTAAGCCAGGAGAGGCAGCCGTGTCTGAGCCTGTTGGGGATGACGGCATCACCAGCTGTGATTAGAGTATGAGGCTTTGAGGTATGCTCCTTTGAGGAAGGAATGAACGCATGCTACCCAAAATGTATAAATGGGAAGAATGGTGTTAATGGATGTTGGACAGCCAAAAAGATGAACTATTCTTAATTTTCTCTACTAGAGGCAACAAAGCTAAATTATTCATAATCCTAGGCTCTTTTGCAGCTAAGGAGAAACCATATGACTCAGTGTGGGCCATTATGATATAAACACAAGTTCCTAAGTTAGGATTCTGGGAAAGCTTTTAAAAGGACCAAATCAGTCAGAATGATCCATCAGCTTCAGATTCTTTTGTTTTTCCTGGTTAAGATGGATAGCATATCTGGGCTTTAGAAACAACATATGCAGGGGTGCCTGGGTAGCTCAATTGCTTAAGCATCTAATTTCAGCTCAGGTCATGATCTCATGGGTTCATGGGTTCAAGCCCTGCATTGGGCTCCATGCGGGCAATGTGGAGCCTGCTTGGGATTTCTCTCTCTCTCTCTCTCTCTCTCTCTCTCTCTCTCTCTCTTTCTTTCTCTCTCTGTCTCTGTCTCAAAAATAAACATCCTTGATCCTTGAGGGCACCCCAATGCATTTGCTCTTCATTGCCTATCTATGGCCTTCTTATTAATAAGAAAATAAACACCTACAAGGTTAAGCTATTCTTAGATGTTTTTGTTTCTCAGCTCTTTTTACGCTTACAGAGACACATTCCTTAGCCAATGATTTTCTTCTAAATACACTGAAGTTGGCAAGAACAGTAATAGCCAATATCCTTAATCCAGGGCAATCCAGTAGCAATCCCAGGAGAAGGACTAAATATTAAAAATCCAGAATAAGAAAGAAGTTTTATTCAACTTGATTCTCCAACACCTAGCACAGTGCCTGATACTTAGCAGGTAGTATTTGCTGATGTTATTTATTTTATTTCCCAAAAAACTGTTTTATAATGACATACCACTTAAAGCAAACATTAGAATTCATAGAAGGTTCAGTAACAAATTTGAATTTAATGAATAACAACATTCATTGAATAATTAACATTTATTGAATTCTTAGTGTAATCTAAGCACTATGCTAAATTCTTTGTGTATTATTTTAATTAATTCTGACAGGCATCCTTAGTTCAATAATGTTAAGTATTATTATTATAGAGTTTCAGAGATATTTAAATTATTTAGCCAAGGCCACACATTCAGGTGGTATCAGAGCCAAAATTCAAGGCTAAGTTTATCTCTCTCCAAACCTACACTCAACCACTATGTATTACTAGAATATTCTAAATCTGCTCTCTTCAAAGGAACATTTTCTTTGATCCCTAAAAACTCTTTTTCACAGAACAGCAAGTATACAGAAAATGTTAGTTTGTGTTAATGGCTATACATTATTAATCAATTACCACTTACTGGATGATTTATTGTTTGATTCTTCTTATTTGACAAATCAGTTGAATTTTTCATATGCACACACTGGAATAAGTTAGCTAGAGCGATTCCCTTGGACAGCTTTGTGAACACTCCAGGTTGCTACTGGGAACCTAGATTATTTGTAGCCTTTTTGCTTTAAAATCCTAGAGTCTTTAAAATGTAGCACCACAACCTGCATGGTAGGATATTGATAGGAACAAGGATGCAGGAGGCGATTCAGTAGATACTTAAATGGCAAAAAATATAGTGCAAGTTTCACACACCCTGCGGACTGCAGGTTTATATGATAATAAATTATAGTTATCACCAGGACAAAGGGAAAAAAAAAGGCCATGAAATCCAATAGCTCAGTGAGAAATCTGCTAATACAGGTGGTCAAGCTTGTTCCATTTCATTGTCAAAGGGAGGCTATTTATTTGCTTCTGGGTAGTTAAATTACAGAGCCATTTACTGCTGAAAGTTTTCTAGTACGCAGATGTGGATCTAAGGCTCTGGGCTTTAGATTCAAAGTCTGAGAGAAAAATAGAGGAATAAGAATTTACTCCACAGACAGCATAATTGATAAGGGAGAAATCTTTCAGCAACTCCAGAAATAAAATAAGTGTTTTTAAACATTCTGATTGGAATCTCCTTACATTGAACATTGTACAGTGAACATCGGGGACAGGCTGAGGGCAAAAACGCTGGCTATAATGAATAACTTTTTAGAAGCTCTTTAAAATATATTCCCTTTGATAGCCTCCTATTTAGGTAAGAGGTCAGTGATTGGTGTACGTGTGTGTAAGAGAGAGTGAGATAGAGACAGAGATTCCTTGTGTACCAGAATGCTCAGAAACAGAGGGAAAATAGCCATGATGGTTCTTCAGTAGTTGTAAAATCAATGCCAACTTTCTTTGCCTGTTGTGCAAGAGGATAGGGATTTTTATCCAACAAGTAACACTACACATACATTTATATATATTTTTCCCAGAACATTTCCAAAACTTGTTAGTCCATCAACAAAATAAATCAAAGATACTCCAATAACATTTTCTTCATAAGCATTTTTATAATGATTTTCTTGTCAGTTGCCTTTCAGTCTATCTGCCTGTCTCCAGCAACTATATTTTACCACTTGTTTCCTGGGTATTAGATTGCTTGCTTAAGTTGCCAGGTAACTTAACTCTTTGCCAAGTACCCCTTAAACCAAGACATGTATATATTTCCCTTATTAATTACAAATATTGATTTCATCCATCTTAGTTCATGAGCAAATTGGAAGCTCCAGGCACACTCTTGATGAGGAATACGTTACACAGCAGAAAGAATTCAAATTCCAATTTATATAGCCTTGAAAAACAACTAATGTGTTGTAAGAGGGCTATGAGTCCACCAACATAATCTATGTGGAAAGTACCTACAACCAAAGATTAACAGATATGAGTGGTATCAGCTTACTAAAAGATATCTGAAGACAAAGAAAACCATATACCCTACCTCTGGTTATCTCAGGTTGAAACTGAAAAATATTATAAGGGGATGTTAGCAGTCATAACAAGATCATAGGAGCGAAAATTTGATGACTTGGTCTTATGGGGATAGTTGAATTGGCCCCATACATGAATGTGGCCCAAATGCATTAGGTCTGAATTTCATGATCTGTTGGCTTTTTTAGCTGACTTTTGAAAATCCAGAGACAAATTAATTCAATAGCAGCAATCAAAAAATTATTTAAAAATTTTAGGTGCATGTGAATAAATCCAAAATGACCATTAATTGGAAGCAAATACGTAACAAGCATCTATACGCTATAAATAATTTTCTTAAACTTTTTATTTGAAAATAATCATAGATTTACATCAAAGTGTAAAGATATTATATGGAGATCCCATTCACTCTTTACCCAGTTCCCTCCAAGTTTATCTTACATAATTACAGCAAAATATAAAAACCAGAAAACTGACATCGATATGCATGTATAGTTCTATGACATTTTAACATACATGTATAATATTCTTGTAATCACCACTGCAATTAGAATTCAAAACTATTTAAAATGATCGTATTTATTTTCTTGAGTATAAACATGCATTATGATTCCAGTGAGAAAGATCCAGACTACTGTTTTACAAAACAACGAATGTGTATTGAAATTTATTAATATCTAGGAAATTATTATCCAGTAAAACTATACATAAAGGTCAAAGTGAAATTCTAACAATACAGACAATGTATGCTTTCTTAAAAAATGTTTATTTTTGGGAGAAAGACAGAATGCAAGCACAGGAGGGCAGAGAGAGAGAGGGAGACACAATCTGAAGCAGGCTCCAGGCTCTGAGCTGTGAGCACATAGCCCCATGAGGGGCTCAAACTCAGGAACCCTGAGATCATGACCAGAGCCAACTGGAGGCTCAACCAACTGAGCCGCCCAGGCACCCCCCAGACAATGTATGCTTTAACTGAACTCATTTCCTTACATAGACCAGATAATCTCATGATTCAGCCATCAGCTGTCCCCAACATAACAGTAAATAATTTTTAGCACAGTTTAACAATGACAACTTGCTGAGAATTATACTACTCCCAAACTCTTCACTGATGAAAGCCCTAGACACACACACACACACACACACACACACACACACACACATACACGCTTCCTTTTTCAGGCAAAACAGAGCACTTTACAAGTGCCCTTAATGTGCTAATGAGGTCACCATAACAAAAGAGCATATTAATAAGTATACACAAAGAAACAATGAAATAAACCAGCCAGGATTTTCCAAACCAAACCTATTATAAGGCGCCTTGCCTTCCCTAACAACTAAATGTAATTCAAATCATTGCAAACTCCAGTTCTGATTCAGCTCACAGCCGTGGAGAAATAGACGATCACAAAAGAAAACAAAATCTAAACGTCAATCTTACCTTGGCCATCTGTGCCTGCACGCCATTTGCCTTGAGAGACGCTACTGCTTTCTGTGCGGCTGCAGGACTGTCAAAATCCACAAAACCGTACCCTGTGAAAGTACAATACCCCTTGTTAGTACTGCATCTCTATCATACAGGGGGACGGTGTGTTTGTGGCCACGCTTTCATTCATAACTTCTGGAATAACCATAAAGGCTCTCAAGCCATTGGCCTTCATATGTCAGGAGAGATACCACGATACCATTAAATGTAAAATTGTAAGTCTCTTATTTTCTGGAGATTGGGTATGCAGTCAGCCATCTGATTTGGGCTAATTGGACGAGTAAGGTAATACATTATTTAACCATGACCCTCTTCAATGAATTTGCGGCAAGGATGAGGAGGACAAAATGCTGAAAACGATAGAAAAGTCTATATCTGAAGTCAATTTTCAAAACCTCAAAAAAGCTCATGTTAATAAAAAGCCTCGATAGATCAGTTTATTCAAGTGATTACTCACAACCTCTACAGTGCCTGGCACCCAGTAGACATTTAATATAATAAATGTATGTTGACTGTGTGAATGAATGAAGGTTGCGAATGTGAGTTAGGGTCTCAACCCAGTTCCAGCTGATACGTAAGCCCATGCTAACTCACCACAGAACCTTGTCTCACTTGATGACAACATCTTTTTATTTAAGTTTATTTATTTATTTTGAGAAAGAGAGAGAACAAGCAAGTGGGGGAGGGACAGAGAGAGAAAGGGAGAGAGAGAATCCCAAGCAGGCTCAACTGTCAGCACAGAGTCTGATGTGGGGTTTGAACCCACAAACTGCAAGATCATGACCTGAGCCCAAATTAAGAGTCAGACACTTAACTGAGTGAGCCACCCAGGTACCCCTCGATGACATCTTAAATAAGACTTTTTCACTCTTAAGTGATGTGAGATTGAATAATTAAATAGTCAAGCTTCTTTTTTTAAAATATTTTTTAATGTTTATTCATTTTTTAAGAGAGAGACAGAGCATGATTGGGGGAGGGCAGAGAGAGAGGGAGACACAGAATCAGAAGCAGGATCTGGGGCTCTGAGCTGTCAGCACAGAACCCGATGTGGGGCTCGAACTCATGAACCATGAGACCATGACCTATCCGAAGTTGGACGCTTAACTGACTGAGCCACCCAGGAGCCCCTCAAGCTTCTTTAAAAATAATTTAAACAGTGACCGGTGTCACATATTTGTTACTGAAGTATAATCTGAAAAAGGCACAGAAGTTCCCTCTACTGTTCTCTGCCCTTGTGCCTGTGTAAGTGCATATACAGAGTGAGGTCAGGGGAATAGCTAGAATCAATGAAACAGAATCAATGGAAAGGCGATTCTGTAGGACCATTAACTAGCTGATATTAGTCTGGGGCTTTAGCCTAACTGTAATGTCAGCTGCCCTAAGAACATCTCAAAATTAGAAAGCTCAAGCATGAGTATGAGGGCAGCTTTACCTGGCATGTCTAACAAGCCCATCATACGTATCCTCTTCTTACCTGTCAGTCACGGATTTGCTCTGCACTCTCATGCTTGTTCCCCAGAAGTCTGGAGGTGAGCAAGCCTAGTAACCATGCTCTGGGACCCACCCCGCTATCGCCCAAGAAGAGCGCAAGGGAATTCAATTACCAAGTTGTTTCTTTTAATTAACTTTTTAATTTTCTCCCCTCGAATCCCTGCTTCTTTTTCTCCCTCCCAGCATGGTATCCTAAAATGAACTTGTTACACAGCAGTGTACCATAAAATGCTCTTGAAAAGCTGGGCAGAGAAGCTGCGAAGTTCGTGTTTCTAATCCAAAGGGAAGCCCGCTCTGTAAGTACTGCTAATTCTTCTCTTCCCACAAAATTCAAACTATGTGAGTAATAGCAGTCTTGCCACCCACCAAGATGAGTCAGATAGGGGAAAATAAAAGCAGAAAGAGAAAGGGGGAGAAAAGAACAAAATAAGTCAAGAAGTAGGGTCAGGGGAGCAGAAGGTAAAACTAAAGTGTAGATATTATCTCTTATGTATCAATGTGTCGTGCTGGGTGGTTGACATGTTGATAACTGGTGAAATGATAACTTCATGTATCACTGGCCTCGTGCCTATTCATGATACATGAAGAAACAGAGGCTCAAGCCAAACGGCACAAATACCCACTAATTTCAAGCTGCCTCATTGCCAGGTCCAGGATTTGAAGTGAAGTCGTCATAAGCCCTTCCCAAATGCACCACACAATGAACTACTTTATAACCCCACTTTGCACATTCTTTAGAGTAGCCCCTGAAGCCTACCGGGAAGAGGACACAATTCTTGAAAATTGCTTGATTTTGAAGTTAGGACACAGAACAAAGCAGTTCCACAAGTGGATTCAATGCGGTTCATTTAGTCCGTACATTTATTAATGGTTGAATTTCCAGTAGAACGGGCTAAGTGATTTTGACAAGGCACCCCCTTCCACTAAAGGCTTTGGTCAGTTGTCCTTATCGATTCACATGCTCATTCTTTCATTCAATAATGAAATTCTGGGGTGCCTGGGTGGCTCAGTGGGTTGGGCATCTGACTCTTGATGTCAGCTCAGGTCATAATCTCACGGTTCGTGGGGTCAAGCCCCACACTGGGCTCTGTGCTAACAGTATAGAATCTGCTTGGGATTCTTTCTCTCTTTTCTCTCTCTGCACCTCCCCTGCTCATAGGCTCGCTCTCTCGCTCTCTCTCTCTATCTATGTCAAAATAAAGTTAAAAATTTTAATTAAAAAATGAAATTCTATTTCAGGCACTTTGCCAGGCACATGAACACAGCAGTTAAAAAGAATGGTCCTACTTCTCACCTTTGTGCATTTTTAGATTTGAGAGATGAACAGGAAACAAATAGCCACACAAATGAATCTACAATTACCAAACAGCAGAACTGTCTTGAAAGAAATGAAAGCATATAATACAGAATCTGACTACTGAGTGTTCATTATTCAAAGTCTTAGGGAAGCAGTGGCACAAAATGATTTGCATTTCTTAAAATATCCTGGCTGAAGATCGAGTTGTTGTGGGAAAGGTGGACAGCAAGAGTGTCATCGGGAGAAGAGTTAGGGGCTATCACAGCAACCCAGACAAATGGCGGCTGGTGATAAAATGGAGGGGATGAAATGGATGGTTTGAATTATATTTTGGAGGCAGAATTAGCAGGACTTGATGATAGCTTGGCCGGGTTGGAAGTAGGGGAGATATAGACAACAAGGATTACTACTGATTTTTTTGGCATAAGCCACTGGGTGGGTGGAGATGTGATTTACTAAAGTGGGGAGCCTGGAAGAGCATCCAACAGGGGAGAAGGAAAATTAAAATATCACTTGAGTCAGAAATGTCTGTGAGACATCTAAGTAAAAATGTCAGAGAGCAGTTGGATATATTAGGCTAGTGCTCAGAAAAGAGGATAGGATTGGGGATATAAATTGGGAGGTCAACAGCATAAAGATGTGATTTATAGAGATGGAAAGAGACAAAAATGCCTAGCGTAAGTAGAAACCAAGGACCCAAGTTTGGAGCTTGAACAACTTCGGCATTTAGGTGTCAGGTGGGAACAAGAGATTGCAAAGGAGAATCAGAGAGGGAGAAGGGAATGAAAAGGGAAGAGGATGTCTCAAGAACAAGGGAAGAAGCTGTTCCAAGGAGAGAGAAATCAGCTGTCATGTGTCACTGACGGTGTAAGTGAGATGAGGGCTTGCAAATGTCCAGTGTGCTTAGGAACGTGGGAGTCATGATCATGATTTGCTTCAGGCAAGTGGTAGGGACTGAAGCCTGTTGGGTAGTTAAAGAGTAACAGCAAAGAGGGAGAGGGGGAGAGAGTGTTTGCAGGTCTCCTTGTTATCTTGCTAGGAAGGAGAATTAAGAGATGGTCAGCGAGAGGGTGATACAATGTCAAACGAGCTGTTTTGGTTTAAGATAGGAGATACCAAGGCTTTTAACCTTCACTGCACACTAGAATCATCTTGAGAGATGAAAAAAAAATACTAGTGTCCATTTCTCACCCCCAGGAAAGTAAATCAATATCTTTGGTAATATGGCCCAGGTGTTTATACACACACACACACACACACACACACACACACACACACACACACACAATGGTGCATGTGTGTATGTGTATATGTGTGTTCCTCAGCTGATTTTAGTGGGAAGCCAGGGAACTACAGAGTATTCATTCAAGGCATTCAACAAATACTTATTTGTTGCACCCACTATGGGACTGTTTTTGGCAATTTCAAATCGGGATAGGAATGATCAAACAGAAAGCAAAAGATCAAAACTTCCAGAGGGCAAGAGGATAATTTATAGAATAATGTTGCTGAAAAGTGATGGAGTGAGAGCATCTAGAACATATGTGAAGTGCTGCCTTTACTAAAAGAGGGATCTTTGGGGCACCTGGGTGGCTCAGGTCCAACTCTTGGTTTCGGCTCAGGTCATGGTCTCATGGTTTGTGAGTTCGAGCCCCATGATGGGCTCTGTACTGGCAGTGCAGAGCCTGCTGGAGATCCTCTGTCTCTCTGTCTCTTTGCTCCTCCTCTGCTCACTCTCTCTGTCTCTCTCAAAAGAAATCAATAAACATTAAATAAAAGAGGGATCCTTCCCTTTACTCATTGCAACTTGAAGGAAGAAATAAAAGAGATCACTCTTGGTTAATCATTGTTATTTATTATACGTAGCCAGTCATTGGGACTGTACTTAACACATAGCGTGTGCTTCATAAATATTTGTTAAAGTGAATTAAAAGCATGTGTAAAAGATGCTAATACTTCACGGACTACAGTGGGAATTAACCAATTGAAATGTCTACTGATACATTTTGACTATAAAGAACAATACAATGCCAAGTGGTCCCAGTCTGGCTCGGCCATGCTCCCACCCAGCCAGGCAGCCGAGGTGTTCAGGACTCTGCACCTCGGTTCCAGCGTGGCTTCTCCTCTAGCTTCGTCCCCTTCCTTCCACCCCAACACATTACACACGATACGACAAAATCACAATGCTGATCTCCAGGGCTCAGCTCCAATCTAAACAGGAGAAATCTCTGTGAGGGTATGAGACACCTGAGCTTTCTCTGAATCAGGGAGGGAATGAGTGAACTTTTAGAAGAATGTGTTTGTAGAGCCGTCTTGCCCACAAGGAGACACAGTGGTGTCTTTGTAAAAAAACACCTCCTCTACAGAAGAGTCCACAACAATAGAGGTGCCCAGATCCCGTGACACAAAGTTATAAAGAAAGAATAAGCCACCAGATAGGAAATACTTCACTGAGCTATGTGTTTTCCACACATATCTACTCAATTTAACTAATTAAAATGAAAAGTTCAGAGGTAAAAATGTCTCAAGCAATCCCGGAAAACACTCCGACTGTAGAAATACGCATCGCACTCCTGACGGCTCATACTCCGGGCGACCAGAAGAACAAAATAAAACGCAAGGTTGCTCCTAGAGAATCATGACGCATTTCCTACAAAAGAAAGCAACTTCAATTGGGTTTCAGTTTGCTTTCCTTACTGACAAGTCATCAAGCCTGGGACCCCTGCACCTACATGTGGAGAGGGGCAGGGTGAGGAGATGAGTTCAGCTCCAGCTAATAGCGCTTTGCGGTAACTGCTAACCTCCTCGAGGAAACACTGGTGAATGGTCACCATCGGAAACTCCAGCCCAAGTGGCTGCAAGTGCACCAGTCTCGCTCCCTCAATTACATAATTAAGCTTGGCAACAGGTTCAAATGAATTAAAGCCGAATGTGGCTGTTTTCTCCACACACCCCTGTCCTTGTTTTTCTTCCTTGTCGGGGGGGGGGGGGGAGAAGGCGAGCAGTTCTGCAATTAGCGGGAAGCAGAGCAGTGAGAAAGAACCAGCTCCATACTAATTAGGTCACTCACCAAACGCACTCATTCCATTGGCAGATAGAATCAATGCTTTCCTGAAATGCTTTAAACTTGGTGTGTTAATTTAAAAGTTTTACTATTTTTATCGGTCTGCAAGCCCGGTGGCATAAGAGAAAAAAAAGAAAAAAAATGTTTATGTACACTCTTAGACATTGTAACTGAGTTCTACGAACAACGGATTGGCCCAGAGGGCTCTGGTTTCATTTCCTTCAGTGCATTTGTAGGCGACTTCTCTGTGACCTTTGCCATTCAACCAGACCGCTGTGTGGCAACCCATCTGAACGGTGTTAAAAGTCTCTTGACCATCTTCAACAGCCTATTTGTACTTCTCCGGTGCTGCCAGCTCTTTGAAGTTTCTACTGCAACTGCTTACCTATCTATCAACACCGGGGTTGTACTTTCTAGGGTAGGGGGAGGGCAATGTTCAAACCAGAACTCCTCGTTCGGACCCATGGTGGCATCTCGCCAGCTGAGGGAGATTTGCTCTCAGAGTGAACCCTATGCCACATTTCACAACGTTTGCATTGCTCTTCCTCTTCAGAATGGCTGTCATGAAAGCCCACTTGAAACACAGATGGCTTGATGTAACACCCAACTTCTTTCAGAGATGATCCAGCTGTGAGTCAAATGCGATTTGTAAACGGAGTAAAAATCTAGGAACGTGTCTAGGCATTACACGTTCAAGTGAAGTCCTACTCAAATTTGACAGTGGAAATGTTTAAGAGTTGCCCTCCCATAAATTCCCCCTCCTTCTGTTTAGACTTAACAATAATCTGCGGCTGTCGTGTCTGAGCTCAGAGCAGAAAACCTGAGCCTCAGGTAGGGAAGGTGAGCAGCAGGACGGGAGGAATGCTTTGCAGGCTTCCTACAGGTCCCGTGGAGTCTAGGCTACCTCCTTGCCTCTGCATTTCTGCTAATTGCTCCTGCATCTCTAAAATGTTGAGTGATGGCTGAATGCCTTTCCTTTTATTGTGCTTCCTAAGTCACTGCATTATGTGATCAGAGAAGGGTAGCAGGGTAGCAGTGATGAATTCTTGATGACTTGTATACTTATAATACCAAACTAACCAGAGACCCCGGTCATTACTTCAGTATCTTCTTTGCAGCAATTGTATAATGAGGCAAGGGTTCTATGGAGGAACCATAACAGCCATCTGGCCAAACTCAGATGTATGAAAACAAAGGCAAAAGATAAGTCCTGCTAGAATGCAAAAGCCAGCAACAAGAATGCTTATTTTGAGGGAAAGAAAATCTAAGTCATCAAAATCTGAAATCACCTATGCTTTGAAACATCTTCAGAAAGTAATTTGGAATGATTTTTACACAGAAAAAAAAGCACGATGTGTACTTCCTCTGCAAAGGGCTGTGGCCCTCAGATATTTAGCAAATAGAGGTAAATAAGAAGGGAAATGGTGTCCTTTATACAGTAAACAGATTGCTTCACTACATTCCCCTGATGTTTGAGCTTAATTACCTAAACATTCTGATATTCCTGTGCCAGAAACACCAAAATGAGACATCAGTGTTTGGAGCAGGATTTACCGTTACGGGGAACATTTTTTAATCATGATGTGACTTTCCTGTTACTTAATTTACTAAACGTCTACTATGTGCAAGAGAGATAGCTCGCTAGATGGTGCAGAGAAAACAAAGACACTCTAATGAGGTCCCTCCCCTCAGGCAGTTCAACGGTCTAGTCGGGTAGATAAGGAAATTTAAATACCATAGAGACTCTTCTTACACACAGAGGGTTATGTTAGGTGAGCATATGAAAAATGCCATGTTTTCCTTCAATATAGTATACGTGGTTCTGCATCTACAATTCTGCTCTTGGAGCTCAATGCCTGATTCAACACGCCCAAAGTCCTTCAATGAGTTGCATGATGGTAAAATTACCCACATTCTAAATTTATCTATGTATGTATTATTCTACCTCTCTGTTGGGCATTTTTGTGCACAGCAGAAATGAATTAAGTTAAATACAAATGAATTATGGAGAGGGATTGGCACCACATAAAAAGTGAAAGAAAAATGCTAGTATTCGAACATGGCAAATATTTCTTCCAGGTGGGGGCAAGCTCAGTACATTTTGTGCACAAATGACAAAAGGGAGCACCGGGAAAAGAAATTAGGTCCCACATGGCCTTTCCCAGCAGAATAGAACAATTATGAAGACTGACAAATTTAGGGAGCAAAGTACTTAGTAGTATGCCACTTAAAAATGGGACACTTTCTCATCCCATTTATGTTGCACAAAAAGTCTTATTAAACCAAACACAAATTCAAATCCCAAAACTCACTTCCCGACTCACCCCATTCAATTGATTTTTAAACAAGAGAAATTGCTTCTTTATACTGAATAAAGTCAAAATTAAGATCAGGATCATCATTTATGGGCTTAAAGAGATCGCTATGCTTTATTAAGATTAAAGAAACTCACTGATTTGCCAAGGTCTTCGACTAGACCAACCATTATTTTATTATAATATTGCAGAGATTAAGGAAGCAGTCTGCTTGGCTGCAAATGGGCAGATTAACCTCTGTGAATCATCTTGCAAAGTCTTCCTTTGCTAAGAGGCAGTGTTCAAGGATACACAGAAAATACACATCTTGTCTGAACCATTGGTCCTATGTGTCTCTGCGGTCAACAACAGCGGGAGGTACAAATGTGTATTGCAGTGTAGCTGCGGGAGCCAGCCAGGGTACTGGTAAAATAATTCCACTGAGTTTGTAACTATGATGGAAGCAAGCTGTAACTGAACACTCTAATTATAGCTCTACAATCCCAGTGCACAGTAGGATAGGCAAAACTAACTATGATTTCATTCCTGAGTGCCCATCCTGCCCTCCCTCTCCCTGCTCTGGTCCTATAGACATGTGGAACTATAGACTATTCCTCCATCAGAAGAGCAGAGATGATTGTCAGAGAATCCATGGGAGGACAATCCCATGCCCCCAACCCGCAACCCCGAGGTGTTTCAATGCACACTTTCAATGGCTCCAGTTAATGGCCTAAGAAGCATGTGGGTAGTCTTTTACATCCTTCTAACAGAGACATCACGTGACCCACAGCCATTCATCTTTAGAGGACAGATATTGTAGCAGAACCATCCAGAAAGATGTATTAGGTAGCTTAGAGCAAAAAGGAAGGAAGAGTAAGTGAACCCTATATACAGGTCAACTGTCTTTAAGATAAACATGTATTATCTACAAGTCTGTTTTTGTTACACTGGACATCTAGATATTCGCTCCACCAACTTGTCATTTCATGTAAATTTCTGCACAAAGCCTGGCGTTCCTTTAACCATTCTTACTTTCCTGGGAAAGGCTCCATGTATGATTTCCTCCTCCCAAACCTTTGACAAAACTCACTTTGAAACCCTCAGGAAGCTTCTGTTTAACAAAAGTCATGCATTTTCTAATTTATACCCATATTTTACTGGATGCAGTCTTCAGTCATGTGGCTATAGGCTTTATTCCAAATATTTTAAGTAAATGTCCATAAGTACTGTCCCTATCACTATGAGAAATGGTGTCTTTTACATCCTGTTAGACCCCAAATTACTTCTTTTTATCCCACCTGATGTAACAAATTACAATTCTAGTTTTGTATTCAAATTTTAAAAATAAAGAAACTTAGGTATATATATATAAATGAGAGTAACAGAATGCATGGGGTAATAAATAAATAAATAAATAAATAAATAAATAAACTAAAAAAATCAAGCCAAACAAAATAGTATTCACTGAAATAAATGTAAATCCCTTTCTGCCTAGACCTTAGAGCTATGGTCTACCTTCCTGAGAAACTTTCTTATGATTCCTTCTGATGTTCTAACTTGAAATATCCACCAAAAATAATTCTTGAGCTCTTACTATTATATGCATTAGAAGCACTTAGGGATTTATAGGGTAATAAAAATTATTCTTGCTATCAAAAATCATGAAATGAAAAATATTTGTAGTTAAGATTTTGTAAATGGCTCCCCAACTGTCCATTCCCCCCGCAAAAAAATAAATAGTAGTGTTATTTTCTTCTAATTTTAAAAGTTATATAATTTTATTGAGGAAATTTCAGTCAATATGGAAAGAAATTAGCCATGACGCCACAGCTCAAAAGTAAACAAACTGTTCATTTACTTTTTTTCTTTATTTTTAACCCACGTGGTATCAGATTATGCAGTTTTATAATCTGCCTTTTTTTTCCCTCTTACTAATGCATGTGGCTACCATTCCTGGTCAATATATATGGATTGTTATGATCCCGTTAATCATTATTTTCAGCATCCAATTGCCTAGCTCTTTCTTAAAGATTTCTGAGCTTTACATAATGCCTTAGCCAACTGATTTGCAAAACTGATTTTATGCCAACATCTTGAAAGATTTTTAAAATTAATAAAATCAGAATAAGCAATACTCTTAAAGCCTCCTAGTCATTAGTGACTTTTCCTGAGTTTTTTGTTTCTTTGAAAGTTACTTCAAAGAAACACCCTAAATGCACTGCAAACCAAAGATATCAGAAGCCAGTTAAATCAAATTCAAACAATGCCCTCCCGAAACACAGGAGTAGGAAGCCCACTTTCCTTCTCATTGCAATTAGGCTGGACTCATCTCAAAGGAATTTTGGAAATACATCGGTACCTTATGAGGCACAATTTCAGATCTGTGATTCAGAAAGGATGCCAAGAATTTGAATGGTCAAGCCATTATACTCATGATTGCTCATTTATTTAGAAGTTGAAAGTGAGTTTTTTTTTTTTTCTCAACAATGAAAGATATGTTTTCCCCCAGGAAATTTTACTGTAATATGAAAACTGGTATTCTGGCTGATGGCACCAACTCTTCTGTGTCCCTTTCATAGCTGCTGATCCATAACTTACAACTCAGGTCTCCTCTCTTAGAGACAGAACTCGCTTGAAGAGTTTTAGCTGCCTAAAGACAATGGGATTTCAATGATCCTAGGACATGCTGGTTAAATGAACTTTAGAGAACTGCGACCTGGATGGTTAAGTACAATGTCCTAACTAAGGTCAGGACCTGGTTCACTAGGGAAATGGCACTGTAAGTGGAGATCACAAAGGCTTTTCTTACTCTACCTGTGGTCTGTGGACGGGCAGCAATGACATCACTTGAGAGTTGGCGGAAATTCAGCGTCGTTTGCCCACTGCCAATCTACTCAATCAGCCTCTACATTTTGACAAGATCTCCAGGTGATTATATGCACATTAAAGACTGAGACACCCTAGTCTCCAACCGGCCACTCCTCAGGTCTGGACTGCACCTCCTCTGCTTGTAAAATTGCAGGGAAGATGGGGATCTTCAAGTCATCTCTTCCAACCTCTATCTGGTCTGCCAATATCTGTACAGTCCTGTGCCAAGCGCTCTTCAGGCTCCACTGGACAGTGCTGATGTTAAGAAAAACACAGTCCCCAAGGTGGCTAACACTGGACAACTGTATTTAACAGAGAGAACTGTTCGGTGTGACTGAAGGACAATTATGCCAGCATCATACAGTCTAGGTTCAAATCTTATCTCTTCTGGTTTGAGAGCAAGGAGTCCAAAGGCACAGAACACTAAACCAAAATTAAGGGTAATAATAATATTACATTAATTATATATTGGCTCTGGGCAATGAATGAATTCAAAGCTCCTGGCCTAGTGCCTAAGGCATCCTCTCTCTCTCCAACTCCCTCACTTTCTTAGATTGTGCTGAAACCAGGCACCCTGATGTAATCCACTGCCTTAACTGCATTCTAAGAGCCAAGCCAGACAAGTGTATTCCCTTCTTCACGTAATAAATCTCAATGTTTTTAAAGACAGCAGTCTTTTCCTTGCTTGTATTTGCAAAATTAATATTTGGAAATGCAGGATCGGGGCTATTTTTATTTAATAGCCAATTTCAGAACAAGTACATGCCCTCCTTCTCTCTCTCTCTCCTTTATGTTTGTCCTTCAGAGATAGACCTAATTCTGTTTAGTTACAAAGTTCAAATTGGCCCTACATTAATATATCCCCTTAAAAAAGCAATGTTCATTTGAGGAAGCAGGTAGCCAATGTGAAGAGTGATTATACAATAAATGTATTATGCAAATTCCAGTGAACATTTTATGCACACTGGATAAAGAATCAAATTAAAGTCTCATAACCCTTGGAAAATTAGAGTTAGCAAGCACAGAGGTTGATTTGCCCTTGAACACAAAAACTGCTAAGAGCAGACATTCCCCCATCATTTCCACAAAACTGAACCATTTCTGAAGGTTTCAGATTAAAATAAGAAATCCCCTAGGAGTCATAAAAATCAGCTATTTTTACAGAAATAATTTGGAGTTGCAATTTTAAAGTGTTATGAGTTGGAAGGAATTGGTGAACTTCTGTGTCATATTTTGAAAAGCTAATATTCCAGGGAACCGGCCAGTTGAGAACACGCAAAATTGCATAGGGAGAGGGGACGCGGGAAGGGGAGAAAAGGCTTCTCAAGAATCTGCACAGGAGGGCTGATTTACAGAGCTTTCCCTATAAGAGCCCAAGAGTGGCAGTTATGCGATAGACCACTATGCTCCTTCGATTTTCCTTCACTCGAGGTAATAATGGGACATAATAGCTGCCTTCCTATTACACTGTCGTGTCCACTTCTTTGCGGCTTGCCAACACTGATTCTACCGCTGGCCTCTCTACAGAGAAATAATGGACCATTAAGAAGGAAAATGCAGAGAGGGTCTGTACAGCACTTTCCTATTGGAGAACAGAGAAACTATCACAAGCATTTCACTAAATCAATAAGCAAGTATAGGTGTGAAGGAGGTAGGTCGAAAACCCATTTTGCCCCCAATTTTTACACATGGAGCCAGGATGTGGGCTCCAGTGCCAAGAAGTCTCCATTCATTCATCAACCTCTGGAAATCAATGTTGTTTCCTGTTCATCCTTTTCGGGCACCAGGCAGGATGTAAATATGAAAATAGTGCTATTGATTTAACAAGTGCTCAGTGAGGTCCTTTTATGAGTCCTGAGTGAGGTAGATGCTTTGCGGGGGTGGGTGGAGAAAAAGACAAATGAGACACAGATTCTCTCCTAAGGGAATATGTGAGCCCAAGGAGAAACAGCCAGCCTAACACTGAGATGCTCATTAAAGGCTGTACATGGTGTGCTTGTCACAACCACCAAAACCTATAGCGCATAACGTGATGGTAGAAGGAAAGCTTATGTCTGAGTCAGGGAGAGATGACGGAGAAGACAAATTTGAACTTCTTAAAAACCGTTCTTTTTTTTTTCTTACTTTATAACTTTTTAATCAACTTGATTGAAGTATAATGTACACATAATAAATGCCCATTTCAGTGTCCTGTTTGATGAATTTTGCAAATATAGTCACTGTCGAATAGCAATCAAGATATGGAACCCCTTTATTCCCACCCCCAGAGCCCCTCATGCCCCTTTAGGGTCACCTCCCCCCGCAGCTCCTAGGTCCCAGCAACCACTCATCTGCTTCCTGATGAATTTTATGGATGCATCTGTTTTTTCTAGAATCTCATACAAATGGAAACATTTTCCTTTTTTTTTTTCTGTTTTTGTTTTTTTGCTTAGCATGATGATGAAAGGGAAATGGCATCCTACTTTGAGCAAAGACTTAAAGGCAGGTAAAGGGTAAGTTTGAGAACTTAGCAAGGACACCTAATAGAGACCAAAGAGCAATTTATAAGGAGATGTGTGAAATAATAAGGGACACATAACATGACTGGACCATGTATTATGTAGAACTTTTGAACAATTTTATATCGAAGCTCATGTGACCCTCCTGCTCCCTCACTATACTCCAGCTACGCTGCCTCAGGATTGTTGTACCTGCTGTTTTCTCCTACTGGGATATCTGACCATCTTCCAGACTGTATAGAAGCTGGTTTCTCTCTCCCCTCCATTAGTCTCTATCAATAGATGTTCCTAATGTCTTTCATTGTACTGGGCACAATCTGTAGGTTAATTCATTTGTTTATAAGATGATTGTGTTTTACCCCAATGGACTGTCAGTACCAAGATAACAGAGAACTGAATGATTTTGCTCAGAACTGGACAGATGAGCACGGGACAGGTGACACTTTATGGCTCATATTAGACACTGAAAGAGTGAGTGAGTGAATGAGTAAATTCATAACAAAAACTTCTGCTTTTATCCATTCACATACAAAACTTTACGCGTTGTAACTCACATAACTCTTTTTTAAAATTTTTTTTAAAGTTTGTTTATTTTTGAGACAGAAAGAGAGAGACAGAAGGCAAGTGGGGGGCGCAGTGCAGAAAGAGAGGGAGACACAGAATCCGAAGCAGGTTCCCCGGGGCTTGAACTCGTGAACCACGAGATCATGACCTGGCTGAAGTTGGACACTTAAGCTACTGAGCCACCAAGGCGCCCCAACTCACACAAGTCTTTTTGACAAACAGTTCTTCACCCCTCTCCTCCTAAAATGCCCTTTCATTATTACACAATTTAAGGAGCAAGACAGAGTTTTGTAAATTCGCAACACCAACCCTAACGTCGCAACACTGGCCTGATTTGTGTTTATGCACTTGTGGGGGGGGCGGGGACAAGGAGACAAAGTATTTAACTTCCAGAGAGACCTGCAAGATGTTGGATGTAAAAGGTCACCATAACTAAAAAATTAGTAATCGTTACCTTAATAAGGCAGGATTCTCTTTTGTCACTACGTCAAATGTGCACTGAAAACAAGGATGGCGAGTGTTTGGGTGTTAATGCTTTGGCTGTTTTTGAGGAATTGGAGTTGTATGCTATAGGGTTTTAAGGTGAGGTTGGCACAGCACGGTTTTCAGATCAATAAATGACTTTGTGTCAAGGGCCTGCTGGTTGCTTGTCTAGTTTATTGTGACTTAACAAAAGAGCTCGGGAACAATATTGCTCAGCAAAAGAAAAAAAAATTAGGGGAGCTGATGGCTCATCCAAAAGCGACAGAAAAATCCAAGATCAACTATGTTCACAAAGGAGTGCAGTCGAGAGAATGCCAGGACTCTTTAGTGGAACAGGGTAATTGTAAAAGTAGCGAAATCACTGTTTTCAAGTCATACGTTTAGAAACTTGACCTTGGAAATGTTTTCAAACACACAAGGATTCACAAACAGTGACACAAGCCAGTGTTTTGTTTTGTTTTTTTCTGACACAGGAATACCACACTAATAACTCATTTTCTATACCCTTCTGAAAGCTCTCCTTTCACTCTCCCCTAGGGTCTTTTAGCCATTTACCAAATACCACATACAAGAAAATAAATGTTTTGACATATAATTTAAGTTTCATTCCCCAAAACTGCTGGTGAGGGGAGAATAAATTTCCATCTTCTTCATTTTATATTAGTATCTTCTGCTGATGAACAGGAAGCTTGGAATTCCTCATGGGGTTGAAATACACATTGAAAAAAAAAAGATTGGCCTAAGAGAGTTTGCTTTTTTTTTCTTTATGAAGAAAGAAAGGATGAAAATAATAATAATCATAATCGTCATCATCATCATCATAAGATTCAGGGAAAATCCTGATACCCAAAGCATCCTCTTCTAGGAAGAAAGCAGCAGACTTTCAGTAACACCAGATATTTTGAGATTGATTTTTTTTTAAGATATTCCTTTCTTGGAAATGATAGAGGTGACCTGTATCTAGGCCCAAGCTGATGGCATTGTCTTTCCAGAAGCTGACAAGCCTTAAGCTGAACAACAGGATGATTTCCATCCTGAAAAATAAGGCGGGGCTGCAGAATAGTAGTTCAGCAATTTTCCTGGCAAGTTTCTGTAAGGTGCTTTCAAAGTTCTGGCTTCAAGTAGACAGAATAGTCCATTATCCAAAATATCAATATAAATAATTTGCATAGTACTAAAAACAAAAGCATCATATTCTACGCTGTGCACTAAATTTTTTCACACTTTATATCATTGAGATCTCATAGTAGCTTTGTAAGTTAGGTACCCTTACTCCAGTTTTGAATACGAGGCAGTCTAGTCTCCACTGAAATGTTCTCATTGCAACACACCATGAATTGAGTCAGCGTTGTCAAGGTATACAGCTGGTACTTAGGGCTAGAGGCTCCTCCTGTGTTAACAAGGAACAAAGACGTAAGAACTTCCATACTGATATATCCTGGCTGAGAGTTCAGATAGGTGTTGGTTCACTCCCGGGTTCTCACCACCTGCAACACTGCCTAAAATGTAACAATGATCAAAAACTACTGGTTGAATGAATGAATTAATGAATGGCCTTTAAAAGGGTGAGGGACAGACCCAGGACTGTCACCAGTCTAGGAGTGCTCTTGGGAATAGGAGATACCAGAGATTATGGGTAGAAAAAGCAGTCCTCTACAATGATCTCCTTTTCTTTTCCTTTTTTAAAAAAAAATTTAATGTTTATTTATTTTTGAGAGATAAAAAGACAGAGTGCAAGCAGGGGAGGGGCAGAGAGAGAGGGAGACAAAGAATCCAAAGCAGGCTCCAGGCTCTGAGCTGTCAGCACAGAGCCTGATGTGGGGCTTGAACTCACAAACTGCAAGATCATAAACAGAGCCAAAGACGCTCAACCAACTGAACCACCCAGGAGCCCCTATGATTATCTCCTTTCCTAGAGGTTTCTATATCATCTCACAGGTCAGTATCACAAGAGACCTGGTCCTGCACTATCTGTCTTGGATCAAACTGTGAATCAATAACCTTATCAACACTTTGACTTTGTTTCTTCTACCTCCCCCCGCCCCAGCCCACACACACCCCTTTTAAAAAGGCTTTTCTTCCAGACATGTATTTGTCCTTCAGTCCTTTAAGTTACATTTTTAAGCCCAATACACAAGGAAACTATCTAGGTGGGTGGTTGATCTCTGAAGAGTGGCTTCCCCTGAAGGAACCATATTTGTAAAATAAGATGATTTTCCCTAGTGACTGATTTGGTGTTTTGCTCAAAGGTGACACACACTCATGATGGATGATAATGGGCCAGAAGAGGACTGAGCCAAGCTGTGATATGTGCACAACGTACGATCTATGGAGAAAGTAAAATGGTGGTAACAACAGACCCTCCTCGTAAGGAAATAAAACCAAAGGTAGATCTTCAACACATCTAACAGTATACTCGGAGTCTATACCCAAAGAAAGCTTATGCCAAGTAGTATAAGGTGAGTTGGAAGGAAAAGAAATAGTTCCTTGGTTGTGTGGACAGAAAGAGAGCAAGTGGTTAAGGTGAGCTTCTGGAACATCCCCCGTAGGTGGTAAGTCATCACATTACATAGGTCACTCTGTACTGAAGCTGTCATGGCTTCTTCCTTACAGACCAATGGCCCACGTAATAGAGTCAGCCCAGAGATGTCATCTCTTTAGGTTACACAGTCTTAACTATATATCTATATATCTGTACCTATATCTATATCTATATATAGATAGATTTCATTGCAATTGATTTAATGTTTGAAATTATTTAACTCAATTCAAATTTGAGAAACTTCAGATAAGAACATGATCTCAGCCTCTGTTTAACAATCACAAGATTGGGTGGCAACGGGTCCATGTGAAAACAGCTGACTGTCACCGAGTAGGAGATGCTACTTTTGGTCTGGTCATAATTGCATCAGTTTGCCATAGTGCCCATCTACCCACACTTACTTCCGTTTCTTGCCTGGAGGACCCCTGGCCAGTGCAAACAAACAAAAATTAGACCCAAAGCTGGATTTCTCTACTTTTTTAACGTTTATTTATTTTTGAGAGAGAAAGAGGGAGAGGGACAGAGAGAGAGAGCACGAGTGCAGGAGGGGCAGAGAGAAAGGGAGTCACATAATCCGAATCAGGCTCCAGGCTCTAAGCCGTCAGCACAGACCCCGATGCAGAGCTCGAACTCATGAGCCGTGAGATCACGACCTGAGCCGAAGTCAGATGCTTAACCGACTGAGCCACCCAGGCACCCCCCAAAGCTGGATTTCTGATAATCTAACGCTCGCAGCTCTGAAACCTGAGAGTTACAAGATAATGGAATAATAGTCAAGGAAAAAAAAATTTACACAGGCTTCTCTCCGTTGTCACTGAATAATACACTATCTTCCCCATACACTGGGCCAGGCTGTTTCTAGGAATATGTGTATGTGGATTTCAACTTCATGTCCAAATATATGTCACAGAGAAACAACTAGCAGAGCAGTTCGGTTATGCACTTGAACTCACGCCAAATGGTTTGGTGTCAAATCCTGGTACTTAGTGTCCATATCTCCATGTCCTCATTGGAAAATGGGAATAATTAATAGCGGATTGCAATGATTAAACGATTTAATGCATGTAAATCACTTAAGACGGTGTCTGGAACACTGTTAAGTGCTATACTGTAAGGTAAACCGTTTTATTATTATTTCTTGTCAGTAAAGACCTCAGATAACTTTTGATTAAAAACCATACTTTTAGTTACTTTAGCCGTTACAAAAAAGAGTGTCCCCAAATAAGTGCTGCTTGTGTGACCTCAAGGGATCAAACCAGTGTTTCTATACGATGAATAAACAGCCATGGTTAATTAAATTCTATTCTCTTCTAAGTCACTAAAAGATTCATCTACAGTGTAAACCTAATGGGGCTATGTTTCATTTTCTGTTTATCAAAGGAAAATAGGAATGTTTTTAAAGTATTTTTATTTTTTTTATTTTTGTTAAGTTTATATATTTTGAGAGAGAGAAAGAGCACTAGCAGGGGAGGGGCAGAGATACAGGGAGAGAGAGAGTCCCAAGCAGACTCCCTGCTGTCAGTGCACAGCCCAACATAGGGCTTGATCTGAGGAACCATGAGATCATGACCTGAGATGAACTCAAGAGTCAGACGCGTAGGAGAAAGAGGATCTCTTTTGCACTGCTGGTGGCAATGCAAACTGGTGCAGCCACTCTGGAAAAGAGTGTGGAGGTTCCTCAAAAAATTAAAAATAGAACTACCTTACGACCCAGCAATTGCACTATGAGGTATTTACCCAAGGGATACGGGTATGCTGTTTTGAAGGGGCACATGCACCCCAATGTTTATAGCAGCACTAGCAACAATAGCCAAAGTATGGAAAGAGCCCAAATGTCCATCAATGGATGAATGGATAAAGAAGATGTGGTATACTCTCACCACTGTTGTTTAACATAGTGTTGGAAGTCCTAGCATCAGCAATCAGACAACAAAATGAAATCAAAGGCATCTAAACTGGCAAAGATGAAGTCAAACTTTCACTCTTCAGAGATGACATGATACCCTACATGGAAAACTTGACAGACTCCACCAAAAGTCTGCTAGAAGTGATACATGAATTCAGCAAAGTCGCAGGGTACAAAATTAATGTACAGAAATCAGTTGCATTTTTATACACCAATAATGAAGCAACAAAAGAGAAATAAAGAAACTGATCGCATTCACAACTGCACCAAGCCATAAAATACCTAGGAACAAACGTAACCAAAGATGTAAAAGATCTGTATGCTGAAAACTATAGAAATCTTATGAAGGAAATTGAAGAAGATACAAAGAAGCGGGAAAATATTCCATGCTCAAGGATTGGAAGAATAAATATTGTTAAAATGTCAATACTACCCAAAGCAATCTACACATTCAATGCAATCCCACCCAATCAAAATTGCACTAGCATTTTTCTCAAAGCTACAACAAATAATCCTAAAATCCGTATGGAACCACAAGATTCTGAATAGCCAAAGTAATATTGAAGAAGAAAACCAAAGTGGGAGGTATCACAATCCCAAACTTTAGCCTCTACTACAAAGCTGTAATCATTAAGACAGTATGGTATTGGCACAAAAACAGACACACAGACCAATGGAATAGAATAGAGACCCCAAAATTGGACCCACAAATGTATGTCCAACTAATCTTTGACAAAGCAGGAAAGAGTATCCAATGGAAAAAAGATAGTCTCTTTAACAAACGGTGCTGGGAGAACTGGACAGTAACATGCAGAAGGATGAAACTAGACCACTTTCTTACACCATTCACAAAAACAAAGTCAAAATGGATGAAGGACCTGAATGTGAGACAGGAAACCATCAAAACCCTAGAGGAGAAAGCAGGAAAAAACCTCTCTGACCTCAGCCGCAGCAGTTTCTTACTTGACACATCTCCAAAGGCAAGGGAATGAAAAGCAAAAATGAACTACTGGGACCTCATCAAGATAAAAAGCTTCTGCACTTCAAAGGAAATAATCAACAAAACTAAAAGGCAACCGAGGGAATGGGAAAAGACATTTGCAAATGACATATCGGATAAAGGGCTAGTATCTAAAATCTATAAAGAACTCACCAAACTCCGCACCCGAAAAACAAATAATCCAATGAAGATATGGTCAGAAGACATGAATAGACACTTTTCCAAAGAAGACATCCAGATGGCAACAGACACATGAAAAGATGTTCAATGTCACTCATCATCAGGTAAATACAAATCAAAACCACACCTCACACCAGTTAAGTAGCTAAAATGAACAAATCCAGAGACTGTAGAGTATGGCGAGGATGTGGAGAAACAGGAATCCACTTGCACTGCTGGTGGGAATGCAAACAGGTGCAGTCACTCTGGAAAATATTGTGGAGGTTCCTCAAAAAATTAAAAATAGAACTACCCTATGACCCAGCAATAACACTGCTAGGAATTTACCCAAGGGACACAGGAGTGCTGATGCATAGGGGCACATGTACCCCCATGTTTATAGCAGCATTTTCAACAATAGCCAAATTATGCAAAGAGCCTAAATGTCCATCAATGGACAAATGGATAAATAAGATGTGGTTTGTATATACAATGGAATACTACTTGGCAATGAGAAAGAATGAAATCTGGCCATTTGCAGTGACTTGGATGGAAATGGAGGGTATGCTAAGTGAAATAAGTTAGACAGAGAAAGACACATACCATATGTTTTCACTCATATGTGGATCTTGATAAACTTAACAGAAGCCCATGGGGAAGGGGAAGGGGGAAAAAAGTTACAGAGAGGGAGGGAGGCAAACCAAAAGAGACTCTTAAGGACTCAGAACAGACTGAGGGTTGTTGGCGGGTGGGGGAGAGGGGAAAGTGGATGATGGGCAGGGAGGAGGGCACTTGTTGGAATAAGCACCAGGTGTTGTATGGAAACCAATTTGACAATAAATTATACTTAAAAAATAAAAAAATAAAGTGATAAAGTAATAAAAAAAGATGTGGGGTGTATGTGTGTATATATGTATGTATGTATACATATATATATATACACATACATACATACATACAATGGAGTATTACTCAGCAATCCAAAAGAATGAAATCTTGCCATTTGCAGCTACATAGATGGAACTAGAGGGTACTACACTAAGCGAAATCAGTCAGTGAAAGACAAGTATCATATGACTTCACTCATATGCGGACTTTAAGATACAAAACAGAGTGAACATAAGGGAAGGGAAGCAAAACCAATATAAAAAGAGGAAGGGGGACAAAACATAAGAGACTCTTAAATATGGAAAACAGAGAGTTGCTGGAGGGGTGGTGGGAGGGGGGGTAGGCCAAATGGGTAAGGGGCATCAAGGAATCTACTCCTGAAATCACTGTTGCACTACATGCTAACTAACTTGGATGTAAATTAAAAAATAAATAATTTTTTAAAAAAGAGAGACGCTTAACCAACTGAGCCACCCAGGGGTCCCTAAAGTGTTCTGATTTTTTGAAACATAGCATTCCATATTAAAATATTTGGTTTTCATCAACTCATTGTGAAGGAAATGCTTGCACTCATTAAGACATTTTAAAAATATAGTTGATATAATAAAATGACCATCTTTAATTCCAGTCACCATAGGGGGCCTTCTCTTTCAAAATCATAGCATCTTTTAATTCTACTATATGTTCCTAAACAAACTATTTTGGGGCACTTGCTATATATGCATTTTACAATCTTCACATGAAGATAACGAATTTAAATTCTATTAATGATTTCTTCCTTATTTCAGAGACTTTTATTTCATGTTTCATCTTGGTGATGTATGTATGTGTGCTGGGAAGATTGCTGTTTACATGTGAGTACCTTCCATACTATTTTCATTGTGAAGTTATCAAGTATTTCCAATTATTTTTGCATATTTTTGTATAGCTCATATAGTTGAAAATCAACACTCATGAGAAATTCTATGATCTAACGTAGGAATGGGATGGAAGGGAGCCTTTACAGTAGGAAAAAGAAAAAAAAGATTCTTTGGCAGAGAAAATAATTAATTATAAAATTCCAGATGGGCTCTTCCTTTTGGCATATACTATTTGTTTGGAAATGCAGTGTCATCAACTTTCAAAAAGCAGGAAACTCCATCTGGTATTTGTATGTTTCTGTGAGAGGATGCTTGGGTTCTTTCATTGTCAGTTTTCACCCACACTGAACAAAATTCTCACTCTTAGCTATACAGTCATCTATGAAAAGTGACTTAAATCTTTTTGAAGGCTGAAATAAATGAGGAAGTGGTGAATTAATAGCGGGCTGAGATGGGACCCTGTAAAATAAAATACCTGTACACATCACCAAGTGCCTTTCTCCCAGTAGGCACTTCATTTTGCGAGCAAGAAGAGAGAGAATCCCAAGCAGGCTCCACAGCCCAACACAGGGCCCAACCACAGAGTTCGTTTCCATGACCTGAGTCGAAATCTAGAGGCAAGCACTCCATCGACTGAGTCACTCCAGCATCTCCCCTAGTAGGCACTTTTAAAGTTTGCTCAGGAATACTTAAGGAATGAGAAATATAACTACATATAAATAAAGATGCTAAGGGCCTTTGTGAAGGAAACCCTTAGTTTAGGTTCACCAACAGGAAAATATTAATAAATAAGTATTCAATATGTATGAGCCAATGATTCATTGATTTATTGGTTGCATTCATTCATTCATTCATTCATTAAAAAAATGTCAAAGAGTAGCTGACACAATTGTATGGGCTCCTTATTCTGTATTTTCTGCAAAGTTTTATGGACACATAAGTTTGGAAAATAATGTAATGAGGAATATTTAACATTGAGACTTTTCAGAGCCTTTAAAATGCTAATGTGAATCATCAGATTTTAACAAATGATAGATGTGATGAAAGCTTCCATGGTATAATGACAGAAGAATTCACAGATGGCATTTGACTCAACAGAACGGGGGAATTGATAGGAACTGCACTGAAGATGCAACATTTGAACTAGGTATTCAGGAGAAATTATTTTCCTTTTCCTCAATTAATTATTAATTAATATTAATTAACTACCGCAAGCTCATTTAGAAAATACAGAAAGTTCAGGGCACCTGGGTGGCTCAGTCGGCTTCATCCAGCTTCGGCTCAGGTCATGATCTCGCAGTTGGTGAGTTCGATCCCCACGTGGGCCAGCACAGAGCCCACTTCAGGTCCTCTGCCCCACCCCCCTTTCTCTCTGCACCTCCCCCACTTGTGTGCACATGCTCTCTCTCTCTCAAAAATAAACAAGCATTAAAAAAATTTAAAAGGAAAATACTGTAAGTTATAAAGATGAAAATTTTAAAAATTAACTATTAAGGGTATGGTCTAGAGATAATCACTAACTATTTTTGGACTTCCTGTCATGGTTTATTTGACATTGCTGTCTCTCTTTTTAAACATAATTCTTCTTATAGTTAAAGAACATGGTACATAAAGTCTTATGTGAGGACTAATCTGTGCAGTACTGAAATATCGGGATTTTTCAATAGCACTATAATAACTCTCAAAAATATTATTTCAGTGGATACAGCCATGTAATCATTCCACTGTAGATGAAAAATTGTGTTATTTTCCTTCCAGAATATTAGTTAATATAAAACAGGGGTTCTGAGTGTGTGGTTCCTAGACCAGCCACATCAGCATCACTTAGCAAATTATCAGGACCCATCCCAGACCTACTGAACCAGAAACTCCATGGAAAGAACCCCTCATATAAATAATTTGGATTATTATACCTTTATGTCAGTCTTTGCATCTAGTCGGGATCATCATTTTTATGTCTATACACAGTTCATTTCAGTTTATAAAAATTCACACTGTTATACACTCAGTGTTTAACATGCTAGACACATAGTAGGAGCTTATATCTGTTAAATAATGAATTAAACAATAGCTTTTCTACATTTGCTTCACCATCCTTTGGACTTTTGTGATGTCAATAATTCTATGATGCCCAATTAATACCAATCCTTTTATTTATTTTTTTTAAATTTTTTTTAACGTTCATTTATTTTTGAGACAAAGAGAGAGACAGAGCATGAACGGGGGAGGGGCAGAGAGAGAGGAAGACACAGAATCAGAAGCAGGCTCCAGGCTCTGGGCCATCAGCCCAGAGCCCGACGCGGGGCTCGAACCCACAGACCGCGAGATTGTGACCTGAGCTCAAGTCGGACGCTTAAACGACTGAGCCACCCAGGCGCCCCAATACCAATCCTTTTAGAGATAACTTGGATATTTCTTCCAGGATGCTTGTCATCCTTTTTCTTTATAATTAAACACACACACACACACACACACACACATATATATATATACATATACATATATATATATATATATATATATATATATATAATCAGGATATGTGTCTCATTCTCTGAATAGTTTTGCCTAGATCATGGCAGACGCCTGCCATCTTTGCCCTCCCTTTTCTCTCAAACCCCCAGATTTGGAGAAAGGTTCTTCACTTGTGTCTTTCATTATTATCTTTGTTCCAAATAATCTAGTGTCCTTCCAAAACATTTATAATTGTTTATTGTATCTCTTTCATTTGTCCTGTATATCTGTCATTTCCTTTGATATCACTTTCTTGTGTTTTTCTTTGTGCTATTAGGGTGCGCGCGCGCGCGCGGAGGGGCTGACTCCAATGTGATTTTAATTCTGCAATTCTTGTTCTTGTCTCTGTGCGTCTGTCCTTTATCTCACCGAGCTCCCATTTCATCCTAGCTTGTTGCCTTGGCCTCACATCCTGTCCTCTTTTCATTTCATCCTGTTGCCCCTTCATCTCAGCTTATTCTATTTTGTGGCTTTCTTTTCCTGTTTACCAAAGGCAATGTCTTCTTAAATCAGATTAAGTATGACAAATAGTCTTCTAAATTTTTTCTGGTTCCCGTTATAAATAGCGTCCAAAGGTCTGCTCTTCCTCTTGTCTTCACGATATTATTCCCCTTCATTTTGTGATGGGATGGCTGTTGTGGGTTACTTTCTTTTCCCTACTTACCCAAAACAAGAAGCAAATTACCCAGAGCTTGCATTGATAAGTAGAGTTAGTGAATTTCCCTTGGTTCACAATGATTCTTTAACTAACTGGGTTACAAATCCAGTCAGGTCTATACGTGGATTGTAGCTGGACAACCCCAATGTCTAACAGTTTGTGTGGCTGTCCTGGGCAGAGGTCAGCACTTTCACCTCTCTGTTGTTTATGGAGTCTCTGAACCAAGCAAACACAGTAAAATCTGCAGTTCCTCGTATGTCTTCTCCCTATGTCTCCCTTTCCATCTTCCTACAGATAGCATCTTACTTAAGGGAACTAGACTTCCAGACAGGGCTTGGGCTCAGCAGGTCTTTTTACATCTTTGAACTGTGATTGTTCCTTGTGTATAGAAAGAACGAGGTTGGCAGAAATGATCACAGTGCCTTGGGTACCTTCAAACACAAGAGCTGCACAGGTAGCCTGGTTTTGCTATTCCTATAAATCTTATTTACTGGAACTGTATGCCATTTCAGGTTCTTGGGAATGTTCTGTTTCATTATGCTTATCCCTCTCAGGGCATATTTGCACAGATAGAAAATTTATTAACCCAGAATATATCTTTAAAAAGTTGACTATAGGAAAGAGATACTTTATGCAACAACACTATTTTTGGCTTCCCTAGAAGTACACTTCAGGACAAGTATTTATATGAAAGTCATTTATTAAGCAAATGCTACCAGAACAACCTGTTTTGGAGTTACAGAAGCAGGCAGCAGAGAAGAAGCAAATCAAGGGTATGATTTTGGACAAAGTTTCATGAAGAAGAGCTTCAACCTAACTTTGCAGATGGATAGGGAATGTATGTCACACCTCAGAGTTGTCCCAACCCAAGCACGTGAATTGGGTTTTCGTATTCAGGCAGCAAAGGGTCACTGGGTATCTGGCGGAAGGGAGCAGCACTTTGGCTCTCTGCACCTGTACGCAAAGTAGCATTGTAGCTGAGGGCAGTCCCAGGAAGAAGAGTCCCAGATACTAGCAGTTGGAAATAAGCATCCCCCTGGGGAGATGTGTGAGAACAGATAAAAGAAAGGCAAGGGCTTCTGTGCAGAGAACTTGACAGTGTCCGTCTAAACACCTTGCTTATTACTGTTTACTCCCTTACCTCTACCCACCCCACCCCCCACCTCCAGAGGCAGTAAAAGCTAATTACACCGACGGAAAAGTTGTTAACTCCGGCCGCAAACTATCAAGTAACAGTGCATTGATTAAAAAATGGTTCTCAGGTATAATTTTGTCCTCTAAAAGCAGAAAACATTTACCCGGTCATAAGCTTATTCTTTACGTAAGTTTATAGTAGTGGACAGACTACTTCTGATTGTGGCAGAATAATAAAACTCACCCTCCAAAATTCCTAATGTAGCCAATCACTTTCCATATGTCTTCAAACTAAAACATGTTTTCACAAGTGATATATTTCTTTTTAACATTTATTTATGCTTGAGAGACAGAGAGAGACAGACCATGAGAGGGGAAGGGCAGAGAGAGAGGGAGACACAGAATCTGAAGCAGGTTCCAGGCTCTGAGCTGTCAGCACAGAGCCCACCATAGGGCTTGAACTCACAAACTGTAGAGATCATGACCTGAGCTGAAGTCGAATGCTTAACTGACTGAGCCACCCAGGTGTACCTACCAGTGATATATTTCAAACGTAATCCGGTTTTATGGTTCTTATTGTTTGTCGAGTACTTGGTTTAGCTGTAATAGCTAGTGTGTAAGAATTACTATTATTACATTACTTCTGAAAAAGACTTTAGAAAATATGTCTTGTTCTTTTAAACAAAGCATGTTTTTAGAGCAGTGACTCATCCGTAAGTCTGGAATCTAAGTGGTACAGTAACAACAGCCTGGTGTCTTGTTGTATGCCTGAGTGAGGACAAGGGTAAGTGCAATCCAAGAAAGGAGGCAATGGGAGTGGGCATCGAATCCCTCCCTAGACTGAGAAAAATAGCGTTAAAATGCAGAGTGGCATCTAAAAGCCCTTGATTGCTCATACAAGTGGGGATGTTTCAATAGATTTGGTAAATGAATGCAAAATATTCCAAAGTGTTCTAATTCCTCCTGATCCTCAAATAGACAGACAACTTGGCCTATGTATTTCACCTGGGTTTGGAGTTCCAGGTCTGGATTTTGCTTCTCTGTTTATAGATAGAGGAAGAAAACATAAGAAGATCGTGCTGACCCACTCACTGTCTTTTCAAGGTTTGAGATAAAAAGTCACTTGGAGGGTCTGTCTAGTCTCCTTTGTGGAATGTCACTTGGTGAGAACTTAATTGTTCTATATGTAGTGCAGATGCATTGACTTGTAATCACCAAATGCTATACTTTATTCACAACCAGATTGGGAACTCAAAAGTGCAGATTGGGAGGAACTCAGCACTGATTCACCCATCTTGCCTAAAGTAGGCTCCGATTTGTATTTGTTGGATAGATGGATAATTTTAAATAGATCTTAATCTTTAATAGCCCCAGGCCTAACACCCTGCTGGATGATTGCATATACATGAATTGAGAAGAAATGAAGGAAAGAACAAAGAAATGAAATAATAACTTAATAAATTTTCCTTAAACTAGTGCAGTATCTTTCTAACTAGAGCACAAGTCCCCTGTCTATCTCTCCAACCAATACATTTTTCATGTTAATGCCAATGACTTCTTCTGAAGCACTAACATAATGATGGTATTCTTCTGTTCAAAAGCACCTTTTTACTTACAGAAGAATTCAAACTTTTTAATATGGATGCCAAACTACTGGAAAATATGACTCTAAATTATCTTTTCCATCACCTCTTCATCTCCTATAAGCCACTGTAGCAGATGACTCATGGTTTCTTATGTCTGTAATTACTTCTACATCCCCTTTTCTTTTGGCTCAAAATTCTCTGATCATCTTTTTCCCTTGTATAAATTTTACTCACCTTGCAAAGCCTAGCTTAAAATCTTCCTCCTCTATGAATCTTTCCCTCCTACACAGTTAGAAATAATCACTCCTGTCTCAGCTCTACCATATCACTGGCCACGTTTTATTATGTGGCCACTCATTGATATGACTGTGCCTCACTTCCACTGAGGCACAGATTGAGTATTATCATTGTTATATATGCCCTTTACTCTAATATGAGCCAGCACTGACTGCTACTGTTTACTGAATTGATTTTCTGAGTTCAGAGTTTTAAAATTTATAATATGATTTGATAGGGAAAACCTGGAAACAGGTTGAAAGTCAAATAATAAGAGAATGGTTAAGCAATTTAGAATAGAGCAACTCACTGGAATGGAATCTTGTGTTTCTATTAAAATGATAATTGTGAAAGTTAGTAGCCACCTGAAAATGTTTAGGCTATAACGCCAAGTTAAACAAAAAATAATGAAAAACATATATGTACCGTAAATGTGTCTATGGAAAATACATCTGCATATTAAGAAGGATAATAAAGCAATTAGAAAAACTACAATTGATACCTTAGCATGCAATAATGAGATGTACATTTAAAACCCCCTTTATTTTTCTTATAATGACAGTTATGCCTTGGAAATGAAAACAAAACAAAACAAAAACTCATAATGAGCTAGGCTTGGTAGAAGGTTAAAATAATTATAAAATGTTCAAACATTACAAACTCAGAGACTGTATGTACAGTATAATGGGATGACAAGCTGAAACGTCAAAATTCACATGGTGGATTTTTCAGGCTATGAGGAGGCAAGTGCCTGGGGGGATAATGTTCTTTTTCATTGGGTTGACCAGTTCACTTGATATTCTAAGAAAATTGCTCTACGTTGTTTTCCATCTGAGCACGGCATATCTATATTAAAGCACATTAAGACACTGGTAACAGCTAAAAATGTTACTAGTATATATGTACACATGTTAGTTGTAGTGATGGGCCACTAGATGTCCCCTTCAGGACTGAGGGGCTCACTTCCCTCACTGAAGTTCGTGGCAGCCGGCTGCCAGATGAGTCCACCTCTAGGCAGCACCCATAGACCAAAACAGCCACCCCTGGCCCAAGGTCATACCGCCACCCCCACCAGAGCAGCAGCCTGCATTCAGACTCCTCAGTGTGAAAGGATGTAAAAAGGCCTGGTCCCCTCTCCCCAAACTGAGACAACCTAGAAAACCATTCCAACTCGAGAGCTTCCCAGGAGATCAAAGTGTCCTCAAGGTCTGGTAACAACCCAACTTCTCCTGCTTGTTCCTCCTTCCTTCACTCCCTACTACTGTTGACACCAAGGGGACTCCCCGATGAACTTCTGCCCACAAATCTCCACCCCATAGCCTCTTTCCAGAAAACGTGACGACCTCAGGCAACTTTTTTGTAATTAATTCTGGGGCGCCTGGGGGACTCACTTGGTTGAGCATTCGACTTTGGCTCAGGTCATGATCTCACAGTTTGTAGTTCTGAGCACCGTGTTGGGTTCTGTGCTGACCGCTCAGATCCTGGAGCCTGCGTTGGATTCTGTGTCTCCCTCTCACTCTGCCCCTTCCCTGCTCACTCGCTCTCTCTCTCTCTCTCAAAAAAACAAAATTAAATAAAAAATAAAATGTTATAAGTAATTCTGTCTAAAACCTAGAACGTTGAAAATAATCAGATATAGGAAAAAATGTGTTCTGTGAGGTATTCTTTGGTAATTTGCAAATAAAATCAATGTTTCTTTCATATTTTCTAAGAACTTACGTGTGAAAGCACAGCGGGTGCCAAGCATTTCACAGATATTAATATGCTCAATGTTCATCATAACCCTGTGGGGCTGATACTGTTCCCTCATCAGGCTTTTCTGCAGTTGAAAACCTAAGCCCTAGACAGTGACTTAACCTGCCTGAGGTGACACCACTAGTTAGTGGTAGAACAAGGTTTGGGACTCAAGGGTGTGTAACTGCCAGGTGCTGTTTCTCTCTCCAGAGTGCAGTGCCCCAAGAAATAACACGCAAAGAGAACACTCAGATTTCCCATTCCCATTTGGTATCCTGACCACCTAGACATAAACAAAACTCTTCAGTTCTGAGGTAGTAAAGCACTGTGATTTTTTCCCCCTTTTCTTCAGATGATATCCAATAAAAATTGTGGGCAATAAGTGACTCAAAGAAAAACCATTAGGATAACACTACTGCTATTCGCTGTTTGCTTAAAGATGGTGATTGTTGCCTCTTATCACCAACTAACTTCATTCTCATTGTGTTTTAAAGAGAAATAAAATGATTCCTGTGCACGCTTCAGAGATTGCCAAAATCAGGTGAAAAGAAGACGAGGCCATTTTCAGAGTCATCCTGGAGGGAAGATTCTAGACTACAAAGAGTATTTTTTTTTAACGTTTATTTATTTTTGAGACAGAGAGAGACAAAGCATGAACGGGGGAGGGACAGAGAGAGTGGGAGACACAGAATCTGAAACAGGCTCCAGGCTCTGAGCAGTCAGCACAGAGCCCGACGCGGGGCTCGAACTCACGGACAGTGAGATCGTGACCTGAGCCGAAGTCGGATGCTTAACCGACTGAGCCACCCAGGCGCCCCTACAAAGAGTATTTTTAAAAAATGTCTTTTTTTTTATTTTTGGTAAATGCCTGCCTTGACTATGGCTGCCTACTCAGAAAGGGTGAGTGTAGCAATTTAGATCTTACAGCAAACCTCTTGAGACTTTGAAATAATAACTACAGCCTCCAAACAGGGCAGGAATGTGAAACATGGAGATAACATGGTCCCAAGCACAGAAATATGTTTTCCTTGTGATGTTCTGACCAGACTTGTCCACCAACCCTCACAAGAGTAAACATTCCTTTCACTACCCAAAGCCATGCTGGGCTGTGTCAAGATTTTCATTTTCAATTTCAATATTCAGAATGCCATCAATTAGCCCCTGAAATATAACTATAGTTTGGCATCCCAGGATAACAGAAAGATTGCCAGGTAGTGTTTCCTTTTTTAAGCATTTAAGGACCTGAACAATGTTTTATTTGTAGATATTGCAAATATATCTCATTAAGTCAAATGACAGTTGGGTCAGCAGGTGCAGCAGGTACTATGGAGTAGTGAATGAGAACCAAAAGCTTTCTGTCTTTCTTTTCCAGGAGCAAGAAGCCTATTTTTACAGTGGTATGTATATCTTTCAAGATGTCTGTGATGAGAATTCCTTTTCTATTCGTATTTGCTGAATGTTTCTAGAAAAGAAATAGATTTGTATGCTTCTTCAGATTGCAATTGTTGGGTTACTTTTTAATTTTTTGCAAAGTAAAAGGTGCTTTTCTTTCTCTTCCAAGCTGTCTCCTATTATCCCTCACGTGATTCAGTAACAACTACATATGTCCCCTGCAAAGAAACTCACTGCTTACAAATTACTGAATTCACAACAAATATACAAGGTAAAAAATTAAATATAATCAAGACTGGTTATTTTCTTTATCCCTATACTATCTTTGTAATTTTTTAAAAAAATTATTTTTTAATATTTATTTTTGAGAGAGAGACAGAGACAGAGAGACAAAGAGAACACGAGCAGAGGAGGGACAGAGAGACAGGGAGACACAGAATTGGAAGCAGGCTCCAGACTCTGAGCTGTCAGCAAAGAGTCCAACACAGGGCTCGAACTCACGAGCCTTCAAGCCCTGATACCATGATCTGAGCCAAAGTCAGCCACTTAACAAACTGAGTTAGCCAGGCACATCTATAATTTTATTTTAAAATCAACCTCCCTTCTGGCAACTACCAGTTGTTCTCTGTATTTAAGACTCTTTCTGTCTTATCTGTTTGTTTGATCATTTGTTTTTAGAACCCACATTTAAGTGAAATTATATGATATTTGTTTTTCTGTATAGCATATTACTTAATACCCTTCAGGTCCATCCATGTTGTTGGAAATGGCAAGATATCATTCTTACAGTTCAGCCATATTCCATGTATATATATATATATATATATATATATACACACACACGTATATATACATATGCATACACATACAAATATATATACAAATAAATATATATGATAAAGATGTGATCTACCTATCTATCACATCTTTATCCATTTGTCTTTCAGTGGACACTTGGGTTGCTTCCTTATCTAGGCTACTGTAAATAATGCTGTAATAAACATAGGGGTGAATGTATCTTTTCAAATTAGAATTTTCATATTCTTTGATAAATACCCAGCAGCAGAATTATGGGATCATATGTACTTCTATTTTTAATTTTTTGAGGAAATTCCCTACTGTTTTCCACAGTGGCTGCAACAATTTACATTCCCACCAAGAGTGCACTAGGGTTCCTTTTGCTCCATTTTCCTTGCCAACACTTTCTATTTCTTATCTTTTTTGATACTAGCCATTCTGACTGGCATGAAGTGATACCAACGTTGTGGTTTTGATTTGCATTTCCCTAATGATTAGTGATATCTTCATGATTTTTAAGGTATATATCCAAAAGTTCCAGAAACTTTGGATTTCTTAAATCTGATAAGACCACCCCCCATTTTTCTTACAGCTGGTAGCATAAACTATTAATATAATATGGGGATTTGCCATCTACTTTTGCAGGCTATAAATTATCACTCTTGACAAATTTACCTATAATGCATGATGCTTTTTCTCCCAAGGTTTCTAATCATCTTCATAGCATATCAAGTGTCAATCTAAAATTAAGTCCTCTTTTTAATAAGAGAACAGTAGAGATGATGAACAAACCTTGAGAGATTTATATTACAATCAAAGTGTTATCAGCAGAATGATCTCTGGCTTTCTTATCTCCAATGTAGTATTTATACCATTTGCCCATGAAATGCCCGTTCACTTTCCCTCAGCCTGTGTATTCAAGTTTTAGTTTAGATTCCATTCCCAACATGCCACATCTAGTGGAAGAGCTTGTTTCTTCCTTTAAAAGCACACAGCCCTTCCAGACCTTTCTGCTGCTAGGTAATCACTCTCTTCCCTTTACTAATGTACAAGTATCATTGGGTGAATGGAATGTTGACCTTTAGCGGTCACCAATTATCCATGAGCTATCCTTAATTCCCAGTGTCCACTGCAGTCAGACTGATGCCATGTGACCTGTTCTGGCCAATAGACTATGAGCAGCAGTGATATATATATATATTGCTTCCAGGCCAAAGAAGATAAAGTGCCAGTATTACCTTCCCATTATTTCCCCCTCTTGGCTGCTGTCACCTTGGAAGACACTTGCTGAATTGTGTAGGGCTTCCAGATAAAATATAGGGCTCCCATTTAAAATCAAATTTCAGAAAGACAGCAAAAAATTTTTAATGGAAGCATGTCCCCAATATTGTGTGGGATATACTTATTGTAAGAATTATTATTATACAAAATTATGATGCTATTATACTATAATACTACCCACTTTATACCAGTATCGTATTTATTATACAAAAGTATTATACATTATATGGTGGATTATATTATTATACTATTCACATATTGAAAACACATACTATATTATACTAATTTGTTTTAAACATTGAACTTCAGATTAAAATCAAATACTTTTTTTACTGTAACTATGTGCCAAGTATTGTCTGGGACATCCTTATCCAAAGAAAAGTATCTAGCTGAAATTCAAATTTAACTGAGCATTCTCTCTTTTATGCTAAATCTGGCAACCCGATGAAATACAACATCACAAAGTTGAGGGACGCTTGATCTCTGATTTACTAGGTGAAAAAGAGGGTCTGCTGATCTGCCTCAGACCATGTTGGTGGGAAATTAATGGTCTCCAAGCTTAATTGCACCAAGATTAGGGATGTAAATGTCATTGCTACAAATCCTAGGCTCTCCTGACTAATAATACAGCACCAGTAGAACATAAAGTTTGAAAGGGGGTATGAGACTAGATATTAGAAAGCTCAACTGGTAAGGGAGATGTTTTTATTTGACTCCGATGTGTTTGGGAAGCAGTGAATATTTAGGGTACAGACACCACCAGAGCTTTGCTATTTGTGTGTGTGTGTGTGTGTGTGTGTGTGTGTGTGTGTGCATGTGCGCGCCAATGGATAAGATAGAACAAGCACCAGTACAGAATAAGCAATAGGATAAGAGAGTAGGATGTAATACGAATGCTGTCAGAGAACTTGGTTGTTGGGCCAATAAAGCTAGAGACATGATTTTAGTACCTAAAATCCAAGAATCATATATTGGACTTTTTTTCTCCGTGGCCTAATACAGGCACCAGGCTTGGTAAACATTTCATTTATTACTGCTAACTTGAAATATTTTTTGACTATTTTGAAATATTTTTCCTGGTTGATGTTTGTAAAAATCAATCCAATGGCATTCTCTTTTTCTCTGTGACCTAAAGTAACCAGGCCAAATCTGCCTTTTGCTCTACTTTGCTTCTTCTCTAAAACCAAGGACCAATATATTCCTTCTCCCTAAATCTTGTATCTGCCAGATCCCACTGAGAGCCACCAAAAGGTGCAAATTTTAGCTGTGGGAAAGGAAGAACAAGGAAAAAGTGAGGAGGAAGAAAACAGAAAATGAAAAAAAAAAAAAAGAAATGTGAGTATTCATACAGATGCTGCAGTCGAGGAGCGGATGGGATGGAAAGAAAACAGAACAGAAGCAGGAAGAAAAAGGGAAGTTTTGCCCCACGTACACATCTTTGTTTCCCTAATCACTCCTTTGGCAATTTATATCCAACAGGAAGAACTTGCTCAAATATGAAATGACTTTGACTCTCATCCAGCGGCTTTCACGTATGAGAGGTTTGCTATGAAAATAATAATCATCGGCCAAGACCTTCCATATCTATAAACATCCGATGTTCTAGAGCTTGGCTAGTGTCTTTTCTGGTTCTCGCTGGCGCCAACCTCATGTAAATAATTTGCTTAGTAAACTAGGAGGATTTTTTCCTTTCTAGAGTGGTTACAGAATGGGGAATAAGATGCCGGTAGGGGGCAAGGGGTAGTTACATGCACTGGAGTACTTGTAGTTCTGATACCAGATGGCAACTTTGGAAGCGGACAGATGACCCTTGTCTGACGTGATACAGTTTTTCCTTTTTCTTATAAAGTTTTGAAAAACTTATAAGAACCTCTTCTTTTTTTTCCTTCATTAACTTTTTATTACTGGATCTCTTTCTTGAGAAAAAATTCAGTCATCAAACAATCTTATCTAACAACCATGAGTCAAATGGGACTGACTCTACTCTAGCAGATCGGTATTAACTACTCTCTGCAAGGGTTTAGACTCAAATAAATGCCAAGTATTTTCTTGAAAATGTATATTATTTTCAATTATTCTTTTTAAATTGGTCATTTTTGTGTCTTGTATTTGTGGCCAGTGGAACTCTGAATTTAAAAAAAAACAAAAACAAAAAAACAAGGGGCACTTGGGTGGCTCAGTCAGTTAAGTAACCGACTTCGGCTGAGGCCATGATCTTGTGGTTTGTGGGTTCGAGCCCTGCGTCAGGCTCTGGGCTGACAGCTCAGAACCTGGAGCCTGCTTTGGATTCTGTGTCAACCTCTCTGTCCATCCCCCCACTCATGCTCGCTCTCTCTCTCTCTCTCTCTCTCTCTCAAAAATAAATAAATAAAAATTCAAAAACAAAACTCAGCAATAATGATAATTTTATATACATGTATATCAGGAGTAGACAGTTTTATATTTCTTTCTTTGCTAATGGAATTTATAATATGAGGGGATGACACTATATTTCAACTGTTACTGCCAATGACTTATGGGAGAAGAATGATAGACCAACTGCTCAGAATCTTGTTGAAAATGAAAAGCAGCAAGTCATTACCATTACTGATCAATAGGGAAATATAAACCGTCACCCACAGTAACTGAATGACTTTCTGAATGGCAATGAAGATGAAGAAGGGAAAATTCTGTGAAAAATGTAAATGGGGTAGGGCACTAATAAAGATAAAATTTAATGAGGTAATGACATCTAAACAAAGTATACTTTGTTATTATTTGAAGGCATTGTCTAAGATTTCTAGATACAGGCAGTACCTTCTGAAATTATAAACTTGTTATCATCAATTATCTCTGATTCAGGTAGGAAAGAGGTGTCAAAGTCTCCTAGGACACCCTCAGTTCCATTGAGAAAGAGTGTACTCCAGTGAAAGAAACGTTTATTTCCTGTTATTTAAGCAGAGAGCCCTGCCTGTACCCCAGCCTGATGCCATTCAGGACTAGCGAAACCACATCTACCCGAAGTCACCACCATTGTGCCGCTGGCCCAGATACATATTTACGTTTTGTAAAAAGTTAGTTCAGCGTTTCAAAAAGCCATTTTTTTCCTTCCTGAAATGGAAGGTAGGCACATCAGTTTGTCTGTCTGAGTGACTGACTGATGGAGGTACACATGAGAAGTGGTACAGGGCGGACTGTTTTGCATACTGCGTCTTTACCATTGTTCGGGCATGCTTTTCTCATAACGTAGTGTCAGACAGCTGGGGAGGCTACATAGCAAGTCCAGTGAGGCAGCAGGGCGAGATGATTAGATCACAATCTATCTGAGTTCAAATCCTAGCTCTGCCCCACGACTAGCAGTGAACCCGTTGGCAGTGCACTTGATCTTTCTATGCCTCAACTACTTTGCCCGTAAATGAACAATAACGAATAATAAGAGTACCTTTTAGGATTGGCATGGCATTAAATGAACATATATATACATGTATATGCCACCAAGGGGTTCCAGCAACATGCTAAGCACCAAATAAAGCCTTTTCTAAAAAGTTGCTAATGTTTTCTGTCAGTGTGTTTTACTCTGGTAGAATTCGTTGCTACCTATGGGACAAAGCTCTTCTTAGGAAAACTGACATTTTGGACAGACAGAATGCAGTGATAAAAAGTGTTCATAATGAGAATATAATTTTATAGCTTAAATAGAAAAACTTGGGAGGACCACAGATCTGGGGATTTGGACTTCCAAGCTCCTCTTTATCCCCCAAAACTCAATTCATAAGTTATCTTAGAATATTATACAGCAAACTTGTAAAATACATCCTTCTCCAAGAAAGACAAAAACAACAACAACAAAAACACAAAACAAAACAAAAAAACCCCTTTTGATTGGCAGTGATCATAATGGTGTTCAAAGACAAGAAGAAGTTTTGGTGTTTTTTCGGACAAGCTAAATAACCCTGGGTTATAATGTTAAATACAGCAAGCTACTCCTTTATAAGTGAGTGTGGACAGTTATGGATATCTTCAAATCAGCTGCAATGTCTATTTCTTTGAGCTTCTGAGAGTCTGAATCTCCCCTGTAAAAACTAAACAGATTGCATTAGAGGATTTATAAGGATATACAATATTTTAAGATTTTATTAGAAGTATCTAGTCCATCATAATTGAATAATCTTTTTTGTATTATACTTTTTTTTTTACAAATTGTAACACCTTTGCTGTTTTTATTCTGATCATGAAAGTAATACACTAAAATGCAAAAACATCAGAGTACTAAGAAAATGAAATTACTTCTATTCTCGTTATTTAAAGATAGCATCAAGTACAGAATCACATCATACTTAATGTTTTATAGTTTCTTTGTTTTCCAATTAGCAAGGTATTATGGATATCATACCATGTCAGTACAAAGAAACACATGATATCATTTTAGTGGTTAATATCTCACTGTAGTATCTTACTCTATGGACAAACTATAATGAACATATAGTTTATTTCCTACTGAAAGGCTTATAATCTGTTGCCCCTTTTATGCTATCAAACACAAGTTACAATAAATATCCTTGAAGATAATATATTTATAGATTTTTCCAAATATTCCCTTAGGATAAATTACCAGAAGTGAGAATTCAGTGTCAAAGGCCAAGGACTTTCATAAAGTCTTTTGATATGGCCTAAAAATTGCCCTAAAGGGTTGTATCAGTTAACAAACCACCAGTACATATAATCAGAGGTCAGCAAACTACAGCCATGGATCAAATCCCACCCACTGCCTGCTTTTGTAAATGGAAATTTTATTGGAACACAGGCATATGCATCAGTATAGAGCACAAAACAGGCCCTTTATAGAAAATGTTTACCAACCATTGATATAGACCATTATTTTGCCATGATGGGCTATCATCAAACACATACACACACACAGATACACACTATTTTCCTCCTTTCCCTAATATAAAAATATTCTCGTCAGTGGGATTTTTGGTAATAGGAAAGCACTGTCAATCTTACACAAAATTGTGAAAACTTAGCCTAATATCTTTGTTTTCTGGACAATGGAAATTCACAGAGTATGCCTGAGGCAAGTAATGGAATATAATTACTGCTGTGATCAACTCAGGTGCTTGGACTCCCACTTAAGCGATCTTTCTACTACATCCAAATGGTTCAAAAAAGAAAAGAAAAACTTGTGAGATAAGAACATTCAAGGGAGTTTTTCTACTGAAAACGCAAACTTGTTAGATTTTTCCTTTTTTTAATTTTTGTTTACATTTATTTATTTTTGAGAAGCAGAGTGAGACAAAGTGTGAGCAGGGTAAGGGAAGAGAGAGAAGGAGATAAAGAATCTAAAGCAGGCTCCAGGCTCTGAGCAAGCGGTCAGCACAGAGCCTGATGCGGGGCTCGAACCCACCAACTGTGAGATCATGACCTGAGCCAAAGTCCTATGCTCAACCGACTGAGCCACCCAGGCACCCCTCAAACTTGTTAGATTTTTCAAGAGAGCGTGAAGCAACTCTATTTCATCATTAGTGAAAGAAAATTCATAAAGTTTCTAATGAATTAATACATGACCTCCAAGATCTTTCCGTTCCTCTATTTTCCTCTATTTTCTTTTCTTTCCAGTACTTTTTCTGCTTTCCACTACTTTATGTGATTTGAAGCTCTGACAAAAATAATACTGAATTAATGATCTTTAACCTCCTGCCTTTTACAGTCTGGTTGGAATATTAAGTTACAGTGTAAGACAGCATTTCATTGATTTTTTCTTCCTCCTTGGCACACTGTGTTAGGGCTACAATGGTAACTTGGCTGATAACTCTCTTAGCATATTATATATATACACATACACGATGGTATATAACCATTAAAATATATATATATATATTATACCATTTATATATATATTATACCATTTATATATATACCATTAATATGTGTATTATACCATTAATATATATTAGCATATTATGTATATATATCTTATAAAAAAGTATTCACTGTTTTCATAATGATCATCAAAAATAAGCTATTAAGTATCAATAGGATGGTGAATTTGACATTTTTTAACATTATAAAAGTTGATATTTTTCCACAAGTTATCCCAACAATTATATCTCATTTGTTTTAATAACTATGTATATCTTCTATTTTAAAAAGTATTACTACTTCTCTAGAAAATACAGAAGAGTCTGAAAAATGAGTATCTCACAGTTTCTTTAAAAAGCGCATTACAGAACACATCTTAAGTAGTATATTGCAACATTTACTGTGACAAGGCAGAGAATTAACTGATTGATTAGGGGTCCTTTTATTTATTTGGTAAACACAAATTGTCATATTATATGTGATTTCTTTTCCAAACATTTTCCCAACAAAACAATCTAAACGATTCTAATACTGTGGTTTTTATTAGCCACTTTTTCTTGTTTCAGTTTTGTTTTCTGTTGTTCCCTCCAGTTAAGTTCAGAAAATGTAAACCTTTGCCCAGTATGTGCAGCAGGACTCGGGTTTATCTTTGAATAATAACACTCATGTCTGATCCAGAACTTGACAAACAGGCCTCTCAGAGATCAAGGAGAAACATGGTTTTCAATCTGTTTGTTGCCTTTCCCCCTTGTGGTGGGCTCTCCCCTCTGGAAATTTTCCCCTCAGGAAATTTTCCCTCCTTCAAAGATGGGACACTGTTCAGAAGGTTCTTTCACACAGTGAACGTACTGAGGCATTATCATTTCTCTTAAACTTAAGTCATTTTAAAATATTTTTATTGCTTCTGAAAACTCATATGGACTATTAAATTTTACCTTTACCAAGGAGAGGGAACAGTGTTTTATAGATTACTTAAGAGATTCTCTGATCTTTTTTACAAAAAGCAAGAAAAGAAGCTTGTCTTTGCCATAGATGCCCCAGGGGGATGCTAAAATAACAGGAATGGAGAATTATTCAAACTTTACAACTGTCAGCCAACCTAGAAATGGCTCAACACTTATTAGAGGGAACAGGGTAGTTAACAGGGAGAAACTGTCATCTCTCTTGCCATTTAAAAACTGGGGGTGTTAATTCCTGATTCGGGGCAAAGAATACCACCTACTTGTTAGAATAAGTGACAGGCAGTTGGGTACGTGAGACTGTACTTTGGAGAGAGATCTGAGCTTGGGATACATTTTTGAGAGTTTTTCACAAATAGTTGGTACTTAGAGCCTTATTTTATATTCATTCGGTGCTTAAGAGCATGCAATTTAGGTCCATCCACCTAAGGCAGTTAGAGGTGGCACCAGGGGTAAACCCGGTTAGGCCATGTTCATGTCCCTGAAAGCCTCACAATGGCTGTGCAGTCTTCTGTCTGTTTCTCAGCTCATTTCGCTGAGATCATGTGCAAGCACAGGCAATTGAGTGAAGATGAGTTGCAAGCATTTGCATGAGAGTAATAATGCAATTTGGTAGAGTAGGGAAACACGTCTGAGAAACTTCACAGACTGTGAGGAAATTGATCCCTATGTCAAATGGAGATGAGCCCAAGGCGGCATCTCTACTCCTTCTGAAAGAAATATTAGGGGTACGCACGGAAGTTTTCTGCTCCCGGGCATCAGCCCAGGCCCATGGCCACGTGTCAGTGCCACCATTCAGAGTACTGGCATGAGGAGGTAAATCCAACCTGCCAGGGTACAATTCCGGGTCACAGTTCTACTTGCTAATTAAGGCAAGTAACTTAACTTCTCCAGCCTTGGTTTTCTCATCTGTAAAGTGCGGATCATTATCTATGTTGGAGAGCTAGGACAGAGCTACACTGAGATCATGTATATAAAGCCTTGCTCCCAGAGGGCAACGCAGATTAAGAGCATGGGTAAATGTGAGCTAGGAGGAGAACTGGTAGAGGCATTCTAGATACTACTCAGTATGTCACAAACACAACAGAAAGATTAGGTGCAACTACTGATTGTTAACAAATGTTGAACAGAGTCTTATAGAGTGGAGGCAAATGAAAAGAAAGTAAATTAACTGCCTAATGGAGGCTTCAATAAAGGTGACACATAACCAAATTAAAGCAAGAAAGCTTCTGCGGTTATACATACCAGAGAAAAATACAAGATTTATATTTTCCCTGCACTTTGTATATGGGAAGCATTTATTCTTGTTTCAAGTCATTTTATCTTTAAGGAATAGATGGGATATTGGATCCCATATACTATATTTTTATAGTATAAAAATACTAGGAAGTAGAGACAAAAGCAAGATGTTAAGGACAATTTAGTTGAACTGAAAGCTAAAACATAAAGATATTTTGTAGTTAATTTAAAACAATTTAGGGACAGGTTTTTTTTAACAAAACATTAATGTTTATCTTTATTTTTGAGACAGAGAGTGAGCACGAGCAGGTGACAGGCAAAGAGAGAGGGAGACACAGAATCTGAAGCAGGCTCCAGGCTCTGAGCCATCAGCACAGAGCCCGATGCAGGGCTCGAACCCATTAACCACGAGATCATGACCTGAGCCGAAGTCGGATGCTTAACTGACTGAACCACCCAGGTGCTCCAAGGGGCAGTTTTTAAAATGTCTTTCGTTTTCACTGTGAATGAAACCCAAAGAAAGGGACAGACTATTAATAAAGAGATATCTAGGTGAGACGCAGAGGAGCACTTGAAAGATGAGTGTTGCTAAACCTTTGACCAACCCTCCAGGGAAGAAGATGAAAATTTCCTTCCCTAGAACTCGTTTAAGGAATAAACAGTTACCTCTTGTGAATAATTCCAAAGTAAACTTGGAGGGGAAAAAAAAGACAAAAAATCTGTGATTGTCTTTTAATGACTATAACTGAATATTGAAGTATTTGAGAATTTTAATGACTCTGAACTTTGTGCATGTGGGGCACTCCCAATATCTTGGCAGTCTTTAATAACGCTTGGAGAAAACAGAATAACATTTCACCTTTACAGAACACAGTGAAAGCCAGCAATTAAGTCAAAAGGAGCTCCAAGGAACTAAAGACAAGGCACAGAGTTCATGTATAAAAACCAATCCAGGTACTTGATACCTAGACGACCAGATTGTATTTATTCTTATTTTACTCACAGGTAAAAATTAGCTTGGTTATCTGATCTTTTAAATTCCTGAGCATATTAGATGTAACAAATTAAAAGAAGCTAAAGATGCCACAGGGTTAGAAAAAGGAACAGTGTGACTCACAATTCCAAATGCACAGGGGGCTGAGTCTACTCGTGTAGGACAAACATTCTAGGGGCCACAGAAAACCCCAGAGTTAACACTGCATTAAAGCAGAATGAAGTCTCACATCCTAACTTGCTAAAAGAGTTATTTTTATGTGGCACAGTCACCTTAAATAGGCAAGAAAGAGTACAATCCAATCTGAGAAAGATTTTCATCATAAATAGGTACTTTTATGTTTTAAGAAACAATAGCATGTTTTGTTTTCAAAAGGGTAGACCCTCAGCTTTGGAAACCCCCGTATCCATTATAACTCATTTCCTCCAAGTTCCCAAGTAACTACAGTATTGGCTGTGAAATGGAACTAACTGAATCAGGAGTCCAGATTTCTGTCATAATTTCTGTGAATATTCCATTCATTCATTTGTGTATCTTATTCCTCTATTATGTAACCTAAAATTTGTGACTGGTGGGAAAGGAAGCATAAAAAGTGAGGAAAATGTTGCTTTCATCTTTAGCATCAATGTTTGAGATGGTACGGTGATGATCTTAGCTATTTTAAATATATTTTGTCTGGGGCGCCCGGGTGGCTCAGTGGGTTGAGCATCCGACTTCGGCTCAGGTCATGATCTTGCGGTTGGTGAGTTCAAGCCCCACACGGGGCTCTGGGCTGACAGCTCAGAGCCTGGAGCCTGCTTTGGATTTTGGGACTCTCTCTCTCTCTCTCTCTCTCTCTCTCTCTCTGACCCTAAATCTATTCTCTCTCTCTCTCTCAAAAATAAACATTTTAAAAATTAAAAAATAAGTAAAAAATAAATATATTTTCTCATGGAATCTCAATAACCTTATAATTTAGCATTCTTATTTTATAAATAAGAATAATAATAAAAACCTTGATAGTCATGGAGGTCAGAGAACATAACCAAGGACACACAGCTGGGTATGAATCCAGGTTGGCTTGACATAGTACTACCTGCATTCCAGGCAGCAGCTGCCTTTACTGACCATAAGGACTAAGTCAACCAAAGTGAACCACTGGCTGCTTATTACCCACTCTTTATAATAGGATGGCATTTGTAATGTTAATACTGAAAAAATCCAAAGCCTGTAATGTGGAAACATAAATCTACCCCTAGTACTGTTTTTCAGGACCAAATTCAAACACACTAGCTTCTAAGCCACTCTTATTAAATAAAGAACACATATTTCAGAATTTTCTGCCAGAAAACACTTTGGCCTCTCCTGAGCAACTTCCTCAGTTGTAATAAGGATAGAGATGTTTCTTATTTATGTTCCTTTTTTGTTCGGGTTACCAGGAAGCTGGGCATTCAATAATAGTATATATTTCCTTCAACTTGCTGTCAATGCTGGTGGTTTTCTAGTATTGTATTCATTGTAAAGCCAATGTTTTGGAAAGTTGCCTCAACTCTTCTGTGGGAAAATCCAGGTTTTAATAAATTGTACAAAGGCTGAAACAATTTATAAATGTGTTTATGTATGTGATGGCAACATAAACCCTCTGGTATTTAGTTGATTATCTGTGCATCCACATTTATCTTTATTCAATGTTCCTCAAGTAAAATCCAATGGAAGTCTATAGTGTTTTTCTCTGATATGTGATGAACTGCCCAACAACGTGAATCATACATTACATTGAAAGCATATACATAAGGTCAATATGATGGGTACAGGCTACTTCCCAAGTATCACAGAATTATTTGCCCTCTGATATCCAACAGTTGTAAAACTTGGTTACACACACACACGCATGTGCACATACCCCATAGAAAGACTGAAACCTTGCCAGTACACTGTGTTAATAGTCAGTCATGACTTAACAATGTGAGGAGGAATGAAGACAGTTCAAACTCAGACTATCAAGAGACAGACTTTGTTTTCATCCTCATGGATGGTTCTATCCTCATGGATCCTAAGTGGTTCTTTTGAAGACAGCACAAGCCTTTCTTGAAACAACTTTCATCCAAGCAATTCCATTTAAAGTGTTTGGGTAACTTCTTAGGAGTCCATGGTATTTGCCAGCATAGACGGATTTGAAATCGTTATTGCCAAGGTGGCAGATTTGAAAATTAGAATGTCTATCTATTAAAATACTACTCTTATCCAACTAAAATAAAATAGTATCTCATCTACTCAAGAGAATTTTGGGCCAAAGTTAGGGTCCCAAACAAGCCATTTCAAATTTCATTCTAAAATCATGTCTGCAGCCCATTCTGCTAACATAAATATATTTTCAAATTGGAAAAAAGAGAAATTACCTGCAAAAGTTGTAATGGGAGTAGCAATTCAGTGATAAGTAACTTACATGCTTTACCTTTTTACTAGAAAAATGATCTTTTAGCCACATTCCCCCATGTGCTGGGTTTGTCTTTCTTATTTCTTATCCCATTCCCCTTCAGCAAAATATCTAGAAATACGCTTTCCTTTATTGATACAATAACCAATCAAAATCTAACTGGAAAAAATATATTTGGAAATTTTTGAAAGCTCCCATTCCTTGTGTTGGCAAGAAAGAAAGCACACATTATAGTAAATATAAAATAATAATTCTTATTTTCCTTTTCCTCACCTTGTAGTAGTATTATGGATTACATGTTTGGGTTCTCCTAAAATTCATAAGTCAAATCCCTAACTCCCTGTGGGATGGTTTTAGGAAACAGGGCCTTTGGGAGATAATTAGGTTTAGATGAGGTCATAAGGGCGGGGTCCTCATAATGGGAATCACTGTCCTTACAAGTAGAGAAAGAGATGGGCAAGGTCTCTCTGCCATTAGAGGATTAACCAGAAGACAGCTGCCTGCGAAAGAGGGCCCTCCCCAGACACCAAATCTGCCTGCACCCTGATCTTGAGTTTCCCAGCTTCCAGAGACATGAGACATAAATGTTCGTGGTTTAAGCCACCCGGTCTATGGGATTTTTGTTATAGCAGCCCAAACTGACAAGGACAAATAACCCCTCAAGAACCAACAGTTTGTGAAAGTATTAGTACACTATCTTGAAAGTCATTTTAAACTATATCACTGAGATACACTGACCAACAGTTTTAGGTCCAGCCCAACCTGCCTATTTCTGGTTATCACCTGCATTCTGGGAGAAACTGCTTTTGTCATCCTAAGTGGTAGGAGAGACAGGCACAGAATGTGACAATTCATTTTCTCTCTTTTTCTATTTACAATTTAGGGTGGTGTTACAGTGAAATAATTAATTGACCTGCCCAGAGAACAAATAAATCACACACTCAATATGCTGCTTGGGATTTGCAGCTCATTTCTGCAGGACTGCTGTGCAGCGTGGCTAACGTATGAGGTCGGTAAGCTCTTCTGACATGTCTCCAAGTCTTCCTGAGCTCTTGCAAGGTTATGGTGGTGAAATATGACAGAGATCGCGGCACAGTTACAATAGCATATGTTCCAAATCAGTAACCAACGGAACAGAACGCATAACTACAACAAAACAGATACAAGTATTGCAAATGATGAGGAAGGTAAAGAGAAGCAATCTTAATAATTACTCAGCAATACCATAAAGGGATGCTTGGCGCATGCTGTGTATGTGTGGAACATGCATCTCCACCAAGAGATTCTTGGCATTGCCTTTATCAGATGGTCTCTATTTGGGAAAATAACACAAATCAGAAAGAGATTTGAGACTATCTACCAGGCTAACTTTCCAGGCCTTTTTACTTCTCCTTGTTTAGAAGTTCAGAGATCGTTCCTTGGCAAGACTATATATGTCTAGCTAATTCTGTAAAGTTTCAAAGCTTCAGATGAGAGTTAAAGAGGTATAAGATTAGTGTACTTCGAGACTATCAGGACACCTCTTTGTTACTTATTCTCAAATGTACGTAATCAAATGTTACTGGCGCATCAAACCAACAGACTATGTAGAGACCAGAAGTAGATCGCTTTGCTACTAAGAGGAAACTAATTCTCATAGGATCCTTGCTTGAATTTTAAATCAGCCTGTGACATGTGTCATGCAGTCCAAACCCACTGTGATGAATACTTCTTGATCAGTTGAAATTCAACTGCAATTTATTAGCAATAAAAAGAGAGCAATGACATCAACCATTGATCTCATACTTAAATGCCTTATTAGATACACATCTGTTTTATGGGTCTCACAAATTCTTAACGACTAGAGTATCAAGGGGAAGTCTGTAGAAGGGACTGTGATATAGACCAGAATTTTGCTCTGATGACTCTAGATACAATGAACCTCCATTATCCTGAACTTCCAGAGACCTCCAAAGAGTAGAAAACGTTAATCAGGAGAACTGCATATCCAAAGGGCAAAATAAACTTAACTGGAGATGACAATTAGCCCCTTTTTAACCAAAGTCAAAGAATTTTGACAGTGGCATGTAATGGAAAACTTTTACTGGAAGTGATCTTACAATTTATCAAATGAAATTATAGAAGGATGCATTTACAATCTCATGCAAATTGTCAAGATCAAAATAATCGTTAAATGGTATTTCTAAAATCTATCATGATTGAGTCGTCACCATCTCGGGCACACACGTCTTTGCTATATAAAGACGAAGTGTTTTGCTGCTTTAATTCAGAATTGCTCTCAAAACCCCTATGGGAAATGATCAAAACCCTATGAACCCCTTTGACAATGGAATGTCCTTAATAGAGAACCACTAGGTAAATTACCTCACAAGTTGTGTGCTAATTTGTCTCATTATATGCAGCCAGTTTCATTCATAGGAATAAAAATCACCTTTGATATTTAGTTTGGTGGTTACCATAAACCCAGCAGCTAACATAAATGATCATATTGACTGGAGTTCTGTTTTCTCAATTTGTGCTGAGCTTTCATTTCTTCAAATGCTTTCATTTAATCAGTCGTCCCTCTCATCAAATAACTTTAAACTAGTTATTGTGTTACAGTTATAATTCTTGACCAACTTTGCCTGATGACATGAGTGGATAATATATCAGCTTTTCTGCTAATAGCTGTGGAACCATACTCAAATGTTGATGGATAATCAAGGCTACTTTAAAGTATAATTAATATGACACCATCCAGAAATATCTGCTAAATATCTTCATGATCCCAGAGGTTAAACAATTCTAACAAAATCTACAAATCTGAAACTAGCCACTTTACTTTGTTTTAGTTTAGTTTAGTTTAGATATTTATCTTGAAAGACACAGAGACCACGAACAGGAAGGGGCAGAGAAAGAATCCCAAGCAGGCTCTGTTCTGTCAGTGCAGAGCCCTATATGGGCCCTCAATCCCACAAACTGTGAGACAATGACCTAAGATGAATTCAAGAGTCAGATGCCCAACTGACTGAGCCACCCAGGCGCCCCTGAAATTGGCCATTTTAAATCTCATAATGCCAATTTGAGGTGCAGAGAATCTCTAGAGGACCTTTTCTTACATTCAACAGATGTGGACTATCCCCCACCGCTGACATGTCTATAAGAAAGGCATTTTTTTGTTTTCTTCCTTATTACAGAGTATGAATTTGTATATAATTACAGAATGAAATATTTATTTAAACAATGAAGTAAACATGTGGCCTTGCTTCACTTACAAGGCAAATGTGAAGGAAAAACTATTTCTTAGTTGCCGAATTTTGGAGGCACAGGCATCTAGCCAGCCCCTCCTTTCTCTGTGAAGAAACTTCAGATTTCTTGTTTAAGCATAATAGGAGTTTCGGGGGCACCTGGGTGGCCCAGTCGGTTGGGCAAGTGACTTCAGCTCGGGTCATGATCTTGTACTCCATTGAGTTCAAGCCCCATGTCAGGCTCTATGCTGACAGTTCAGAGCCTGGAGCCTACTTCGGATTCTGTCTCCCTCTCTCTGTCCCTCCCCCACTCGCACTCTATCAAAAATAAAATAAAAACATAAAAAAAAACTTAAAAAAAAATAAGAATTTCATGGGGGCGCCTGAGTGGCTCAGTGAGTTGAATGACATACTTCAGCTCAGGTCATGACCTTGTGGTTCATGAGTTCGAGCCCCACACTGGGATCTCATCATGGAGCCCGCTTCAGATCCCCCTCTCTCTCTGCCTCTCACCCACCCCCTTGCAAAATTAAAAAAAAAAAAGCATTAAAAAAAAAAAGAACTGACTGAATTTCAAAGTAGAATGTGCTTGTTGGTGAAGGCTTGCTTATTAGCATGTTGCTGGGACATGGCCTTTTTCCCCAAACTGCTGAAAACAAAGACAACTATGTCCTTTAGAAACATTTGCTGCATCTACAGGTGGCAGGTGATACTATGTGTAAATGAAGCATAACGTAGTAGGATAAATAAGGAACTAAACTCATCAAGTTCCAAGAACATCAGCCTGGACTCATTTCTTAATTTGAGCCCTGGTGCTTCATTATGCTTGCATTTACATTTCCATCAATAGAATGAACATGAAAATATAACACATTTAGGAATAACTTAAGGAATGACCCATAATGTTGATCAAGAAACACTTGGTAAATATTTGCTAGGCTTTTTAATCACAGGACATTTGATGCTCGGCAGAGTGAACAGATCAGAAACAGATTTTCTTAATCTCCATAGCAAGAACTGAGCATAAGTATAAACTGCAAAAGGGGTATTTAATATATAATAGGAGTTAAAAATAGCTGCATTAAAATGAAACTGACAAGAGGATATGTAATCCAACCATACGGGCCTAAATGCTTCTGGTTTGTGATGACTTCATGATTGATTGGTATAAAACAGAACCATTTAAAAACTCAAAATAAGAAAAAGGTACCTGAGAGAAAAGTAATCGCCACAAGCCTCTGAGGTAGTAATTTTTCAAATGAAGTATAAATAGAAATCCTAAAATTCAGAAAGCAAAGTTGCATAGGCATCCAGTGGCTCAGTCCATGCAAAATATATTTTAGGATCCAAGCGTCTCTGATTTTTGTCACTGCACACAGTGAGAATTAGAAGGGCATACACACACATGTGCTTTATTACGTGCCGTGAGAGTGATTTTGGTGTGTTTGCACTATCAGTTATTTTAATTTCTTTGAGAATCAGGTCTCACGCTGATTTCTTAAGAGCTTGGGAATTTTTCTCAATTTAAATGTCATGAAGATCCATAGTACGTACAATAGGCGCAGGGGCTCCAGTGCTGGGAAGCAGGAAGTCTGGACCTCCACTCACATAGATCCCCCAGACTTAGAATGGCACCTAAGGCATCTCTATTGAATCCTGGTAGTTCAAGGGGCTTTTGTCCTAGAAAGAGCATTGGGTAATAATAGATCTGTGGAAGTATATGTATATATAGCCACACATGCATATATAGCCTTTCAGTCTAATTTTCATTTTGTAGATAAGGAAAATGAAAGCTCAAAGTTAGTACATTAAAATCAAAAAATAATCATCAATAATGAGAGAGAAGGAAAAAGCTAATGCCTGAACTATCAATTGATACTATGCTAATTCCAGTTTCCTAAGACTCAAAATGGCACTCTTTCTGTTATTCCCAGGAACAGCGTAAACAGACTGAAGACCAAAATAGTTGACCAGGCTTCCAGGACAATGTACAAGTAATGGAAAAAGAGGGAGAATACTAGGGAATTGCTACATGACCAAAAGCAGTATACAGTGATCTCCAAATGAGCTAGCCAAGTGTAGTTCAGACTCTAGTGGTCCAAGTTCTATTTTTGTTCTTAAAGTTTGTGTTCAAATTTGATAAATGCTGAGAGAGACAGAGGATTAGCATCGTATTCATTACCAGGACAACATGCTGCACAAACAGAGAATTACCTTTTCCTTGCTGCCTCAGCAAGAACGCTTGAGATGCCCAAACACCAAGGGAAGGGCGCTTATTAGCAACAAAAACATCAGAAGCCGCAACAGCAGACATGTGGAACATTAGTGTCTCTTACTCTATAAATATCCTCGCTACAAAATTCAGCTCTGAAACAGATCACAAGGTTTTCTTTTCAAATTATATTATTTATGTCTCCTCATAAATGAAGTGGAAAATAGAACAAATGAGGAACAAAAAAACGCATCCCTTTGTGCAAGCATAAAGGTGGGCAGTATCACTGTGCCGTCTGTAGTTTAAATAAAGTGAGATGAAAACAATCCAGGTCAGCTCATGCTGGAAGCCTATCTTCTGCAGTATAAGAACGGATTAGAGCTTCTCAAATTGTAATGTGTATACAGTCACATAGGGATCTTGTTAAAATGCAAATTCTGAGTCTGTAGATTAGGTTTGGGACTGAGATTTTATATTTCTGGACAGAGTCTTAGATGATGCTGATGTTGCTGTTTTTTAGACTGCATGGAGACAAGGGATGGTGACAAAATATGCGATACCTTCCCTCAATGGGATGGCATGGTTAAATTTTGTTTTTTTTTTTTTAGTTCTCAAAATTTAAACTTTGAGTTCTGCAAGCATATAAAGAACCCTAGGAAAAGTAAACTATTAAGCTCTACAGAGTAAAAAAAGAAACATTCTGATCTAACCATTTAGATTCCATTTTTTGGACTAACAAGACACTTTTATTTTAGGATTAGGGATACATTCATTGAGATCAGATCATTAAAGAATTTTCATAAAGCATTTCCCAAAATCATCTGTGTCTAGCCAAATTATTTCATAATTTTTCATAATATTTCAAAATTATCAATTTTCTATGAATAGGATCAAAATATTTTAATTTTAACATTACTGAAAATATTTACTGGATAAGTTATTTTTCATGAAAATTTTATAAATTATATATATATACACACACACACACACACACACACACATACATGTATTCCATAAAACATTTTATCACTGTGAATATTCTTTTGTGGTTATTACTTTAATACATCCAAATTTGGGGGATGAAAATTTTATAATTTTGAATTTGCTCTACATTATTTGATTCTTCTAGAAAGATTATGATGTTCTATTGTCAGCTTTTGTCAGAGTCAATTGTGTTGATTAAATTCTACACAAATATTTACGGTAAATTTTATAGACGACGAGGATTTGCATTTATTTTTGCAGAACAAATGGCCAAAGAGGGGAAAGACAGTGCATCTGGAAACACAATAAGGTTAGCTTGGAATCCATGAATTCTGAGGAAAGGAAGATTTGGAGAGTTAAGAAGAAAAATTAAATTTTAAGAGCATGTAGGGCAAGGGGAGCTTTAGCAGAGGGTAAGGAAATACTGAAAGCCAATAAAGATGTTGGAATGAAGAAAAAAAAACTTTACTTATTATCCAACAAACATACCCTCTACCCTACATAGAGTATCAGTAACTGAATTCAGTTCTCCATTCACCTAGTGTGTAAGTTCCTTTTCAGATATTCCCTTTTCTTTCTTCATAAATACCCATCAGCATTCGTGAAGGGTTAATGGAATGCTATATACACCGTCATGCATTTCATTTACTCACAAAATCTCATAACTTCACAATGACAGTATTTATCACTGTGCTTCTAGTCCTAAGATAAAATAAAATAAAATAAAATAAAATAAAATAAAATAAAATAAAATAAAATAAAGTAAAATAAAATAATAAAATAAAATAAAATAAAATAAAATAAAATAAAATAAAAACATTTCCTTTTTTTTTATGAAATACATTTAGGGAATTCATCCTTAGACCTCACTGAGTCACCCGCATGTATAATAATCATGATGTTCAACTAATGTTCCCCATTAAAATGCCTTATATGAACATTGAGAAAAAGCAGGCACTTATTGGGATGAGCAATGGATGTTGTATGTAAGCCAATTGACAATAAACAATATTAAAAAATAAAAATAAAATAAAGTAGGGGCGCCTGGGTGGCTCAGTCGGTTAAGCGTCCGACTTCGGCTCAGGTCGTGATCTCGCGGTCCGTGAGTTCAAGCCCCATGTCGGGCTCTGTGCTGACAGCTCAGAGCCTGGAGCCTGCTTCGGATTCTGTGTCTCCCTCTCTCTCTGCCCCTCCCTCCATTCATGCTCTGTCTCTCTCTGTGTCAAAAACAAACGTTAAAATTTTTTTTAAATAAAAAATAAAATAAATAAAAATAAAGAAAGAAATAAATCAATAAGAGAATAAAAGGCAATACCAAAATAAAATAAAATAAAATCGAAAAAAAGAAAATAGGTCACTATATGCTGTATTTTAAATTAAAAAAAAAAAAGAAAAGGTGTATGGGAAGTATACTACACTCTGCATATCTTCCTGACTCCTGTTGATGCTCTCTTCATAAAAGAAAAGTTCTTTTTTGGATTCATATTAACAAGGCAGCTAAAATAATAAGATGCATTTCCATGGTTTCTTGCATCTTCAAAAAAAATAAATAAAGTTGTGACTTAATAAAAAATTAAATGTATGCAAATTAGTGGTCATCTGTTTCCTCCTTTCTTCCTAAAATTTGGCATCTCTCCATTGCTCTTCACTCACACAGTCATAGCTTATACGTGTGTTATTTCTAGCACAGTCATTATTTGCAAGATTAGATCCTGTGAAAGAAAGGCACCAGTCATGATATGGCTTCAAAGTTTTCTATCCCAGAGCATATATTCACTGGTGCAAGGAAGTGCCTTAGATCAATCTACAGAATCTCATGAGCTCATGTTTTTCCACTCTCATCATCAATTCTAAACTATGAGTAGCAACTTAATTCCAGATTTTTTTTTTAATTTTCTCAAGAACAAAATGAGGGCAAATGACTACTTTACCACCAAAACTCTCTCTGAAGAGCAATCTTCCAAAGTTGTCAGACATTTTCAGTATGGCCCTCTATCATAGGGTGGTTTTGTGTCTCCACACCAAAAACACTTGAATTGGAAAACAAATTTTAGGGTCAGCATGAAATGTTTCTGAAAATCACAAGTGTATGATGATTACAAAAATGCTATTGATAATGATTTGAGGTTAGGGGAAGTCTAAATGACCAACCCCTCAATACCATAAATACTTGAATAATGTGTGTTACTGTAGTTGGTATAAATTTTTAGGATATAGAGTACCATATATAACATTTAAAAGAAAGATACGTGTGAAATTTATTTGAATTTTTGAAAGTTTAAGAAATGGTTAATATTTCTTAATTACTTGTCCTAATTTGTTTATACTGATTTGCAATAATGATTGTGAAAACAAGCAACAGTGCTTGAGTGTTTGAAGAGAAAGAGAGAGTGAGAGAGCGTGCGTGCCCGTGAAGGGAAGGGGAGGGGGAAGGGGAAGGGGAAGGGGCAGGAGAGGAGAGGAGAGGAGAGGAGAGGAGAGGAGAGGAGAGGAGAGGAGAGGGAGGGAGGAAGAAGAAAGACACTGAAAATTTAACAGGAAGATCATACTTGATATTTCTATGGGGAAGTTCTAGTCACAAATCAGGTAATGTCTTTATGTTAAATCAAAATAATGGTCAATGATTGTTATTTCTCTGAGTGACATTTTGCCAAATAAGAACCAACAGTTAAGAAAAGTGCTAAAACCCTAGGGTTCTAGATGGATGTAGACTTTTAAGTGGAAACTGTGATCCTGTGCACACTGAACACCAATCCCCCAGTTTCCTGGGTGGCACTGATTGGGCTGGGCAAAATTTCAAACCTAGATTCACTGCAAATATCTGAGTTCAGGTCAAGTGCTCCCTGGGTCTGCCACTTAATTCACCTGTCAGCGCCAACATACTAGATCTGAAGACAGTGCTCTAAATCCAACTTTAGGACTTGTTTAAAAGGGCTTTGATAGATTTGTACCAACCACACAGTAACATACATGATTCAGATGTCAAGATATGGAAGAGGGTGATCACTCAGACCATCCCTGACCTCAAGGAACATTATCAAATGGAATTTTCTTATTTTTTTTAAATTTTTTCATGGTTACTTATTTTTGAGACAGAGAGAGACAGAGCGTGAGCAGGGGAGGGGCAGAGGGAGAGGGAGACACAGAATCTGAAGCAGGCTCGAGGCTCTGAGCTGTCAGCACAGAGCCTGATGCAGGGCCCAAACCCACAAACCGTGAGATCATGACCTGAGCCAAAGCCAGACGCTTAACTGACTGAGCCACCCAGGCACCCCTCAAATAGCATTTTCATGATAATTTTACACGTTTAATTTTCATAAGCATTTTATACTTACCCTAGGATTTGTTTTCCACTCAAGTTAGGAGTATGATTGATGAAAGCAAATAGTGTAATTGTGCCTTTTAGTATTGTGGCTTTGGTGTTACCTAGCGGAGTTCTCATTTAAGTACCTACTTCCCCCATCTTTTTTTTTTTTTTAACTTTCCTACTGATACCATTTGAGAAACAAGGATGTCAGTCACTGGATCACCTGGCCTTCAAATCCTTCCAGGTCAGCTGGTCAGCAGCAAAAGCTCTCCCTTTGTTCTACAGGTCAAAAAAATGCCCTGCACTTCTCTACAAACAGGTATGATAAAAATGTACTTATTGCTACATTTAAAGTATTATTATATGTATTTTATTCCATTTTGGACATCACCTGTTAAGAGGACCCCGGCAACCTAGAGCCCATTAGTAAAACAGTAATCATTACTGTTGAAAAATTTGGAAACCAGGCAAGAGGAAGAATGGTAGACAAATCTACTTAGCATGACCAGACAGAAGAATAAAAGAGGGACAAGCAGGAGGGATGAAAGGGAGAGAATGAGAGAGACAGAAAAACAGAGAAGTGGAGGGAGGGAGGAAGAGGATGGGATGGGGAATACGTTAGCTCCGTCAAACATCAGAAAGGTCACGTTAGACCTATTCTGTTTGCTCTAAAGAAAAAAAAGTCTAAGTGTGAAAATTACAAGAAGGCCAAGTTCAGCTGTCCAACAAGTCTTGCGAAAGTGACATGGCTACTGCTGAAACTATTTAAGAGGCTGGCTGGAAAACCTTCCTCAGGACTGGTCAGAAGATGCATTCCCCGTAGTGGGTCTGGGCCAGATCACTGCTTTTCCAACCTTAATTTGCACATGAAACCCACTGGGGGTCTCCTTAAAATGCAGATTCCTTCTAAAAGGTCTGAGGTGGGGCCTAAGATTGAGTATTTCTAACAAGCTCCCAGCTGATGCCCACACCTCTCCTCCCTGGAAGACACTTTGACTAGTGAGGGACCCGATGATCCTTGAGGTGTCGACCCACCGGAAATAGGAGCATTTCCTCAGCCAGGCAGTGAAATAAAGAAACCCACAAGTCAAGAGTTAGCTACACTTCATGCTCAAATTTCATTGATAAAATAACTAAACCGCCCTGTCTTTTTAGCGGCGGAAAATAGCTGGAAAACAACACTTGAGAGATAATAGCATAAGCACTGGGATAATGATACTAAAATGCCCTCAAAGAAAACTGGCAGCCGTTCCTGATTCATACCCAGCATAGACAAGTGTGAGGAGCTTGAAACCAAATGTCACCGCTAATACTGAAATTGGACCCTGCCAGCTAATAGCATGTTCACACAAGCCAGTGTTTAGGGGACAAAGATTGAAGATTGAGGAACTCCTTTGATGAGACAAGGATCAGGATATGTTGTATCATCGAGCCATAGTGGGAGTGGAATTGCACACCAATACACTGAGCTGTTCTGTCTTCCTTTTGACCTTTGGACTCAAGCAAACCCAAAAAGGAAGAGAGAATTGGCATTTTGGTTGCATCTCCTGCTACTTTTAATCAGCTGCAAGATTTTGCTGCCCTTGAGAACACTGCTCCCTATTCTGTGCGAATAGCTTGACCAGGGGCCAGCTGAAAGGCTGTCACTCGGTCAACAGGAAGTGGATGTGGACAAAAGGTCCAAGTTTAGGAATGCCTCTCTGGATTTTATTTTGATATAGAGCCTCGTCCAGCTCCGTCCTTGCGGCCAGAGCCAGAATAAAAAATGTGCTCACGGACTAACTGTGGGCTTTTTAAAAATATTTTTTAAAGTCACAGTCCCCAAAACACATACACAAAAACCCAACAAGAGGAAAAACAAGAATGCAAGAAGGGAATATGAATGAATTCCTTAACTAAATGTGCTTGTTACGTACATTTATAATACATGTTTATTAATATTTTGCTCCCTGAAAGAAATTCATTCTTCAGATATTCTCTTCTACTCTCTGTGGTCACATGAGGCCATTCTGAAGCATTTAAAGGGAACCGCTCATATCTCGCAGTCCAAAATGTTTTGTGAAATCAGTGTATACCATGTGCATTTTAAAGGAGCATCACCACCCCTTACTCACTGTAAGGAGCAGCCACGTTTCCTTTATGTCTGTATGCTTTCATGTTGTAAACCACTGAGTTTCACTGAAACCTGTGTAGGCTTTGTGGCTAGACAGAAACAAGTTCAAATCCTCTTTCTGCCACTTGCTGGGTGTGGTCCAGGAGGCTGAGCTCCCGTGTGCTGGAATTGGACGTGATAACAGGGGAAAAGAATACCCTAAACTCTGGGTTGCCCTTCTAGGCTGTGTTGAACATCTGAGTTGTTCCATTTCTATGCAAATAATCCCTCTGTAGGTACTGCCTAGAGGTATTTACTTTTTCTTAACGGGACCTTGATTTTCTAACATGTTGAGTCTTATGAAACAGGTAAGACTAGGTTGTGTGAAGATGGAGATAAAAAACATTGCGAACTGACTACACGCCCAAACTCATGACCTTAAACTTTCATCAAAGAGATCAACAAGAGGTATATTTGGTAAGTACACAAGGTTGGCTGCATCAGCCTTATGTATCTGGGTTGTTAGAAGGTTCTGGGGCTAGCCTATCTGGACTTAAGTTCTGATTCTGCCACTTCTGATTGTAGCTTATCTCACTTAGACTCTGGTTCAGTCCTTTACTGATTGTGTGCCTCTCCTCACCTCATCAGATGAGTTTCCTCATCTGAAACGTGGGGATAATAATAGCACTAGTGTTACAGTGAGGATAAATGAGTTAATCTACAGAAGGAGCTGAGAATGGGGCTCAGAACAAAGCAAGAGTCCCACATTTTTTTATTCCATTAAAAACAGCAAAGAAATTTGTCAGCACACGTTTATACATCATGGACTCAATATTCTGGCACTTCAGTTCAATAAGGAAGCTTACAACCATGAAGAGGGAGATTGTTCATAGGAATGCAAGCTTGCTGAGGGCCGGAGCTCTGGCTAGACAGATTACTGCTGTATTTCCAGAACCTAGCACATGCCGGACTCAGGGCAGGAGACCACTATGAAGAAGTGAATGAGCAGAGATCCAGGAGCTATGTTTTGCTGACTTCCAAAGAGGGAAAAGACCAATCAAGGCTCGAATTTTCGGATTCCGACAAATAATTAAGTAACAAGAAACAATAAGAAAGAAATATACTAAAAAATATCGGAAAGGCATAGGATTATAACATCTACCTATGAATTAGGCACTATTCTAGCTTCTGAGGCTGCTACAGTGAACAATTTTGGCATCATGTAGCTATCTGCTAGTTGCAAAGACAAAAAATTAATATGTGCTACTTGAAACAATTTAAAATATTAAGTACAACAAAATAAAACAGAATGCCAATGTTACAAAAATAATAAAGTGGGGTAAGAGTGAGAAAGTGACAGACTGTTATGTTAGATAATAATGTCACAGGATGGCCTCTTGAAGACATGACATTTGAGCAGAGACCTGAACATAGTCAGGAGAGACCCCAGAGCCTCCCTGGGGAAAGTGCACTGCAGGCAGACGAAACAGTTAAGATTAGTTTTGATATGAACCTTGACCTTAGCAGGTAATACATTGTGATTCCTTCCCAATTTAGAGGTCTATGACATAAGATTCTTTAACCTCACTGAACAAAATTAAACACCAATGAATTCTGATGGAAATACAAAAGGACAGAGTACATGCATTTTGCAATCACAAAGAAATTAGCACTTAGTGTGTTTTGCTGAGAAATAACAATAAAGCATAATATACCGTTCATGTTACTCTGTGCACAGTACGTACGTATTCTCTGAACTGGAGGAACTAATCCTCCCAGAAGTGTTTATCAAATTAAACTACTACTTTGACCAACATAAAGATATACTCTAGTTTTTCTCGGCTTAGGTTGCCTAAGTTTGTTTTGCATAAATCTTTACAACTTGTATTCAGCCTTCTGTGCTAATGGTATTTATTTGCCTCCTTGGAAATATCTTCTGCAAGATAAAGCAGATAAAAATTAGGATTTCCCTAGGTGTGGAAAATCAGTACTGTCCAACGGAAACACAATTCATGCCACAAATGTAATTTAAAAATTTCCAGCAGCCACATTAAGAACTGTAAAAGAAACAGATGAAATTACTTTGATATATTTTCTTTAAACCAATTTATCCAAAATATTATCATTTTAACATGTAGTTAATATTAAAATTGTTAATGAGATGTTTTGCATTATTTTTTATTACAAAACCTGGTGTGCATTTTATACTCACATCTATTTTATACTCCCATATTTCAAGCACTCAGAAGATACACTTAACTTAAGGCTACTTCACTAGGTCTAGATCATGACTAGATGGCCACAGAATGAAAGTGTCATCTTCATATTGGGACTAGGTGGCCAAATTTAGGGGGGGAAAAAAGGTTGTCCAGTTAAGTTTAGATTTCAGGTAAGCCATAAAGAATAATTATATTGAACATTTTTATACTAAAAAACACTTACACGGAGCATACTTGTACTAAAAATCTATGTTATTCATTTGAAGTTTGAATTTAATCAGAGCGCTTGTGTTTTATCTGGTAACTCTAATCAGAACAGAAAGGTAAAGATTTTGACCACAAACTCAATAAATCACAGAAAAAGTTATCCTGAGATAAAAACAACGACCATACTTTACAATGCCATTGTAAAACTTCCATTATTATATCAATACAGCAATTTGAACGTATTTTGGAGGAAAAATTTGGGTGCCAGTTTGAGATTTCAGCCGTCCAAGCTACCCTATCTGATCTAGCTGACAGGAAGTTTGAGAGCAAAGGAGGAAATCGGCAGATAGGATTCAAGCAGCCAAAAACCAGCCAGCCTGACAGTCGAACCAGACTGGAGTTCTGTTGATTCACACTCTCATCTGAGGAGAATGACATAGTACTGAGTCATTTTCAAACTGTGGCCCTTACCTAAGGGATGACAGAAGTTCTTGAGGGGCTGGGAAGCAAGAGGCATATAGTTTCTTCACCAAGTCTTCAAATTATGGTACTCCATTTTTATTTGTTTCAGATACATGTTCATCTAATATTTTATTATATAAAAAGGTTTAAAAATCAATAGTTTCTAAGAACATTCCTCAATTTCAGAATTCTATCGTGGTGCTTAGATTAAACATGCATACGTGCTTTCAAATTATTGATGTGGCACAAACACAGTAACAATAGTGTTCGTGGTCACCTAGGTGGCTCAGGTCGTTGAATACCTGACTTCGGCTCGGGTCATGATCTTGTGGTTCGAGCCCCGCATGGGGCTCTGGGCTGACAGCTCAGAGCCTGGAGCCTGCTTCAGATTCTGTGTCTCCTTCTCTCTCTGCCCCTCCCCTGCTCACACTTTGTCTCACTCTGTTTCTCAAAAATAAATGAATGTAAAAAAATTTTTTTTTAAATAAAAAAAAAAGTAACATTAGTGTTCATAGCAAATCAAAGAAAAAGTTCTCATTGTCCTACGGCCCACTCAAATTAGAATAGTTTCCTTTTTGTTGCCTTCCTCCAGTCTCTTTCCTTGTGCATGTAAGTATCATCATTGCAGAAATGCATTTATTCTCATTTTTTACTTAATATTATATCATGAGAATTTTCCCAAGATGCAAATGTCCTCACCATCATTACGGTATGCTAGTATTCCATTCCATAAAAAAATTTTTCCTTTAAATTTCTTTTTTGGGGAGGCTGCTTCCCAGTATTCACTTATGACTTTCACATCTACGCATTTGAAAAAAAAAAACCACAAAAAAATCTGTGTATTTTTGCCTACTCAGCATCTTTTCTCTGACACTAGATCTCTGAAATTCAACAGCCCTCAATGCAAAACTGGGGAACCTTTCTAATATTGTTCTTCTCTTTGTTCCTTTTGCTTCAAAACGAGTGAGCCAAGACAGGTGTCCAGGACAGAAACCTGGAGGTCATTCTAGACTCCCACTTCTCTACCTTCCTATCCTCTACCCATCCTTGCCATCACCGGACTTGGTCAAACTTACCTCACACTTCTTGAATCTCTTAAATCTTCTTTATTCACATAGCCCCTCCCTGATTCCGCCCTCATCATTTCTCACATATACTAATACTTCTTGTCTTGGATTAGTTTCTGTTCCAAGATTTGTCCCCAGCAGTGTAAAGGCCAAGGTAAAATATCTGTGGAGCCTTGCAACATATGGACAAATTGCTTCCTAGAGGAACTGTACCAATTTACATTGCAACTATCAATGGGAGGTGTGACAATTTTATTGAAACGTAGTCAGTTCAGGCTATTATTTGGAGGGGGGGAGGGTGGGGGGACACAGACATATATGTAAGCCCACTGCTCCCTTCCCATCTCTGTACTGCAGTCCCTCAGCAGCCTTGCTAACATAGGTATCACTATCATTTTCCATTTGTTATCTGCTGTTTTTGTGAACATAATAAAATCTTTACGGGAGAACTGAATACTTTATTTGTCGAGACACAATTAAAATGTCATCTTTCCCACCTTATCATACACAGTGGATAAGTGGACTCCAGCCTTCAGCAAATTGCAAACTGTGAACAAGCTTACCAAATCTTACCAATTTTGAAAGATGAACAAACACAAGTGTTGAAGTGTGTCGACAAGATGAAAATGGTCACTTAAATTTAGACATTTCCCACCAGGGTGAAAAGAGAGTTGCTAATTTAACCTGAAAACTATAAATGTTTTCATATCTTCTTCTGTTAAGGATGCATCTTTAATAATGGCCTTCTTTTACTATGGAAGAGGTCAAGAAGACATATCTGTACACATTTATTAACAATGGAAACCTTTTGTGTTTTTCCTGAGGCATTTTCATTATTTGTATGTGTTCATGCATGGAACTGGCTAATGTATAGCCTAAACTAAGGAATGGACACAGCAGTTAGATATCTAGGAGATCTATGACATCAGCCCAATACCATGACGACAACTCATAAAAGAGTTGTTCTGTTTTTAAAATTCACTTCTAAGTGGCAGTGGGTCCACATAGGAAACCTGGATATGTCCTTAGTATTTCTCCAAAATGAACCACAAGGAATCTGCCTGAGTCCTTGAGAGTGTTGGAGCCAGCCTCACCCAATGGTCTATGCCTGGTAAGTGTCAGACGCATAATGGTCATCAAATATACACTTGTGGGTGCATGAATGAAAGCCCTGTTCTCAGAGAGAGAAGAGAGGCAAGCGCTATTTTTAAAATGTAGGCACTGCAACGTACTGTTACTAATGTACAACAGGCTTTTTTCCTACCCTTTTACTTACTCCCAGATGCTCTGTAAGTTACAGTTTTGCAAAAGCTACAAGAATGGATATTTAAAACAAAACAAAACAAAACAAAACTAGGCCATGTAGAAGGATTCTCAGAAACGAGAACTAAAGCATAAGATTCAATGTTTTCACTGAGAGCTTTACTCATGGTATGTGTCAATGTTCCCTTGAGGTGTCTTATCCTCAAATACCATTTTTGTTTTTTAGTAGATTTTAGAAGTGCTCTGACTTCTGTGTAACCTCTTCTCTTAACGCAGCTGGTCCCGGCAAGAATATGAAATCAACATACACACAAAGGTAAGAAGTACATGTGTCAGTATGTTCAGTTTTTCAACAACTACTGAACATGAACAGTGATCTAATTGCTGACCCGGTGTCTCCTCTGTAGTCTTGAGTCTTGTTAAGTTACTTAACACCATCAACTGTTTCTTTTTAAAAATGCTACCCCTTTACCTTTTAGGACGTCCTGCCCTGTCCATTCTTCTGGGTTTTCTGCTTGCCCTTAAACACTCCCTCTCCTTAGTCTTCTGCGATGTGCCACCCCATATTTTTTCCTTCAGTGATTTAACCAGCTTCTGTGGTTTAGATGATCCTGACCCTCATATTATCATCTTCTGACCTTTAGGTCTATTATACCAACTTAGCATTTTTTTTTTTACAGGATGTCCTAATGGTATGCCAAACTCAGTATATCCTGAATCAGATGCATTATTTTGTCCATCAAAATGACTTGCCTTTATTCCCCATCTCATTTAAAACCACCATCAGCGACCCAATTGCCAAAGTCGAAAACTACAGTCTTCATTGATCCCTGCCCTCTCCCAGCCCACCTCATCTGATTGGTGCCCAGGTCTTCCCGATTCTCATTTTTAACCTGTGTCTCCACTTTACCTTTTCTACTCGCAAAGCCCTCTGTCCATGTCCTCTTAAACTCTCATACAGACAGCTGTAATATCTACTTTGACAGAATTCTCTTCCTACCAGCACTCTATTTTAGTAATGGTTGGCAATGTGCCCAGCTATGAAAACTGCAATTTCCAGCCTCACCTGAGTATCATGAACCCATGACTGTGTTACAGTTTAGGGCCAATGATATATAAGTGGAACACTCTTGAACAAGGCCACATTCAACTACCACTCGTCTTTTGCCCCTTAGCCTCCTTGCATTCTTCCTGCCTGGAATGCAAATGTAACGTTAACTTGGAGCAGCCATCTGAAACCACAGGCAGAAGAAGGCATGAAGATAAAAGGCACACACTAAGGACAGGTGAGCCCTAAGTCCCTAAATGATGGAGTCGCCATATTGGCTTAACTACCTGCCTTCAGTCTCTGTATGCTACAAGGAAAAATACTTTCAGTCACTGCTCAGCATTTTTAGCTGTTATGCTAACAGAGGAATGCAAAGTAAAGGGTTCATCCTCTTCGCCCACATCGCTTTCCTACTCCTCTGTCATTCCCAATTTCCCGTGATAGAATTGACTTTTCAAAACATAGCTCCGACTGCATTATTCTCGTCTGCCTATGAATCTCTCCTGGATTCCCATTGGCTTTGGGATATGCTCTTTACTCTGGCTTTTATTCAAGAAACTTCACAATAACACCTGAGCTTGCATTTCAGGCTGTATGGCTTACCGTTCCCATACACGCAGGCCCTGTACTTTTAAGCCATCAGAAAATGCCATGCATGTCTACAGCTTTCTGCCTCTGTCATGCCCTCTCCTCTTCTAGGTAAATCTTTTTTTCTTGCCATCTCTGCTACATAAAGTTCCATTCATCCTTTAGAGTCAAGCTCAAGTATCACCTCCTCTCTGAAACATTCCTCTGTGCTTTTTCCAAACTTAACAGTTAAAAGCATACATTGTGGCACTACATGACACAGGCTCTGTAAGTTAGAGACTGAATGATCTCAAGGGGTATCCTCATCTGTGAAATGCCAGTAACCTTGACACCTACCTCACAGAGTCGCTGGGAGGGTTAAACGAGTTAAGACATGTGGAGTCATTAGAAGAAGATTTGACATGCATAAAGTGCTCACTTGTCATTAGATATTAATATTAGATATTAAGCTCATGGTATCTTTCAGTTATATGTATAAAAATAAGGTTTTAGTTTATATATATATAATACTACATATAAAGGCAATATTGTATATGAAAGCAAATATATATTTACATATTATATATAAAATCAAATATAGTTTTAGTATGTGTGTGTGTGGACACACACACACACACACACACACACACACACAAACACACACACACACACACACCCCTTCCCTATTTCTTATCCCTAGTGCCAAACATGGGTTCTATCAAAAATAGGTATTTGACGAATGTTGGATCAAATCAAATTACTGTACAGTGAACAAGTGTTATGCATAAATCCCATTCGGTGTAAACCTCAGGACACTAAGGTTCGTGTTAATGTGCTGTATATGCTAAATTAGAAGACTATTACGCATTCCCATCAAATCCAAGACTTCTGAAAAGAAAACCATGAAGATAGAGGAGCAACCACCTCCACAAAACTATGAGTGACTTTAGGTTGGTATAGAATGAAGTTAATCTCAGCAACGGAGCCTCCAGCTTGCAGGACTTCCCACAAAGCAGATACGATACAGGGAAAAACATTTGTAGTAGAACACAGAATTGTGTCTATTCCTACTCTTTCAGCAGTTTTTAATTCAGAGAACAATCCTGGAATTTTTCAAGAGTGTAATAATCACTCTCCTCCCTATCGTGTGTACCCCACCACTATGACGTGCTGCCCATTCTTGCCTGCTTCATTCAATCATTTAGCACTTCCAGACATGGCGGGCACCACGTTAGGCACCAGAAATACACAGATGAATAAAATCCTAAAGGCTAAGGAAGGTAGCTGAGGGCATATAACATTTTAGAATGATGAATACCATTCTTTTCCCCCCAGGGAAAGAGCATGATTGTGTCAAAGAAAGTTACAGGTGTTGGATTTTGAAGCCACATCCAAGCATTTTATTTTTCTCAAATATGGAAAAGCAAGGAAAGAAGAAAAGTGTGGAATGAAATTAGGAAAGGAAGAAAGCATTTTTATACACTTGACTGTGAGATTTTATTTCAAATGGAAGGCAATGAAAAGGGGAAAACAAGTGGTGTCTCAAAGAGAAGTTTTACAGGCACCCTGCACTCTTCTCCTACAAACTCTGTCTCCTTCTCCCAAAAGAAAAGGAAGAAAAATATATAGAAGTTACTAGAAGAACCAAATAAATCCTGGCAGGGTAATTAATGAATGCCAGGTCAGTCACCCATGTGAAAAAATAAAATGTGGCAAGAAATCATGGCTTTGTCAAGAACTTTGAGGTTTTTAGACTGGAAGCAATTTGTACAATGACTATTTTGACCATACAACTTCCTAATCTCAGTTCCCATAAAGTCTGGGTGGGGGCCAACTGGAATGGTTCGTCTCAGCTGCACAGATATCGTCCACAGAGGAAATAAAAGGATTTTAAACATTGGAGTCATTTCCTTTGGTTCTTAGCTCTTTGAGGGAAAAAAAAATCCTTTCGGTCAGTGATATCTCCAGCTCAATTCCTGCAGCCTAGCTTAGAAAAATAAGAAAATCTGTTCCCTGAAACACTTTCCAATCAGACAAGTACAGGTCTCAACTCAAAACATTTAAGTTCAATAAAAGACTTTGCTTTGCCAGAGGGTTCTAGGAAGACTAACGCCTTTTTAAGGTTCAGACTGCTCTCTAATGAGTTACATAAAAATCCGCAACCAGTGTAAATGTCAAATGTGAAAGGATGTGTTCAGGAGAGAGACCTGTATAATCAAATCTCGAGTCGCTCCTTTGGAACTGCTGCTGAGGGGTCTCGGTGAAAATAATAGGGCCCATTTATGACACACAGCACAAATGGTAATAGCAAGTTACCTCTCAAGTGGAACCTTAGCAGCTTTGGAATGGTTACCTGAATGTGTTGAGAGCAGAAAAGCAGCACTTTCCAAATATATCCTTCAGCTAAGGACTTTTGGAACTGCTGCTAAGATTATAAAGAAAAGATGGATTGTCAGAATACTCCTCTGCTCATGTATGTGTGTGTATGTGTATATATATATTTATATACACGTGTGTGTGTGTATATATACATATATATATGTGTGTGTGTGTGTACACACACACACACACACACACACACACACACACACACACACATATGTATTCTAAATACCAAAGCTGGAGACCCAGCACCCACAATATGGCTCACATGCCACAGAATTTGAAATATTAGACAGTGTTTGTCCAAGATCAATCTACGAGGAACAGGAAGTATTCTAGCTGTCCCCACCACTGCTTTTGTTTGGTTTACTTTGTTCTTGTTTTTATTTTCCCGGCAAGGTCCTTGGTATTAATTCTCAACTCTTTGGATCAGTTTCTTGGTGAAAAGGGACTTTACAGCAGCCTGGGACAAATATAAGTGGAAACGTAAATAAATAGAAGTATACCTATATCTTGAGATCAAATCTTCAAGTTTTAAGACTGTTGAGGTTACTTATTCCAGGAATATTTGTGGAGAGGCTTACAGATTTTAATGATTAAATTTAAGAAGGACTCATGCATTATTACAGTCTCTAGATAATGATTTAATTCCAACTGCAATGCCAGGTGAATCAAAATTCTTCTTATTACAACCCACCACATACTGCAGCTAAAGAATAAATTGCTTTTATCAACCCTTCTCAAATGCTCATATCCCAAACTTGGACATATGTGGTACATTTATTTATTAACCAGCGTAATAGAACAATGGCAAAGCAGTCCTCCACTTCTTAAATAATCCTGAGGACTATCTGTGGAGAGATAGGGAAGACAATCCTTCCATGAGGTGGATTTTCCCATTTTCTTCTTTCTCTTGCCTTTTATTTTTAATCAATCTGAATGAACAGTTAGAAATTATATGAAAAGGGAAGCCTTTGCTAACTCTATCAGAAACATCCGATGTTTCTGAAACCAAAAAAAAAAAAAAAAAAGAAAAAAGAAAAATATTACTACCATAACATAAGAATTTTAATTGCATATAAATTTAAACCAAATGTTACTGGAAAAGTTCACCTTTTACTTTCCAACTTCTGCTCTCCAAGGAATTCCAAACTCAGGAGCACAGTGTCAGCAAAGTGACTCTGAACATGAACAGATATGAAATTTCTGTTTTCAGTTAGTCTTGTGACACATGTGTTTTTATTCTTTCCTAAGACACAGTGGGACCCCTCAACTTTTAAGTCATAATATGAAAATCCCATTTTGTTATTATTCTTATAAACGGTGAAATGATTGAGCAATATTCTCCAAGTAAGGGCAAACTGGGTGTTATTCTTTATATATGATGGTCTTATGAGCAGAGCCCATAATTTCTACTTTTTTTTGCCTACCGATTCAAACTCTTTTTCCATGTTTCCCTTTATAACCAACAGCAGACATTAGCAAAGTGTTGGGCTAAATATAGTGTCAAAGTCTTTTGACATGGGATACTCAGTAGACCAAACACAGAGACTCACAGAGGCACCAGTTCTCAGTAAAAACTGTTTTTCACATACGCCATAACACTAAATATGACAGTCACGCAAAATACCCAAGCACAGAACTAATTTTCTGCTGTCTTCTGTTCACACACAACAATGCATTATTTGAACACTGTTAAATTTGACAGTCAAACTTATTTTTAGAAACCAATTTTTGACTTTAATCAACTCTCTGTCTCTCTTGAAAGACTTTCTCCTTTGTCATTAACCAAAAGGAACCTCTAATTTTTTTCCTAATAAAATGTTTATGAAATACATAGAAAAATCCTGGAACATAGTGGGAGCTCAGTGTCTCGTGGTTCTAAACAACAAGAGAAATGCATGGTGTCTGCTAATAATTTTTCAGGAAAGAATACAGAGGGTGTTCTGGGGTGAGGGGATGGATTGAGTAAAGACCCCTGGGTGGTGTAAGCATGATATATTGGAGAGAAAGTCACTGACCTGCTTGGCATTAAAGGTAACTGTTGAAACAAAATCAACAATACTCTGGGTTGATCCATATTATGGAGGTTCTTTAAACCCATACTGAGGAATTCAGACTTAATGGAATAACAAGTCACAGACAGGTTTGAACCAGGTAAGGGACATGATTAAGCACTGCTGAAAAAAGGCGATGAATCTGCCAGAGTACCGAGTCCAAATGTTCTTACCAAGAGCTCCTGCTTACTGCAGCTGTTTGATAAATGGCTACAATTTGTCCCAGTTTCTAATCACAAGCCAAATCACATACATGATGCTTTCTTGGGACTACATCCATGTAGTGAAAACCTAAGATGTGGTTAAGCCATTCGTTATTTTATTCTTCCAGACATTCCCTGGATAACTATTTCAGGTTTCAAGCATGTGCTAAGCATAAGTGAACCAGGAATGAACAAGATACAGTCTTTAATTGTTTTCCCTTTTTTTTTTAAGAGAGAAAGAGCACCCACAAGAGTGGGGGGAGGGGGAGAATCCCAAGCAAGCTCCACACTCATCTCACGATCATGAGATCGTGACCTAAGTCAAAATCAAGAGTCAGATGCTTAATTCACTGAACCACCCAGGCACCCCTTTATTTTTTTTCCCTGAAGAAGTATATAATTTTTAAAAAATTTTTATTTCTCAGGGGAGGGGGCGGATGGGGCAGAGAGAGGGACACAGAATCCGAAGCAGGCTCTAGGCTCCAGGCCATCAGCACAGAGCCCAACGAGGGGCTCGAACCCCCCAACCGCAAGATCATGACCTGAGACAGAGTCAGATGCTTAACTGACTGAGCCACCCAGGCACCCCAGGAAGTATATGATTCTTGCTCTTGATAGGCCCATGACCTAAAAGGAACATGAAAAAGAAAAATCACTGGTCATATCCAGTTTGTTAAGTGCTGGCTGGAATGTTTTGGAGAACAAAGAGCGTTATTAAGGGATATGGAGAAAGAATACTTGAGTCAGCTTGGGCAGGGGTGGGGGCAGGAAGACGGCTCTGAAGACTAGTGTTTATCAGCTCAGTCTTACAAGTCAAGGAAGAGCACAGAAATGGCACAGGAGAAGGAGGACATACGAGACATTAAGTGGCCAGGCTCTAGAACAAAGCAAACCTGAATTCATATCCCCTATTTGCTATTTTATAGTTGTGGGGACTGAGACAACTTTCTCGTCTCTCATGTCTATAAAATGGGGAGATAATTATAACAGTGTGAAATAACACTTCCATAATACTTCTAAAGTTCTTAGCATAATTTCTGCACATGTACGTGCTCAATAAATGCCAGGCTGTATTATTAGATGGGGGAGGGGTGGTGGTGGAGGATGTTTCAAGCAAAGGGAATAGGTGCCTCAGTGCCTTTACGTGGGGCATGTAAACCGGTACGGCTGGACATGTAGAAAGAGATGAGAATTGACCGGGGCCATCAGTGTTGGCCACATGGGTTGGTCACTGTACATCTACAGGAGTTCTGCTCACAAGGACTACAATGTGAATGTTCCAGCAGTCCCAGAGTCGTACAGGGCTCACATCATCCAAAAACCGTACTAGCTTTTGTGTTAGAGACTAGAGGACAGGCCAGATCATAAAAGGCCTTTATTCTATGATAAGTAATTAGAAGTTTTGTCAGTTTGTCATCTCATTGCAAATGATTCAGACCTCAAAATTGACACAAGTGACTGAATTTTAGTGAAGATGTACATCTTTAAGTTTTCTCATTTTTAAATAAATGAGTGTTTTTTTCTTTTGCATTTCAATACTGTTAAATTATGCTCACACTGCTCATTTTTGTAGACAGCACAATTCCTCTTTAAATATGGGGATTCAGAAATCAATATATAATCATATATAATCTATAATCATAGTTCCATGATTCCTTCAAGTCCTTAGCTTTCTGAATGCACTGTTTTTATAGAATTCTGTTCAGATATTTAATACAATTTTGTAGTTTACTTTTATTTATTGATTGATTTTGTTATCCTTTAATGGATTAATTGAGAAATACTAACTAGCCCTTATGATTTGCTAGGCTTTGGTTTTGTAGATATAGTGAAGTATGTTTACTCCCTTGAGAAAGTCAGAGTCCAGAGAAGACATAAATGCACCAATAATTATATCTATCAAGCAAAAATATCTTCAGTAGTGGTCAGACATCATGTTTTGACCTAAATGTTACCAGAGCATACATAGATTTTTCTACTTTTCTTTTTCCCAATTAACATCATACTGCACGCTCAAAATAGTATTTCTTTGATAAAAAAATGATACGATTAAGTTTGTTTGCTCAAAGGGTTGGGAAGGTTAGTGACTCTTGAAATGTAGTCATAAAAAAAAAACACGTTTGCTTTTAAATGAATCTATTAAAAAAGAGGCATCTCCACTGCCCCTCTAAATTAATTTTTTTTCTTGGTTGAATTCTCATGGGCAAATGATCAATAATTTCACCAATTATCAATAACTTCCACTTTGTTTGGGTTCGTGTTCTATGGCTTAAAAAGATCCTAAGGTTCTGTGCACTTTAAGTGGGCTTCTGCTCCCTGAACCAAGGACACAGTAAGTCTTAGTGACGCACATATTACCCAGGAGGTCATTTTTTTCCCTGCTGGCTGGGACAGCGCCGACGTATGTGTGGCCTGGATAAAACATCAGTCTAGTTTCTGGCTAAAGAGAGGGAAGCATTTCCTCTCTAAACTTAGAGACCAAGTTTGTACTTCTGGAGTGTATCTGAAGGTCATAGCCTCTGTGTTTCCACATGTGTGCAGTCGGCTAATGAGGGCTGGGAATTCTGAACACAACCATCTACAAATTGTTTAGAGAACAAAGCCCAGATGAAACCATTTGCCACACACAGAGCTTCAGGTAACGTTTTGCCTCTTGAGTTAAATCTCAATGAGAAAGCTTTACGTGTCTTTCCCATTGTTTGTCCAAAAAATTCAAGGAGCTGGCAATGTCAAAGCAAAGTGGTAACCATGGAGGAACAAAGGGGCGCCTGGGTGGCGCAGTCAGTTAAGCGTCCGACTTCAGCCAGGTCACGATCTCGCGGTCCGTGAGTTCGAGCCCCGCGTCAGGCTCTGGGCTGATGACTCGGAGCCTGGAGCCTGTTTCTGATTCTGTGTCTCCCTCTCTCTCTGCCCCTCCCCCGTTCATGCTCTGTCTCTCTCTGTCCCAAAAATAAATAAACGCTGAAAAAAAAAAAATAAAAATAAAATAAAAAAAAAACCATGGAGGAACATGGATGCCAAGCCCTAAAGGATGTTCTAGTTTCCACTGCATAAGGAATTCATAGCCGCCTACTGATAACAAACTTCAGATTGAAAAGGAATCCAACAAAACATACTCGTGTCCTAAGAGTCACTTGATTTTGATTACAAATATAAAATGGCTGCCTTGCTGTTACACTACATCCTACAAAAATCCCATCAATGAAAACAGACCAAATGCAGATGACGCTGCTGGAGAAGTAAAATAATTCTCTCAATGGTCCCAGTAATGAGGACTTAGTTATAAGATCAGCATCTGGAAGTAGAACATCACTCCTGAGACACATAATTCTCAGGGACTAGGCAAGAAAGAAATGGGAGTCAGAGTCTAAACATTGTAACAATTCCAAGTCAACACTTGGGCAAGGGATTCTAGAGTGAAGTCAAGGGAGTAAAGCATGTGCCTAAATAGTGCTGTTCATGAAACTAAACACAGATGCTTCAAGTTTCTTTAAAACACAAGGGAATGAAAGAGCAGGCAACCTTTGGGTTGGAGTTAGAAGCTTTAAGGCAACTTGGGACAATAGAAAACTATGTGGCTGGGGGAAGAACCTTTTGAGAAAAAACAGACTGAAAGAGGAAAAACTGACACAGGCATGTGTGTGTTTTGCAGCAAGATCTGGTTTGTGGATAAATGCAAAACATTCAAAGCCTTTTTGATCAACCTTTTAGAATCCAAATAAGAAATTAGTTGTTTGTCCCTGGGTTCATCCATCAAGGAGATAATGACCCCAAAACACTGTCCACAGCTAAGTGCAAACTATTTAAAGGAAAGAGGGGAGGCTGCGTAAGTAATTGGGATGGAGTAGCCTCTTCAGAGGTCTTAACCTTATCCTCATGAGCAAACACAGGAGGCAAGCCAAACAGAACTTAAATATGATGAAAGAGAGCATTTGCTGTGAAACTCTACCACATAGGCTCCTCAAGGAAGCACACAGCTCATTCTGAACCCTGCAAGGAAGGGGGATTATCAACCACACTTTGTCTTCCTACCACCGCCCATGATCCTGTGATCTTTTCCCACTTAAAACTGATTAAACTGCTGCTCACTTGAAAGTTAACACAGGTAAAAAGGCTAGACATTTGTCAATATAACTTAAGTGCAAAATTGAAGTTAACAGAAAGCCATATTCAAAATAAAAAAAAATGGAATGAAACAAAATGATCAAACTATTTTCAAAAGACGCCCGTGCTTTCAAGGCATGGTCTGCACACTCTTTTATAGCTATTGTTAGTAAGTGACAAAACAGAGCGAGAGCCTCCAGTAAATACTGTTTACAGTGGGATAGAACTGGATGGGTAAAAGGTGTTGTGTGTTTTGTTTTTGTTTTTTTTTCAAACTGTCCACCTTGACACGAAATCAAAACATTGTCCCTGTGTCTACCTGTCATTGATAACATCCAGGACCATGTACTGGAGTCTTACTTATGGGGATTATTTTAAAGTAGGGAGAGCAAATAATGGAGGGCTAGACTTTGACCAACTTGTATTTCAAAGCTGTAGAACGTTGGGAAAGTTCTTCAGTATCTCCAGGTGTGCTTCCTCATCAGCTCAATGGGCACAGCAATAATTCTTGGAGTTATTTGATACCCATGCAAGGAGGCATAAGCTGTTGAAAGTTGAAGAACGTGCATGCCTTCAGGGGCCCCAACAGGTACATGTGTGAGTGAGGGGAGCTGGTTTTAAGACAATTAACAGTGCTTCAGCTTCTACTAAATGTAAGAAAGGATTCACATCTAAATATTCTTAAGCAGCATCATAGCTAAACATTCCTTTAGACAAATTTACTCTTTCAGTGAATGATAGGAATGTTCAAAGAGACTTACAGACTCCAGTATGCTCAACTACCATTTGACCCAGTCTGAGTTGCACAGCATATTAGTATACATATATCTTCTGCCCCCATAACCACTGCTTACCATATTTCTGAGGACCCTAAAGCTCGTCATCAACTCATCCCCCCAGCTCACTGTGGTAAGTAAGCAGGTCTTTTCTCCTGGGCAAACAAATCAAAGACACCATTCCTGACCCTTACTTTTAGAATGCTTTTTTTGCTTTGTTTTGCTTTGTCTTGGTTCTTTGGTGTGTTTATTTGGTTCACTGATTGATTGGTTGGTCACTAGGTTGGTGGGAAATAGGTTGAGGAGTTTACTTCCATTGCTTAAGGGAATTCAGATGGGAAAGATTAAAAAGTGGCCAAAGGCTGATAGGCCTGATAGCCTTTGATGCTACAAAAGACTACAGTGTAAGAGAGGTACTAAAAGGCTTCCTCCCCAGAATGATAAACTATGTTCTGGTTTTCCACAGGTATGTATTTCTCCCAGCTCATGTACCACACTGGTTTTTTTATTGTCTACAAAAGGTCCCTTGTAAACTGAAATCACCTTATCTGGAAAGCTATACTCTGTATACTTTAAAGAAAATTTCCTTAACAAGAACAGGGTCGAAGAATTGGCTCTTGTCTAGAAACTTGGGGAAGACATAGAAGAATGATAGGCTGAACGAAATGACATGGAATATAAATAAGATATATCCAGTTGTAATACGGGTGCCTGGGTGGCTCAGTTGGTTCAACAACTGACTCTCGATCTCAGCTCAGAGATCTTGTGAGTTTGAGTCCAACATCAGGCTCTGTGCTGATTGCATGAAGCCTTCTTGGGATTCTGTTTCTCCTTCTCTCTGTTCGTTCCCCGCTTGTGCGCTCGCTTGCTCTCTCTCTCTCTCTCTCTCTCACAATAAATAAATAAACGTTAAAAAATATTTAGTTGTATTAATAGTTGACATGAATAGTTCACAATTGGTGGCAATACAATGATGCAAAGTATAAATGTTATTTTTTACACAGATTTCAAGTCTACACATACTTTATCAATGCTTGAACTTGATATCAAACCTTTTATTTGATAACTGCCTATGCAAAGCTAACTCAGTGTGACTTGTCTTACATTATCCTCCCACAGTAGAGAAAAACCACAAAGAACCTGACCACTATCTAAAGCATAACAGCTTCCCTAGGACTTCTTTGGTTTATGTAACATAGTGGATGCTTAGTTACATACCAGTATAGTGATTTCACTTCAAGCTTCTTTTAGTGAAATTACATTTTATTAAATTTACACTTTATGGCAAATCTTTAGATAATGGTTTTTAACATTCTCTTAGGGATGTAAGCATCTCTTAAATATTTTTTTGCCTCCGTCTCCACACACACAAACACACAGATGTAAGGACATGCATGTGTAACTACGTATACATAATAAATATATAAGTAAATACATTAATATATAATAACATGTATGGGTGTACATCCATTTCACCTGGAGTTATTCTCATTTGATTCAAAACAATGATTAGACATTGAAATAGAGTTTCATACGAGAAATTTTGGCTTCTTAAGTTTCTCTTTAGTCAGGAAAAAATTTGCAAACCATTTATCTGATAAGGGGTTAATAGTCCAAATATATAACAAACTCAGAAACAAACACACAAAGAACCCTATTAAAAAATGGGCAAAGGATCCGAAATTTTTTTTTCCAAAGAAGACACACAAATGGTCAACAAGTATATGAAAAGATGCTCAGCATCACTAACCATCACAGAAATACAAGCCAAAACCACAATGAGATATCACCTCACACCTGTCAGAGCGGCTGTATCAAAAAGATAAGATATAACGAATGCTGATGAGGATCTAGATAAAAGGAACCCCTATATGTTTTGGGGGGAAATGTAATTTAGTACAGCCATTACGAAAAGTAGCGTGGAGGTTCTTCAAAAACTAAAAACAGAGCTATTGTATGATCTAGCAATCCCTCTTCTGGGTGTCTGTCCAAAGGTTATGAAACCAGTACCTCAAAGAGACAACTGCAACCCATGTTCATTGTGGCATTATTCACAATAGCCAAAATATGAAAAATACCTTAAGTGTTCATCAACAAATGAATAAAGAAATTGTAGTATAGAAATACAATGGAATATTATTCAGCCTTAAAAATAGAAGACATCTTGCCATTTGTAACAACATAGATGAATCTGGAGGACATGATGCTAAATGAAATAAGCTAGCCACACGAAGAAAAAGCAAAGAAAACAATGATCTCACTAGTATGAGGGATCTAAAAATGCCAAATATTTAGGGGCAGAGAGCGATTATCAGAGACAAAGCACTGGGGGAAATGGGAGATGTTTGTCTAGGGGTACAAAGCGGCTGCTGTGTAGGAAGAACGTGTCTAGAGATCTAATGTACAGCATAATGATCATAGTTAATACAGTACTGAATATTGGAAAATTTGTAAGTAGACTTCAGGTGATCTCTTCACACACACACAAAATTACTATGTGAGGAGATGGATGATATGCTAATTAGCTTGACATAGTAATTGGTTTACTACATATAGGTCAAATCATCATAGTGTCAAATGAATATATACACTTTTTATTTTGAAAAACAAAATTAAGGGCACCTGGATGGCTCAGTCAGTTAAGCGTCTAACTTTGGCTCAGCTCCTGATCTCACGATTCATGAGTTTGAGCCCCGGGTCAGGCTCTCTGCTGTCAGCACAGAGCCCACTTTGAATCCTTGGTCTCCCTCTCTCTCTGCCCCTCCCGCACCTCAAAAATTAATATTTTAAAAAATAATAATAAATAAAATTGAAAAAGTTTCCTCTAGTCAAATCAGTAGCGATTTCATCATCTGTTTTTAATGAAAATATACAGAATTAGCCATAATTTCTTTAAATGTGATATATGAAATTAAAGATTTTCCGATCCTTAACCCCTTGTCACTCAAAAATACCTCATGAAATCCCTTGAGAAACTTTTTTAATAGTATTGTTTTAAAAAGCCTCTACATTCACCTCACAAAATTCTCTTTTTGAGAAAAACATTTTTCCTTTCATTCATTCCTTCAATGATAAGGTATACTTTCCACTTCACTTATCTATTGTAATAGAAGTACCCCAAAGACATAAATTCCAAGGTGCCTCAGAGTATGTTTCTCTTGGAATTTTATCACGCGACTTCGGTACAGTCTCAAATGTGGTTATTTTCCACATCGTCCTTAAGCCCAAAGCTCAGTATGTTCTTTAACATTGCTTCCCTCAAATCTTTTGTTTCAGCTCCTGCTTTTCACATAGTGGACAAGCCCTGAGAATGTAAACAGCTGTGATATCAGCAACATCTTATTATTTCTTCTTGAGAGAAACTGTATCTTTGTCAGTATCATAGGGAGGTATTCCAAAGATGCTTCCTGAACACAGGTTTCTTCCAAAGGGCTGACGTAAGCTGAATGGCCAATAGGTCTACCTGGATGTCTAGTAATTAAAATGAGCTGCCCTTTTCTTAAGAGAAGTAGTTCAAATTAAATGCAGACCCGGCCTTTTCTCTCATTCCACAGCACGGGAGGAAAAGACGCCAGTGTTTAAAATGATCATATGAAATAGAGACATTGTATCACCAACATTTTACAGATAAAGAGACATTTGAGCTGACTTAGAGCCACTCGCAGAACCGTAATAAATGATACATTCACCTTTCAAATTCAGTTTGCGTTTTTAGAGTTCCAGGATTTTTTTTTAGCCATATGCATAAGTTTTTCTCTTTCATACCCCAGGGTTCTCATTTCTTTACTAAAGGAGAGAGAAAAAAAATAGCTATTTTAATAGCAACATGAATAACCAATGAGTCAATAAGAACAGTGACAAGGATCAAATCAGATGATGATTGACCTTACCCTAAATTAAATATGCCTTCACTGTGATTTCAAAACTAAGAAAGCAAGGGTCTTTAGGGTTTTTTTTTTCTTTTTACCTCTGAACTTGTGACATGATGGAGTGAACAACATAACAAAGGGTAAATAAAGAACCTATTTTTTTCAGGTTTCTTTTTCAGAACCTATTCAACTCAGAATGAATTCCACCACCTGCTACTGTGTCAGAATGTGTTTGTCCTCAAAGACATAAGGTTTGTAGGCCTTGAAAAATCCTAAGGACTATCATATAGCTACTACCAAAATGTATGAAAGAAACATCCGTTAAGTACTTACACTTTCTGCTATGAACAAAGCCAGGCTCAATAAATATGTGTTAATTCACAAAATACACATTCCTTGAACATTTTAAAGGTACTCAGAATTACATTAAATTATGTAAGATATGTAGCAGCTCTAGCCAGTACGGTTCCAATGAGAAGAAATCCAAGTCCAAGGCCACAAGAAAACTTACCTGATGTACCAGATACATTACAAACATGGTTCCACGTAACTGTGAAAAATACTTTTTTCATTGTAAGGTAACTTCATTTGACAACTGAGGAAACGGATGTTTAGAAATGTTACGTAACTTGTCCATGAGAACTAAAATTACTAGTTGGAGATTTTCTCAGTATATACCTCATTTGGAAAATCCCTCAAGAACTAAGTGGGGTTTCTTTTGGAAGACCTACGTATTTTGAAATCCTATATTTGAAAGGATATTTATTTATAGGGTATTACAAGCTTACATTTATTTTAATAAACTGGACAAACACATATATTTTCCATTATAGATTATATTTTGCACATTATTTAAAATGTATTACCATTTTTTATTTTGCATATCCTTAGGAAATCATTGAATGAAAACAGAAATTCAAATAAGGGATAATTCCACCTCATAAAATAAATATTCTCAGTTAAAATGCTTACTTTTAAAGAGTAACTCTAGGAAATTTGTGTATGGGTATGCCTTTGGTACCCCTGTTTTTTTTTCTTTCAGAACTATAGAACATATACCCCTCCACGTTTATTCTTTCCATTGATGCAACATCAAAGGCTCTCAAAGAGAAAGTCTCTGGAATCTAAGTAACTACTCTGAACTGTACTATTTCCTCAATAACTTAGCAACACAAAATAAGTCCTGTGAGAACCCTGAGGAGTTTTATAATATAGACTATAATTGTAAAAACAAGAGTGATTAGATTGCATAAGATCTTTGACTCCAGATTTTGCTTAGAGATGATAGTATTGTAAAGTGTTTAAGTGGGAGGGAAAGAGTCTGCTGAAAACTTCTTGAGAAGGTTAACTGAGGAAGAAATAACTGACACAGACTAGCAGAGGTAAAAAAAAAGAGAGAGTATTTTATGTTATTAACAAAAGTCGATTTCTAAACATAGGGAATGAAACACAGAAGCAGGAAAGCAAATAGAATATCTGAACAAAAGGATTTCTGTTAAGTTAAAAAGTATGGATTAGTAAAAGTCATGTTCAGGCTATGGGAGGAAGCAATAGGACTGCACCATTTTACATTGAAGCCATTTTAAACTTCACAAAAAAATGTTAATTTTTTTGCCAATAATGTAATTTCTGCATGTGCAAAGAATTAGGAAAGTAGGTTATAGTAGTAAATGCTGCCAAAAATAATTTTATACTTAAAACAGCAGGATTACCCACTGTATCTAGTATCTGTGGATAGTTTTTCTTTTGCCTACTATGTATATTAACAGTGATTACAAGCAAATGCTGAGTAAATAGACAGCTATAAAAGACCTTTGAAGAAACGTGTAGTTGTATGACTCCCAAATATAAGATAAGTATATATTTTGCTTTACATTATTTCAAAGACTTCTTACACAGAATAACAACAACAACAACAACAACAACAACAATAATAATAATAATAATAAAGAACTCTCTAAAATACTTAATCTGTTGAATTGAAAATGACAGGATTGGAAGGATTATTTTTAATAGGAGAAAACATCTTTAGTTTTGTTGTCTACATGAGCTAGAGACAACAAATGGAGACCATTTACCTTCAGAGAAGTTATTCTTTCCAAACTATGGCTGTAACACTATAAAAATGGGGATTTTCTCAAAAGACGTCCAGGGTGAAAATGTCACGTAAAACGTACCTACAGGGTGATTCTAAGTAAACCTGAGGTACTGACTGAAGTTAGTAAAGTTTCTACACAAACCAACCTTTTCTGAAATGAAAATAAAAGTCAACATCAATACCAAATGAATGTTTATATATATTGTCAATGCCAATATATGCTTATATATGGATTACCTGTGATTGGTAGTAAAATTAATACTGGAATAAATTAAACTTCACAAAAGAAGCTCAGGGAAATATCACACATTTCATTTTCCAAAGGGAAATGCAGTTGTCTAAATACAGATGATTTTGTCTTTTTTTTTTTTTTTGTAACCTAATCCTATTATTTGAAAATTGAATAAATGTGTTTTTCAAGTCATTTTGCTTCATGGGCTTCCTGCTCAGTAGACTGTGAGTCCACCTAGGGGAGGTGCCTATTTCTCTCAAAATGTAATTCCTTAGTCTCATACATTTCACAGAACATTTATTTTAGTTTGCACTGATTTGTGGAGATAACAGGTACTGAAATGAGGCTTTCCATAGTGTTTAGTTTCTTCCTTTACTTGCTTTGTTTCTGTGTGGACAAGCCCAGGGTAGGTATGCTATTTTCTGGAAAGCAAATAGTTCCATTTACACATATACCTTCTACCCAGGTGCATGTCCATAGGCAGAGGCCGCCTCACACCCTACAATGACTTTACACAAAAATATGACAATATATAATATCTCCTCCTTCCTCCAGGTTCATCGGATTTAATACAGAAATACATACTTCCCTCACTTGCTATATAAAAACTCCCTGTCAGTGAATAAGGAAGTAAATGATAAATAAATTGAATATTTCCAAATCTGTCCAAGAATATGGCCTTATACTCAGTTACATAGAAATGTGTTTTTTTTTTAATGTGTAACACAGCCATGAATCTAGAACTGCCAAATGGATTCATTCACACCCCTCCTTGAAACCATTTAAGACGGTTCTATCCCTCTCTATAAAATTAGCAGAGCATGCAGAATTATTTTTCTTACACAAGAAATAACAATTTATGATTCCATTTAATAAAGAATGAATGATGTCCTCCATGGGTGAGTTCAGAACTTTTAGATACTTGTCTTCAACTTTGATTTTAAGGGCCCAATGAAATGTTAAAGGCAACATAAGCTTCCATAAACATAATTCAACCAGCTTGTGACAACAAAGGCAGAAGGGAGTATTTCAAACTCTTAGAAGTTGGTGTGCTTGGCACAGGCTAACTACACTTATATCCTATGGCTATTAGGCCTGGAAACTTTCTATGGAATATCCATTACTCATTCCCTCTGCTCTGAACACATAGCCTGTCAGAAAAATGGTGTGGGGAGGGGTTCAGAGGAAACCAAACTTAAAAAGCAGGAAAAGGCAGAGACAAGTAAATTCATTGAAGATTTACACCATGTTTTCAATGGCTTCCTTCATTTAATGTTCCCTGACTTTTTAAATTAGCAAATATACTTGACCCGGAGGGAAACACAGGGAGGAAAACAGAAGAACAAACAAACAAATAAACAAACAAACAAAGCCCTGCAAATCTCTGTGACTTGTACAATAGCTCTTATTTGGTCCTTGCATTTGAGTATCTGAATGAACTGTGGTCTGCTTTTCATTACTCTCCATCTGGAGCTGTTGCCTGCTTTGTTCAGCAATTTCTGGTCATTTTGGCCTGACGGTGACTGTTGTGTTTTATGTTGCCATATTTTACAGAATGAAAGCTGCCACAGCCACCACCCAAGAAAACAATCTTGAAAATGAGAGGTTATGTTGAAAGGGTTCTCCTTGACCCCTTCTGGAATAGAGAGTAAGCACGATTCTCTGGGCCTGCCTACTGTTTGTAACTTCAGGGTGTGAGTGGGATACAAGTAGGGAACAAAAGCCTTTCTTTCAGATACTAAGATAGGGTAAGCATCTAACATTGGGCTAATACATCAAGGTTCATTTGGATGCTTTTTCTTTTCATCTCCAAGGAGACTGGGGCATTTACTTCCTCACACCCCACTAAATACTAACTTGCATGTAAATATGCTGCTTGTGTAACAGCTCGTGAAAAATTGAACTCATATCATATCTTTAAAAGGAAAAATAAATAAATCCTGTCTTCCTAATATTTGGTTTTAATTGCATAGCCTTAGTCTGGAGGCAAAGTTGCAAATGATTCGGAAGGAAGTGTCTCAGAGAAGACCAAATCCAATTTGCATTCTCTAATGACAAGCTCCATGCTGTTAGTGATTTTGTTTGAAAAAGCCACCTCATCCTTTCCATCTCCTTCCTTGAGAAAGCCATGGTCAAGAAGAACTCAATTTCTGCACATTATGAAAAACAAAAACAAAAACAAAAACCATAGCATTCTCTCCCAATCCATTGCTATTATCATCTGACATTATTTTACAAAAAACAAAGAAACATATAGTCGTAGGCTACTAGTAATTCACAAAAAGAACTATCAAATATATATAACTGAAACCAGATCATTGTTTCCAAGAGTTGTTTTTTGTTTGTTTTCTTTGTTTGTTTTGCCTGAAAAGGCAACAAATTTGGAGAAACATAAAATAATAATCTATCACCCATATTCCCACCACCTTAAGACATTTTTTTTTTACCATTTCTAGTATTTCATACCACAGCTGACACCAGGTATTGTTGAGTGCTATCCATGTATACCTCATTTAATCATCAACTCAGGCCCTATTATTATCATCATTTTATAGATGGGGAATTGAGGCACCCAGCAAAGTTGAGTCATTTACCACAGGTGGCACAGCTACTAAGTGGAGAGGCGGTGTTCAAAGCAGGCCCTGGCTGCCCCACAGATATAAAGATAAGGAATACTTAGTCTCAAATATTTACTTAGCTCCATATTTATTTTGCACATTATTTTGTATTCCTCCATATTCATGTAACTTCCTATAATCAATATGTTCATAATGTGACATAGTTTAAGTCTTCTTTCCTATCATTGTAATGCTTGGATCAGTTGTATATGCTCCATAAGCTAGAATTGGGAGGTTGCCTATATTTGTCCCAAGATAGAGAATGAAAGAGGGCCAAGCACGTGCATATTTATACATTCTTTAAAAATCTGTTTGAATACGATATGTGGGACAACAGTCTCCTAGTAATTACTAGTATCAATAATATTCCCTTTATTGTTCTTTCAACACTGACCTTTTAAAAAGACTCTACCAATTTTAGATGATACCAGTGAAGACGGGTGAACCAGGCACACAGGAAGCAGCACTGGATGGCCTGCGTGAAATGACCTCAGCTTCCTGAGTGCATATAAGCTATCATTACTTTCATTTGCACACTCCCAATTGTTTCCTAACTCACCCTGAGGACACTGCTCCTTTGTAGCCCTCTCGACTTTTCTTTTTCCTTCTAATACCTCTTCTCCCAGTGGACTATAGTGAGGAGTCCTCCTTGCTCCTATGGCCATCTGGTTTCCCTCCTACCTACATCTCCAGTTTAGAATCCTTCATCACAAAATTTTATAACCAGTGAATCTTCATTTTCACTATGGTCTACAGATGCCCAGTATCATTGCTCACACCTTCTGGTTTACTTTCCCCAAAACTATGCCTGCTTCAATTCTTGGCGATTTCAATAAATATTTAGATGGTTGTTTCAACGTCTCGTTTATTCAGTTCTTTGAACTGCTCAACGATGTCACATCTTCCTCCCAACCTCAGAAATGTGCTCCCATGTTATCATTAACAACTATAAACAATTTTCCATAAATATAATTGCTGCCTCTTCCCAACTGCATGTAGTTTGTATGGGTGACCATTTCAAGGGCCAGAAAGGAATACTCTAAATAAGACTCAGAATACCATTAAGATAGTATTTTTCCTCAAACATGAAAGTGACAGTAGTATCTTTCTGACCAAGAGTGCTTAACTTTTAGGATACCCACCTCCACGTGCTTGATGAAGGTTGTAATTCAGAATCCCTACTGTTAACCCACAGACTCCAAATGCTGAGGCCAGAAAAGGCAACTGGAGACTTCTATCCATATTATGTATAATGACCATATATTAACTCCACCTTTTTCACACCACCCTCAAGGCAAAAGGTCTAACAGCCCTCTGCCCTCCCATGAAGTCATCTTTAGCTTCCCTTTTATTAAATGATCTTCCTAGGTGGTTCCATGGTTCCCCTCTTCCTTCCTTCCTTTCTCTATCCTTTTCCTCCCTCCCTCCCTCCCTCCTTCATCTCCTTCTGTATTTATTAGTGCTTATTATGAGACCAGGAGTCCCCAAACTACTTTTTAAATGCATATCACAATGAATAAAAATATTTTGTATCAGCAAACCCAAAATTTACATACTTATATGCATAAAACATATGTATTTGTAAAATTAACTAATATGTTCTACACCACACAGAGAAAGTTGATCTAAAAACAAAGAGAGATATATTCTAACATTTCCTTCTAGCATCCCCAGCTGAGAGTTTAGCATTGCTCTACAACACCTCACTTTGAAGATAAACTTTCAAGATTACACAGGTCCTGTCTTGAGTTTAAGCCTCCTTGGAGGAAGAGACAGAGAATGAGGGAAAAAGAATTAAATAAGTAGTTACAAGAAAATGTGGACAGGGGTGTTAGGAGTTTCCATTCTAGTTATGTGGGTCTGCTCAACTACATTCTGAAACTCTTTCTTTCAAACACAGACCTTTCCCATGCCCATCCATTCTGACTTGCCTTTATAAACTTTCTTCCCCCAAAAGGAATCTCCACCTCCTCCTCTCACAGTTTTGTATGTATATCTCCAATATAGATACCTCCGTTATACTTTCAGGTACTTTAGGCTGATACACTGACTCTAATAAGTATGTTACGATTCGTTTCTTCATTTTCTTGTTGGTTTCCTTTTCAAATTGAACTGTTAGATGACAGAAACCATATCTTACTATTTTTTGTCTTGTAGTACCTAAGCACCTAGCACATTTGTGACTTTACGGGAGACATGGAATGCTGTTTGTTTGTTTGTTTGTTTGTTTTTTAATTGCTGAATAGAACCTGAATACTGTCACCCAGATAGGCTGGGAAATATCTTCAGTGTATGAGTGCCTATTCCTAAAACATATGAACATTACATCTGTATGTGAAATAGGGGCAGTGTTTAGAATGATCGTGGCTCTACCATACTTCTGGTATTATAAGAAAGACTGGATTACAGGAACAACAAATAACATATGTTACAAGAAGCATTCCAATTTCCTAGTAAGAACTGAGTCATGCGAGAGAGACCATACAGATTTCACAAATAATATAAAATGCAACTCATGAAAGAGTATGGGATTCCCAGACATGAGGAGACATGAGTCACAGATATAGTCAAATAACTTCAGAAATGTTTGTAGGGGGGAAAAAAGCCTTAATAAGATACCAACTCAGATCCCGAGAGATGCTGACAGCAGAAGCTTAGACACAATGGGCCCACCAGTAAATTCATTCCTAGTCAACCAATGTCACTAAAGCTTTAAGGAACAGATAAATTAAAACGTGCTTTGCATGGGGAAGTTCGCCCCAGAGTTCCTCATTTTTATATAGGAAATCAATTTGCATCACTGATGATATCATTCAAATCAGACAACCCCAAGTTGTTAAGAGGTAATTTAGTTTTACGCTGAAGCAATTTGATACTTGTTCTGATTTGTGATTTTCATTTTGTTTGTTAATGAAAAAAATTAATGAACAATGTTACTAGAAATACGACTCATCAAAGCCTTGGCATTATTAAAGAGGTTTGCCATATTCTGTACATCGTGATCATTGTGCACCTGGTGTCTGGACTTCTGCCTTAAAGGAGACATCAATGGAACAGGCTAGGCAAGAGCCCAGGGTATAGATGCCCTTACACATACCTTTGCACTGATTTGTGTTTTTGTCCAGAATTGCCTTTGTGGATACAATTTTTCCATACCTGACAAAGAGAGAGAGAGAGAGAAATTCCACGTTATTATAGCCCAATGAAGACGCTTAAAATACCTTAAAGAACGTCGGTGCACACACAATTGAGCAGGAATAAACCAAGAAAACAAGCACTGTACTCCCATTTCACACCTGGATGATCACTTTTCACCAGTTCTTCTTTATAACTTGAGAATGTGCTTCCCTACGTAATCACTGGGTTGAGCCTTCAAAAATAAACCTGTCAGCCTGTCATAGGTGGCTGAAAGGGGGTTGTATGTGATTGTGATCAAAGTAAATCACACTGTGGATTGCTGGAGAAAAGCACAGACCTTGGCCCCAGCTTGAACAGGGCTTACATCCAGCTCTGGCACTCACCTAGCGTTGTAACACTGAGCAGTTCAACACAACTTCTCCAAACTGGTTTTTTTTTTTTTTCATCTGTAAAAATGAGAATTGTAATACTTCCCTTTCAGGATTTGGGAGAGGGTTATATTGAAAGATTAAGAGTTTCTAGCAGTGCTCCTAAGATAAATAGGATTTTTTTTGTTACTAAAAATATATAGTGTGAGTTGAGACTAAAGACTGAATTTTGAATTCTCAATACCTGCCACCATATGTAATAGGAGCTCAAAAAATGTTTGCTATAAACAAATGAATGATACAGGTAATCCAATGGTAGTTCATACAACAATGAAGTTTCTACCAAAAATACATATAAGCATATTCATTATCCTATCATCTCTTGCAGAAGACCTAGTTTAGGTTTCGTTTTTTAAAAGGTGGTTAATATGGAGAATGAAATTCAATCTCTTTAAGCCTGTTTCCTGAGGCATAAATGATAGAACCAAAGAAGATGGCTTCTAAAAGCCTGTCTTTCTTTAGGATTCTATGAAGGATGCTTCTCAATAATCATACTAACATGGAGAAGTTATAATGCAAATTTAAGCAACAAGTTTACTAACTACTCATTTTCATGTTCAAGATTTCAGCCATGTCACAAAATATTTGGCAAGTTTTCTTGTAATTCTGTGTTCCTAAGCAACTGTGAGAATATATGACAAATAGTAAATATCCCATGGAGTAATAAACTAGGTTCCCCCTCACCACTGTTTCTTTTGCATTTATAATCCCCTTATTAGGTCATTAACTCCTTGCAGTATTTTGGTGGTTATTTATTAATATTCTAATGTTGATAATGTCATTGTACTAGAAATGTCTTTGCCTCTTTTCTTTCCCCCAGATGTTTTGACCAAGGATGAATTGAGGGTCCTCTAGAAATTTACAGAATTAATTTCATTATGAAAGCAATACCACTGATAGCTTTGAAAATCATTCCAATAGGAGCCAACCTATTAACAGGTCATAATAGGAACTAGAATATACTTAGATGAAGGGGTCTGAGATAATTCCCACCAGTCACTTCCATGCTCGCGGTTAAAGTCAGCCAGACTGGCATGAAGCTGTCCAATAATGAACTGAATAGATACTGTCATCATAATCCTGACATTTCAGCTACCACTGCATTTTCTACACCACTACAACTATAACTCTATAGTTAACTAACTCAAAGAGAGCATGGCTGAGAGTATCTACTACTATTTTGTAGATATAGAAAGTATAGTCTACGAAATCAGTAATTTGATCAAAATCACATAATTTGTGAAAGGGAGGGAACTGAATATGGGATTCTTAAAATGGGTACAGTGCTTAAGTACTACATCATCTGCCTCCAAAACAGAGAAGCTACATATATCGACTTTTCTAGTTTAATCAACCTTCATGTTTTTGAGAATTCGGGTATTAGACCCCAAGGCAATAGTGGTTAATACGTTGTGGCGACAAACCGCCAAGGCTCACATCGCAGTCCAGCCTGGGTATATCTGATTGGCTAAGTAAGCCTTAGGTGTGCTTTGTATCATTTCTCTATAATTCTATAAATCCATTTATTTAAACATTCATTTAGACTATTATGTAAAATTATGTACATCTACGTATAAATATATAAAATGATTACAATAGTATCTAGGGTTGTTTTCAGGGTTAGGTAAGGTTTACTTAAATGAGGATAACGGTGGCTGGTACAGAATAAGTACTCATTAAATATTAGCTCTTCTTGCAATTATTTCCTCCCTGTTATCTGCTACATAAAAATGTCTCTAGTCCTTGGCATTCTCTGATGTTGATAAGAAATGGAAAGGGTTAAAATTCTGTCCCAAATGACAGCTTAAAATATTACTATGTAGGGGCGCCTGGGTGGCGCAGTCGGTTAAGCGTCTGACTTCAGCCAGGTCACGATCTCGCGGTCTGTGAGTTCGAGCCCTGCGTCGGGCTCTGGGCTGATGGCTCAGAGCCTGGAGCCTGTTTCCGATTCTGTGTCTCCCTCTCTCTCTGCCCCTCCCCCATTCATGCTCTCTCTCTGTCCCAAAAATAAATAAACGTTAAAAAAAAAAATTAAAAAAAAAAACAAAAAACATTACTATGTAGACTGTCAAAATCTTACACTAAGAAATTTGGCAGGTAAAATTATTTACTAAAAAGGTAATTTACATTTACCCTTTATATTGTTATTTTTAACGTTAGGGATGACATTACTATGTTCTCACTGTACTTAACCATACAAATACCCCTACAGGTTTAAAGCTTTTGTATGTTTGATATGTATTCCTGAAATGTCTATTACTTCAAGTCTATTATGTTTTTTAAAGTTTATTTATTTATTTTGAGAGAGAAAGAGAGCAAGTGAAGTGCAGAGAGGGAAAGAAAGAATCCCAAGCAGGCTCCGCACCATCAGCACAGAGCCCGACTCGGGGCTCGATCTCACAAACCATGAGATCATGACCTGAGCTGAGATCAAGAGTCAGGTACTTAACTGACTGAGTCACCCAGGCACCCCACGCCTATTATTATGCGAGCCCGCTTCCTCCAAAATTCCTCATCTTCCAACTGACCACCCTCCCCCTACCCCCCAACCACCAACCAACACAGTCTCTCCTTCAAGTTGTATTTCAGCCCAAGAATTTCTCTTTTGGGAAAATAACCAGTAAAATAGTGTCATATTTGAACTGTCTTTCAGTCCACAAGGGTTCAAGGTATCTATAACTGCACCTACTAATGACAATAATGCTCGCTAAACTTAGGCTATTCGGGCAAGCAAACATTTGCAAGATTACACGTATCTTTGTGTAGAAAACAAAAAGGGAGAAGAAAGGGAACATTTGCTGAAACTTTGTTTCCACACAAAGCACCATTAATACAGTATGGAAGAAGTAAAAACCAGAGGAAGAAAAAGAATTTAGAACATTTATAACCATCTCACATCAGGCACACAAACCCTTAAGACAAAAATACTTCTTAATTGGTTTCTAAAGCTACTCCTGAAAATTTTATATATAAAGTACCTTCCAAATTAAAATTTAGCTCTCTCTTTTAAAAAGGAAATTAAAAATTACTGTATCTCATAGTGAATTACATCTCCCAATGGGACTTTTAGCCTATGGTGTGCATACTGTCCTAGTATAACAATATTACTTGGATGTCTTTCTTTTCCTTCATTAAATGTAGAATATGTAAAAAAAAAAAAAAAAGCTATCTTTTTTTACAACCAAGAAGGAAAAGAAAAAGAAAAGAAATTATTTCTCATGGAAAGCATCTGTGAGTATTTAAAAAAAAAATTAATGTTTATTTTTGAGAGAGTGTGTGTCAGCAGGGGAGGGGCAGAGAGAGAGGGAGACACAGAATCCGAAGCGGGCTCCAGGCTCTGAGCTGTCAGCACAGAACCCTATGTGGGGCTTGAACTCACGAACTGCGAGATCATGACTTGAGCCGAAGTCAGACGCTTAACCGAATGAGCCGCCCAGGCGCCCCTAAAGCAACATTTTCCTAAAACAAAATTTTATGTCCCAGTATGCATTATAATATTACTGTAAACGCAAAGTCACACACACACACACACACACACACACACACACACACACATCAAAAAGCAAATTACGCTATTTCTTGATTTCCCTATTCCTAATTATGCTCCAGGCGAGGCTTTCAATAGTGCCAAATCTCGAAACAATAGGACACAACTGAGCATATCTGACTCAGCCACTAACCTGAATAGAGCTAAAGGAATGTAATTCCTTGGCTCAGTTACAGTATTCTGCATTAACAATTATTTCACAAAGCTGGGATATGCTTTAAACAACAAGAGAAGGTATTTAATGGGCCATTGGTTCCAGTTCGTGTTTGAACTCTCACGATGACAAACAGGTACTTTCTGCATGACTGGTGCTGTATTCTCCATGCTCTGCAAAGTCAACATCTGATGGAGGTAAATAAAGTGTAGACATTTTTTTTAAGACCCAAACCACCGTAAACAGAAAAGCCACCAATGTACTATACCTGTGAAGAATTCTATTCAACTTTTCTTCCTGATCTTTTGTCAAAGTAACTAATGGACTACAGTAAAAACTGCTGTATAGACTAATGATACATTTTTACACACTCTGAAGAAAAAGACCTATGTCTGCGGCAAAAGGTATTTCCAAAAGTAAATTATTTCATTTATTTCCTCTTCCTCTTCTTTGGGTTTAGAGAAGACTGTTAGTATTCATAAAGTCTTTCTTTATGACATCCCTGAGTAGAAAGCAGAATCTGGTATACAGAGAAAAATATTATTTAGCTAGAATTATTATAAAAATTTTAATTTGTAAAATTAAGTTATTTTTTAAATATAAATTCTATTTTTAAAATATAAAGGAATTATATCTCTAGGAAGAGGCTATTTCAAGAAGATGCCTGGAAATAGACAGCTGAGCACTGACACAATGTGCCTTCTGGCTCCAGAAGCTTTCAGACAAATCCGATCCATTTTTCCATGCTTTCATTTCATACAGCTAGAAGAGATACAAGATTATCCACAGTCAACTTCCTCCAGGGGGTTCAACTTCTTGAGGGAAGCACATAAACGAAGTGAGCACATTCAGTATCTTCTCTTGGCCAATGTGTGAAGCCCCTAATTCACGGTGCTAGGATGCTTTTGGACATAAGATATGTGACTCCATACAATAATATCTGCATATTCAACAGCTATCGTGAGTGCCCACACATTCTCCAAATCCAGCCATGTCCCAAGGAACATGTTCTTTCTATTCTAAGAGGACTCTGTAATTACAAACAGTAGTCATTCCACAGTAACTGTCCCCTGATTGTATTTTATGTATTCATAACTGAGTGTTATGTATTTATGTATGTGTTGTCTATTAACTCACTTTTACTATAGCTTGTCAACTCAAGTTTTACATTTAATTTTTTAAAGAATACTCAATTCTTTCTGGCATCTACTCTTATTCTTAAACAGCATTTGGGTCAAACTATTTGTTGATACACTTGATTATTCCACAGGCAACCCTAATTTGAACTAATAGCATTTTTTATTTTCCAAAGTTGAAAAGAAAATAGAGCTATTATGGGTCTACTCTTCGTGCATTATGAAGACATCAAATTGGTGGTATCTTTCTATAAAGAATTTATTTTTAAATCCTTTTGCTGAATCACCCACTGTGTATATTAATTCAAAAAAATACAGGCAAAGACTGAAAATAGAGTCTCCACAGTCAATTAACTCCCAGCTAACTCATTTTTCACATGCCTTCTGTATTGATACCAGACTCGAAAAAGGTACTGCATTTATTTAATGGATGAAACATTATCCTTTCAGAAAATGTGGCTGTTTGTCTACTTCTTGATGGTTCATTATTTGGCATTTAGGGATGCTAATGGAGTATATCTATGGCTTTAGGGATCCAGGAGGAATGTGGTGGGGCTATGCATTTGATGGGCCACGTCAACCAGGTTTCATCTACAAAAGAAGTCCACAACTCACTAATATTCTGAAGCCTTAGAAAGCTCAATCTACCATCGAGAGGCCAATGCCAGCAATAACTGAGTTAGGCTGAACTATGTCCCCTCAAAACTCATGTGTTGAAGTCTTAACCCCCAGTACCACAGAATGTAACCCGCATTTAGACAGAGAGCCTTTAAAGATATAATTAAGGCAAAGCAAGGTCATTTGGGTATCCTATGACTGGTATCCTCATAGATTAGGACAAAGATAGGCACAAAGGAGAGACCACGTGAGGACAAAGGGAAAAGATGGCCATTTGTAAGCCAAAGGAGAGAGCCTTGAAAGAAACAACCCACCAACATCTGGATCTCCTACTTCTCACTTCCAGAATTGAGAAAACAAATTTCTGTCGTTTAAGCCACGCAGTGTGTAGTATTTTGTTACGGTAGCCCCAGAAAATTTATATAATAATGTCTTCTCCAAACCCTGGAAAGCTTTGGAAAAGGCTTGAAATGAGAATATTTAGACCACTCTACTCCTTTAAAATCCTTTGCTCAATGATTTTGTAGTTGGTCCCTCCAAGCCCTAACCTAACACTTCCAAACTCTTTGTCACCCAACATACGTGTGGATAACAGAGGCCAAGAAGTATCCCAGCATCAGCTAGTGCAGGGAACTAATAATCTAGAACCCGGTTCTTGGTCTTGTAGTCTGGGCATTCTTCTCCTCCCCTCCCTTCCCCAACCCAGAGATAATAAAATTCCTGCTTGAATCATGGATCTATACCAAGGAGATTTCACAAGTCCATTGTGCAAACTAAAACGTCATTTATTAACTAATAACTTGAGAATAACACATTACAAAGAACACAAAATAAGACTTTCTAGCTGGGAAAACTGAAGAAAACTTCTCAGAGGAGGAAGTGTTTAAAGAAAGGGCAATGCTTTGGCAATCAAGCTTTTTATACTTCTTAGGGATAATAAAAGCAATTCTAAAAAAAGAGTTTTAATTTCTACATCATTGTATTATTTAGTAAATTACTATTTTCACACTACAAACAGTTTCACCAAAATTCTATGGCTACAACACTACATTTACAATCTGACCGACTCTAACACAATGGTCCTAAAGGAAGGTTAACATGCACCAGAGTTTCTTGGAGGGCTTATTAACACAGACACTGCTGGCACTACTCCCCAAAATACTGATTCAGTAGGTACAAGATGGGTCTAAAGAATCCGCATTTCTAACAATCCCAGGTGACGCCAGGTGATGCCAATACAACTAGACAGTCTTTTGAAAACCACCACTTCAAGAGAATGGCACACTAACAGCAAAGCACGTGTGGTTTATTCTCTGCAAGACTCCAGAGACTAAGGGAGCTTTCTGCAGACATGGAAAATGACTTTCAAAACTGCAAACATTTGCTTTTGATAAAATGATAGCCCATGTTTAAAAGACAGAACAAAATTTTTTCAGAGTTTTTGCTTATATACATATATATATGTAATATATATATATACACACATGTATATATACGTATAATACACACACACACACACACACACACACACACACACATATATATTTGGAATTTTTTCAGGTACTTTTTAGAAAGAAGGTCCAAAGAAAACACATGGGAAATGTCTATGTTAACTCTCTTCCTTCACCTAAAATAACTAGTGGCTAATCAGTAGTTTGATTGAATTACAGTGCTAATTTAGTAAGAGAACTGGCAGATAATGATTAGAACTGTTTAGTGCTTTTGCTCATTAATTACAAATGGTTGTAAACCCAGAAAAGATTTACCAGACCAACAATGAATACTTTCAAATTCTAAAATAAAACAAAACAAAATCATTAAGCTCCTGGTTCTCAGAGTTAGTAACTCTTGCGCAATGCTTCAGATGACATATTTACATTAAATATTTAGGGTATATACCCTACCTTCTTGGTGAAAACTTGTGAAAAAGTGGTTTCGATGCAAGCAGGATGGAAATGACATCTTTTGGGTACTTTCGGCAACCGATCATAGCACATTTCAGCGTGTTTAACATCCTTTAACATTTGGTCTGCTAATGTGGAAAGACAATGGGCTTTTGTCTAATTAATACGGACTTGAATATGAACTCCACCACCCATATGATGTGGAAAAATTGCTCAATGGTTCTGCCCCTCAGTTTTCCTGATCTGTATAACGCAGTCACTAATACCTGCTTTGAATAGTGACTGTAAAGGTGAAATAAAGTAGTATTAACATTCCTAGTACAATGTGTGCATGTTGACATTCCTTCTGTTCCCTTACTAAATCCTGCTTTCTGCTTTGTTACCTACATACTTACTGTATAGCATAAAAACGATAACTTGGATAACATCTCTCTGGGTGTTTTGTGTGCTTTTGTTGTTGATTCAAGGGAAGGAACTCTATGCCACATGTGGGGCACAAATTCAGGACCCTGTAATCAAGAGTCACATGCTGTACTGACCAAGCCATCCAGGTGCCCCTTGGATACTCTCTCTTGACTCTTTGGAAGCCAACATGGTCAGGTTAAATGCTTGCTGAAGCCCCCTTAGGAAGCACATGTGTTAGCATTCATATGGCTTGTCATTTATATTCTGAGTCAATTCACAATTTCTTCTTCACTTGCTCATTCTCCTCCTGGCAATACCTAATGACTTGCTTCACCCACACTCCAGTCCCAGCCGTGTCAATGCTGCCTCCATTACCTCCTCAAAGGCTTTGCCTTCTTTTTTTTTTTTTTTTTTTTTTTTTTTTTTTTATGAAATTTATTGACAAATTGGTTTCCATACAACACCCAGTGCTCATCCCAAAAGGTGCCCTCCTCAATACCCATCACCCACCCTCCCCTCCCTCCCACCCTCCATCAACCCTCAGTTCTCGGTTTTTAACAGTCTCTTATGCTTTGGCTGTCTCCCACTCTAACCTCTTTTTTTTTTTTTTTCCTTCCCCTCCCCCATGGGTTCCTGGTAAGTTTCTCAGGATCCACATAAGAGTGAAACCATATGGTATCTGTCTTTCTCTGTATGGCTTATTTCACTTAGCATCACTCAGGTATCACCTCACGCCAGTCAGAGTGGCCAAAATGAACAAATCAGGAGACTATAGATGCTGGAGAGGATGTGGAGAAACGGGAACCCTCTTGCACTGTTGGTGGGAATGCAAATTGGTGCAGCCACTCTGGAAAGCAGTGTGGAGGTTCCTCAGAAAATTAAAAATAGACCTACCCTATGACCCAGCAATAGCACTGCTAGGAATTTATCCAAGGGATACAGGAGTACTGATGCATAGGGCCACTTGTACCCCAATGTTCATAGCAGCACTCTCAACAATAGCCAAATTATGGAAAGAGCCTAAATGTCCATCAACTGATGAATGGATAAAGAAATTGTGGTTTATATACACAATGGAATATTACGTGGCAATGAGAAAAAATGAAATATGGCCTTTTGTAGCAACGTGGATGGAACTGGAGAGTGTGATGCTAAAGGCTTTGCCTTCTAACCTTCCCACCATTGTACTTAGTCTACCACCCCTTAACCTTGGCATTCCCTGCCTGTCACTGCTGTTAGCTCCTAGTTTGTTCATGTGCAGTTGACTGTGAACAATACTCCACTCCTTGTGCTATTTTGTCTTCAAGAACTCAATCCAAGTCGCAAGGTCTTCTCTACGTGGTTTTTAGATTTGAGATTTTTTTTTTTAATTTTTTTTAACGTTTATTTATTTTTGAGACAGAGACAGAGCACGAACAGGGGAGGGGTAGAGAGAGAGGGAGACACAGAATCCGAAACAGGCTCCAGGCTCCGAGCTGTCAACACAGAGCCCGACGCGGGGCTCGAACTCACAGACCGCGAGATCATGACCTGAGCCGAAGTCGGACGCCCAACCGACCAAGCCACCCAGGCGCCCCAGATTTGAGATTTTAAATACCTCCTTTATCAGAACAAAAGCCGTCTTGTCAGGAATTTGGGGGTTCCCCTTTAAAACCTCTCTTGGGGTGCCTGGGTGGCTCAGTCGGTTGGGCGTCTGACTTCGGCTCAGGTCATGATCTCGCAGTCCGAGAGTTCGAGCCCCGCGTCGGGCTCTGTGCTGACAGCTCGGAGCCTGGAGCCTGTTTCAGATTCTGTGTCTCCCTCTCTCTGACCCTCCCCCGTTCATGCTCTGTCTTGCTCTGTCTCTCTGTATCAAAAATAAATAAACGTTAAAAAAAATTTTTTTAAGTAAGTAAATAAATAAATAAATAAACAAATAAATATAAATAAAACCTCTCTAATTTTCATCCTGATGTGTTCTATCTGGTTGACACTCATTTCTGTAGCACCTTCAATGGGTCAGCCCCTGTTCTGAGCTCTTTAGATATATCCACTCTTGTCAATCATCACTACAGCCTCATGAGAGAGACTCTACCACTACCTATGGTTTATAGATGAGGACACAGAGACAGAGACACCTAAGTAACTTCTCCAAGGTCACATGACTAAGAAGCAGCAAAAGCAGAATCAAATCCCAGGCAGCCTGATGTCAGAGCACACAGTCTGCCAACAATTTAATCTGCTGTCTCTCAGTTCCAGTGCTTCCTATCCTCTCTCAAGATAGCCTCACTCCTCCTGTTCTCTCCTCCAACTCCCATTCATCCCTGCCACACCTTTCTCTGGCCTGTTTCCCTATATATCACCTATGTTTTTCTGAAACTTAACCTTCTTCCAGAGCCAAGGCTCTTTCCCCTCTGCCTTCCCTTGAACATTTGCAGATCCTCTCCCTTCTACATAGAGGCTATAATCAGGTTTCTCTCTTTGCATTTCTTGCCAGACTTTTCTGAAATGATTGCTCTGCTCATGCTACCTCTTTCTGTTAATTATCTAATTTTTTTTTTTTTACTTAACTCCTAAATACTGGCTTTTATCTACTGAGACAGAACTTTGAAAACTAACTAGTAACTTCTTAATAAATAAAATTACTGTTATCATCATCCTTGACTTCTCACTATCATTTAGCTTTTTTGTGGGGGGGGGGCAGATATAATTTAGCCCTCTTAAATACCTTCCTCTTGAAATATTCTTTTCTTGGGTCCAATGCATTACATTGACATGGTTCTTATCTTCCTTTCTTGCAGACAGTTATCCCTTGATTTACCTTCTTCACTTTCTCCTTCTCCCACTCCACGTTCCTAAAAGTGGGTGTACCTCATGCTTACCCCTCAGCCTACTTGTATTTTGGTGCTACAGTATATGCTACGCGGTAATTCTCAAAAATAGCATGCATCAGAAGAGTCTGTATGGCTTCTTATAACTCTGGGCCCCAACCTCAGAGTTTCCAATTCAGCTTCTCTGGAATTGTGTGCGATCAGGCACAAGAATTTGAATGTCTTAACACTGAAACCTCAGCAGAGACTCTCCAATTAGAGCCATTTGATTTTCCCCGTTGGGTGTTAAATGGTCATCTCAAATGACACAACATATTCTGTTTTCTCCCTACTCTGAAAACATTTCTAGGGAAGAAGCCAGCGAGGTAGCAAACTGTTCACAGGGTAGAGATTACAAAGAACTGGAGATCTCCAGCCCAGGATGAAGGAGCATCTGTTTTTCATCTGCAGCCATTGTTACCATGAAGGAGTATGATCCTGATGCTGCTAAGCTTCCTGATTTTTTTCGAAAGAAACCTGGATTTTCTAGCAAAATTTTTCAAAGTTTAAGCCTCAGCGTTTTTGTAGAAACAATGTGAAAGCCAAATAAAACCACTCTTGTAGACAGACTTGAACTTGTAGACCGTCACTTTGTGATGTTAGCACCAATGTCTTCCAGCCTCTCCTCTCTCTGAATAACATAGGCCCTTCAAGGGTAAACTGCACGTTCTGACTTTCTGGTCTACTGGCTGTTTTTCCCAAATCTGAATAGTTGTGCTTACAGCCAGCATATAATCACATCATCATCATCATCATCATCATCATCATCATCACCTCCACCATTATTTATTATTACTATTATTTTACTGTTGTGTGACATAATCTTCTTGTTCTCTATGAGGTTGTCTCTTTAACCAGACCTTGATTTTTCAGGGGTCAGGCTTCTCTGATCGTCTTCAAAATACCCAGTGTAGAGCTTGATGCCTAACAATCCTCTCTGAAAAATCTGTTGATTTTTAAGTCACTTTTACGGTTCTGCCAGTGTTTTTCTACATCAGAAACACCAATGAATGACGGGACTACCCTTATACACAAACACGTATGTTTCTACCATCAGTTGAGCACCTGCTACATGCCAGCCACTACACAGAATATATTAGCTATTTTATTCCGAATTCTCACAACTACCTAAGAAGTCAATATTAGTATTCTGATTTTTTAAAGATGAAAAGAGAAGGTAGATGTATTAAGCTACCTGCTCAAGCAGACACAGCTATTGAATTATACTGATTACATTTAAATTCAGGTGCATTTGGCTATAAAACCCTTACTCTTTCCTTGATATCGCCTGGATACGAGTCGGTCCTCTGGCCTGCCAAAGGGCCACAAAAAGATTTTTAAGTCTTCTGCAGATGTTGGACATGATTAGTCCCCTGAATGGCAGAAGAATGACCCACATTCACTGGAGATAGTATAGCTGGACATTCTTCATTGATTGTTAAAACTCATTTCCAAAGAAACCTATTCCTTAAAGAAGCTTGTGACTTCACAGCATGTAGAATGTTCTAGTAGGACTGTGAATCTAGTATCAACTGAATGCACAATGAAAAACAGCATCACAGCAAAATTTTGCTGTTTGGGAAAGATATCGAACCTCAGATTCTGAAAATTCTGGCATTATCTATGCCCTCAATAGTATAAGAGAAAACCGTATCAGATGTGCAGCATACGTAACCATTTTGAGGGCCATATTTCAGAAGTAGTGGAGTTGAGCTGTTGAGAGCACACTCTTGGTTTCCGCGGTATCCCCTGGTACCAAAGAATGTAATCAGGTTCTCAGAGAAATTTTGTGATGGTGCTGATTGCTATTAAAGTAGTAATTCCCAATCCTGCCATTGTCACTTAGCTTCATTCTAATTCCCTCTTAGATTTTCTGTGTCACTACCCTCACCCTCCTCATCGCAACTTGTGTGACATCTTTCTTTTGCCTATTCTCTCTTCCCGAAACAGCTAATTTCAATTTTGGTTATAATCCAACAGACATTGAGCATATTCATATTAGCCAGTGCACTCTATCAGCAATTGTGTTGATGACAAAAATACAAAATGCATTGTATTGTTCTACACTGTAACTCATCCTGTCCTGATATTGAGGATGAGTTACTCATGGGTAGAGAATAGGTCTTACTCATTTTCTATCCCTGGCCTTACACACAGAACTCACTCACTAAGTGTTTGGTAGATGAGTAAACAAATGACTGAATACTGCAGATCCATCATCAGATAAGACAGTCAGGATGGCAATGGGAATCAAGTTTATCTGGGCAGAGATATATCTCCCACTTCTCACGTAGCAAAGTATATATCCAACTGATGATGCTACATCACGTTTTATATCTTATGTTCAGCACATTCACTGCCTCTCATTCAAAAAGAGAGTGGGCTGTAACATCACTCAGGAGCCAAACTAAGACCTAGTTTTAAAGTCTTTACTGTAAAGTGTTTTATGGCACTATATTATTTGAAATCTACAAAGAGACCCGAAGAAGAAAGTGACATAAAATACTGAGAGACAAATTTCATATAGTACAGCAGCTGCTGTAAGGTTTTAATGGATACACAGCTTTTACTCTTGGAATGAGGAAGTGCCTAATACAGGGGACTCCATAGCAGTTCCCAGGGAGATTTGTCTGTAGAAGAATGATGGTCTTGAGCTGTCTGTGGAATCTTTCTGAGCTTCATCACTTTCAAAAATGCATTTCTGTGATTAAGTAATACAAGATTGCCACTGAGTCATTTAAAAAAAATCAGAACTCACAATGGACAAATGGACAAAACCATACAATGTAGAAAGAAGTGGGGCGAGGAAGGTAATTTTTTTTAAAGCTCACAAATGCACAAAGCAGAAAAGATGAGAATCAAGCCCAACTTTCAAGTAATTCTCTTATCCTTAATTCTAAACACTTATCAAACAAAATACCCAAGTGGATAGGAACACAGCCTTTTCTTTTTTTGTCAACACATCCATCTCTGCATTAAGTTGTGAGAAGTATATTGGACTAAGCGGCTCTGTCACTCTCCAAGATTCAGACTCTGTGGATCAATAGCAGGAAGCCCACTGTCCAATGGATATTCAAATAATTGATAACATAAATCAGTGGTGCTGTCCAATTACCTATGAGAGGATTATGTGCCTTATAGATTCTCTGTATTATCCATAGCACTTTTTAAATTATATGTAATATACATCTAACTAGCACATCAGGTGAGTGGGAAGACGTAATAAAAGAATGCATGCTAAGCCTTTTATCTTAGTGAAAAGCTTACAGTAGATATTCAAAAACAGTACTTGCTGGGTGATGATGAATCTCTCAATTATTTAACGGTCAGAAAATTCAGACTGATGTATAAATAGATTCCAAAAAAACATAATTAAGAAAGTGAGTAGATGGCAAACTTTGTTTAATTCAGTGACTTCTGGTTCATTTGTCGTAACCCTTCTCTTACTGCAAATGTACAGACACACAGCCCTGAGTGCCTGCCTTTCATTCCACTGGGGAAATGTTTTGCATGAGAAAGAACACACCTATGGCACTTGAGAAGGTCATGGGCTAAAGGGAAAACACAAAAAAAATCAGCTATTCGTCATATGAGCAATGGTTACAGATGTGTATTACATAATAAGAATTCGCCTAGATGTATATATACAGACAAGATGTGATATATTCTGCTCAGAAGGTGGCCGCCTCTTCACTTGCCTTAAAGTTAACTACTGGTAAGCCAAAGTAAAAGTCGATACATTTAGATGGCATGTATTTTTCATATGCATGAGAATATAATTGGTTCCACTTTTCTTAACACTAAATGTAATGAAAAGCCACATTTCACGCTCGTAAACCTGAAATTCTATTAATAGTCTTCAGCCCACACCTCACCTGAGTACTGACATTTTAATAAGTTGATTATTTTCTCCATTTTAGAGGGAATATATCTCATAAAGTCAGATTTGGAAAATGTAGGAAAAAAATAGAAAGATGGAAATTATTCATTATTTCAACACACAAACACTCTATTTGTTAATATCCTTTTCTATATACATTTGTTCTGATTTATGTGTTTCATATAACCAATCAACTTATATAATCTTATACTTGGCACTAAGACTTTTAAGGACTTTCTATATGATTTTTAAGAATAAACAATGTATTTAACATAAAAATCCTTTCACTACTGTTAGAAAATGTTAACCACATCAGACACACACAAACAAGCAGGCATGAAAACTAGTGGTGATCCTCACTGGGTGGTTTGTCATTTATATACTTAAAAAGGAATCTTTATTATCACCAACTCATCCATTAATTATCTTATTTCTTTAGTGACTAGTTACCAAGTACCAAAGAATACCCTCAGGAATGTAAAGGTGACAGCTCATTTACTGCATTTCTACTCTCTTGGTTTTGTTTCAAGTATAAGTATCATCATTCCAATGTATGTTCGCATAATGAGAAACTTTGAAAGAATGAAGGTGTGGGCAGCTGACAGCTACTAACGAAAACGTCTATCGGCTATTGTAGAATTAGTATTGCTACAGGTATCTTTTGAGCTAACATTCACTGTTCCCTCCTAGAAATTGCATGTTTCTCCAAAAAATAGCATTAGAAAGCACAGAGAACTGTGTTTTGCATACGTGTGTGTATAGAGGGGTCCCTTTCTACAGCCTCAACAGTGAGGTCACATAGAAGGATGTAATCTTGTTTGAGATATCAGTAGTATTTCTATTTAAAGTTGGTGATACACTGAGAGTTCATTCACTGCACATAAGTCACATGTCTTTGAAAGGTGCAGAGGAATCTTTGACACTGTCGAACTTCAAATTCCTATTACATGGCAGCTGAGTATTTTGAAGAATTTACTACAAATTACATTTTAAAACACAAGCAGACATTTTAAAAACTGAAAATACACATCATTTTCGACATCATTTTCCATATTGTACTCAAAGATTTAAGTTTGGGAGAGCCTGGGTGGCTCAGCTGGTTAAGCGTCGGACTTCAGCTCGGGTCATGATCTCACAGTTCGTGAGTTATAGCCCCGCAGTCAGGTTCTGTGCTGACAGCTTGGAGCCTGGAGCCTGCTTCGGATTCTGTTGTCTCCCTCCCTCTATGCCCCTCCCCTACCTGTGCTCTGTCTCTCTCTCTCTCAAAAATAAAAAAATAAACATTATATAAAAAAAAATTTGTGGGGGCGCCTGGGTGGCGCAGTCGGTTAAGCGTCCGACTTCAGCCAGGTCACGATCTCGCAGTCCATGAGTTCGAGCCCGGCGTCGGGCTCTGGGCTGATGGCTCAGAGCCTGGAGCCTGTTTCCGATTCTGTGTCTCCCTCTCTCTCTGTCCCTCCCCCGTTCATGCTCTGTCTCTCTCTGTCCCAAAAATAAATAAACGTTGAAAAAAAATATTTAAAAAAAAAATTTGTGGTTAGTCATGGATTATTTTTTTTTAGATTTTAGTGTTTATATCCATATACTGTCTTGCTTTGTGTTACATTTGTTACAGTTCATAATACTGAGTTTATTATAATTCAAATTAAAAGTAAATTATATATACATAATTATATATATTATATAATAATATATAATAATTATAATTATATATATAATATAATATAATATATTTTAATTATATATCATTTAAAATAGATGTGATTGTTATATGTTATGTATAACATATATGTGTATATGTATATACATATGTATATACATATATATGTATATATATGTATATGTTATGTTATATGCTAACTTAGGTAAATATATTAATAAGTATATGAATGAATATTGAATATGTGAAAGATGATTTATAACATGTAAACATGCCTGCTTGTTTGTGTGTGTCTGATGTGGTTAACATTTTCTAACAGTAGTGAAAGGATTTTTATGTTAAATACATTGTTTATTCTTAAAAATCATATAGAAAGTCCTTAAAAGTCTTAGTGCCGAGTATAAGATTATATAAGTTGATTGGTTATATGAAACACATAACATATATGTTATGTTATATGTTAACTTAGGTAAATATATTAATAAGTATATGAATGAATAGTGAATATGTGAAAGATGATTTATAACGTAAAAGATGTAAATGTTTTTTAGATGAATATAAATCATGGGATTAAGAAATTAATTATTATCTCATTTATTTGTTCATTTTTAATTTAAATCCAAGTTAGTTAACATGTGTATAATAACGATTTCAGGAATAGAATTTAATGATTTATCACTGACATTTAACACCGAGCACTCATCCTAACAAGGGCCCTCCTTAATGCCCATCGCCCATTTAGCCCATCTCCCGACCCAACACCCCATCAGCAACCCTCAGTTTGTTCTCTGTATTTAAGAGTCCCTTAAGGTTGGTTTCCCTCTCTGTTTGTATACTATTTTTGCTTCCCTTCCCCTATGTTCATCTGCTTTGTTTCTCAAATTGCACGAGTGAAATCACATATGTGTCTTTCTCTGACTTATTTTCCTTAGCACAATATGATCTAGTTCCATCCATGTTGTTGCAAATGAATTGTTGCAAAAAGAATTTCATTCTTTTTGATGACTAATATTCCATTGTATATTTAAGAAATTATTAGGGGGACCAGGGTGGTTCAGCTGATTAAGTGTCTGACTCTCAGTTTCTGCTCAGGTCATGATCTCATGGTTTTGTGAGTTCAAGTTCCATGTCGGGCTCTGCACTGACAGTGTAGAGCCTGCTTGAGATCCTCTTTTCTCCCTCTCTATCCTCCCTGCTGCTCACGCTGTCTCTGTCTCTGTCAAAACATAAACTTAAAAAAAATTTTTTTAAGAAATCATTAGTTGTAATTGTGAAAACTCTTGCTTGCCTCTCTCTAGCCCCATTTTCTACACTTTCCTTCATAGATATCCCTACTGTATATTCTGTGATAAAATATCCCTTGCTTTCCTCTATTGTTTTAACATACACATATCATGTATATCATTTAGTTTTGTTCATGTTAGAACTTTACTTAAATGAATCATAGTTCACATATATTACTTCAACTTGCTTATTTTCACTTAACATTTTCTTTTTTTTTTCTTTGAGAGAGAGGGAGGGGAGAGAGACAGACAGACATAGAATCTGAAGCAGGCTCCAGGCTCTGAGCTGTCAGCACAGAGCCTGACGCGGGGCTCGAACCCATGAACTGATCTGAGTTGAAGTCGATGCTTAATCGACTGAGGCTCCCAGGGGCCCCAACATTTTCCTTTCTTTTTCTCACTTAACATTTTAAATTATTAATTTAACTATGTTGTTGCAAGGGACTGTGATTCTTTTGTTTTCACTAGGTTACAGTGTTCCTTTGAATAAATAGGTAATAATTTGTTTATCAGAGGCCCTGTCCATTTTCGCTTAGGCTTATCTATACACATCTTTTTATGTTTGCCATTAAAAACACTGCTGTTATTAGTGGTTTCACATCTATTTCCTGGTGCGAACATGCAGCAGTTTTGTGAGGCTCTATGCTCAGGAGGGGGATTGCAGTGACATGCAGAATACATGTTGTTTCCCAAAAGTGTGTATCACCAGAACAGTAGGTTCTTCACAATCTTACCAACATTTAATGGTGTAGACTTCTGTAACATTTCCTAAACAAGTGAGAAAATATTATCACTCTTTGTAAGATTTCCAAATTTTACGGGTTACTAAACAATGCATTAATGAAACTTGATGGGAAAATGTAAATTAGGCAAAATTTCCAGGCATACCTTTTCCACTCTTTGTGAGAATCAACATGCTGTAACTTTACTGAGTCATGAATCAGTTCCAATACATGGTATTATTTTTTAGGAGAGGTAATGTTTCTAATGTTATATCCTATTATGTCCCTATAATTCACCACGCTTTGAAGCAGAATCTCGGAACTGTCTGTATGTATGTGTAACTTTAAATATATACAGGCTAGAATAGCAACTGAAAATAACATGATCTAGGGAGCATCCATGTTTCCCAATACTTGTTCCTTAGAAGGTTCTGTCCACATAAGATTTGGGTCATTCTAAGGCAATTTACATTAGGTCTGGAGAAAATGGTTCTAGCCCAGAAAACGGACTCCATATGAAATAAACTAAATAAATAATTGAAATAACTCAAATAATAAGCATTCAACAGTCAAAATAAAACTGTGTTTCCTGGTGTTGCCATAGAGACAAAATTAAGAGCTGAAGTAAATGTTTCTCTTATTTCAAGTCATTTCTCAAATACTACGTAAGCTATTATAGTTCTGTCTACACAGGAAAGCCCAAACCCAAGTCCTACAAAGTTATTGTATTGCACCAAGTACTCAGGATCAGCCACTTAACTTATTCCAGATTAGGTGAACATCACACGATGTTTCCCCAAGTGTAATGTCTATATAAAAAGTTGAGCCTTCCCGGAGGGAACATATGGGTATTGTGTACAGTTATCTAAACAAGCTTATGTTCTCTCAAGCCACAAGCCTTCTGGGGGATCTGCCACCACAAGAGTCAGAGGACCTGAAGAGCTTCGGGTTTATCCTTCCTTTTCGAAGGATGGAAAATTTGGAGAACATCAACAATGTAGCATGTAAACTGCTGGCAAACCCATCAATTCACTGTAAAACCACAAAATCAACAAAAGCAGTCCGATTTACGGGCTCTTTCATGACCTTCAAGTCACTTCCACTGTCGTATACATCTCTGTATTATACACACACAGCACTACGTTAATGTGGAGCAAAAGACAGCTGAAAGTACTAACAGCATTCCTTGAAAGGTTCAAGTTTAGTTAAAAGGCAAAGAAATTAAACATTATTGATTCCTCTACCCTGACAAAATTCCTAATAAACTGTCAGTTCCTTAAGTTAATAGTATCATATCTGTGTGTGTTTTTTTAAGCCCAACTTTTCCACCTCAAAAGATGTTACATGGTTAGGTCTCATGCTTTATGACCTTGCTATTCAAAGTGCAGCCTATGGAGCACAGACTCATCACCTTGGAGTTTCCTAAAAATGCAGAATTTGAAGCCCTACCCCAGAACTACTGATTTAGAATCTACATGTTAGCAAGATCCCCAGGGATCTCCTATGCACATCACTGTCATAAACCCACTGTTTCACGACCCGCGCCCCCACACACGGCATGCGATTCCATACGTTTTTGTTGAAACTAAGAGCTACAAGAAATTAACTTTGTATTCAGAGTCCAGATAAATCTCAAGTTGATCAAACTCTGCATTTGCCAATGTTAACTAGCTTAAAGATAGGTTGGAACTTTACGGGAAGCTCCTGCTTTCCTCTTCTTTCGCAAGACTGTGTACAGCTTTCAGCTGATACGTTCTCGCGGTCTATAGCCAATACATGCAGATGATGCACGGTATGCCAGAATTTAAGTAACAGGCACTTGGGTCTCATCTGGTGAATCCTGTACTATATGCAGGGGAAAGAAAAGCCTGACTTCAAGAATGTGAGAACTCTTCAGAAATTTAACTATACATTTTTCACTTGGCCTAAAATGTACCCATGGCCTTTGGTCAAACAATATCAGAGGAATCTAGTGGAAATGGGATATGTGTTATCAAGTCTAAATCAACGCCAGTCTTAGGTAAGTAAAGGCTTAGGGACATTGAGCCAAATTTCTCTGGCACCCTATAGTAGTATCAGTAAATACAATGGCAATAAAACAATTAAGCAAACATTCAAACTGCACAGAGAGTTAAAATTACAGCGCAATTGTTACCTAAATCACACATTAAGAAAAAAAGAAAAAAACAAGACCAACCATGTCTATATATAAACAGAGCTTTAATTTGTTATTGTGCTGAGCTCCATGTGTGTGCCTTGCGTCTGACAAGCCGTTCAGCCTCCTGCTTTCTTAAGTAGGTTTTACTGTTAAATTACGGCTAGAATTAACCAACATGCCAGTACACCATGATATTAATCTCCCAAGTATTCAATCACTTAACAATAGCATCATTATTCTAGAGAACTCTGCTTATTCACTGTTTGCGCATGTTTTCAGATGTTTCATTAAGAGCAATTTTATTTCAATAGAATTCAAAAACTGTGCAAATGAATGATCTAAAAAAAAAAAGAGAGCCTTAAATATTTAATCTTCCAAAAGGATGTCAAAAAAAAAAGAGGATAATCAAATAATTACTAGGTTGGTGAAATCAAACAATTATTTAAAATTAAAGTGTTCTGGAGAGTTCATGGAAGGGGCACTGAAAGGAGAATGTGAGATGTGGAGGCTGACCTCTGCTTTTCAAGAGAAATCACCAACTTCCAGGTATGTGTCCCGTCAGCTGCCATAATTCAGCTGTGGTTGCAATAATAGTGTTGTGTCTCCTTCTTATGACATATCTACAGCCCTTAATTGGCATTGGTGTGCAGAAATGAGTATAATCAGTGTATCAGAAATGGCTTTCTCTTCAGACTACTGATTTTTATAGTTCATTAGAAGTATTTCTCAAGAGGCATTCATATTGAATTTTGACTTCCAGAATGACCACAAAGGAACAGTTACAGGCAGCGAGTGAGGTCCTGTGGTGAAGTCACGCTGATCCCTGAATTATATCCAAAAGTCGTGAGCCCAGTGTTTCCAGGACCTGCTGCTTACACAGCTGTTTAGACGGCCCAGGGCAAACCAGAAAGACCAACTCTTTTTCTCCTAGGCAATTTTGCCATAATATGCGCGGATCCAAATTGGGATGAATTTTAGGAACAAAATAACAAAACATATATGTAAACTACCCTTCACGTGATTTCAAAATCTGTATGGCTGAAAGAATACTTAAAGAAAGGTTAGAAAGTCAATAACGTGAAAAAAATAAATTAAAAAAAATTAAGTCAGTAATATGAGCTAGTTGCTTTGGAAAAATAAGTACTCTGAATAGCAATGACTCTGTCTTGGAAAACACATTTTTTTCAAACTTTACATAAAATATTCCAATGAAAGAGATTTGTCACTATATAGATGCCTGAGCCTATAAATACAAAGTGTATATTTTGAAAGGCCTCCAGGCTCGAGGGGCTCACTAACTATGCAGGAAAAAAAGATTCAAAGGATATGCACATTCTCCACTATGTTGATCCCAAATCATAAAGCCTTTTAAAAAGATAAATGGAGACCACCTAACAGGCCAGGGATAATAGAAGCCATTTCTCTGGAGGAACAGGTTAATTAATTATTATTAGTTATTTAAGTGCTGTAGTGTTCCCATCTCTAAGAATACACTTGCATGTTAGAAACAGTTATTAAAATGTATTGCCAAACTACTAATTGTCAAGCGTCATACCAAGAAGCTGGCATGGTTGTCACCAACAAATCCACTTGCTGACATTTATGTCTTATATTCACGTGACTTCTACTGTGACTTTTCAGAAAGCAGGAAAAAGAAATGGCTGGCTTTGTATTTTCCACTCCCTATCTCTAAAGCCCTTTGTGTGATCTCCATGTATCTTGTAGAGAATGGAAATTATGCTAGATAGGTAAATGAAAGTGTTTATCATCATCATGTTTATCATTTACTATTTATCTGTGCTTTCATAACTATATATCTGGCTTCTTCTATGTTCCAATCATTGTCCTGGAATACAGAAATGAATCAGACTTGAGCTCTGTCTCCAAAGTGCTTACCAACTAAAGCAGGATCACAGACACAAAAGTAAATCAGCCCAATGTTGCGTTAGTGGTACACACGTGGTTAAGACTGAAGGGCACGGAATGACATATCGTCATGCAACAGGGCAGGCATGGGTGTTATCTATGCTGGGAGCTAGTAATAGGCTGGGGATGAACTGAGGGAGACAGGTATCACAGGCTTCCCAGAGGAAGTGGCACTTAAGCTCCATCTCAGGGATGTACATATTCATTTTCTACCCAATGAATAACATTCCACCGGTGATGTTCATCAACAGCCTGTGGACCTAGTAGTCATAAAAAACCGGTACTCATTAATGGGGGCCTTAGAAGATAGACACACACAAAGAAGTTTCATGACAAAGGTCCTGGCTTTAGATTGCTTCTAGTTCTGTTGAGGGGTGACCATGGCCTCCAACAATTCATTGGACACCCTAGTCAGGATGATTATCTGGTCTTCTTCAAACTCAATTTTGTTATTTTTTTAAATGTTTATTTATTTTTAAGAGAGACAGACAGACAGAGAGCAAGTGGGGAAAGAGTAGACAGGGAGGGAGACACAGAATCCAAAGCAGGCGCCGGGCTCTGAGCTATCAGCACAGAGCCTGATGCGGGGCTCAAACTCACAAACTGCGAGATCATGACCTGAGCCAAATTCAGATGCTTAAACAACTGAACCACCCAGTTGCCCCAACAATTTTGTTATTTTAAAGGAGAGGGTGGAGGGGCACCTGGGTGGCGCAGTCGGTTAAGCGTCCGACTTCAGCCAGGTCACGATCTCGCGGTCCGTGAGTTCGAGCCCCGCGTCGGGCTCTGGGCTGATGGCTCAGAGCCTGGAGCCTGCTTCCGATTCTGTGTCTCCCTCTCTCTCTGCCCCTCCCCCGTTCATGCTCTGTCTCTCTCTGTCCCAAAAATAAATACGTTGAAAAAAAAAAATTTAAAAAAATAAAGGAGAGGGTGGAGGTGCTGGGAAGCAGAGGAGAGCGACCTTCAGCCTGAACTCTACTATCTTGAGCAAACTGTTCTTCTGACAGCTTGAACCAAAACAAACATCTTGCAGTTGACCACTCACCCATTTTAGAAGGGGGGTTAGAGACCTGTCCATTGTTTTTCACCCATTCAGGGCCTCACCTCCTGTGTCCCATCCTGACTATAACCATAGACTTACTCAGTTTTCTTCATCTTTCTTTATATCTTTATATGTTAGAAATTCTTAGAGCCCAGGGGAGTGATCAAGCTGATTTCCTCCTCAATTGTGGTCCATTTTCACACAAGTTATTTAAGGGCTGTAAGTGTCCAAGAAGCAATAAGATCACTATAGACTTTTGAGGGTCTCAAAGACCTCAATTACGCATTATGTAGAAAACATTTCACTGGTCAATGAGGGGACCTGGCTGGCTGTCAATTCTGCAGTGTACTTTCACATGTGGAATGTAAGGTGGGGCAGCATCTTGTCCCTTAAGAATACTTACAGCAACAGAACACTCTATTTACTTTGCTTGCCTAACTTCCACAAGATGGCATAATGCAGTGTGCAAATAAAATAACACTTTGGGTGATACGGAATAAAAGAGGATGAAGTACATCGAGTCTTCAATGCCAACCAGAGAATTTCTAAGTAATGAGGGTGTCCACTTCCACTCACGTTACCCTGGACTAACACTAAGTGTCCCAGCTCTTGTGACCTAGAGGGGGAGTTGCTGTAATTCAGAAATATAATTCAGAAATTCACTCTGTCAGGGAGGGCCTTCTCTGAGGTTCCCCACGCCCGCCACTCCAGCTTAAGTGAACTCTCAGAATACTCTGTGCTTTTCCTCCATAGTTTCTAGTAGCTTCATGTCCCCTCCTTCATTAGACTTAAAGATTCACAGGGACATCATCCTATCTATACTGGTGCCCTTTCTCAACACCTAACACAGCACCAGTCACATAATAAGCACTTGCTAAAAATTTCTCGAGTCTATATCTAAAAATCTGTAGCTATCAGGGAAAAAAAAAGGTTAACTTTGAAATTCCGATCTTCGTTTTCTGAAGTCATTTTGTGTTTCTATGCAAAAGCAATAATCAAAGAGCTCTCGTTGGTAAATCCATCCTTCTAGCTTATGGATTTATCATCCTCAACAACCTAACTGTGGTAGCAATCTATGATTATACATTTTGGCACAGCATCAAAAAGTAGCTTTACTGATACTGCTAAATTAAGAGAAACAGGGATGAAGTAGGTGTTATATCCATCCCAAGGGCTGGGTGACATTGGGAAAAGCAGAACAAGTGGCATTATCCCAGAAATAACATTTAAGAAGCAACCAAGAAAAGCGAGATGTAGCAGATCTACAGCTAAAGACAGGCATCTACCAATAATTGCGTCTAGACTGCCCAGAAAGCTTAATGAAGGGGCAACAGAAGTAAATGAGAATGGGATATACCACCCAATTAGGAGGTGATATATGATACTGTATGAGCACAAAAGTAACCAGAGATTTATCAGTAAGTATTTGGAATTAACAAGATTAAATGAATAAATAGCATAGTTTGAAGACAACTTCTCCCAAAAGGAGGCACACAATCTAAAGTTGATGTGAACACCACTGAGACAGGATCTGTAGAGAAATGGGATTTAACTGAACAAATGAAGCTGTAATTCAGAAATAAGATTAACAGTGGTAATTAGGACAGAATCTTCCTGCAGTGTAATTCTTTATATTTTATCATGCACTTTAATCATCCAGTCTCATAATATATTATCACTCCGTTTTCAAGAGAAAGAAATAGATACTTCGAAATTTAATTTGCCCAAAATTCACAAGGCTAATATGTGGCAGATCTGAAATCAAAAGCCTAGACTCCCTTTTATATTGAAGCTTCCTGTTGTCACAACTCCAAATATTAAGGATTCACAAATATTTCACAGCAGAGAGCAACACTTCCTACTTCTATATACATTATCTCAAAAGCTCCTCCTGCACAACGTTGCAATAGGACCGAGGTGTATGCTTTCCAAATCCTTGTGTATCAAAGCTTGTTTCTGCAATTGTAATAGCTTCTTAACACTTTGAAACTGCGTGAAACTAGGGATGTCATTTTGTTGTTGTTGTCATTGGTGTTCCTGTCTGCATCATAAGCGTGTCCTGGAGAGAGGGGCTATGGCATGGGAAGGTTGCTGAAGATCTGGAAAGGTAAAGCCGAATGAGGCTTTGGATTTCAGGAAGGAAGATGAGAAGACAGAGAAAGGAATGGATGTGATGGACAAGCTTCCCTCTCTGAAAGCAGAGACAGATTTCAGAGGGTTGGGGAATCCCTACAAACATCAAGCATAATATACAATGAAAGGGTTCTATAAAGGAGTGGAGGGCACCTGTTGGGATGAGCACCGGGTATCGTATGGAAACCAATTTGACAATAAATTATATTTAATATAAAAAATAAAAAATAAAGGAGCCCTCGGATGATTCTCAGTTAAAACGAGAAGTCCATGAAAGGAAGAAGAGAGAACTGGATGTTACATAGAAACAACAGCAATACAATGAGAACATCAAGATAGGACATCTGCCGGAAACTTCAGGAGTTCCATTGGAGATGATCGATAGGAAGCACCATTTCTGGACTATTTTGCACTGGGGTTCTCGGTTAGGGAAAATCAACTTTGGACTGGAGAAGTTGGATTGAACTGATGGCGAGATCATAAAAGAAAGATGAGACTACTGAGGATAAGTCCTCTCCCAGATGAATTAAGCGATAACAGGGAGAATAAAACAGAATGACCACTGCTAAGAGAGTTATTTAAAATGGAGCTATGAGGACATTGAGGAGGTGGGACTGAGGCACATCGTCTGTCTCAAATTCTTGGAATTTTTGCTGCTCTCAGCTAAAAGCCAAAGCATCTGCTATTAGGACATACACGGACTTTCTTCCTGACACTAGCCCTAGCAACCAATTACACACAGACCAGTGTAACTGTAGCCATACCAGCACCAATCACCTTTTCTTCAAGCAACTTATGCAAATCCCCTCCTTCCGCTACAAAAATTGTAACCTTCTGTCTCTCTCTGGAGCACTTTTTTTTTTTAGGTTAATCAAATCTCCGTCTCCGGGATTGCAATCCCTAGAATCCCAAATAAATGCACATATTTTATTTCACAGCTTGCAGTTTTGTCTTTCACTGGTTGACAGGTCCATTCAGGGAGCAGGTGTTAGGAAACTAAGGTGGGCCAGGTGCTCTCAGAGGTCAACCAATATAAATGAGTTAACTCCTGGGAATCACATACTGTTTCTGTAAGTCCTTACAAAGTTTATGTCTCTAACCCTGATCTCCCCTTCCAGCACTATGCCCAGTTCACCAACTGTCTCCCATGTGGTGAGTAGAAACGATTAAAACTTTCTATTTGCATTTAGTTTGAGTTAAAAATATAAAAGGAATTGGGGCGCCTGGGTGGCGCAGTCGGTTAAGCGTCCGACTTCAGCCAGGTCACGATCTCGCGGTCCGTGAGTTCGAGCCCCGCGTCAGGCTCTGGGCTGATGGCTCAGAGCCTGGAGCCTGTTTCCGATTCTGTGTCTCCCTCTCTCTCTGCCCCTCCCCCGTTCATGCTCTGTCTCTCTCTGTCCCAAAAATAAATAAACGTTGAAAAAAAAATTTAAAAAAATATAAAAGGAATTAAGCATCACTAACTACAGTAAGCATCACCAAACATTTACTATGTAGACGGATACCCAGCTCCTCTCTCAGTTCTTATGTAAGTTATTCAAGTGTCACCTAGGGCAGTGGTACCTCAGAGTGGGCTCCATAGATCAGCAGTGGCAGAATTCAGGGGCCCATTAAAGCTGCAATTCATGGGAGTCTTGGGTGGCTTAATCTGGCTCTTGATTTCAGCTCAGGTCATGATCTCACAGTTCGTGAGATCAAGTCCCACATTAAGCTCTGTGCTGACAGGGTGGAGCCTGCTTAGGTATTCTCTCCCTCTCTCTCTCTCTCTCTCTTTCAAAATAAATAAATAAACATGAAAAAATTTAATGCAATTCATATCAGGGAGCTCAATCAGTTAACTTGATTTTTTGAACTCACAGTTCGTGGGATCAAGCCCTGCTAACAGCACAGATTCTCTCTCTACCTCTCTCTGTCCCTCCCCCTCAAAACAAAGAAACGTCTTTTAAATTCAATTCATATTAAATTTGTGAGGCAATTTCTCCTACCCCAGACTTTCTGAATCAGAATCTGGGGAAGGGGCAGGAAAAAAAATGGGACATAACAATCTTTTTAAGAAATTCTCCAGGTGATTATTAAACACACAAAGAAGCATTTACTTAAGGTATGTGAAGTCTCCTGTGGGGATATATCATTTATATTTCATTTTATTCTGATTCATATTAGGAAATCGTTTTAATCTGGGTTCAGTATATGCAGAAATACAGATATACAAATACATGAACACACACGTGCGATAAACCTTTCAGGAAATAAAATGGTTATTATGTGTAAAACACTCTGATACGTTGTATTCTATTCTATTCTATTCTATTCTATTCTATTCTATTCTATTCTATTCTATTCTATTCTGTTCTATTCTATTCTAATTGTTACCCATCTGACTGATCTCGGAATCCCTTGATTGTAACTAGCACATTGGAAAATACTATTCTATTGTGTATACTCAGAAAAGACTTTGGGACAGTGGACAGACTTCTACCAATAGTGTACTGATTTTATTTGGCCGGGAGAAAAGACCCAAGGGCACTGACAATTACCTTGTCGCATTTGCGAGGCTGTTATCCTGAAGAAGAATTAGTTTTGTGCTGTATGGCAAATGTATTTTGATTTGTTACAAGAAGACACCTCATAAACCATGAGGGTTGATCAACAGTGACATGATATATATCATGAGGCAGTGAGTTCATCTCATTAGAAATGCTCAAGCTAAGCTATGGACCACTTGGCAGTTGGGTTTCAGATGGAGCTCAAGCTTTAGAAAATCCTTTTCACTTAAACGTGTTTTAATGCCCACTCAAACCCTGTGATTCCATGGTTCTTTCAATTCTGGATTCTTGCTTTGCATGAACACATTTCTGATCTAAATTTTTTCTACCGCATTGACTCAAAGGGCCTGCATGACAGAAATGAAATGCACCTAAGGCAGACGTGTCTGAAGTTAGAAACGGTACACTTCGCAGTTAGCACACTGCTGTGATTATTCCCTTCCCTTTGGCTCCCCTCTCGCCTCCACAGTCTTCATGGCCTGGATGGTTGCTCTAATCACTTTTTATTCCCAGCACCTATCCCAGCAGCTTAAACATACCTGGCAATCAGCAGAAACCCGCTGAATTAGTTAAAGACTGGATGAATGAACATCTCTCATGATGATAAGCGCTGTGCCCAGGAAGCAGAGGACAGTTTATAAGAATATAATTTGCCTTTATGGCATCCTAAACAGATAGGTAACAAATAATGCTAGTCCTTACTTTTTTTTAGGTGAACGTTACGTGTTCATGTAATTGTTCAGCTGGTAGTAGGACAAAAAGAGAATACATATCAAGTCTTCAAATGCTAAACAAGCTCTGCCTGATGGCACTCGTAATGAGAAGTATTCTCATGGCTAATAGTATTGCGTGATATGGTATGTAATTAAACCGTAAAAGCATGTGGGGAGGGACGGCGGTGAAGTTTAAGCCAAGCAACCCAACTTTGTCAATTTACTTATTAAAGATAATGAAGAAAAGATGATGGGGGTTTATCAACGGACTTTGGAAAGTGGCCGGCACATAACAGGCTGTCAATAACTCATTGGTCTGTGGGAACAAATGGCTTGTGAGCTCCACCTACACATCCCGGCAATCTCCACCACCCTGTGTGCCTGGTCGTGAATCCATTCGATTTATATGGCAAATACAGAGTGGTAAATAAGATACAGTCTTTGCATGAAAGGAGCTTACAGTCTAGTTGGAGGGGAGGGCAATAATTTAAATATGTAATTGTAGAGGTGCCTGGGTGGCTTAGTAGGTTAAGCGTCCAGCTATTGGTTTCAGCTCAGGTCATGATCTCAGGGTTTCATGGGTTCAGGCCCGCATCAGGCTCTGTGTTGGTAGCACAGACCTTGCTCGGGATTCTCTCTCTCCCCCTCTCTGTGCCCCTCCCACAGTCATGATGTCTCTGACTCTCTCAAAATAAATAAGCAAGCTTTAGAGGTACCTGGGTGGCTCAGTCAATTAAGCGACCAACTTCAGCTCAGGTCATGATCTCACAGTTCGTGACTTTGAGCCTTGCATCAGGCGCTATGCTGACAGCTCAGAGCCTGGAGCCTGCTTCAGATTCTGTGTCTTCCTCTCTCTCTGCCTCTCTCTCTCTTTCTCTCAAAAATAAATAAAAACATTAAAAAATTAAAAATAAACTTAAAAAAATTTTTAAAGATTTAATTGTAATACAACATGGGTTAATTAGTTAAGGACTAAGTATAGGATCCTATCCAAAAATTCAGAAAGCCATCTTGTTTAATCTGAGAGGAATCAGGAAGGTCTTTTTAGGCAAACTGTGATGTAGACTGGTACCTGAACAGGTGGGTAGAGCTCACCTAGGTAGGAGGGTGAGGGGGTAGGGAGAGTATTCCAGGCAGAAGTAGCAGCAGATATAAAAGTCTGGAGGCAAAAGATGGCGTGGCAATTATAGCGAGGTAAGTTTATTAATGTTAAAATAGCGAGTGCACGGTGACAGGTGCTAAGAGTAAGGCTGGAGAAGAAAATGGAGAATCTAGTTGATGCTGAGCGGCCTTTAAGACATACAAGGACAGTAGGACTACTTGAAGGGCTCTTGGCTTACAGGTGACATTATCTGGGTCACATGACGTGAAGCTAATAGTAACTGCAATGTGGAGTACAGACTAAAGGGTCTTTGTTAAAGGCACAGGGAACAATCAAGAGGTCTGTTCAGTAAGAGACAGCAGGACCCTGGTGAAGACAGTGGTAGGGAGGATGAAGGACAGAGGATGGACAAACTGAGGAGAAATGCAGGAGGCAGACATGACAGGGCTTGGCAACTGACTGGATGTGGAGGTGGAAAAAGATGAAGAGTTAAGCATGTCTCCCTCTGGTTTGAGTGAGTCCATCTACCTCTATGCCAACATATGCCGTATGCTGCACCCACGAGTGAACCTGGGCTGCAGTGTGGCCTTACGGGTGCCCTGTGATGGCCCATTCACAGCGCTGCCTCATCATAACACGAGGCCATCTCAAAAGGTATTTTCCAGGGGGTGCCTGGGTGGCTCAGTCGGTTAAGTGACAGACTTCAGCTCAGGTCATGATCTCACAGTTTGTGAGTTCAAGCCCCACATCCGGCTATGTGCTGACAGCTGGGAGCCTGAAGCCTGCTTTGGATTCTGTGTATCCCTCTCTCTGTTCCTCCCCCACTTGCTCTCTCTCTCTGTGTCAAAAATAAAAAAAGATTAAAAAAAATTTTAATGAAAAAATTTTTAAAAATTAAAAAAAAAAAAGATATTTCCCAGGTCTACTCATCTGATTACATCTTTACCACACTATTCTGTCTCTGTCACTCTTGTATAAGAGTTGTTTATATGCTTGTTTTCTTTTTCTTGTGAGAAATTTTTTTAATTTTTTGAAATAAGGGTTTATTTATTTTTGAGAGAGAGAGAGAGAGAAAGAGAGAGAACATGAGCAAGGGAGGGGCAGAGAGAGAAGAGGAGAGAAAGAATCCCAAGCAGGCTCCACACTCTGAGCACACAACCCAACGCGGGGCTCGATCCCAAGATCGTGAGCTCGTGACTTGAGTTGAAATCAGGAGGCAGATTCTCAACCAACTGAACCACGTGGGCAGTTGTGACAGCTCTTGTGAGAACTCTCAAGCTCTACTCTCTTAGCAAGTTTCAAATAGGCAATACAATATGATTAATCATAGTCACCATGCTGCACATTACATCCCTATGGTTTATAACTGCGGGTTTTTGCCTTTTGAGCCCCTTCACCCATTTCACCAACATACACTTGCTAAACTCCTGTGCTAGGCTTCCCTTTACTCCTGTATTTTTAGGGCTATGGCAGGACATTTGCCTTGCCAGCTATTTCTTCTATCACTTCCCACACACAAACACTTGGTTTTTTAATTGAAAATACTTAAAGATGCAAAAGCTTAATTTTTTCTTCTGAGTTTTCTCAAATACTTATGCATGCACACATGTTTGAGTAATGTCTTGGAAGTACAACACCTATTTTTTTTCTATTAGAAAAAATCTATTAGTGGGAAAATGGTCATTACATTCCTATGAATCTTAATGAATGCATCCTTCTGGTACTGTTCATAATCCCACATAGGATGAATAAAAAGATGCATGTACTATATCCAGTGGTACGCAGAGGATTGGATAAATTGCACAGGGAAGTTCCCCAGAGTGAATTAGCATCAATAATACATGAATATCTATATTCTATTCTGAGTCAAGCTCATTGCTGCTACTGAAAATCTATTGTGCAGATAGTTGTGCTGAGGATGTGCCTTTATGCATCCAATACTTTATTTTTAGTTAATATTGCATTAACTTCTGTATTAGAGCAGATTATAGGGGGTGTGGAGTATCTTCTGGAAAATGCATTTTTTGTGAAAATGGTCTCATTTTTCTTTTCCGAATTAAACACTCAAGATAAATATGGAGTGCTTTGGCTGCCACATAATTTTAAAATAAGATCCACTTCAAATAAAATTTCCTAATCACTACTTATAAAACACTCCACAGAAACTATTTTTTCTAATTCTATACCCTACCACACACCCAACTTGGATTAAACAAAATGGTGACTATAATATTAAATATTCATGATACACATATAGCTGATCCTCATTATTCATAGATTCTGTATTTGTGAATTTGCCCACTCATTGAAATTTATTTTGGACTGGGGCACCTGGGTGACTCAGTCCATTAAGCGTCGGACATCGGCTCAGGTCATGATCTCACAGTTCATGAGTTCGAGCCCCACATAGGGCTCTGGGCTGACAGCCCAGAGCCTGCTTTGGAGTCTGTGTTTCCCTCTCTCTCTGCCCCTCCCCCACTCAAACACTGTCTCTGTCTCTCAAAAATGAATAAACATTGAAAAAATTTTAAGATAATAAACATTGAAATTTTTTTTAAAAATGAGGGGAGGCCTCCAAATCAACACTTGTACAGATTTTATAGTCATTGACGAATATGTGCAATGAGGTGAAAATGCATGTTCTCAGCTGACGCTGAACAAGGCTATGTTCTGCCTTCTTGTTTCAGCTGTCACACTGTAAACAAGGGTCCTTTTGGCAGTCTATTTAGTACCACATTTTTTTTTTTGCCATTTACAATGACCCCCAAGCATAGCGCTGAAGTGTTCTGTAGTGTCCCTAAGTGCAAGAAGGCTACAATGAGCTGTTAAAATAAAATAAAATTGGAAGCCAGGCTTGAAAATCCCCCAAAGCAGACAAAACCATTTGAGCCATGTAAGCAAAACTAAAGCTAGCTTATTTCGTGAAAATGAGTGTAACGTAGGTTACTTCTTGTAAATGCCTCTGATAATCATAAAAGAAACTTAAGCCATCTTCCTAAAAATGGTGTAAGATAATCACTTGTAACCAATCCTCTGCCGTCTGGAAACCCCCACTGTATTAACCAATCACTGTAAAGGTTAAATGACTTCCTCATTTTCACTTTATAAGCCATCCTATAATGTCATGCTTCTGAGCTTCATATCAGTTTCGAATTTGAAAGCTCCCAGTTTGTGAACTATTCTTATATGCATAATAAACTCCTACTAAATATGGTTTTACTGATCTGGTGGTTTAATTTTGCTATTTCTGGATTCTTGACAGTGTCTTGTAGAAAAAAAAAATGTGTGTTGGCAAACCTTTATTCAGGCATGAGTTATAGTGCTATTGCCCACGAGTTCAATGTTTTCATGAATGATGTTATGTATTAAATAGGTGTCTTTAAACAGAAACCTACATAAAACAAGGCTATGTATTGATAGGTCGATGATGAAAATGTTGTGATCAGAGTTTCACAGAAACCTAACTCTGTATTAGGAGCAATGGTTAAATATTTGCTAATTCGGTGCTCACAGTGACTTTATGGAAATAACTACCACAAATACCAAGAATCAACAATACTTTCACATCTGGAAACTTAAAAAAAATTCTTGCTGTAAATGGTGATAATTTCACTTCACTGTATAATTTAATGTCACTGAAATTAAAAATACATACAAATATAGAAAAGAAATAGTTCTCCCTTCTGAGTGCTCCCTTCAGAATCTAGCAGGAGAGATGACTAGCTATACACGAACTAGAACACAGGGTGGTAAATGTGATAACGCCTAAACAAGGTGAAGTAGGGATATAGACGCACGCTGTGACAAATAATTTTGTGATAATTGGGGAAAGGATATGGAATGCATGATGCACTGTACTTGAGCTGGTTTCTTAGGTGTGAGGGGAGTTCAGCAGATAGATTAGGAAGGCGATGGGGAGAATGAAGGTTCCAACACAAATTATCCAATTGTGACATCGCGAACCAAAATGCCCAACTGACAATGTGTTATTTTGACGACTGAAATGGGTCTCTCAATAAAAAACGCCATTGTATCTATTATTATGAAATTATTTTTTGAGTTAAATATTCATTAGTTAAACTATTAACACATTTCTCCTTTATACTAGGTACATGAGCTTATTACTTCGCCTGTGAACCACACAGCCCTGAGGACCGTGGTACATGGTGAGTTTCAACAACATTGATTTTTGGATAAAAGACCAAATAAGGAAAAACAAAAGGCAGTGGACCTGATAAAAAATAAAAACAAAAGGGGAAAAAAAATTCAGAGTCACAGTATAACATTGGCACTATGTCCTATTCTATTTACTTCATCTACATTAAGCGATATACATGCTAATCATATACCTGATTCCAGAAAGTGATCAAATGTTAGGAATAAAAGACAAGCTTCATAGAAAGTATCCTGTTGGTACTTGTCCTGTGTGGTGAGGCGGGAATCCCAGCAATTAAACACAACGGAGTCCTTGTTCCTCTGTGCCAATATTTTTAATAGATCCACCATTGTAGTATACTTCAACTTTCCCCGGGAGAAATCACAGGCATCCTTTGAAAGATGCTGAGAATTACCCGATGGCTATGTTCAAATTTTCAGACTTCGTTTTGAACCATTCTGAATAGCTCTCCAACTTCCAGGGAATCAACATGGAGGGCACAGCGCTGCAAACTGCATCATGGTGTCTGTTAGAGAACAGTGGGAAAATGATCTTGCCAGAGTCCCTTCTCCCCACTCCCACCACAACAAAAGAAGAAGGATGAGTGCTTTCCAAATATGCTGCGCCCAACTCCTGCTAACTCAGTTTAAATTCATCAGCAGCTGCAGCAAACTTGCAGATGGTGCCAGACCCCAGGAGGGGAACACCTACCGGGAGACGGGGCCTCTTGAAAAGCTGTGCTCTCTCCTGTCCAATAGCCTAACATCAACTATTCTCAAGGTCCAGAAGTTCTGGCAGAAGAAGACAGTGAAAAAGCCCAAGGAAGAGATTTTTTTTTTCCACTTTGGAAACGCAGAGAATATTTAGTAAGACCCTGCTCACCCATTGCTAATGTTATTATACTCGTTGATTATGGTTGTATCTCCTGGGCCAGTTTCTCCTCCCTCTCACCTCCTCCCGCCTGCTTCCTCTTGACAAGTTTGCTCACCAGGCCCCTCAGTCTTCACGATTTTCACAAAGGACAGCACAAAATAGATGCCAGCGGGGCCAAAGGCAGACGCCAGGAGGCTGTCACTTCTTCGCCCCTGGCTTGAGTGGAATGCCAGCAGCTCCTATTGATTCTGCTGTCTTCCAGCCAGCCTCCAGTGAAAGCATGCCCCGGCCAGTGCCCCCGCCGAGACGGTCACAGCTGCCAAGTGTTCCTTCAGCTTTAGGTGGTCTATAAGCATCCCACTCCAGCCAGACACCATAGCTCAGGACCCAGGCAGGACAATCTGCTGGAGATCACTCTTGCCAGGGCAAAGCCCATCGTGAGGCACGGAGGGAACGGAGCCAGAACGAGCCTCCAGGGTTCAGTCGCTAACTGGGTTGGAGGATCTGGCACCAGAGTCAAGGCCCTAGGCACGCTGCTCAGATTCACTGCAATAACCAGCTGCTTGTCTGGCTGCTTGTTGCCAAAGAGCAATCTTGGCGTCTAGCCATCGAGCTGGCACCACGACGGAAATGCTACAGTTCAATAGTTTTCACCAGGCTGTGCCAACCCAGAGATACAGAGCACTTCCCTGCCTAAGATCCATTCCAATGGTATCTACTTCCTGTGAAGGTTTCCATCTGAGTTTTCCCTGCCCGAGTGGAGCGAGAGCATTCCAGAGAAAATGGCTGAAAAGCAAATGCCACATACTAACATTTCTCTTCCAAATGAGTTAAAAGTAAAACATTTGAGATTAGCTAAATGTTCTGTCCCTAAAACAGCTGCCCTTATCCCTGAGGATAAGCAAGCAAGAGAAGCAGTAGGGATTCCAGAGCGTTCAGTGTAAACGCCATGATTATGAAGATTTTCTCCCATTTATAAACATGTTAATAGCAAAATTGCATGTACTGAGTTGCTGCATATCCGGGAATCCTTTAAAACATATACAGGCATACCTAGGAGACATTGCAGGCTTGGTCTCAGAACACTGCAATAAAATGAATATCACAATTAAGTGAGTCAAATGGATTTTTTGGTTTCCCGGTGTATATAGAAGTTATGTTTACACCATACCGTAGTGTACGAAGCGTGCAACACCATTAAGTCTAAAACCAATGTACGCACCTTAAATTTAAAAAAAAAAATGATCACTAAAAAATGCTGCCATCATCATCTGAGCTTTCAGCAGGCATAATCTTTATGCTGGTGGAGGGTCTGGCCCCAGTGTTGAGGGCTACAGACTGATCGGAGTGGCGGTTGCTGAAGGCTGGGAGACTGTGGCAATTTCTAAAAATAAGACATCAATGAAGTTTGTCGCATTCCTTTCAGGAATGATTTCTCTGTAGCATGTGGTACTGTTTGACAGTATTTCACCAACAGTAGAACTTCCGTCAAATTCGGAGTCATTGGTCTCAAACTCTGCTGCTGCTTTATCAACTAGGTTTATGTACTCTTCTAAATCCTCTGTTGTCATTTCAACAATCTTCACAGCATCTTCACCAGGAGCAGTTTCCATTCAAGAAACCACTTTCTCTGCTCATCCATGAGAAGGACTTCTTATCCTTTCATATCGTTATCATCAGATTGCAGCCATTCAGTCCCCATCTTCAGGCTCCACTTCTAATTCTGATTCTCTTGCTGTTTCCACCACATCTGCAGTGACTTCTCCTGCCCTTAAAGTCATTCGTGCTGGCTGGAATCGGCTTCTTCCAAACTCTTGTTAATGTTGATGTTTTGACTTCTTCCCATGAATCGCAAATGTTCTTAACGTCATCTAACATGGTGAATCTTTTCTGGAAGGTTTTCAAGTTACTTTGCCCAGATCTGTCAGAGGAATCACTATCTACAGCACCTGCTGTCTTATGAAACGTATTTCTTAAATAATAGGACTTGAAAGTTGAAATTACTCCATGAGCCATGGGCTGCAGAATACATGTCATGTTAGCAGGCATTTAAATGACATCATCTTACTGTACATCTCCATCAGAGTTCTTTGGTGACCAGATGTACTGTCAATAAGCAGTACTATTTTGAAAGGAGCCATTTTTTCTGAGCAGTAGGTCTCAACAGTGGGCTTAAAACATTCAGCAAACCATGTCAAAAACAGACGTGCTGTCATCCAGACTGTGTTGTTCCATTTCTAGAGAACAGGCATAGGAGATTCAGCATCATTCTTAAAGGCACTAGGATTTTCAGAATGGCCAAGGAGCACTGGCTTTCACTTAAAGCCACCAGCTGTATTAGTCCCTAATGAGACTGTCCTTTGAGGCTTTGAATCTAGTCATTGACTTCTCCTCTGCAGCTAAAAAAGTCCTAGATAATGCTAGGTCCAATGGTCCAAGATAAGGCTGTGTCCTCCACACTGAAAATCTGTTGTCTAACGCAGCCATCTTCATGAATGATCTGAGCTAGACCTTCTGGATCACTTGCTGCAGCTTCTACATCAGCACTTACTCTTTCCCCTTGCATTTTCTTGCCATGGAGACAGCTTCTTTCCTTACACCTTATCCACCCTCTCCTAGCTTCACATTTTTCTTCTGAGGCTTCCTCACCTCTCTCAACCAACAAAGTATTGAAGAGAGTGAGCACCTTGCTCTAGATTAGGCTTTGCCTTAGGGGATAATGTTATGGCTGGTTTGATCTTCTATCTAGACCACTGAGACTTTCTCCTTGTCAGGCAGAAGGCTATTTTGTTTTCTTATTATTTGCGTGTTCGCTGGAGTAGCACTTTGAATTTCCTTCAAGAACTTTTCCTTTGCATTCACAACTTGGCTAATTGTGAGGTGCAGGAGGCCCAACTTTTACCTGTCTCGGCTTTCAACTTGCTTTCCTCACTAAGCTGAATCGCTGCTAGCTTTGATTTAAAGTGAGAGACAAGTGGTTCTCCCTTTCACTTGAACACTTGAAGGCCACCATAGCGTTATTAATGAGCCTAATTTCAATATTGTTGTGTCTCGGGGATTAGAGAGGCCCAAGGAAAGGGAAAGAAACAGGGGAATGACCAGTGGGCGGAGCAGTCAGAACACACATGACATTTATCCACTAAATCTGCTGCCTTATATGGGTGAGCCACCCAGGTGCCCCAAAGTGACGCAAAATAAAACGAGGTATGCTTGTACCAATGTTTAAAAACATTTTCAGACTATATAAACTTCAACAAGAAAAAAAAATGAGCATTCAAGCTTAGTTTCAAAATTTTGCATCCATGTTAGCAGCTCCTGAGAACCTTAATTAAGAACCCGGCTCTACCTTTAGACTTCTTCTGTTTAATATAAAATACTTGATTTGAGCTACTCCCTCAAGAAGTGCCAGTGCATTTTTCTCTCCATTTCACTGCGTGTTTATTACCTGTTTTTGTAAACTACAACCTAAATCTTTATTGGAAAGTCAAACAAACAAAGGTCATAGAATGTGGTGACACATAAATGATGACTAATTCCTTTGGCTCAATAGCCTGTTTCTTCTCTCCAGCTCTCCTGGACTGGTTTCAATTTTTGCACAAAATATATGGAACAACATTTGGAGTTTACTCACCCATTGTGTTACTAATACTGGCTGATGGGCACTCTCAGGGTCAGAAAACTTAATTGTTCAGCATGTTGACATTTGGAATCATAGAGCTCCCTTTTTCCAGCTGTTGTAAGAAATCTGATCTTTGGCATAGATTTTATAGAAATTGTTGATTCTAGGTAACAGAATAAACTCTATGAGGATGTCCATTATTAGAGCCAATGTCAAGGGCTCTAAATATAGGAGGCAGCTAATAAGCCACCAGCCTATCTAATGTTATTTTCTTTGTATTGGTGCAGATTGCAGGAAAGCATGTCTAAGCTTTGTCTGTTTTGGACTGATCCACATACCCCTGAGGGTTGTTGCCCACGAGACAGAAAACAGAGAGGTAAGTAAGTTGAAATTCAACTAGGAGGGACACTTTCCATTAGGGAACTAAATAGTGTGCAAATCACGGTCAACGGCTATTAGCACCTTGCAGAAGAAAATCCCCGAGTCTGCCTGACGCCATGCATAAAGTACAACTTGACATCCTGTAAACATAAGCACACCTGGATTCAGAAAATATGTTCTCTAAAAAACTCATGGTCTAATTTGTCTTTGTTGGCCTAAACATATGTCTCATAACACTATGCAGTTGAAGATTTTCCCCCCTTTTTCAAGGGGATCAAGCAAATTGTACTTCCACACTTGTGAGTCATATCATGATTCTTTCACAACATTCACATAGGATATGTTGCAACAACATGACTGGTCTTTTGTCTGTTCACTCTCTTCTGATGTCCTTTATTGCTTTGTTGTTGTTGCTGTTATTTTTAAAAAATCCAAAGAGGGGAGCTAGCACTGATTTTTGCCAGTACCTAAGACGATCTCCTATAAGAATTTCTTTGTTTCACCTTCTTTGCCATCAGCTACACCCCTCCAACTGCCTGGCTCAGCATTTTGCAGTTATGAGAAGGTCAGTCTTACAGTTTTAATATTCAAATGAGTATTAACACAAATTAGCTATTCTGAAGTTTGATTCTATAGAATGCAATTTCTTCCAATTCTGTCTTAAGAGGTGAAAATTATACAAGGTTAGGATGTAAGGAGGATTCATTCACAGTGCCTGGAAATTTGTCCCAACAGTGAACACTTCATGCCACAAATTCTTAGAAGCCACTTGACATGTGTCAGGAATTGAGCTAAATGTTAGGGAAACAATGGTGAAGAAGATACATTCCCACTCCCAAGGAAATTACAGTCTCCCAATATAAAATGTTAATAAGCATATAGATGCAGTGTGTTTATGTGTGTGTGGGGAGATATGTGTTGATGTCTACTGGATTTGGAAAATTAGCCACATTTCCAATTTGCCCCACCATTTTTTCCATACATATTAAGTACATGTTTTCCATATCATTTTTTAATTTGATTTTTTTATATTTGTTTCCTATTTGTCACCATGGTTTAGGCTTAGGGCATCTATCTTTCACCAGGTTCTAAAATTACCTCTATGAATGAGGCATCGGGAACAAAAGATGAGTAATATATTTGCAGCAATTTCCCTGTTTTAACAATTAGTATTAATACCAAGCGGTCTTGTGCACAAAGGCAACATGGGACTTTGAATTTAGGTGAAAATGCTGTCATTAAAATCCAGGTAAAATTGAATGTCATACTGGAAAAGACAAATCTACTTGCTAAGTAAAGACTGATTAATGCTTTGGTACATACTGTTCATTAGCAGAAAGCAGGGCTCTCAGAACAATGGAAATCAAACCATTATGTGTTTTATAACAGAAGGAATCTGGAGGTCATAACGCCAGAGGGGCAACTGAGGCTCAGGCAGATAAAAGAACTTGCTAAGCCATGGAGCTCTTTGGTGACAGCCAGGAAGAGAGAGCTTCAGGTCTCCCAATTCCCAGCTGCTGCACTAATGGCCAATTCTTGGCAATGTTTATCTGGACCAAATTCATGCCTTTCAAATATATTCTCGACCATTCCTTGTGGGCCATTTGGGACCTGAGGAGAAGGGTAAGCACCCTTGAGTTGAGAATCTCCTTCCTTGGGCATGCTGGGCAGACACTAAGCTTGCAGCAGCTTTTTTCTTTTTGGCCCTGTCTGGGGGGCTGTGCTTCCCCAGCTTCTCTCAGTTTGCCGAGAAAACTCTCAATTGAGGGAAATAGCATGACATATGCTACTAGCACTTCTGTCAACACAGGGATGTGAAATTGGAATTCTACAATGACTGTGGTAAAAAAAAAATGAAATGGAGCACATCAGAAACCCGAATCTTGTGTCATGTTGCACTGAGCGTAGCCTCTCAAACTGTCACATTGGTACCAAAAAACAGGTGCATGCGATGCAAGATACAGTCAGAAGTTTTCTGCAATAGAACACCTATCTTTGAGCTGTGTTGCGATAAAGTTTAACTCTCTTACCTTATACTAAGACAACGGCCCTTTTAGTATTAAAATGAACTTCTGGGGGCACCTGGGTGGCTCAGTCAGTTAAGCGTCTGACTTTGGCTCAGGTCATGATCTCATGGTCCGTGGGTCCAAGCCCCGCGTCGGGCTCTGTGCTGACAGCTCAGAGCCTGGAGCCTGTTTCAGATTCTGTGTCTCCCTCTCTCTCTGCCCCTCTCCCGTTCATGCTCTGTCTCTCTCTGTCCCAAAAATAAATAAAAACGTTGAAAAAAAATTTTTTTTAATTTTTTTAACGTTTATTTAAACGTTGAAAAAAAATTTTTTTAAATTTTTTTTAACGTTTATTTAAACGTTGAAAAAAATTTTTTTAATTTTTTTTAACGTTTATTTATTTTTGAGACAGAGAGAGACAGAGCATGAACGGGGGAGGGGCAGAGAGAGAGGGAGACACAGAATCTGAAACAGGCTCCAGGCTCTGAGCTGTCAGCACAGAGCCCAACGCGGGGCTTGAACCCACGGACCGTGAGATCATGACCTGAGCCGAAGTCGGACGCTTAACTGACCGAGCCACCCAGGCGCCCCGAAAAAAAAATTTTTTTTAAATGAACTTCTGAAAAGCATGTGCTAGTGATACTAAATGTATGCCATTAGGTCTATGTGCCAGTAAATAACAGGAAGCAGGCCTTTTGTTTCGTATCATTCACTGTTTGAAAAGATCAGGGGTGCCTGGGTGGCCCAGCCGATTAAGCGTCCAAGTTCTGCTCAGGTCAGGATCCCATAGTCCATGAGTTCGAGCCCCTCATCAGGTTCTGTGCCAACAGCTCAGAGCCTGGAGCCTGCTTCAGATCCTCTGTCTCCCTCTCTCTGTGCCCTTCCCCACTGACACTCTGTCTCTGTCTCTCTCTCTCAAAAATAAAATAAAAACATAAAAAACAAATAAATAAAATTCAAAGCTGTTAATGCCTTGTAGACCAATCCTCCTCTATTTGTTATTTAACTGCTTTTCTAAATCTGAAAGTCTGGGAATTATATGATTCTACCTGGAACACTTGGCATTTCCACAGCGAGAGTTGGAAGGTACAAAACTATATTAAACAGCATTTATATCACTGACAATCAGGAAACAGTAACTTCCATTTGAAACACATTTTTATACGTTCAGATACTTTATCATATCTTGTCTGAAGAGTTTTTCATACTTTATTTAAAAACGAAGGGGTGTCTACGTGGCTCAGTCGGGTGAGCATCCGACTCTGGATTTTGGTTCAGGTCATGATCTCAGTGCTGTGGGATTAAGCCCTGTGTCAGGCTCTATGCAGAGCATAGAACCTGCTTAAGATTCTCTCTCTCACTCTGTCTCCCTCCCCCACTTGCCCTCCCATTGTCTCTCTCTCTCTCATAAAAAAATAATAATAATTAATGAAAATAAAATAAAATAAAATAAAATAAAATAAAAACGGAGAAAGGATACTAACACAAACAAACTGCATTTGCTGACGTGTTTCCCTCCAAATGAGACACTCGACACTATTTAAATAACTATTATGCACCAGTTGTACATTATAGGTATGTTGCTTTGGCAGTTTTTCCAAGTCATTAATTAATTTTGCTGCAGCGGCTCTGAAAGTCATTCCGTCAAGCCCACTGACAGGCATTTCTGAGACTAAAGTTGGCAATGTTTTGGTGTCACTAAGAAATGGTGTGGAAATAATTTTCCTCCTCTCCCTACATCCGTAGGCATTGGACTGACACCCAAGTTCTAGAGCAAGTTTTGAGAAAAGGGGTCTGGTTCTACAATGATGTGTTTATTCCAATAGTGATACAAGACAAAGAGGGAGAGAGTAGGCTCTACGGCCCAGGTCTCACTTCCCATTTGGTCACTTGTAGGATATGCCAGTAGTTACACAGAGCTTCAGATGACCTTATGTCTCTGTGCCTCAGTGCCCTTTGCTGCAGAAGACAATAACAGTAGCTCATTGGAGATGGAAGAGGCTGGTGATTAAATTAAATACTTGCACATGGCAGTTTGATTTTCCTGGAACTGAGGGGTTCCCAGGATGTGGGACTTTCATGCTGAAACTGGGAAAGTCCTGGACAAGCCACAAACAGCTAGTCACTCTACCTGCAAAGTGCTCGTTAACAATATATGTTACGGAACACTCACAAATGTCAGCTCTCACTATAATGGTTGCTCTTTTCACTGGAATTCAGATAAGCCATGAATGCGAGTGCATTCATCTTCCACAGAATTAGCGTGAAGTTGTAACCTAATAAATACGACCCTTTTGCTTTAGAGTTCGAGAAAACAGAGTCACATCCAGAGGCCGAGAACCAAGCACTGACTATTTATGTGAAGGCCCTCAGCAAATCCCTTTCCACTCAGACAAAATGATCCTGACACGAAAGCATTCCCAGGAAATATGCTTCCTTTCCCTGTCTCAGAGGTGCCACTCATAATTAGTGCGAGATGACTCTTCTTTTCAATTTTGAGATTAGGGAAGCCTTTTATAGTTCCCTGATAACCTTGTTTCTAGTTCTTGCTTGAACCGCTTACAGCCTTTGTCTGGTTTGTGGTCATGACAGTACCATAAGGACACTTTATCCAATAAAGCACACACGTAAGTGTAGCGATCGCAGAGGTCATTGCGTGACTGTGGCATCCTTTTATGTTGAGACATGCAGATCATCTATAGATGACACCTCTGGCTTGCCCAGTAATGTCAAAGCATGAATCAGTAAAACAGGTCAGCTCTTTATCTTAAATTTGGTTGTTTTCCCAAGATTCCTGTGCAAGAATCAGCAAGACTCCATTTTGCAGGTAAGGAATCAATGTCAGGCTCGATGCCTTTGAAAACTCTTGTGGAGAGGACAGCAATTACCAAAACAAAGGTCTGTATCCTGAGTGATGAAGGCAATTGTGTTTACATAGGTAAAGTCTAGAAGTAAGAACCACACAACACCAGAACTGGAAAAAACAAACAAACAAACCCACCCAAAAAACGTGGGAGAGTTTCTTGATATATAAAATTTTAGTACAGAGCTGGAAATCATTTCAACAAAATGACCACCAGCTTTACACAAATGTCCACAATCTGGGAGCAAAATCGATTTCAGTTTATATTGGGAAAGTTCTCATATGGCTAGCACTCACTGAGTGCCTTTTCTATACTAGGCTTTATTTTAATGCTTTCTGTGTATTACCTCACCCAATTCTCTCCACAATGCTAAAAGGGAGGTGCCATTGTTAGATCCGTCTTATAGAAAGAGAAACCGAGGAACAGAGAAGTAGTGTAACTTCTCCTAAGACACATACCTAATAAATGACAGATTTGAGACTTGAACCCTGAGTGGTTCCTCATAATCATGTAAAGAGAACAAAGCTACTTATACAGACAACTAAAACAACAGGCTTTCTGTATTTTCTGAGAAAGAAGTCAACCTACATCAAGTTTGACATGTAAGAATGGTTCAGGAAGTTGCGGCAAGATGGCGGCTTAGGAGGACGCTGGGCTCACCGCACGTCCTGCTGATCACTTAGATTCCAGCTACACCTGCCTAAATAACCCAGAAAACCGCCAGAGGATTAGCAGAACAGAGTCGCCGGAGCCAAACGCAGACGAGAGGCCCACGGAAGAGGGTAGGAAGGGCGGCGAGGCGGTGCGCGCTCCACGGACTGGCGGGAGGGAGCCGCGGAGGGGCGGCTCGCCGGCCAAGCAGAGCCCCCGAGTCGGGCTTGCAAAAGCGGAGGGGCCGGGCGGACTGTGTTCCGACAGCAAGCGCGACTTAGCGTCTGGGAGGTCAGAAATTAACAGCTCTGCTCGGAAAGCGGGAAGGCTGGAGGACAAAGGGAGGGAGAGCTGCTGAGCCCCCTGACAACAGAGCTCAGTTTGGTGGGGAACAAAGGCGCTCGCCAGCGCCATTTCCCCCGCCCATCCCCCAGCCGAAATCCCAAAGGGAACCGGTTCCTGCCAGGGAACTTGCTCGCTCCGCGCAAACACCCAACTCTGCGCTTCTGCGGAGCCAAACCTCCGGCAGCGGATCTGACTCCCTCCCGCTGCCACAGGGCCCCTCCTGAAGTGGATCACCTAAGGAGAAGCGATCTAAGCCTGCCCCTCCTGCCCCCGAGCACCTTGCCTACCCACCCCAGCTAATACGCCAGATCCCCAGCATCACAAGCCTGGCAGGGTGCAAGTAGCCCAGACGAGCCACACCACCCCACAGTGAATCCCGCCCCTAGGAGAGGGGAAGAGAAGGCACACACCAGTCTGACTGTGGCCCCAGCGGTGGGCTGGGGGCAGACATCAGGTCTGACTGCGGCCCCGCCCACCAACTCCAGGTATACACCACAGCACAGGGGAAGTGCCCTGCAGGTCCTCACCACGCCAGGGACTATCCAAAATGACCAAGCGGAAGAACTCCCCTCAGAAGAATCTCCAGGAAATAACAACAGCTAATGAGCTGATCAAAAAGGATTTAAATAATATAACAGAAAGTGAATTTAGAATAATAGTCATAAAATTAATCGCTGGGCTTGAAAACAGTATACAGGACAGCAGAGAATCTCTTGCTACAGAGATCAAGGGACTAAGGAACAGTCACGAGGAGCTGAAAAACGCTTTAAACGAAATGCATAACAAAATGGAAACCACCACAGCTCGGCTTGAAGAGGCAGAGGAGAGAATAGGTGAACTAGAAGATAAAGTTATGGAAAAAGAGGAAGCTGAGAAAAAGAGAGATAAAAAAATCCAGGAGTATGAGGGGAAAATTAGAGAATTAAGTGATACACTAAAAAGAAATAATATACGCATAATTGGTATCCCAGAGGAGGAAGAGAGAGGGAAAGGTGCTGAAGGGGTACTTGAAGAAATCATAGCTGAGAACTTCCCTGAACTGGGGAAGGAAAAAGGCATTGAAATCCAAGAGGCACAGAGAACTCCCTTCAGACGTAACTTGAATCGATCTTCTGCACGACATATCATAGTGAAACTGGCAAAATACAAGGATAAAGAGAAAATTCTGAAAGCAGCAAGGGGTAAACGTGCCCTCACATATAAAGGGAGACCTATAAGACTCGTGACTGATCTCTCTTTTGAAACTTGGCAGGCCAGAAAGAATTGGCAAGAGATTTTCAGGGTGCTAGACAGAAAAAATATGCAGCCAAGAATCCTTTATCCAGCAAGTCTGTCATTTAGAATAGAAGGAGAGATAAAGGTCTTCCCAAACAAACAAAAACTGAAGGAATTTGTCACCACTAAACCAGCCCTACAAGAGATCCTAAGGGGGACCCTGTGAGACAAAGTCCCAGAGACATCACTATAAGCATCAAACATACAGACATCACAATGACTCTAAACCCGTATCTTTCTATAATAACACTGAATGTAAATGGATTAAATGCGCCAACCAAAAGACATAGGGTATCAGAATGGATAAAAAAACAAGACCCATCTATTTGCTGTCTACAAGAGACTCATTTTAGACCTGAGGACACCTTTAGATTGAGAGTGAGGGGATGGAGAACTATTTATCATGCGACTGGAAGCCAAAAGAAAGCTGGAGTAGCCATACTTATATCAGACAAACTAGACTTTAAATTAAAGGCTGTAACAAGAGATGAAGAAGGACATTATATAATAGTTACAGGGTCTATCCATCAGGAAGAGCTAACAATTATCAATGTCTATGCACCGAATACCGGAGCCCCCAAATATATAAAACAATTACTCATAAACATAAGCAACCTTATTGATAAGAATGTGGTAATTGCAGGGGACTTTAATACACCACTTACAGAAATGGATAGATCAACTAGACACATGGTCAATAAAGAAACAAGGGCCCTGAATGAGACATTGGATGAGATGGACTTGACAGATATATTTAGAACTCTGCATCCCAAAGCAACAGAATATACTTTCTTCTCGAGTGCACATGGAACATTCTCCAAGATAGATCATATACTGGGTCACAAAACAGCCCTTCATAAGTTTACAAGAATTGAAATTATACCATGCTTACTTTCAGACCACAATGCCATGAAGCTTGAAATCAACCACAGGAAAAAGTCTGGAAAACCTCCAAAAGCATGGAGGTTAAAGAACACCCTACTAACGAATGAGTGGGTCAACCAGGCAATTAGAGAAGAAATTAAAAAATATATGGAAACAAACGAAAATGAAAATACAACAATCCAAACGCTTTGGGACACAGCAAAGGCAGTCCTGAGAGGAAAATACATTGCAATCCAGGCCTATCTCAAGAAACAAGAAAAATCCCAAATACAAAATCTAACAGCACACCTAAAGGAACTAGAAGCAGAACAGCAAAGGCAGCCTAAGCCCAGCAGAAGAAGAGAAATAATAAAGATCAGAGCAGAAATAAACAATATAGAAACTAAAAAAACTGTAGAGCAGATCAACGAAACCAAGAGTTGGTTTTTTGAAAAAATAAACAAAATTGACAAACCTCTAGCCAGGCTTCTCAAAAAGAAAAGGGAGATGACCCAAATAGATAAAATCATGAATGAAAATGGAACTATTACAACCAATCCCTCAGAGATACAAACAATTATCAGGGAATACTATGAAAACTTATATGCCAACAAATTGGACAACCTGGAAGAAATGGACGAATTCCTGAACACCCACACGCTTCCAAAACTCAATCAGGAGGAAATAGAAAGCTTGAACAGACCCATAACCAGCGAAGAAATTGAATCGGTTATCAAAAATCTCCCAACAAATAAGAGTCCAGGACCAGATGGCTTCCCAGGGGAGTTCTACCAGACGTTTAAAGCAGAGATAATACCTATCCTTCTCAAGCTATTCCAAGAAATAGAAAGGGAAGGAAAACTTCCAGACTCATTCTATGAAGCCAGTATTACTTTGATTCCTAAACCAGACAGAGACCCAGTAAAAAAAGAGAACTACAGGCCAATATCCCTGATGAATATGGATGCAAAAATTCTCAATAAGATACTAGCAAATCGAATTCAACGGCATATAAAAAGAATTATTCACCATGATCAAGTGGGATTCATTCCTGGGATGCAGGGCTGGTTCAACATTCGCAAATCAATCAACGTGATACATCACATTAACAAAAAAAGAGAGAAGAACCATATGATCCTGTCAGTCGATGCAGAAAAGGCCTTCGACAAAATCCAGCACCCTTTCTTAATAAAAACCCTTGAGAAAGTCGGGATAGAAGGAACATACTTAAAGATCATAAAAGCCATTTATGAAAAGCCCACAGCTAACATCATCCTCAACGGGGAAAAACTGAAAGCTTTTTCCCTGAGATCAGGAACACGACAAGGATGCCCACTCTCACCGCTGCTGTTTAACATAGTGCTGGAAGTTCTAGCATCAGCAATCAGACAACAAAAAGAAATCAAAGGCATCAAAATTGGCCAAGATGAAGTCAAGCTTTCGCTTTTTGCAGATGACATGATATTATACATGGAAAATCCGATAGACTCCACCAAAAGTCTGCTAGAACTGATACAGGAATTCAGCAAAGTTGCAGGCTACAAAATCAATGTACAGAAATCAGTTGCATTCTTATACACTAACAATGAAGCAACAGAAAGACAAATAAAGAAACTGATCCCATTCACAATTGCACCAAGAAGCATAAAATACCTAGGAATAAATCTAACCAAAGATGTAAAGGATCTGTATGCTGAAAACTATAGAAAGCTTCTGAAGGAAATTGAAGAAGATTTAAAGAAATGGAAAGACATTCCCTGCTCATGGATTGGAAAAATAAATATTGTCAAAATGTCAATACTACCCAAAGCTATCTACACATTCAATGCAATCCCAATCAAAATTGCACCAGCATTCTTCTCGAAACTAGAACAAGCAATCCTAAAATTCATATGGAACCACAAAAGGCTCCGAATAGCCAAAGGAATTTTGAAGAAGAAGACCAAAGCAGGAGGCATCACAATCCCAGACTTTAGCCTCTACTACAAAGCTGTCATCATCAAGACAGCATGGTATTGGCACCAAAACAGACACATAGACCAATGGAATAGAATAGAAACCCCAGAACTAGACCCACAAACGTATGGCCAACTCATCTTTGACAAAGCAGGAAAGAACATCCAATGGAAAAAAGACAGCCTCTTTAACAAATGGTGCTGGGAGAACTGGACAGCAACATGCAGAAGGTTGAAACTAGACCACTTTCTCACACCATTCACAAAAATAAACTCAAAATGGATAAAGGACCTAAATGTGAGACAGGAAACCATCAAAACCTTAGAGGAGAAAGCAGGAAAAGACCTCTCTGACCTCAGCCGTAGCAATCTCTTACTGGACACATCCCCAAAGGCAAGGGAATTAAAAGCAAAAGTGAATTACTGGGACCTTATGAAGATAAAAAGCTTCTGCACAGCAAAGGAAACAACCAACAAAACTAAAAGGCAACCAACGGAATGGGAAAAGATATTTGCAAATGACATATCGGACAAAGGGCTAGTATCCAAAATCTATAAAGAGCTCACCAAACTCCACACCCGAAAAACAAATAACCCAGTGAAGAAATGGGCAGAAAACATGAATAGACACTTCTCTAAAGAAGACATCCGGATGGCCAACAGACACATGAAAAGATGTTCAGCGTCGCTCCTTATCAGGGAAATACAAATCAAAACCACACTCAGGTATCACCTCACGCCAGTCAGAGTGGCCAAAATGAACAAATCAGGAGACTATAGATGCTGGAGAGGATGTGGAGAAACGGGAACCCTCTTGCACTGTTGGTGGGAATGCAAATTGGTGCAGCCGCTCTGGAAAGCAGTGTGGAGGTTCCTCAGAAAATTAAAAATAGACCTACCCTATGACCCAGCAATAGCACTGCTAGGAATTTATCCAAGGGATACAGGAGCACTGATGCATAGGGCCACTTGTACCCCAATGTTCATAGCAGCACTCTCAACAATAGCCAAATTATGGAAAGAGCCTAAATGTCCATCAACTGATGAATGGATAAAGAAATTGTGGTTTATATACACAATGGAATATTACATGGCAATGAGAAAAAATGAAATATGGCCTTTTGTAGCAACGTGGATGGAACTGGAGAGTGTGATGCTAAGTGAAATAAGCCATACAGAGAAAGACAGATACCATATGGTCTCACTCTTATGTGGATCCTGAGAAACTTAACAGGAACCCATGGGGGAGGGGAAGGAAAAAAAAAAAAAAAGAGGTTAGAGTGGGAGACAGCCAAAGCATAAGAGACTGTTAAAAACTGAGAACAAACTGAGGGTTGATGGGGGGTGGGAGGGAGGAGAGGGTGGGTGATGGGTATTGAGGAGGGCACCTTTTGGGATGAGCACTGGGTGTTGTATGGAAACCAATTTGTCAATAAATTTCAGAAAAAAAAAAAAAAAAAAAAAAAGAATGGTTCAGTAATTGATATCATTTAAGCATCTATCTCCCCGATTCTAAATTTAGTGTGGATATTTAAATAAATAGAGGTTGTTAGTAAACGAAAAACAATATTTAAAAATTATTTAATAGAAGCACTGAGGAAAGACTTTTTAAATATATAATTTGTAAGAAAATTTAGTTGATAAGAACTGATTCAAGCTACACCAAATTCAACTTGTTGATTTTCAGCAATTAAGTCTAAGTGATATCAGAATACCATTCATATAGACACATTGACTGAGATGATCAAATATGTTTTAAACCACTTCATTACATTCAAAAGCTAAAATGCTTGGCATCAATTTGAATTGAAACTTTCCATTTTATTTTTTAAAATATATTATTATGCACTACAACTATGTGTTTTAAAATTTGTTTTGCAGTATACTTTAATTTTCACCATTTAGAGCTTAAATGGTATATATTTACCCTCATATTGTGAATGTTTATAGTATAAATACACCACTAAACAATGACTAGCAATGATAATACAAAATACTACATGATAATAAAAGGATTCACTGTTACATAGAGATAAATAAGACAGGAATAATGTAAAAACTAAAATAGGTGCTTTGTTTGGATACAGACTCCTTAAAATTACAAGTGAGCTCCACTTAATTTAGCCCTAATACATATAAATATGAATGGCAGAATTTTTTTCTCACTGTATAAGTGAATAACAACTAGCATTTATTAAGGGTTCAATATGTATCAGTCACTAATAGACTCAAATGGGCTAAATGATTTGACCAAACTTTCACACCTAGTAAAAGGCTAACTAGAACCCACAACTGATTCAAAATTCTCTGTTACTCTTATGGTATGATGCTACCTCCTTCCTTTCTTAGTGATTTCAAGTTGTGACTTGTGTAGCATATGTTTATATTTTTAAAAGCTTTTGGGATAATGGAAATATTTTACATCATGACTAGTGTGGCAACTACATAGGTGCATATATTTGTCAAAACTCATCAAATCCTGCACGTAAAATGAATGTATTTAATGTTATTTCTCAATAATGTTGATTGAAAAACTAAAACAACAAATCTACTTACAAAAAATTTAGGGGCATATTTATGATGTCATATACTCGTTCATCAAGAAGACACCACAATGCTAGAGATGTAATGAATATGATAACGGGTAAAAAGAAAAAAGTTTTTTTTTTTTTCAAATGCTCTTTCTAAGAATAACTTGTAATGATCACTTACTTGCAATCATATGATTAAATGACATATACAGATCATACTATTGCCAATTTTCAAATGACTCTCTGTCACTTTTAAATGTGACAAATACACAGATATGCTTTGTGTGTTTTTCATCAAGACCCTCTAATATTGTGCCCCCAAAAGTCACGGGTTGCAAAAAGAAACCCGCAGAAAGACTCCAGAGGCAAAAAGAAAAAAAAAAAAAAATCAGCAAACAGCAAACACCATTCAGTGAGCCCGGATTACTTTGCATTAGGTATGGAATTAGCAGTCAGTGGCACACTATGATCTGCTTGACAGCTGGAACCTGGTGGCTGAGGCAAGAATAAATGGTTATTTCCTGCCTCAGCAGCACTATTGAGTGAGTAAGCACAGTATTGATCCTTATTTGGTTCCTTAAATGCATGTGACTCAAGTTATCCTGAGGCTTCCCTCCAAAACTCTCCTTGGGATCCAGACAATAAAAGAGCTTGTTATTGGAAACCTTTCTTCTTTCACTCCGGTGGAACAATTTGGAATGCAGTATCTGAGGGGAACGCTGCTTTCTCTGTCTCTCACCATGAACTTAAAGTCTACCTTAGAACAAGTTTCATAATATAAGTCCAATACAATCAGGAAAGGAGGAAGAAGGAGAGAGAAAGAGAGTTAGAAGCAGATAGAATAAATCACAAGATGACTATTTAGGTATAGTTTGGGCACGAAGGAGTAAAAGGCATTGTTATTTGGAAGGATTGTCAGGTAATGACCCTGGAGAAAGGCCCACCAAGTAGCTTTCATCTTTAACTCCCCAACAAAGACCACCCTGCTCAAGCTTGCCAATGCCTCGATGTTGCCAAATCCAAATGTGACTTCTCTGTGGGTACATTTTTAACGTCTCAATAGTATTCAAGAGCCTTGATCGTTCTGCATTCTTGAAATACTTTCTTTCCCCAGTTTCTAGATCACACTCTCCTGCTTTCCTGGTTTTCCTTGATATCATTGCTTATTCTTTTATAAACTCTTTTTGTGGCTTCTCCCCCCTCAGAATCTCAGAATGTTGAGTTGTATGACCATTTTTCTTGCTGTGGACATACCCTGTGTATGAATCCTGGTTAAGAGAAGAACTATTAAACCAAACTCCTTTATTTAAATCCTGAACTTGCCAACTAGCAGCCGAGTAACACTGGGAAAGTCACTTAACTTCTTTGTGCCATTGGCTTCTCACCTATAAAATGGGGGTTGTCGTGACGGATAAGTGATTTAACACATGTAATATGAAGTATTTACATGTAACCTACTTAGAATAATGTTTAGCACATATTAGGCACTATATGGTTAACATTAGCATATGTTTAAATGCCACTTATAATGCTTATGACTCCCAGTCTATATTCTTACTCCAACCTCTGCTTTGAAAACTAGTCATCTATCAAACTGCCAACTTGTATCTCATTTTTCTTTTGTTTTCTTTTTTTTTTCTTTTTTGTCTAACAAGATCTCAAAAATAACAAGATTGGGAATTCTTGACTTCTATTCACCCAAAATTGTTCCCTCCACAATCCTCCACGTTTTATGAAATGGCCCTGTACCTTTTTTTTAGATGTGAAAGCCAAAACTTGAGGAATTATTCCTAATTTCTCTTCCTCTAACCACCCTGCCATATCAGTAACTTCTAGAATCAGAAACTTCTATCAAAATCATCTCCAGAATATATCCCAAACCCATCACTTCTAACCTCCTCCATCACAATGATTCCACTCCAAGCCATCACTGTCTCCTGCTTGAACTTCCACAATGACCTCCTTGCTTATTTGCTGGCCTCTTCCCTCCTAAACCCATAAAATCCATTCTTTACAGAGTAGCCAGAATACCTTTGCAAAATAATAATAACAATAATAATAATAATAATAATAATAATAACAACAATAACAATAATAATAAATTAAGACAAAATCCAATTTCCATACTCTGCTTAGAAAATCTTACTGATTTAGCCCCGGCGTGCCTTTTTTGCTTCATCGTACCGTCCTTACCTCCCTTAATCATTGTTCTTTTGCTGTTATGATCTTAATGTTCCCTGAATACACCAAGCTCATTTCCACCTTGGGACTTTTGTACAAGCTTAAATCTATCTGTGATGCCCTTCCTTCTAAATATCATATGCCTGGCTCCTTCTTGAAATTGAGAGTTCATCTTAAAGACATTACCCAGTCTATAATGACCTCCCAGTCATTACTTACAATCTCCTTTTCATGGCATTTCAACCTTCTTTTCATGGTAGATTCTAATGTTTTCTTCTTTAGTTAATCAATTTATTTTTCATTTTTTTAATGTTTATTCATGTTTGAGAAGGAGATAGTGCAAGTGGGGCGGAGCGGGGGGGGGGGGGAGCAGAGAGAGAGGGAGACACACAATCTGAAGCAGCCTCCAGGCTCTGAGCTGTCAGCACAGAGCCTGAAACAGGGCTCGAACTCACAAACCTTGAGATCGTGACCTGAGGCAGAGTTAGATGCCTTAACTGAGTCACCCAGGCACCCCTAATTATTCATTTATTATTCTCTCCATCACAATGTAAGCTCTATGCAGATATTTCACCAGTCCTTAAGTTATCTGCAGTGCCTGGCACATAGATGGCATTCAATAAATACCTTTGGGCTAATGAGTAAATAAGCCTTGGCAGTAGTGAAGCAGAAGAGGTGTTGGATGTCATAAACACCAAGCAATTGAAATCTATGTATTTTGGCAACTATTTCTAGGTTGAAGAAAGGAGTAACTTTAAGATCTTTTTCTCTTTATTTTGTCTTTTTTTTTTTTAATCTAAACGACTGGGTGGATGGTGGTGCCATTCACAGAGAAAGGGAATACTGAAGAAGGAACAAGTCTAAGAATAATCATCTTTGGACAATGAGTTTGACAGCTCTTGTAATACAAACTTGGAATCTTTCAGAAATAATGAGATGTGGATGTGGGACTAAGAGAACAATCCATGGGCTGGAGATGTAGATTTCATAATCATCAGAATAGCTGAAGTTATTTAAGTAGACTTTTTAAAACAAGAGAAGAGGGGGTCCAATCTCTGAAAAACAGAAAAGCACTTCAGAGTAAGGCAGATGAAGAGAATTTGGAAAGAAGAATCTCCAAAAGATAAGAGGAGACCCAAGAAAGAGGAATATGATAGCCAAGGAGGAAGACCATTTCACAAATAAAAGAGAGGTAAACAGAGTTAAATAACAGAGAAATCAAATAAGGTAAGGAGTAAAAAAAAGTCAGCCATACTTGGCAATTAGAATAGCAATGGGCAAACTGAAAACCTAGATGCCACCTGAGCTTGCCAAAGTCCTGCCCTTAAATTCCAAGTCCCTCAGAATTTCAGGCACTCATCACGATATCTGCCTCGAATTCTAATTCTCCCAGAGCTCCAGGCCATTACTTGGCCACCCAGAAGGAGTTAATCATACCCTTCCCCATCCCCAGCTTTTTGGTGCTGATACCAACAGAGTAACCTATGTTAACTGGTGCTCTCAATGGTTTCATTCTTGGTTTTATTTCCCCTGTTTCCAGGATAAATAGGAAAAAGTATTATCAGATATCAGCTATTTAAATAAATATTTTAGAAGAATCATGGACATTCAGCAGAATCTTCTTCATCCAAAGTAATAAAAAAATAAAATAATAATAAAAAAATAATGAAAAAGTGGTCAGTGAATCAGTGGGACCATAATTTCCAGGATGCCCCCAAAATGCTGTAAGATTTACTAGATATGTTCTATAACATATAGACTATAGTCATCAAGAAAAATGTAAATATATAGAAGCTAATAACATGAGTCAAAAGAGGAAGAGTTCCTTAATCATCAGTTAAATGAAAATGTTATTAAAAAATGGAATGTTAAAGAAACGTTTGACAATAAAAATCGTGTGAAGAAAGAAAGCGACGTCCTTCCAAGGACATTCTTATTTTATTTATTTTATTTTTTGCTTCAGAAAGAGACAGCGCCAGTGAGGGGAGGGGGACAGAGGGAGAGAGAGAGAATCTTAAGCAGGCTCCATGCTCAGCACTGACAGAGCTCAACATGGGGTTCGATCCCACAACCTTGGGATCAGGACCTGAGCCAAAATCAAAAGCCAGTTACTCAACTGACTGAGCCACCCAAGTGCCCCCCTCCAAGGACATTCTTTAAAGTGCTCATAGATCCCCATTTCAGGGCTTGACTTTCCATGCATAAAACTAAAACAAAAAAAAATCTCATTTTTTAATTGGAAAATCCAATTCGCTCTGAAATTATCTCAACAAAACTTATTTTTAAGTCTTCTAGTTAAATGAAAAAAAAAAATTGGTGCCTCCTATGAAATTTCTAGAATCTATGCAAGTCAGAGTGAGGGAATTAAAATAGAAGATTAAAGTATATTCTTTTTATTAGCATGATTTACTCCAGGGGTTTCCAAACTTTGCTACATTGTAGAATTACCTGAGCAGACTTTTAAATTTTTTTAATGTCTATTTATTTATTTTGATAGAGAGGTGAGTGCCCAAGAGCATGGGAGAGGCAGAAAGAGAGGGAGAAAGAGAAAGAATCCCAAGTAGACCCCACACTACCAGCTCAGGAGTGGGGCTCAAACTCATGAACCATGAGGTTATTATGACCTGTGCTGAAATCAAGAGTCAGACGCTTAATTGACTGAGCCACCCAGGTGCCCCTACCTGAACAGACTTTTAAAAATCTCAGTATCTAAGCGGACTATCTAAATCTAAGTATCTAATCTTAGTATCATGAATTAAATCAGAATCCAGGTGGTAGTATTTTTCTAAAGCTCCTCCAGGGATACTCACGGGCAGCCATGGATGTGAGAACTGGAGACTTATGCCACCCTCGTTCATTAAATGAATGTTTACGTGGTGATGAGGAAGAGCTGGGTTTGAATGCTGGTAGCTCTGTAAATTTGGACAATAAGGCTCCTAACCATTTTGAGCCTGAGTGTACTCAACTATTACTCGGTAATTATTGCTCTCACTTCATAAAGCTATTTTGAGCATTAAATGAGGTAATATTAAAAATGTACAGTGTGTATGTAGTACACAATAAATGTTGTCTATATGTAAACAATTCCTTATTAATGATAATTGTCTATTAATTACAAACCAAATCCTATGTCGGGTTCAGAAAGCATAGTTGGCAAATATAATTGTACATAAGCCTGAATTAATATATGCAGCCAAGTTTCAGATCTATGCTGAGTCAATTCAGACATCTACTTTGGACCTTAAAGGCACTCTCTCATTTAAATTACACAAAGGAGGGTTCAAAGATCCTCAAATTCACTTCGTACTCACACCTGCCACCATACAGATTTACGACGCCTCAAAAGCAGCTGCGTAATTTGAGTCTGGCTTTCAGGAGAAAGCTACTAATAAATTTCCTTGGGTCTTATTAGAGGGAACTTTTAAATCTTCATTGACACGGTAAGAAAGGACTAAAAAAAAATGTCCACTCACATTTTTCTTATTTACTCCGTTACTCTGAAGTGCATGATGATTGTTTTCCTTCAGTTGTATCTGCACAGTTTGACAGATTTCTGTGACAAGGTTACTTTCAAATTGATAAAAGGTTTGATTGTGTCGGTGCATTTGTCAAAACTGTCTGACACCATGTATAATGGACTCTGCACCCGGAGCCCGGACGACACTGGAGTCTGCTCTAACTGTTCAGCGTTTTCCGCACACACCGTAACGAGACGTCCAACAGGGTTGGGTGAAAGTCGGGGAGATTAGCTTGGGCAGACCCTCAGCTCTTGAGCTCCAACACTCCCACTTTGTTCTCCTGGCTTTTCATTCCGGGCATTTCCGCTCTCTGGTTAAATGCTAAAGTGACATTTACAGCTTCATTATAAAGGGAGCAATGCGAGGGTGTCATAGCTTTAGCAAAGAGAACGTTTACAGAGAAAAATGAAGGGCAGGAAAGCGGACTCCCTGGTCTTCTGGTGATGATTAGAAATACATGCGTGCCTACCCAAGAGTTTCCCTCCTTTCCCTTCATTCTAGCGGCCTTACCAAGAGCAGGCTCACTTTATAACAGAAGAACAATTCACTCGATATGCACACAGTGTTGTCATTAACAGATCAGTTAATGATGTAGAAGTGGGGGCGATGGACAGCCGTTGATCAAAAATCAGGCAATGCATTGATCAAAATTTCTGAGTCTTGAGGATGATTAAAGATATTGTACAAGTGGAAAATATAAATACATCATGATTTTTTTCCATTTAAAATTCTGTTTATTATGTTAAATATGTGGTTTTATTTTTTTTTTAAGAACAATTTCACTGTGTTTCAAGGGCATTGTTTACAATTGTATTATAGAAGGTGCCAATTTTTTGAGAGAGGAAATATAGCTTAAAATGCAAAAATGATTATATCACCAAAATTTTATTTGGTCCAAAAGTTGCGATGCTCTCTCTTGCTCACTTCCTCAGTCTCCTAAGCCAACTCTACCTTTTCCTATTTCCATCTCCTCCTCCTGAAATAAGTGTAAAGGGCATATAATCCAAGTATTCCACACATGATCTCCAACAGATAATCCACCCCATGAATATAACTGCATAATTAATAGAAGTTTTTGGTTGCCATTATATTTGCCTTTAGTGCTCTTACTACTGCAGCCCTTAAATGCTTAATAGTATGTTGATGATACATTCATGACTAGGTAAGCAAAAGAGATTAGCTAAAAGTCACGGATGTGGGTCGTCTGTGCCACTTCACTGTTTCTTTCAGAGTTCATTTGATTAATTGTCTCTCAAGTCCTTGTTTTTTAACAGAAAAGTAAATGCATACGAAAACAGGCGTCTTTCACCATACATAACTGTTCTACCGTCACCATTACCGATTCTCACACTTTCTTCTCTGACTATAAATCATTCTTCTTCCACCTTGCGTTCCAACTATTCCTACTACGATCATCCCCTGATCTCATGAGATGCCTTCTTTCCACTCTGTACTTGGCAGTTTTTTGAAACAAAAATCTAAGTCACCTTCCTGTTTATGACAGTTCAATGTTTCCTTCCGTTGCTCTTCATATAAAACAAATTTCCTAACATGATCCAGAAAGAAATCACCTTATCCCATATTTCCACATTTCCAGCTCATTTTGCCCTATACTCGGCCTCCCCCTCTGTTATAACTCCACGGGCTTTTTTTTTTCAGCCCTTTTTCTTGCCATGCTCCCTCTACCCGTTGGTTCTACAGACGTGAGGCTCTTTCTCCTGGAATGCTCTTATCTTCTTTCCTCATCTAGTAAAACCTATTCCTCCTTCTGATCTTACCTCAATGGTCACTTCCTTGGAGAGTCCTTTGCTCACTGCCATAACTAGGACAGATCCCATGTGACAAACACTCTTGGTTCCATGCTCCTCTCTTTTCTTGAATTTATGCTTGCAATTTTATATCAAATATATGCTTATTTAATTGATGTCTATTTTCCCTAGTAAAATATAAGCTCTGCTAAAGCCAGGCCTTTATCTAAATGTACCCACCACTGAATCTTTAGCACAGTATCTGGCATGCAGCACAGGTGCTCTGTAACTATTTCTTGATTGAGAACACAATAGAGTTCTTTGAGATTTCTTAAGATAAAGACATTACAGCCTTTAACTATAGTATCTCCTATAAGACACACAATTCAATGTATTCATTTAAAACAACTAGAGGGGCGCCTGGGTGGCTCAGTCAGTGGAGCGTCTGACTTCGGATCAGGTCATGATCTCGCAGTCCGTGTGTTCGTGCCCCTTGTCAGGCTCTGTGCTGACAGCTCAGAGCCTGAAGCCTGCTTCAGATTCTGTGTCTCCCTTTCTTTCTGCTCCTCCCCCACTCAGGCTCTCTGTCTCTCAAAAATAAATAAACATTAAAAATATTAAAAAAAAAAAGTGGGGGGGCGCCTGGGTGGCTCAGTCGGTTGAGCGTCCGACTTCGGCTCAGGTCATGATCTCACGGTTTGTGAGTTCGAGCCCCATGACGGGCTCTGTGCTGACAACTCAGGATCTAGAGCCTGCTTCGGATTCTGTGTCTCCCTCTCTCTCTGCTCCTCCCCTGCTCACACTCTGTCTCTCTCTCAAAAGTAAAAATAAAGATTAAAAAAAATTTAATACATGTGTATATTAAAAAAGAAATACTAATGGCCAATGTGAGAGACCAACTCTACAAGAGAGGCAAAGGGATTTTACAAGTGACCTGCATTGATCTCTTACCACAGGTGTCCCTACACATCAGGCCATACCGATACAGCTGAATCGACTCGGGCTGTGACCCTGTCAAAACTATAAAAGGGGATTAGTGAGAGAGAGAGAAGTATCCAGGAGCACATTGTACCACTAAATAATAATGAGGATCTCAACGAAATATCAGAATTTTAGCATGAAAGAAGCTTAAAGCATTATCAAGTGGAAACCCATTATTTTATACATAAGGGAAACCAACATTAGGGTGAAAACAAGCCATGAGTCCAAGGCCACACCCTCAGCTGATGGCAGAACCAGGGCTGAAAACCTGATCTCTTGGTGCACAGCTATTCCCATTGTATTATGTGGCTTGATCACATCAGTTCCTCAAAATTCTCTAGGAAAAATAATCTGAGCAATAAACTCCAGGTCCAGACCACTTCAGTAACTGTAGAACCCACAGACACGTTTATAATAACAACAGCATGGGTCCAATCTTATTACCCAGCAAAAACTAACATGAACAAGTAACCAGCACCCTCTGTGCTCTTAGCCTTCTCTAAATTTCTCACATGCACGTAAGAACATTAACACAACTTCTTTCCTCAAAAATAACCTCTCTGTGTCACTAAATCTCTTTCCTGAGTTCAAAACACCAATGCAGGCTGGGGCACCCAGGTGGCTCAGCGGGTTGAGCATCCGACTCTTGATTTCAGCTCAGGTCATGATCTCATGGTTTGTGTGTCTGAGCCCCACATCAGGTTCTGTGCCTGCTTGGGGTGTTCTTTCCCTCTCTTTCCGCTCCTACTCCACTCACATGCTCCCCCTCTCTCCCAAAATAAATAAACTTGAAAACGACAACACCAAAACCACCAATACTGGTTTTTAGGTAACACTTCCATTTATCTATTTCTGGCAACATTCTATCAAATGTGGACACTGACACAGACATCTGTAGTATAATGCTACATCAGTGGTATGTTCGTAAACCAGCTCTCCGAAAACATAATATACAATTTAAAAATCTTATTTCTAGGGCTTGTTGGTTCTTCTGATGTAGATATGCCCATCATGGCTGTCTTCAAGCCACTGAGTCTGTAAGACATCACACACAGAATTCCTGAATATTTAACAATTGACTCTAATGCACCAAAGGCAGTACCGGCATGCCACTGGAAGTACAGGGACACCTACAGATAGTCAAAGTCAACCTACTCTCTTGTAAGAGGAGACTGAGGCTCAGAGAGTAAATGACTTGCCCCCAGATCACACAGTGGCTGAGTGGGCTTTAATACACAGGATTCTACCTCAGCTACCTTCATAAATTAAGTGAAACTTTCCGTATTAGACATAGTCAGTGGTTTTCATATTATTGAAGAAAGAAGTGCTTCTCAAAAGTAAGCAGCATATGGGGCACCTGGGTGGCTCAGTCGGTTGAGCGTCCGACTTCGGCTCAGGTCAGGATCTTGCCGTTCAAGGGTTTGAGCCCCGTGTTGGGGCTCAGAGCCTGGAGCCTGTTTCAGATTCTGTGTCTCCCTCTCTCTGCCCCTTCCCCGCTCATGCTCTGTCTCTCTCTGTCTCTCATAAATGAATAAACGTTAAAATTTAAAAAAAAAGAAAAAAAAAGTAAGCAGCCTCAACAATGCCAGAGAGACTGTTAGAAATGCATATTTTTAGTCTCCACCCCAGGTCTAGGGACTCTTTACCTTTATCTTTATCTGTCTGTGCTTCACTAAACTCTTTGAGTGATAGGGAGCAATGAGAAAAAAATCTTCCTTAAATCCATCAATATTATTTTTGTAAATGAGATCCCAATAAGAGTCAAAGATAATAGCTGTCCCTTTTCCTATCAGCATCCTTTAAGAGATACTTCTGAAGGTTTTAACATAAAGACCACAATCTTTCGCATTTACAGAGTCCTTACTCTTCAAAATAGTTTAGATTTTTCTAACAACAGGAAAAAGTTGAATTATTTACCTTCCCATTCTCCACCCCAACCTTTTACTGATCAAAGCCTAACCTACACTTCTATGCCTTAGCCCTAGCACATTCGTTTTGCTTACACAACTCCCTTTAAATATTTATTTGTCAAAGTTTTGCTCCACCCCGTCACAAATCGAGGTAGTCAAGAGCAAAACGGCTCTCCCACTGTAATCTACATATTGCTTTGCCAATTGATTATCCAGTTATGTATTTGTGTTTTGGTTTATCAGCCACTTCCTGGTGTTTTGCTATTTGTTCCCAACCTTCAGATCCAGAACAAAGACAAATAAATACTGTCTGCTTTGTTTTCCTCTTCCAATATTTTAGAGGTTGGAAAATTTACAAAATAAATATCCTCTCAACCTTCTTGTAAAAGCATTGCAAAAGAGAAAAAGAAGAATTGAGTAACAGTTTCCCAAATTTAAAAATACCCAGCTAAGGCACACTCAAATGACCAACAGCTGTACTGATATTACTTGAAAAATAATCATACAGCAATCTACAAATACAGGTCCATGAGTTGCAATTCAGTATTCCTTATTAATTTTATTTGGAGGGCACACGTAAGTATGTGTATTCTATTTGCACAGAAGTAAGACTGTTAATAACCTAAATGTTCATAGATAATAGATTAACAAAAACACTTTGGAAGGGCATGTTCGTCACTGCCACATTTCCTAGCAAATCCAAAACTACTTGGTGAGTATGGTTCATGGCCTTGGTGGGAAATAGCTTCACTGGATGTGGAAGTGGATGTTTTCAAGGAAACCAAAGTACTAGTTTTATAATTCCCCAATTACCTGGTCCTGGCTGAACTTCTATTTACCGAGAACTGGTCAGAAAAGCTTTGCAGCACAGGAGGAGGCAACCATCCTGAAAGCAACTGTTTCTAAATTTTCAAGATTGCCTTCGCTAATACTTCCACCCCCAAAAGCAGCTACCTTTATGAGATTCATTACTGATCCCACCAGCCACAAGGGGTCTGCTTGCTCGTCATCTTTTCGGTCAATACATGCATATCAGCCAGCACTCCCAGGTACATCTACTCAGGGACCTCCACCCCACCTCTAAAGGAAAGAACACCAACTCCATTCGCTAACATCAGCTGGACTTAGATTTCAAACTTAAGTCCCATTTGTACGGTGGAGTCTACCTCACTGAGGCACCAATAAAGGGGTGTACCGAGCGCAATACCGAGTCCTATGTGGACTGAGCCCACGTGAGCCAGCGCGGAGAAGAGGAGCGGCGTGGAGAGCAGAGGGCACTTACGGTTGGCACAGCTTGATTAGGTCCTGGTCAGTGGTGCCTGGAGGAAGGCCTCGAATGTACAGGTTGGTTTTACTCAACTGTTCCCCGCTGCTGTTGCTGCTGCTGTTGTTGCTGCTGCTGTTTGTGCTGGGGCTGGGAGGTGCCATGGGGTGGGGAGCTGGTGCATAGGACTGCTGGAAACAGAAAAGGCTGTTACTGGAAAAACAAAGCCAGCACCTATTCACAGGCCAGCAGCGCAGCTCGAAAGCAATGCAGGCTTCTCGGCCTCTCTGATCCACACATGCACACACATTTTTATATCACTACCCTGTACGCTTTTGAGAACATCATTCCCCCCACTCTGGACCTGCACTTGGATCGGCATAAGTTAGCCCTAAATGGGGCAGAAAGAAGTTCCCAGGTGCTCCTGACAGTGGCATATGCCTTCTGAATCAGTCCCCTGTGATTTTCCTTAGAGGTGTAAACTCACACGCTACCTCCCTCCCCACGACAATAACGTAGTTTGCTCTTGGCACCAAAGCTCTGCCCCTAGCTCACCTTTAACGAGCCACATGTCTTTGCTTTGTCTCCACTCCTTGTCCCCTCCTCTCCAAAACACAAAACCGAAACCAAACAAACAAAAAACTGCCTCATATTGTTGCCCTCCCCATCACTCTCCAATATAATTCCTGACACACAGGAATCACTCTATGAATAGCGAATCTAGGAAGGGCCAAACGGACGGATGAATGGACCTCATCCTTTTCTACCACTCCCAAATCTGCTTCTTCATGGCGGACGTCCCGTGTTTTGCGATACTGAGCCGCCATTCTCTCGATGCAGTCAAGATCCCCTTTAGGTTACTCTAGTCGAGGGTCTCAATCCAGGAACTACTGACAACTTGGGATAATTCTCTGCTGTGGGGCCTTTTGTTCATTACACTGTACGTCCTACATTGCTCATTGTAGGATGGTAGCAGTAACCTTGTCCTTTACCCACCAGATTCTAGTAGCAGCCATCCCCTAGTTGTGACCACCAAAATTTCTCCACACACTGCCAAGTGTCCCCGGGGAAAGAACCACTGCTCTCCCCCGGTAGAAAATCACTGCTCTAACTTGTCAAACTGTTTTCTAACAAAATAAAATGATAAAATGATCCCTAGCAACTGAGAATATACAATGTGAATATACGTGCTAGAATTAGTAGACACGATGCTCATTATATACTTCATTTCTTTGTCAAATGGGCCTATCTTCACAAGTTCTTAAATTACACGGACTGAGTCTGCATTCCCGCTGTGTCTCTTACTGGCTGTGTGACCTTTAGATGGTGCCTTCGCCTCTCTAAGACTCAACATTCTCATTAATATGAGGAGGATAAAAATACTACTCTCAGTAGTATGTCACAGGGTCTCTATATAAATTCAATGAGCTAATGTAAACAAAATGGTTCCTGGAAATTAGAAAGTGCAAAATAAATGTTAGCAAAAACAAAAATGCAAGAGTAACAATAATAACATTTGTAGCTCACATCTGTCTTGCCAGTAACGTTAGGCTATATAACTATCCCAGATATTCTCAGTCGTAACCTAGAATGTTACCTAAAGGTAACACCTATTAAGATTCCAGTGGGGAGATTTTGGGCTGAGTTTTAACCTGAAGACACATTAGCTGTTCTATCAGGGGTGAAGGTGTGTATTTAACAGATGGCAAGTAGATGCTTAAGAAATACTTAGTCTACAACATATACAGTACAAATTGAATGAACACAGCACTTAGCCCACAGTGATAAAAGACCAAGTTTTAGCAGCACCAGCCTTGTTTCTTGCTATAATACTCGGTCTTATAATTTTCAGAATGATCAGATTTGCCCCAGTCCATATTTCCAAGTGGCTACAAGACAATGCCTCTTAGCTACAACATGTCAAATGAAACTCATTATCTCTGCCCTCTCACCTCCCAAGTCCCCACCCCAGACACCCAGCACAATGACCCCATTTCTCTCTGGTGTTGCTGACATCCATCTAGCCCCCATGCTAGAAGTCTTGGGGTCAGCTTCACTTGTTCTTTAATTCTAAATCTCGAAATACAGTCAGCTACCAAATTTTTGGACAAGTTTCTAGAAGCATCCTTTTCTCTGAATTCTCACTGCCTCCTAGGCCGGGATCTGGTCCACCTTGTGGATCCACCATATCTACCATCTGGCTCATGCTTTCCTCTTAGGGAGGAAAGTGGAGGAAATATAAGTCAGATGGTCAAATGCAAAGGCACACTGGTCTAGAGTATCCTGGGCAGTTCCTTTAAGGAATGGGGAGGTGGGACAGAACCCAGAGCCTCCTTCTTTGAAACAAACATTTCAAGTAAACATTAGGTATTACTTAATCTGCTACCAACATTTTTAATGTGGGATTTTACAACAAACTACACAGGAGAATACTTTCTGTTCCCAATGTTTGAAAAAAATGACATACATCCATTGCCTTTTGGAATTTAATATCTGCATAAAGCTGCATGAAGTTTCTTGGCTGGCATGAAAAACTAGTCCGCCTTGACCTAAGAAATCCATTTCGCTCCGTGGACACCCCATAACACTTAAGCTCTATCTCTTTACATGCCCTGCACTTAGTAGGTTTTAACACATCCCTGCTAAAGTAATGCCCTGGTCCCTGTACCTCCCAATGGGACAGATGAGATTTATCTTTCACTTCCCGCATGTGCTTTATTTTCTTAAATTTCGCAGGGCTTTTTAAAAGCTGTTTGTTACCACTTTCACCTCCCCTCTCTCCAAATTCTTTGAATTCCATTCTGTACTCAGGCTTCTTTTAAAATGAGGCTTTGTTAAAAGCAGTTTTCCCCCATTGCATAGCTTTTAAAACTATCAGGGAGCCAAAATAAAATCATATCTTCAGCTTTATGTATCATAGATCTGATGGACCAGCTCAGACTGAGTCCCTGAATGATCAAATAAGAAATTTTCATCTATAGGATGGTCAATATGTGTTTACTTAATTATCCACCCCCCGCACCCACCCTTCATAGCCAGAATATCATTTAGTAAATTGCATGGTGCTTAAAACAATAAATGTGCCCTCCAAAGTGCCCAATGTATTTACTAGGAAAAAAAAATGAAACAGTCAAAAGCAAATCAAAGCTGGGACGACTATAGGCTACTTGTATGCATGGAAATGAGGTATGTAATTTACAAATAGAGATCCAAACACCAGCCTGTTGTGGAGAAATGATGTATTTCAAAAGCCCTTTGAAAAAAAATACACAATCAAAAGGGGTTATCTGTGTCATATTCTTGTTTGTGAATTCTAGAAGTTCTGCTGAGGCGCACCTGGGTGGCTCTGTCAGTTAAGCATCCACCTTCAGCTCAGGTCATGATCTCACCCTCCGTGAGTTCGAGCCCTGCGTCGGGCTCTGTGCTGACAGCTCGGAGCTGGAACCCGCTTCAGATTCTGTGTCTCCCTCTCTCTGACCCTCCCCTGTTCATGCTCTGTCTCTCTCTTCTCAAAAATAAATAAACATTAAAAAAAATTGTTTTAGAAGTTCTGCTGAAAGAGGTAGACTTTCTCAGTGTTATTGAACCAATCAATCCAGAGATTTTAAGACGGAATGCCTACATTCTCACTACTCCTTAATATTTCATTTATCTGCTGATGATATACTGAATGATTCAGGTAGTGGTTTGCGCTGTAAATCATCCTTTGGTTTTAAGAATTATAAATTCCCTCCTCTCCTCCCACTTTGCAAACACACATCTTTTAATCAACAAAACATTGGCAGAAGTCTCCCGTAACGTCTGACAAATGCACAGGCCTAAATGAATTAATTTGTGAAAAGCAAAAGCAATGTTGTGTGCCCTGGTACCAGAGACAAATGACCACACTACAGCATCTTTACAAAAAAAAAAAAAAAAAAAGGAGCAATAATCTTTAGAGGTGAATGGGTCACAGCAACCACTTTCCTAATTAAAAGTGGCTCTGATTCCGTCCTCGATTCTTTGTCTTCAAATGGATTTGGGACTTTATCATTGATTAGCTTTTAAATCATTTTGAGGCACCCAGGAAGAAATGTTTAAATGTTAGTAAAAAAAGAATTTATTTTCCCTCAGATAAAATGGACTTTGCTATATTGCTCAAAGTCATACTTTATAAATCCTATTTAGGAGCGGTGAGGACTTACAGTCCAGGGTTACTGAACACTGTTACACGGTGCCGTAGCAGGGCAGGGAGCTGCTATGAATCTGCAGTGTCAGCTTGGTTAGAACCAGTGAAAACGGCAGATTTTCAGAAGAGGACCTTCAGATGGCACTCTGATGGAGGAGGGAGATAGGATTTCTCTTGAACCTGCACACGCTTGGCAAATATGCAGATTTTCCTCAGGTGTTTATTCATGGTCTGTTGGGACCATGGTCTGCTGGGAGGGTCTGTTAAGTATCATGGGATGGGGGTTGAAAATCTCTAAACCACATGTTGGGGCTACTACATCAGTGGATCAGTACCCAGTGTTTTCTTTGGGCAACTAAACCAAATGACTTGACATCCATTTTAGAAGATAACGATTCTAATAATTATAGGTAACATTTGTTGCGTGCTTCCTAATAGGCATTGTATATAACCACCCAATGAGGCAAAGAATATTCTTCTCAAACATAAATGAGAAAACCAAAGTGCAAAATGGACAGATGACCTTCTCAAGGTCACACAGTGGGAGCCCCACTTTGACCCTAGAAAGTTGGACTCCAGGGGCCATGCAGCCCCCACCAGCACAACAGAACTTCACCTATTAATGACATGGGCACCAACACAAATGGCTTTTTTGCCATCAGCTTTGGAAGAAGGCATGAACAAAAGCTCTCCTGCATCCAAGTATACGGGGGAGAAATCGAACAAGGATGGTAAACAGCATCTAGTCAAAATGGAGGTTAATAAGGCCTTTCCTCTATCAGAATTTAAATGAAGTCCATCTTAAAATTTAATGTCAAAGGGGAAGAGACCATCAGAAGCAAGCAAGGTGATGAGTTTTTCAAATAACATCAAACAAATGGGTTCCTTGGTCAAGATTCAGGGGATGTTATTTGATAACAGGAAAATGAACCGGCTTGCAAATCATCCTACAACAGCTGATTCATTTAGTGTGCTTTGTTAATATGCCTCATTTTTCAAGTTTGAAAAGTGAATCAACCGGGTCCTCCTACATTCTTCTAAAATGTGTGATTTGTGTATATAGGTTTGGATGGAGGTTGGTTGTGCTTTTGACCCCTACATATTTTGGAGGTAAACTGGAGAGGGATATGAGTTGTAGTTTTATTTGTTTCCTCTTTTTTTTCCCCAGTTTTATTTTAACAGGAAGTGTTTGATACGTTCAATAAATGCTGTTCACATTTCAAGAGGGTAAAGTAAATCATTAAAAATCATCTTTTATACGGTATGAAACATATTAGCTGAACATGTCTGAAGGCAGGGATGTAATATACACACACCAGCCAGACCATCTTAAGCCAGGGTCGCTACTGACATTTTGAACGAGGTAATTCCTTGTCGTGGGGCTATATTGTGCATTGTAGGATATTGAACAGCACCCCTGTCCTTTGCTACTAGATGGCAGGTGTACTACCCTCCCCCCAGGGTGTGGCTACCCAAAATGTTTCCAGGTATTGTCAAATGTCCTCTGAGGGTAAAAGTGTGCCTGGTTGGCAATCACTGCCTTAAACAGATCCAGCCCCTCTCCTTGAAAAACGAATACCAGCACAGGACCCAGAAATGGAATAATAATAATAACTCAATGGCCTACAACCTACTGCATTGAAAAACCACATCTACTGACCCAAGTTCAACTTCTTATCCCCAAGTATATACGGCACTCATCTCTGCGTGCCTCTGCCCTCCGTCACTAAGACATTGGTACGCCGCATTTCATTTGCAGCAGACGAGGTCTGAAACACGCTTCTTCCTCTTATTGAAAACATAACTCTTTTACAAAGAGAATTTAAAATATTTTTTGCATGCAATTCCCGTTGGCTGGGAATCACAGGGCCTTGATGCCAAACTGCAGTCAATTCTATTCCCGGCATCTGGTTGCTGGCAGGATCCTGAAGCAGTTGGTCTGGTGGTTTTTTGGAGTAGCCTTGGACTCCCTCACACAGCAGTCTGTTCTGCTGATGGTCTCCCCAATTTGTTTTTATTCATCTCCAGTGCAACAGAATTTGTACTCTTTTATCCACTCAAGGGTAAAGCCCCGGATAAAGTCTCCCATGGGATCGACATGCCAAGTCTTTTACTATCCAAAAATGAATACAAACCACATTCCTGTCTTAAATCATACATTATTTAGCCTGCACGTACACATGCAATCCATTGCTCGGTGGATTAACACTGCTGCAGGCTATTGAATTCCTCTCCCAGACAGTATAATTTCTATATAACCTTGCTTCTGCACACCTCGCCTCTAGTGGGAACACAATACGAGCAAGTAGACACGGCAAGAATTGCAGCAGTCACTGGAGTGCCTATCATAGCCTTAAATGAGGATGTGCGTATTGTCTATGCAAGCAATAATCAATGCAGCTAAATTAATATATAAGGCAAGACATGCAATTTTAGCCATGGTTTCATGAACCACATATATTGACGCTTTGTGGTTTTATGCTGGACAACTGCCCCTCCATTGGTCTAGAATACAATTATAGAAAACAATGGTTCCAATTCCACCTTTCATAACAGAGTTTGGTGAAAACCTGCCCCACTTCTCTTTTCCTACCCACGGATCAGACATGGAAATGAGCAATAAAGGACAAGACTCCTCACAAAAGGCAATCATTTGCATATTCTCTGTTAACAGTTTTTGGTAATAGCCACTGTCAACAGTGGTGGTGCGGTGTTTAAGAGCTCCACATTGCCCTCTGAGAATCCTGCTCTACCCCTAACTAGGCACTTAAACCTCTAGTCACGGGTACAACAGGAATTTCGATGATCTCACCTAAGACTGTTGTGAGGCTTTAATATATAAATTACACATAAAATATTTAGCATAGTGCCTGACACAGAGTCAATACTCGATAAATACTTGTTGATCTTATCATTTTCATCAGCACCATCATGAGGCAGATCCTTAAAAGAAACACTACTCTCTCAATCCTACTTGGAGTAGTTTACCTTTAAGGGGTGCTGCCAGAGTCAATCATTGATTTTCTAAGCATGGGAGCCACTATTCTTGAGATGAAACTATATCACCAGAACTGTGGTTTGTCATTTTCATCAAGAACCAAAAAGTAATAACTAAGCACTGATGAAACAATCATTGTGGATTGAAAGGCTAATTAGTTTCAAGGTATTTCCAAATCACTACTGAGGTATTATTAAAATTCTGTTAGGATGAGATTCACTTTTGCTGTAAATATTAGTTTTTAAAAACCTCAGCAGATTGCATAATCACACATCGCTCTGTGCTATTTACAAATAGGATTAATCTAAAGTCATTGAATTCCATTCAGAGGTTTAAATATTAAATGACATTTTAAAATTCATGGTACTTGCAAACACAAGTAAACTAGTTATTGTTCATTACAAGCACCTATAAACCAATTTCATTAACAAATTTACAAGCTAGAGGAGAGTGGCTGCTATAAATGATGCCACTGGCCTTTTATAAAGATTGCTCAGTTCTCCAAATGCCAGTGACATCTGGTCTTTGCTCCTATCCATCTTTTAATTTGGCCAACTCGTGATCTCTTTAAGGAAAAATAAACAAAATTAAAATATACTCAAAATTTAGCTCAAAATATAGCTCAAAATTTGGGCTACTTACACCATTCATGTAAAAGTTCAAGTCTACACTTAGAAAATAATCCCAAACAGCTCATGATTCCAGTATTAATAAGGATTGATTCCTCATGCAAAATAAATAAATAAATAAATAAAATAAGCCATGATTGGTACCCAAGGTGGAGATTACAATGGCATCTATACCACAAATAGTAATGGTTAGAATTCCCCAGAAATATCAAAGTGACTGTAAACCCTGGATGGGGCCTCTGTTCTGTTTGTCCCAGGAATGTCTCCGAGATCAACTCAAACACTTCCTTTTGTAATGAGCTAGAATCACCAGGACAAGACTGGAAATCCAGAACAGGTCATAACTGCTTGTGGAGATCTCTAGGATAGCCAATGGTCAGCAACTCAATTCCTAATGCAATCAGAGATAAAGAGGAGATCTTACAGTCCAACAATTACACTCGGGTCACATTCTTGTGCCTTACATATTTACTTAATTTTTTCATCTGGTTTTTCCCCATAATCTCTATTTTGACTATTTTCTTAGTTTTTGCAATATTCTATGCTTCATAATCCAAGAATGTTTCCCTAAAACTACGATCAGTAATATCGCCAACAATTAGTTGTCCTAGCTGTATCATGTATGCTATCCAAAACAGAGAAGCACAATTCATACAACTTAAAGGGCACCACTGCAAGATAGGTGGACCTCGAACTTTATTGTGACTAAATGAACACTCTCAAAATTTTCTTCTTCAATGAAAACAGATATAATGAACCATTTCCACTCATTCCACTTGACCACTTTCCATATAAACCAATCAAATGACCGGGTTGGTTACTAGTAGCTAATGGGTGATAGAAATGAAGCATTTTGTTTCAAACCATGTGTAGCAATAATTGCTATCAATAATGAAAGGCCATCCGGAACATCAAATGGCATTAAGGCTCTTTTGATACACTAAATGATTCTGTCCAATTAAATCAGAATTCACTTTTTCTGAAAGTAAATCCATGTTGACTTAAGAGCAACTCAATAATAGGATAAAGAACAAGTGCAGTAAACCCTTATTCCTTTATTGAGGCTTTCCTACTACTTCCAAAATATCTCTCCAGTCCCTATCTCACCCTGTTTTCCTCGATTTCCCAGGGCTCACCCACATTCCTTGCCACACCATGCTCCTATCTGAATCTATGCCTTATTTTGTCTTCCTCCCTTCACTTAGAATGCCTAGTCTGCATTCTTATACCTTCTACGGTGACTCTAAAATGTATCTTATAAACTGGGGTACTTTGGAGAGCAAAATAGGGAGATGTTGATAATTATATCAGGACACAAGGAATCAATTGAGACCGTCCAAAGAAACTTAGAACATATGGTCATTTATGATTATTTTCTATGTATCTAAATCTCACATATTCATCTAGAGTCACCTGAAGTTCCACCCCATTTTGTAGCATTTCCTGTTATTATTTTAGACCTATTTCATTTACCCCTCTTCTTCGTTTCTATATAATTAAATATCCACAGAAGGTTATAAAATATTTAACAAGAATAGCAATGACTGATGTATAATGAATATATAATATACATGAGGCATTGTTCTAAGAACTTTATATTAATTGATTTATACTTTTGGAGGTATGTATATGGCTACCCCCATATTGAAGATGAGAATACAGAGTTTCAATGACCTTTAAAGGTTGTTCAGCTACTCCGTGACAAATTCAGGGCCTGAAGTAAGGCAGTCTGTACTCCGGTTAATTCCAGATTTAACTCTAAATATGTGCAATCCAATATGGTAGCCACCTGTCCCACATAACTATTTAAATTTAAATATAATTGATGTGAATTAATTAAAATTTTAAAACTTCAGTTCCTCAGTAATACTAACCATGTTTTAAGTGTTCAAAAACACGTAGCTACTGGGGCACCTGGGTGGCTCGGTTGGTTAGGCGTCCAACTCTTGATTTCAGCTGAGGTCAGGATCTCACCTCTCATGAGATGAGCCCAACATCAGCGTGGAACCTGCCTGGGATTCTCTCTTTCCTCTCTCTCTGCCCCTCCCCATGCTTACACACTCTCTTGTTCTCAAAATACATAAATAAACATTAAAAAATAAAAAAAAAGACATGTGGCTACTAGCTACTATATTGGACAGGAAGACAGAACATCATCGCATAAAGTTCAATTGCACAGACCTGATGTAGCTCATTCTTACAGTTACCACGCATCATCTCCCCAGACTATACTGTATATCTACAGTACCTAAATGTGCTGAGCAAAATAATGGTCATGGTTTCTGTGCTGCTATTCAGAGTTTTTTTTGTTTTTTTTTTTAAGTGCGATTAATCTCGTTTCAGTAGAGAACATATTTAAGTTTTTTCTCCTTCAGGAGTGGGTCTTGATTTTGGCATATAAAATCTATCAACTGATACCTTCCTTGACCAAAAGTAGAAATTATTAAAAGATATTCCCAGAAAGTAAAATATAATGTGTGGGAAGAACAAGATGTGATGTGGTTCATTTGTTTTTAATCAAAACCAAAGTTTCATCTGTATTATAAAATTTCTTAATCTCAAGGAAGAGAAGCAACAGAGATAAATTGCTGTTAGAGAATCAATGTCTCTGTCTTTGGGATTCAAGCTTCGTGCTTGGGAGGAAGTTCTGCATTTTTAATACATCATCTACTTTACCTACATATCCTAAAAGAATAGCACCCTTACTAACCACATAGTATGCTATGCTACCAATCTTATTTCTCTCTAAACTGAACCGGGGGAGGGGGGGAAGGAGAATGCTTTCTTACAGCGAACTACAGAGGCAATTCAGCAAATTCATAAACAATAACCTATATTCCATGACATAAAATAGTTATGTTGTTTTATTAGCCAATGCATTCATATTTTATTGATGTAGCAAAATTAAGTGTAAACAGAACCTATGCCTCAAAAGTCCTAAATCTAAGAAATTTGGACTATAAAACACAATAATTTCCTCGAGAAGACAATGTTGGGACACAGATCAAAAATGCAACAGCAATTAATAGAAGCAAAATAATTGCTTCATTATAAAAACTGGAAGGAGCACTTGCACAGATAATTTTCTGGGAATATAATTTCAACATTTATTGTGTATGGGTCTATGAGATGATAACTATGAGAATAAATTAATGCTCAAGTTCACCCAAAGTGATCCTATAATAAATGAATATTAGACATTTTATATTGTTAACTAATTTATTATAATTTTCAAATCAGAAACGCATGAGATGTTTATACATTCAGACTTCTATTTGTAACCTGTATGGAGACTCCCTTTTCCGGTATATTTTAAGTCAGTCTGCCACGTACCTTAGAGAATGTTAAAAAATTATATAGACATATCCAATTTCTAGTGCATCCTCTTTGTTTTGTGATTACTGGAGATTCATTTTGCCTAGTGATAGTTTCCGTAATCAAGGAAATGAAGCATCCATAAGAAGACAGTACTGCTTTTCCTTCTCCAAATTACTCTTATTCTTTTTAAATAAGTGACTGAAAGTTCAGAGACCGCCAAATAGAGGGCATCTGCCCATGATTACTACACTCTCCAAAGGCCCAAGAAGAAGAAGGGAGTATTATTACTGCACAGTGACTAAGAGCATACATTCTGAAGCCATCCCACCCAGGGTCAAATCCTGCTTTACTACTTTTTTCTCCATATGGCCTTGGCCAAGTTCCCTAAACACTTCTGCCTCAGTCTCCTCATCTGTGAAACTAGGGATAATAACTACCTCAGAAGACTGTTAGACATTTCAAATGAATGCTTATGTATAAAGCCAGGCACACAATAAGCTCTCTAAGGGCGCTTACAAGTATAATTATATCAATTCTAAAGCATTTTACAATAGCCATTGTTATCATGAACAATAATGCTTTTTTGAAGAAGAAGACGAAATTTTGGTTGGTCTACTGAATGACCTAGCAAACTCTGGTTTGCCTAGTGTAAAATCTTGCACTCCAAAGTAAAAAGTCCATCGATGCTTGTCAAACTGCAACTCTCTGGGTTGAAAAATCAAGAAATGCCATTCTTCCATGAGATATTAGGCTCAGGTAGTACTATTTGAGCTACTGATACTGATTGCCTTCAGATAAACTGATGAGAAGACTAATAGAAGAACTTCTTAAGACACACAGAAACTTTCACAAGGGAAGTCATTCTTAGCATAAACAAATTCTAGGAAAATAACTACAGATTGTGAAAGTACTTATTAAAATAAGACATATGTGATTGCCAGTGGAACCAGCTTATATCAGTGAAATAACACGCTACTAAATGTCCATGTGCTTAACTGAATTGACTTTTACATACAGAAAATAAACTATACTAATTTCATAGCTTCTAACTCTAAAAATAATTAGGTTTTTAAAAATTGTTGCCCTGCAAGGATATTCCGTAGGTAAACAATTAGTTAAACCATTTATTTAAGTTTAATTGCCTCCCTAATTTCTAATAAGTTGTATGATATGTGCCCTAGGGTAACTGAAACAAATAGTCTATAGAATAAAAATGGGATAGTCATACATGTATATATTCCAAGGTATTTACTACACATCTCCAATATTCCAGAAAATTATTTTGTTTTGTTTCGGTCTGGAAAATGTTATGTATACTCTAGCAAACAGACAGGAAAGCCTTTTCTAAAGTATAACCACTAAAAGAGTTTTCTAGGAGAGACCATTCCTCTGCTTCCTCAAGAGAAGACTCAAGAGTTTGTTTTATTCAGTAGAGCAAATTGGCTGGGGTGGGGGATCAAAACAGAAAACTCTCTTGGAATTAGTGCTGATATTCCAGTTCTCTGAGGAAAAAACAAAATCCAAAGCTCTGATGTATAACTTTGCTGAACTTTGTCACGTGACTACTCCTACAGGGGCTGATTTTAACCTACTAACAGTTCAACAACCAGCTCACAACATTTCTGAGAATTTAGTGAGCGTCTCTCACACCAGCCACCTCAAGCACCCTACTGCATCACAAAATGGATGTGACCTTAGTTGAAATATTATTTAATGCTCCCAACATCCCAGAAGACATAAACAAAGGAAAGAGTTTCTTTGCCTGAGTAGTAAAGAAGCTAAGAATGCCCTGGGAAAACAGAAAACAAATTTCCTGATGTCTCTGTCGCAGCTGCTAGGACCAGAGAACAAACACCATGTGGGAGGGAGTATGTGGGCAGAATGTGTGGACTGCTTTAGGAAATCTCCATGATCTAATGGAAGAACAGTAAAGGAAACAGAAGAACTTCTGGAAGGAAAAATAGGACTCAAAGAGAACCTTTTCGTTCATTAGCCAATAAAGAACTTCTTAAAAAGAAAGTATCTTTATGTCGTCATTCCTTGAGGTACAAACACTCGCGTCTACTTTAAACTCTTTGAGGGCAGAACATTAACAACATGGATTTGATCATATCTTTACTAGAATCACAACAGAAACATGTAAGAAACTAAACTATGCATCCTCATCAAAGCAAAAAGCATAGCATTAACTAGTAATGATAAAAGCTGTCTCCGTGAAATCATCATATCAAAAGTTTTATTAACATATAAATGTCATATATATGTATATGATTTAAAAATAAATATGCCATCACTCTACTTAAAACAAACATCAAATAGAACCCAAAATTTCAGCTGATAATGGGGAAACAAATTGTTCAAGTTTATAAAACATGCACAATGTAGCAAAAGCCTAGAATTACAGCTCCTTATAGATTTGGAAATGGAGAAAAAACAATTTTTTTTCTATACATAGACTTCCTAAGGCTGCTGGCTTTAAGAATTTCCATCCAGTGGAACTGGAGGGTATTATGCTAAGTGAAATAAGTCAGTCAGAGAGAGGCACATATAATGATTTCACTCAAATGTGGAATTTGAGAAACTTAACAGACGATCATAGGGGAAGGGTAAGATAAATATGATAAAAACAGCGAGGGAGGCAAACCATAAGAGACTCTTAAATACAGAGAACAAACTGAGGGTTGATCATGTTGGGGAGTGGGGAAAACAGATGATAGGCATTAAGGAGGGCACTTGTTGGGATGAGCACCGGATATTGTATGTAAGTGATGAATCACTGGGATCTACTCCTGAAGCCAAGACTATACTGTATGTTAGCTAACTTGAGAATAAATTTAAGATGATGATGATGATGATGATAATAATAATAAATTTCCATCCAAAATTTTGACTTAAAGGAAGGATCTAATTAAAGTTATATTATACCAAAGAAAGACCAAAAACTTCTAATTTTTGATAACTAATACAAATGTAATCCATACTCCAACATGTGTAAAACAGAACTTAGAATTCATCGTGTAAATTCAACCGTAACATATAAAACGAAATATTATATGAGAAATGTTTTCAAAGAAAATATCCAGTGACAATTACTCCATAAACTCCTTAAGAAACAAAATTAGAGGAATAATGAGGCAGATGAGAGTAGCATAAAGTTCTCAGCACAAATAATTGAAAGATAGAAAGCAAAGATACAGAAACTTGGTATGCACAAAAATGTGGTCTATATTTACGTCTATTAAGTATGAAAGGGGCACCTGGGTAGTTCAGTTGGCTAGGCGCCCGTCTTTGGCTCAGGTCGTGATATGGTTCATGAGTTCGAACCCGCTTTGGGCTCTGTGCTGACAGTTCAGAGCCTGGAGTCTGCTTCGAATTCTGGGTCTCCCTCTCTCTCTCTTCCCCTCCCCAATTGCTCATGCTCTCTCTCTCTCTCTCTCTCAAAAATAAACATTAAAAAAAATTTAAGTATAAGAGAAAAGAGTACCTGGGTCCAATGCTAATTCTTATGAGAATGTCACTTTCTTTTACTGTAAGCTATGTTCTTCATAATAGGTAAAAAAAAAAAAAAAACATATTTTATTACTCAGAGTGATTAAGTATCAGAATAAATAGAGTTGTGGAATGGTCAAATTTTGCACCCAGAGTTTTCCAAGCTAATAAATGGAATTAATTTGATTGCTTTTTCTTGTGGTTTTCAGAAATCAGTACTACTAGAGATAAAAATGAGAAAAGGGACTGATAACATGGAACTTTTCGTACCAGCATTGTGACTTATGCTTTACCAGTAAACTCATTTTTTGGAGTGGGGATATTATTTATCCAGTGAAAACAGACGTCCATTGGTGTTATGTTCTGATTTCAACAGAGGAAGGTCAAGATTCCCAAAATGTAGGCTACACCACAGTGGCAGAACTCCTTAATATCCAGTAGCTCCCAGTGTGAGCATAAAGAAACATGAGATCCCACCCCTAACACACCCACACCTGCCCAGAAGCACTGTTTAGAGGATTATAATATTCTACAATGTTGACTGTCTATGCACTCTGAGGCTGGCTAAGTTATGTGCAAAGGCACTTTCCTTTTATTTATTTGCACTCCACTAGTCATTAGTTTAAATCAGTATCAAGGCTTTTGGCAAGGCCAGTTAGCATCATATGTTGGTAATCTGAGACAGACAGACACATCTCTAATCTTGGTCAATGTTTCTCTTGTGGACACAACCTTCGATCTTGTGTGAAGACAGAGATAATGACAAAACAACAACAACACATGTTTGGCACTTGTTTTCACTTGATTAGAAGGCTGAAAATGGCATGAGTCAATGAGTTCCATTTGCTTTCAGCTCCTTATTACTCTCCGGCAGGTCAAATAAAGATATGACTTGTTTATGAATCAAATAAAAAATAAAGATTATGTCTGTAGCTGATACAGCAGTTCTTGTGACCAATCAATATCCCCATATTGTATCCCTACCTAATCTTACTGATTATTAGTTATTGAAGACATGGAGAAATTGGGAAAATTAGGAAATTTTCACTGACAATCCAAGTGTGTTCATTATATAAACTTAAATTTCAGTGAGGGTTCTTCCTGTGAACTAGAACACATCTTATATGTTCCTTTATAAAACTGAATAAAAATAATTATTAAACACTTGTTTTGCTGGCGATGAAATATTGATATCTAACAGTCAATTCCTCTCCACAAGCAGTAATTCTAGATCTTTTGTGTACTTCTGAAAATATTTTTCTCAATGAAACTAGTTATAATTCCTGAAATTTTCCAAATGGAATGTTACATATTGACATCTTCCTGACTTTGGTATATAGTCTACTGTGTTTGGACTTGAACCACAGATCTCGGATCTGAACCAGTCTTCAAGTTCTACTTCAACATATTTCTCAAAATCTATGCTATGCAGAAAATTGAACATTCTTTTCGTTTTTTTATTTTTAATTAACATTTGATTGATATACAATGGTACATTGGTTTCAGGTCTAAGAAGGATTCTTGATGAGAGAATACTAAGACAGTCCACTAATATATAAGCCACAAAGATATTCCCTAGTTACAATAACTGGAGAATTAGAATATCATAGAGCTAAATGATTGAAGATAAAAAGTCTGAACACCACGAAAGTTGACAGTAACAGATGCTTTCTTAGTCTGTTGGGACTCCTAGAACAAAGTACACTACAGACCGGGTGGCTTATAACAAGAGAATTTTATATTATTGCACAGTTATGGAGGCTGCAAGTCCAAGATCAGGGTGCCAGCATGGTCAGGTGAGAGTACTCTTCCAGTCCCCAGACTTCTCATTGTATCCTCACATAACGAAAGGGACCAGGAGGCTCTATGTGGTTGGTCTCTTTTATAAAAGTACTGATCTCTTTCAGAAGGGTTCCACTCTCAAGATCTGAGCATCTCCCAACACAACACCCCCTCAGTACTATCACCTTGTGCATTAGGATTTCACCACACGAGTTTCTCATGGGACACAAACATTCAGACTGCATCTGAGGCTTAAGTCCAACATGATCTGCATGAGGCCATGCGAGGCCAGAGGTTACGATCATGGACTTCATAAAAATTAACATCTGCCCTCCAGCATAGGGACAGATCCAGGTTTTGCAAGGTTTTGCAAAACTTACACAATTTGAGGACTTCATTTAAAAAAGAATAAAATTTATGAATATAAAATAGCTATAAAAGTGAATATTTATTTAGAATGAAAAGAGGGGCACCTGGGTGGCTCAGACGGTTAAGCGGCCGACTTCGGCTCAGGTCATGATCTCACGGTCCATGAGTTCGAGCCCCGCGTCGGGCTCTGTGCTGACAGCTCAGAGCCTGGAGCCTGTTTCGGATTCTGTGTCTCCCTCTCTCTGACCCTCCCCCATTCATGCTCTGTCTCTCTCTGTCTCAAAAATAAATAAACGTTCAAAAAAAATTAGAATGAAAAGAGAAGTGTCAAGAAGTCACCAATTTTAAAAGCTGATAACACAAATATCAAAAAGATGCTGAAAATAACAATATTAACTTCCCAACACACTTCAAAAAAACTTTCCCTCTTTATTTTTGCCTCCATACTCTTTGATTGCCTCATCATATGGCAGCAGTTTCATTATATTTTCTGTAGAGAGAATGAAAAATTCTGTGTGCCCTCTAGTGCTTGATAGAAATGTATTTTTTTACTGATAACTTAGGACACTTTTCAGTTTTCCAACTCATTAATGGTACTGGTTTCTAAATTGTTAAGATAGGAATTTGGGAACTAAAAATCAGGAAGAATTTTGCATAGACTTGTCTTGTGCTTTAGATCTTGTAAATCTTTTTTCTCCTACTTCCCATATACTTCCAGTGTTGGGCACGAGAGGCCACACGCCTATCACCATAGGACCTTGTGACAGCATGTTCCTGCCACAATGCCCGGGTCATCAGTACAGCGGGCAGCCTGAGCTTTCGTGGAAACCATTCTTACCACAAAACAGCTAGTGACAATACAAACATGTATCTCATTAGATCCAGACTACATGCATCTTCCACCACCAGCTGACAAAAGGGAAAGTGCAAATGGGGAAGCCAAAGTGGAAAAGGACAAGGGTCTTAACCAGCTGTGACTAAAATAGCTTTGTCTCTCAAAATTCCCAAACCTGTTTCGCCATGTGAACACATTGTTAGGCAATGGAGGAACGTGGCTTTTGTGGGGGTTAAAGTTATACAATTTGGATGGTGGGTCACGGGCCATTTTTAAGCAGAAGACTACAAGATAAAGATACAAAATTAGATAGAGAATCACTGAAAGGCCGGAGGAAAGGAGGATCCCTAAAGTTTAAATTTAATCGGCTTCCAGGCAAACCTACCGCCTTTGATTCCTTAGCCCACCTTTCCAGCCACGCCCCCACCTCTACCCTATCCCAACAGGTGATCTCCCATTTTCAAAGCAAGTACCTTCTATGATCATCTGCACCCATGCTTTTCCACTTGCTATTCTTTCTGCCTACTTGTAGTCCACGTACCCCGGTATCCTTTTCTGGACACTTCTCCCGATGCCTCACTGAGCTGACGAGCACCATCAGGTGTTGCCCCAGGTCTCGGCATGGACATTTCCCCGTACGTTATGCCTTGCATGTTCAACTTGAAGTTAGCTGTCATTTTTCACAGATCAATTGTGTATTGGTGACTTAACATCTGGATACATCTGTTTTTTTTATTTTCATGGCTCTGTCTCATTCAGGCACCAAGTCCTGCTTATGCTTCCTTCTCAGTGTCTCACGCATCTGTCTTTTCCATTCATTTCACTGTTTCTATTCTTGTCTGGGAGCACTTCACTTCACATATGGACTAATGTAGCAGTCTCCAAATTGTGTTTCCTGTTCCCATATTCCAAATACTCTGATCTATCCTGCATGCAAGCCGTAGCTTTATCTTCCTAAAACAAAAATTAATCTTCACACTTCATCCCCATGTTAAAAACAAAAACAAAAACAAAAACAACAAAAAAGGAAAATCCTGAAAGGCTCTTCATAGTCTAAAGATCATTTCCTTAGACTGACATCCAAGGGCTATAGATCATTTTCACAAAGTCTCCTTGACCATTAGCACACAAAAATATATATTTGTCTTTCCAAATGTTCACAAATTTTCCTGTCTTGTGTTTGCAAACCATATCACTTTATTTTTGCAAATTTAAAATGATGTGATGCTTTTTGCTGAAAAGAGAAACTATTGCTCTCTGCACATCTGAGTACCGATTAGTCAATAAAGAATTTCATTTCCAAATTGCCAATTTCTACAGCTTGCTTGTTTTTCACCAAAAATTCCAACACAACTGGGCACTTATGAGAGCCCCGTTGAGGAATATCATCTCCAAGGGTAGATATATATTTGCATAATTTACATTTACAAAGTTGCCAGCTATACACATCTTCATTAAGCAGGAGAATGCTCCAGTGTGACCGCTTACATCTAAATGGCCTGGGAATTGTCCTCCTCAGCATTCATCAGCCGTCCCCTCATTTTATTCTATTAGGAGGGAAGGAAGAGCAATGCAGACTGATCAATGTGCCAGTGAGTTTTATGGCTGTATTTTAGAATGACCTATATTAAAGGAGTTAGGCAAACGTAAGAGAAATTTACTGCTCACAGGATAATGGCTCTCTGTAGCGTAAGGGTGTCTCAAACATGGCATATGCTTGCTTTATTTACACCCCGATGCTTGACTGATCATCTTTCTCATATTTTGCCTTACTTTTGAAAGCACGGATTCCCTTGCCTTATTGATCTCTTTATACCCTTATCATTTTTCCCCTGAGTTATTTGGCATGATGACAGTAGTGCGTCGCCAAGGCTGATTTAACATCATCTCCCAAGTATGCAGCACTGAACTCAGAGTCGAATATTTTAAGGCTGAAACATGTAACACATCTGTCAGGCAATGGTACAAATACAGTCACTTGTCAGAACTAATGAATGAGGTAATCCAGAGTATGGATAAATAGCAAGAAGATGGAAGATGCTAGAAGCTATGGTTCGCCAAAAAGCATTTCTGAGTAATTAGATTATTTGAGGAAGAATGATGTTTCTTTGTTTTCAGTTCTAACTCATTTTTGCTCCCGCAGCAGACCTTGGTGGTAATACCTAGAGAATGCAAAGTGCAGTAAGAAGCAGAGTCAGCGGTTCACACGACAGTGGGGAAAGTGGGTGGCCCTTTGACTGTGGTCTATCTCATAGGAACGATATATTTCTCCCTACTATTTTGTAAACCTGGCTTAACCAGGTAGTGCCTCTGCACTTGCTTACAGTCCAGTCTGTGTTCATTTTTGCAAAAACCCCATTATCGGATGGGACCAGTCACAGGATAAACCCAAAGAGTACGGGGATGTTTCAACAATGATGAGGAAGGGACCAAGGCTGCCAGTCAAAAGTAGCTCACCTTAAAATCTTTAAAGCATTGGGGCGCCTGGGTGGCGCAGTAGGTTAAGCGTCCGACTTCAGCCAGGTCACGATCTCACGGTCTGTGAGTTCGAGCCCTGCGTCAGGCTCTGGGCTGATGGCTCAGAGCCTGGAGCCTGCTTCCGATTCTGTGTCTCCCTCTCTCTCTGCCCCTCCCCCGTTCATGCTCTGTCTCTCTCTGTCCCAAAAATAAATAAACGTTGAAAAAAAAATTAAAAAAAATAAATAAAATCTTTAAAGCATTATCAACAAAGAGAAAAGAATGTCCCAAAGTTGGTTCTTCATATGGGGTGTATGGATGTCCATTCCCGAAGGGGGAAAGGTGTGGACGTATTAATAGGTCTAGCTGCGTGTAATTACAGAAGAGAGGACAGCATGGCCACCTGTGAGGGCAAAGGTTAAATGAGGGGAACGGAGGGAAAAGGACCATGTCCCTGATGCACGCATTGATTATTCTAATGGGAAGGAAGTGTCCAACTTTACACAGGATCCCCTCAGTTATTTATAACCAGGGGTGCGACATTTTATGCAGTGATTAAGTCCCAAGAATGGGCCTTGCACACCCAATTGCCTTCATCAGGAAGCGGAGATGAAAATCTGACACCGAGGACCCAAGATAAAAATGATCTGGAAGTCCTTCCAAGTACCATCTCAATAAAACTTACCACTAACCTCAATGAACCCTGCATTTCCCTAGAGTCCTACTGTACTGCTATTCCCACTACCGCTTTTGATATCGCAGGTGACACCAGTGTGACTACATACAAACAAAACGCTACTTAGAAACATTTGAGTCTGTAAATCTTTATTAGGATATGAACACACTTCATACTGGTACTCTTTCCAAGACTCGACTGGATTTCTCCTGATTTTTCGGCTGCAACTCATTCTCCAACAAGAGGAGAGAAATTATATCAGTGTTCAGACAGGCCACTGAGCCTCTTCCCTGCAATCTAACCTAATAGTGGGATTTGAGAATGTTCTGATAAGGGCATTTCACACAAAAAAGGAATCTACTGCGTCCTGATCTATGCTGTTGCACTATATGGTATGCCCTCCTCCTGGTTTCCCAGTAGCAAAACCTATTTATTCTGACTCAAATTTCACCTCCTCTGAGAAACCTTTATCACAGGCAGATTTATCTCCTCCCTGCTCAAGGCTCTAGGGGACATTTTCCTCATGCCTCTGCTGATGATAAATATTTTGTGTAATATTTCATCCTTCAGTAGCTGTTTCCACCCCTGGCATGCTGGAGAGTTGAGGACAGGGTGTGCAAAGAGGCACTCCCTCTGATCCTCAGCACTTACATATATACTTACGACAAGTCTTTCATTTGGTACTTAATAATTTGCTGGATGTTGAATGTTACCGTAAGTATCTTGTCAACAATGATTATTCTTGAGAGATCCAGGGATAATCCAGAAATTGAACCCCTAATTATATTCTTAGTTTTAGTAGATAAATGTGTGTTGCATTATGTGGTTGTGAAAACATGGCAACTTGAGGAGAGGTTATACTTGCCTTTCCACTCATGAGATCCTGCACTGAGAACAGAAAAAGGGAGCTATGGAAAATACAACTCCTCTTTTCTTCTTCTGTAGCTCTCTGCCAAATATCTGCTAGCCTGCTGCTTACAGACACAGCCACAGCAGCTGGGCTACCCCAAAAGAAGTAAGCCTGATGGCTTATGGAAATATATTTGCTCATCACTAGCTAAGGAGAACACACTTACTTTTTTTCAAACATAGGACAGTCATATATGTCTATCAAAACTAATGCAAGTGAACTTCATATTTCAGGTCTCCTATACATGTACAAAGTAAATTTTGCATGCTACAGAAATACAGAAATGAAGAGTGATTATAAGATTTTTGCGAATACATGTAAATAAAGGTCTTGTCTATTATAAACTAAGTTTATATATATTTGGCTTCAATTTTTATTTGCCAATCAACTTTGAGACTTAACATTTTTTTAATCTTGATTTTTATCAGGGTATGGAATAACTGCTACCAAATAGTCGCCCAACTATTTCGGTAAATAATTTGTTTCTTAGTATCACTTTCTTTGATGGCTATGGAACACACATAGGCATTTCTTTTTGCTTCAGATCAGATTTGTGTCTTTGAAACAATAAAAATTCCAATCAATTCAGTTGCTATTTGCGAATGGTGATGGAAAAGATCCATTCTTTGCTGGAAAAGAAATATATTTGTAGCAAATAGCCACCAACTCTAGTAGAGAAAATTATTTGCACACTGAACAGGGAAGCTGCCAAAGCGAAGAACAGAGCATCTGCTGTGGACAAGGGTATAATTATCTTGCTCTTCCAAATACCGTTGGGCATAAAAAGTTTTACTCTCTCTCTGGCAAGATGCTCTTCTCAGACTTTTAACAAAACACTATTAGCAAATAATAACTAGTCTGGAAGTCCTGTCAATGACAACAGTACGTCTTTTGGACCCTCTCCTGAAAAATAGAAAACAGGGTCTATCTGATAAAATGGTGAAAACCCTTCAAGTGTCAAAAGGATCATAAACATCAGCTCCATCCTGTCGAAAACCTTTCATATACCTACATACGTTGTTTGCCACAGACTTGAGAACTTTTCAAAAGAAGAAATGCTTTATCCTTCTGGTTCTAGATTATAATTTATTGCACATTTCTATGAACTATTTTCTGTTCCTTAGTGTTTGCTTTTCACGTGTATTGGGATATTCATTACTTTTATGCCACCTTACTTTCATCTAAAAGAAATAGAAGTAGATCTTTCTGGTAGACCAGAGGGATGAAAGAAATCTGTTTTTGATGAACAGATATCATTATCAAGGAATGGCTGCTCTTCAGATTCTGTTGCTGCCACTTCTAACTTTCCCCTTGGGGGTTTCAACCTGTGATGGGCAAGAGACTTGAATCTACTCTCAAAACTGTCAAAGAAACGGAGGTTGGTCTTCCATTCCCAATTACTTGCATGCATTTGTTGTGTTGTCTTCTTTTAAAAAGAAGGAGGGGATAGGAATCACGAAGCTATTTCCAACAAAGGCCCTTAATAGGCAGGCCTGCTAAAACAACACCATGCCACGGTCTTTTCCAAAACTTTCCAGCAGCTATCAGCAACAGCTGACAAGCTCCAGCTAATTTAAAACTGTACGTTCTCTCCTGAGAAGACCAGACCACACACACAGTATTGAAAAACACCCAGTGAATACCATAATTTCCCCAACAGTGGGCTCGTCATGTTCCGTCTTCTGTGCTTAAAAAATAATGTAACCTTTTATTGATAATGAAAGTTTTACCAACTATTTGAATGGTAGTCTTAACATTTTATTCTTTGGGAGCACAGGGAAGTAGAGATCAAATATTAACGTCAATAAAAGAAGCAGAAGTGACAACTTCCTCCAAGGTTAGTGGTACCAGACACTGGCACAAATTCATCCATCTGGGTGTCTCAAGGACATATTCCCACATGAGAATCCAAGAGGGAAAGTGTCACAGAACTGACAGATGGGCTTCCCTTGCCTAGATCATCCTAATGGAGCTTTGAGGCAATTTGCATACTAGCTGTCAGTGACACAGGTGTGTGTCAAGGACTTAAGAGAGGCTAAGAGCAACCTTATAGAGGATACAGCTTCATGACCAATACATGCTTGCATTTGTTTGTTCAGGCTGATAGGTGATATCTGTTAAGAAGCCTGTAGTTTAATGGCAGCACTGTTGATTTTTGTGTTTTTTTTTTCATTTTTCTTTTTCCTTCTGAGTTACAGTCTACAGCAGTTCAGCGTAGGTAAAAACTAGAATAATTTTCATCCCAATAAGAGATTAATACTGGAGTCCTGCTCTTTGTATTGGTGAATCACACCCAAAATAGCATTCACATGCATTCAATTTTCATTACATGTACATTAAAAATATTGGCTTGATTCTGGTCTTATGGTTAAAGATTTAAATGTTGAAAAGTTGACAGCTGCCTGCCTCTATCATAATCTCACTATCTGAAATGAAGAAAACAGTGGCTGCCAAAGCCAATGTAAACATTCCTGATGCTCATCATATTCTGGAAAATTTCACCTGTCCCCTAATCCTTCAACCCACCAATGGCTGTGCATTGAATCCTGAAGCTAATTAATTAATTAAAGTAGCAATGCATTACGTGTCAAATATATCATGCTCTTGCAACTTGCCCCTTTGACCTTGACCACATAAATTATCTGCCACTTTGGTAGGCAGGCACATTGGTAGCTCCAAATGAGCCACAGCTTCTGTAATTTATACTCCATTACAGTGCCCTCCTTTATTAGCTCCAAATTTGCTGTAAGACTTGCTTTGACCGACAGATATCCACAAGTTTGCAACAAGCGGATATTGATGACCACTTGTACACTGGGGCTTATTTTCTTGAGATGCTCCTTCTTGGAACCCAGCCACCATGCTGTAAGGAAATGATCTCAACAGCATAATTTCTTGAAGTTGATTTATCCAGGTGAGCTTTAGGACGATAACCTGTACCCAACGTAAATAAGACTATGCTAAGCGTTAGGATTGAAACGTGCAATTTCAGTCACAGAATGTCCTACAAGACAGAGAGACTAGCTGGAGAGGCCCTGCAGGATTAGACACCATAGGGAGAAAGAGGCCACGTAGAGGAGAACTGATGTGCCCCAACTGAGCTGCCCCCACAAAGCTCTCACATAAATGGGTCTGGACAAGTGAATGTAGCTGGTACCATGTAAGCAGAAGGTCTGCTAGGTCAGTGGAGAGAATCATGACATTATTCAGTAAGCCAAATAGCTTACAAACAGCTAAATAAATAAATGATTAATCATGATTATTTTAGACACTTTGTTATCTATTGCGACTTGTTATGCAGAAATAGGTAAGTGAAATAGTCACTTTAAAAACTGCAACAGTCATGTGAGGAGATACTGATGGACAGCTAACTAACTTGCTATGTGACATTGAATCTGCCAAAGGCTGTTTTCTCCTCTAGACTATGAACAAGGTGAACCAGATGACCACAAACTTCCTTCCAACTCCAAGACTCTATTTCATTCTGTAGTGGGATTAGAATAAAGGTTGGTAGTGACCTGACTGCAATAATAAACCAATTATATGACACTACACCCTGAGAAGAAGGGTTTTAGGTGGCCGCCATGGTCTAACATAAACCTACCATGTTAAAAACAAAAACAAAAAAAACATTCTTTGTTAAAAAAGGTTTCTAGCTCAGCCTCATCATAGCTGAGCACTTTGATGAAGATTTTTCAACTCTGCATTGTGTATATCCTGAAGAAGAATGACAAAAAAAACACACGCACGATTGTTTAGTATAGCGATTACATGATATGATGCGATGAATGCTTTTCAAGAGCTAGGATCTGCTCTTATAAATTCATTGCACGATTCAGAAAGAAAGGAAATAAAAATATAATGTATTATGATGATATCAGAGAGACAGAGACCTGTACCTATTTACACATATAAGACTGCTAAGGTCATGGGGTAATTTAAATACCATTATCAAATGTTCACTCTGTACCAATTAAGGACCAAGAATAAGGTTACGCTTGCTTCTTTTTTTTTTTTTTTTTTTTTTTTTTTAATTTTTTTTTTTCAACATTTATTTATTTTTGGGACAGAGAGAGACAGAGCATGATCGGGGGAGGGGCAGAGAGAGAGGGAGACACAGAATCGGAAACAGGCTCCAGGCTCTGAGCCATCAGCCCAGAGCCCGACGCGGGGCTCGAACTCACGGGCCGCAAGATCGTGACCTGGCTGAAGTCGGACGCTTAACCGACTGCGCCACCCAGGTGCCCCAAGTTACGCTTGCTTCTTAAGCTTGGGAGGTTTTTTCTGAAACCATCACTTTTATAGTGTGTGTGGTGTGTCACACACTGTTGCAAACATTTTACAGGTGAGAAAACAGAGGCATAGAGAAGATTAAATGCATAGTTGGCATGTGGCAGAGCTGGTCGCACAGTACAGGCAGGCTGGCTCCAGACTCTGTATTCTTTCCATAAACACACCGCTTTGACCCATACCAGAAATAAACCCAGGGTCTTCTTGTTACTTGAACCAAATTCTGACCAGGTGAGCTAATTACTATGAGAGTTGTATTAAAAGAGTCAAAAAATTATATCAGAAACTCCATTGGGATAGGAAGGTATCACAGAGAGAAAACTCAAAGACCAACTTAAGTCAGAACAAGTCTGTAATTGCAATAGTTACTAAACAGAAACCTTTCATTTACTCAGCATTCAAAAAGTCAGCAAGAAGGACTGCTTTCCTCCAAGTTCTTCAATGTCTCTTCTTTCCATTAATAATGTGAACTGTCCTCTTATTGCCTGATGTAGAATGTTTATACAAACACACCCGCACAGAATCCTAACAACATAACTTCATTATGTGGATTGGTCCACATCGGTTTGGGGGACACTGATCTGTGTTAACTGCAAGGAAGGCTATTTCAGCCACAGAAATAGGACTCAAGTGGGCCATTTCAACCACAGAAGCCAGTGAGATGCCCAAGTCGAACTCAAGCATTTCTAGGGTGAAAACAAAGAAGGTTTGTTGGAATGTTTAAGTGCCTGGCTAAATGGTTGGACCCTAAAAGTATCTTTGTAGATTCTTTGATTCTACATAACTTAATCACATTTAGGTAAGTATATTGCATCTACCCATATTAAGATTCTTCAGTGCTGCAAAACTCGATCAAATTATGGTAAGTATATTGTATCAGTCTATACTGAGATGCTTTGACTATGCATATTTTAATCAAATTAGGATGAGTATATGGATGAGCAAAATTGCCCCTAATCTTCTGCCACAAAGCACAATCATAGAGAACGAAGGTCCTGGAAACTGCTGAGGTTTGCATACGTGTTTCCTCAAGGTCCTGTGAGGACCTTGAGGGGAAGTTATTGAACATTTATGAGCCTCAGTTTCCAAGCCTGAAAAGTGAGGGTAACTACTATACCAGGCTTCCTAGGGCTGTTGTTATGGCTGAGTGAATTCAGTGGAGGCAAACCACTTGAAAAGGTTTCTCGTATCAAGTGTATGGTAATTATGAGTCATGGTTATCATTTGTACTGTACTTGTTTATAAATTTATTATTGGACTGCATTAAAATCTACATCAGTTCACCAAAATGTACCAGGCAGTTTTTGCATGTGAGAGCTTCAACTTCAAGACACTGCGCATCAGATCAGCATGCGTCCGTGTTTCATAAAGATGATGTTAAAATGGTGATCGAACTTAGAATGTTCAGTCCTTTCTTCCTTGCCAAAAGAAGCCTGGCTATAGATAAAGGATTATAATAATGACAGCAAATCTGATTTTTGTATTCAAAAATTCTGTTCATTTTAGCTATAACTCCACTACTTAAATGAAAAGAAGTGGGGTTTCAAAGGATGAGAATGAATTACTAGAATTACTATAGAAATTAGACACTGTCTACTGTCTACTGCCCAACAGAAAGTAGACAGTCAATGAAAAGTTAAAATTCTGTTGCATAAGACAAGATTATTAAGCTACAACAGTGTGTGTGTGTGTGTGTGTACACACAGATAGTATTTTCTCAACATGGCTGAGGGTCTAGTTGAGGGCTAAAAACAATAGTTGCTAATGCCAAGCCCAGTGTTGGCTCATGACATGTGTATGATAAATATTTGTCGAAATATTGAATGACAAGGCAAGGGGGTAGAATTTAACAAATCAAGAACAAGTAATGTTTGGCTTGGTTATTCGGAGGGAATTGTGATGTGACTTAATGAGCCAGACCACCTTTTATTAGGACACAGAAAGGGGCTTTGGGTTGTCATTTCAAAAGTCTCACGGTTTGAAAAGAATACATTGCTCTGTGTCAGTTTTAAAGATTACAATCACAGCTTTTAGCACAGATTTCATTTTTTATAATAATCTCCTTAAAAATCACTGAAAATATCACCCCATCGTGTAATTTGTTTCTTTCACACTGATGGCACTCCTACTGTTTAAAACTAATTGCTTTTTTACATTATCTTAAGGTCAGGCTCAACAGAATGAATTTGGAGATAACATAACTGTGAGCCACAACTGTTTAGCACACCAAGAGGAGATCACAATGCAGAAAGAATGTCTCCTTCAGAAAGGCACCAAAGATAACTACTTTAATTTGCCTCTAGGCAAACATCAGAATGACTGACAGTATAACTTGAAGGTTTGTTAAACATAGTCTGGGTGTTTATTTGCATCTCTCCGGAAGATAGTCTAGAAATTACTTTTTATATTTTTTATTCAACAACTAACAAGGATATACAGCATGGGAAAATTCATGTCTGTGTACAGTTGGAATTTTTGTGGCTGATATTCAAGGACTGTTTTAATCTATCTAATACACCTCTTTCAAGATGGCAAATAAGTTCAAAAGTCGTGAAATATCTTCACCTTTTCCCAATACTGGCTAGTCAGAAAGTCAAAACAACAGTCTATTGTCCAAATTAATACTAGGTCACCAGGTGCACCTTGAATGACTGCAAATAGAGCCCAAACAGCTGAATTTTCCCCACTGTTGTAGGTGACAGACGAAGCAAATACTTGAACAGGAACCAGACAATTTGCAGACTGAGCTAAGCAAGATGTGTTTCAGCAAGTGTGTGTGTGTGTGTGTGTGTGTGTGTGTGCGCGCACGCGTGTGCGAGTGTACGTGTGTGGAACTCATTACTCAAATTAGTACATACTCCACCTTACCCAAGAAACCTTATGACCACATGTGTGGCAAATGGTACTTACAATATAGTATATAGCACAATGATGATTACTGTGAAAATGATGTGTCCTATCTGATTTGCCATAAAATTAATTCTTAAAAAGCAGACAAGAGTATTTATGAATTCAGATGTTTGGGCTGGAAAATTTTCTTAAAGTCATTTAAGAATGAGGAATTCTTCAAAGTATGACCTGGCAAATAAATTTTCTGTGATTTTTTTTTTAACATAGGCACAGGATCATACATGAAGTCTGGAAGTTAGCTTCCAAGGATATAAACAATGGTTTGGTTCTCCGCAGTATCTGTCTTCTCAGGGAAACTTCTGACAATCTTGAATTCTTAGAAACAGCATGGGGGCTTCCAAATAACTTATTCATGAAGAACACTGACTTTCCCATTAAGATCTAACTTTCTTTTGAGAATAACTTTCTAAAATCCATGACGACCTGCATTTTGGTCCTAGAATTTAAAACACGTTCTTGAAACATAAACCCCAGGCACAAAATGACTAAGCACAATCATTTACCCATGGTTATTGTGACTTGTAACTCTAGATAAATGCTTCTTCCATTTCTACTTTTATTATCATTCATTAACATTCAGAGAGGGTAAGGGAATGGGGAGTCGTCTAGCATTACAACCATTCCACAGTCAAACAGATATCCAAGACCACAATATTTAACAACTTTTGCAGTTACATTTTTGTTGCCATCTGGTGGGCATATATTTTTTCACTACAAGTATGGGGGGCAGAAGAGAAAGCTAACGTATCTACTTTGCAAGTATTTTGACATCTTCAGAACTGGCCTATTTGTACTCAATACACATAGCTCTGTTAGCGAAGCAAATTGAAGATTTATCACTCACGGTTGGCCTGACAACCCATCATCACTGTACCACCTAGAGCACTTGGGGCCACAAGGGGCACGGGGATTGGGAGTGGGGGGAATCACCAGAATGTCTAGAGCTACCCAGGCAGTGACATCCTTCTTTACAGTAGCTGTTAAAGACACGTCACTATTCTGAAAATAGTGCTGCAATTATGTGACAACTTTGCAAAACTATAGCCTGTAAACCCTCAGATAAAATATGGCCTTCACTCATCTATAGAAGTGGAGCCTAACACAGATCATTTCAGATGGTGGACTGTACATTTGACAAAGGTCTTCTAAGTTTTAAAAAGAAATTATTATCAAAATAAGGTTGTGAGCATAGAATTTCAGCAATCTGATATGTCCCCACTTTCTTTTATCAGTGGGGCAAAGAATGTCCAAGAGGTAAAATCACCATCCTCCAAAAGAACAACAGAGGGCTCTAAATCAGGGTTACTCAGTATGGTCTGAGTACTGGGTGTCAATCTGCAAACTGTGACCGGTCAACCACAAGGTTAACTGCAGAAATTGGGAAAGGAACTTAATCATTTAAAAAAATTTTTTTTGAAGTTTATTTATTTTCGAGAGAGAGCACAAGTGGGGGAGGGGCAGAGAGCGGGAAATAGAATCCAAGCAGCCTCCAGGCTGTGAGCTGTCAGCACAGAGCCCAAAGCGGGGCTTGAACTCACAAGCTGTGAGATCCTGACCCGAGCCTAAGTCGGATGCTTAACGGACTGAGCCACCTAGGCGCCCTGGAACTTAAATATTTTTAGGCCAGTCTGACACTGCCCCAATATCCAACTGTCTAATTTTATACTAGACAAAAGTTATCCGTCTGCAAGGGATCGATCTCCATCTAAGAGTGGCTGAGAAGCATTGCTGGAAATTGCCCCTCTTAACCCCAGGGTATTGGTCTCTCGGCTACACCTTCATGTTCTTCACCCTGACCTAATCTATGACGGCACTGCATAATCCAGTTAGGGAGAATGTCATATCAGACACAGATTTAGGTCAGTAGAAAAGAAACAAAAAGTGAATTCACATTTCTATTACCAAGAAGTTTCATAGGGAAAGGAAAAGTCACTGAGCATTTTGGGAACTACATAGCACACTATCTCAGGGACAGATTTTTATACTTTAATTTTCTTATTATTTATTATTTTCCCAAATTAGGGGCAAAGCTAAAAACTTGTTTCCCTATTAATAAAAATCTTTAATCTCGTATCTGTGATGAGATTTTTGACACCGATAGAAAAAGGGAAAACAAAAAATGATGGTTTTTCCTTAACTTCAGTTGTAGTTCATTTTCACATCTACTTCATTAGCCTTCCAGAGAATTTACACCGACCATCCCACTGCCTTAAAACAGAGCTTTCAACAACCCTGATATGCCCTTCCAGAAATCCCATCACCTCTTCAAGTCTGCCCTTCCCTGTGAGGCCCACAATGCCTTGGGACTCAGGTTAGAGATGCAGTCCTTATAAGTAAGGATTTGTAAATCCTAGATTAGTCTCTCCCAGCTCAGGTAACCAAGGCGACGGGAAGACGGTAAAGGTGGCTACTTGAGTAGCTCGAATCCACCTACCTAAATCCAGATCTGGTTTTGGTACTGCACGATATTACCCCCTTAAGCCTCACCTCAACTCAAAGTGACAGTAAGCTCCACATATTTGGCTGAAAACAAGCAGATCATAAATAGGAGACCAGTATCTTTTGGGAAAAGAAAGGCACCCATCAAGGTCATGCGCATTTGTTTATTTTTTTTTTTTTTTGACCTCACCTCCTAAACCTTAGTTGAGGCATGGCCAGACACTTTCCCGCCAGGACAAGGAAATATATCTGAATACAGCTGCAGTTCTTGGAACTATAGGAAAGTGGACACGCATGCTTGCTTCTTTGAATTTCTAACTTTGCAATCTTTTATTCAACTTGGGAACAGGTCATATCTGATTGATTTATCACCAACAGCTCAATCGCCTCTCCCTTTTATCCCCCTATCTTAAAACATTAGAGAAGCCTCTTACACTTTCTGTCATTGCTCAGGGCCTTGTACAGATTAAATGCACAGTAAATAAACAGCATTTTGGCTCGCATATGATCTTCTAGTGTCTTTGGTCTCCCTGTGTTTGATCTGCTGAGTTACTTTGTGCCAGTAAACTCTAGGTCATCACCACAGCCCTCAGTCTGCATTCTTTATGGACCCAGCTTGAATATTCTCTGGTGTAAAGTTCTGGGCCACAAAATGAAAACTTCATACAGAGGTCTGTCCTTCCTCTTGAAAAACATAAAATCGAATCCCAGTCCCAAATCAGTAAAGAGGTTACATTGTTGAAGTCAGTACAAGGTATACAGAAGGTCTCTCCAAAATCTTCAGCTCTTTGGCCAATTATGATTCTACTCTAGAATACTGTGAAATCAAAGCAGAAAACATTTACAAGATCTGAGAAGATCGATATCGCTAACTCACTGCCATCGCTATTAGAAAATAAAAAAGACAGTCAAAGCACATCTCAAAACTACTATATGATGTTACTCACACTTTTGGTTGTGTTGGAGAAACCTACATCACTGCTTAATGTGTTCATTCAACGAACACTTACTGAACACAAACTCTCTGCAGGGAATAGAAAAATAAATAAGACACAACCTCTTGAAATATTCTGACTGATTTCAAGGATAGGTGATTGAGCTGTTTGTATGTTTGGCTTAATATGTGGTTCTGTGAAGTCTTCAGTATGACCTTGAATTCTGTTAGCTATTCCAGATGGGCACTCTCTTCATTCATTAGAGTAATTTTTCCTACATCCCTCTCTCTTAACCTGAGGGCAAGATGTTTACTATTTTTTTCACACATATATCTATATATTACTATAGGCTTTTGTTGTTGTTGTTGCTATTGCCAGTGCAAAAGTCAACCCTGTGGCATAAAATAAACAACTGAAAGTAACAGTAATGTACATGTCTCAACAACTAATACACAGCAGCTTGGTGTCTGTGCTGTTATCTAAATTACAGTGTAGGCAGCTTTGCTAATGCCCTTGACGTTTAAAATGCTTTACTCTGGGGCAACCCGTTCAAAGCTGTCTTTCTCAGAGGTAATTTCCCTTTTCCAGTTTAAAAAAATTAACCATCACGCCAAGACCATGTAGCGGCTGTGTGAACACTGACAATGATAAAACCTTAGTACTAGGGTTTTTCGCTTAAGGAAGCTTCTCTGTTTAACAAAGTTCAAGGAAAAGTAAATGCAAGTTCATTTGAGGTATAAGCAGTAGTTGAAAGGAAGGCAGACTTCAATCCCTAATCTTCATTCAGAACTTCACACTAATGCCAGTCTACAGATCTGTGTCCCAAGACACAGATCTATGACACCCAAGTCATTACCGCTATTTAAATGAAAAGCCACATCATCTTGCCGTATCTTTTCTCCTTAAAACTTGCTCAGGGTTTAAATAAGCAGTAGTAAACAAAAGCGATATTCCTTCCTAAAGCTCTGCACCAACGAAGGGATCAAATATCTTCTCATGATGAAAAGGTGCATTGTTCTGAAACCCCCCACCCTTCTCACAAACTTTAGACTGAAAAGGTAAATACAATCAATGTAGGACACGCTACTCAGATTACATTTTTCTTTTGGAGAGATAGACATACTAGTTAACTTCATTTATCAATGATCTGATGGAATCTTACTAAACTATATTCATACCATGTTAAATGATGGAACATAAAATTCTTAATTATAATTTACATGGGCTGTTTTTGACAATGAGTGACAGCTATTTCTGGAAACTTCTATTTATTTATATCTAATTCAGTCTATTGTTCACAACAGGTTTTATTTTTAGAGCATTTTAGGTTCATTGCAAAACTGGGCAGGAAGTGCAGGTAATTCCCACTTAGCTCCTTCCCATGCACACCCACAACCTCCACCGCTATCAATATCCTGCACCACAGCGGTTTATTTGTTACAATCAATGAACTACACTGACATGTCATTATCTCCTAAAGCCCATCGTCTACATTTGAGTTCACTCTTGGTGTGGTACATGTGGATTTTGACAAATGTATAATGATGTATATCCACCACTGCAGTGTCATACACAAGAGATTCACTGCCCTAAAAAATCATCTGTATTCCACCTACATTCCTATATTCTGTGTTCATCCCTTCCTCCCTACTGGAAACCACCGATCTTTTTACTGCCTTCTTAGTTTTCCTTTTCCAAAATATCATATAATCGGAATCATATCGCATAATTGGGTTTTCAGCTTGGCTTCTATCACTTGTTAATATACATTTAAGTTTCCCCCAAGTTTTTTCATGACTTGATAACTCATTTATTCTTAACACTGAATATTCCACTGTCTGGATGCATCACAGTTTACTTATTCATTCACCTACCAAAAGACATCTTAATTGCTTCTGAGCTTTGGAAATTATGAATGAGACTGCTACAAGCATTTTTGTATTTCATGTATTCACTTACATTTTCATTTAACTTTATTTTTCTTAATTAGCCTTCCATTATAGATCCTGTCATTATTTTTGGCAGTGCCTTATTGATTTCAGGTTCCTTAACTGTAATTCATGAAATGCTTCAAATACTGGTAACATTTACCTTCTACAGCATAAAGAAATGGCGAACTGTTAGAACTAATGAACAAATTCAGTAGAGTTGCAAGATACAAATTAACGTACAAAAAGCAGTTGCACTTCTGCACACTAACGAGGAAAGAGCTGAAAGAGGAATAAAGAAAACAGTTCCATTGACAATCACATTGCAAACAATAAAATACTTAAGGATGAATTTAACCAAGGAGGTGACAGATCTCTACACTGAATACTGACATTGATGAAAAAAAGTTGACAAAAATAAATGGAAAGCTCATGTTCCTGAGTTGGAAGAATTAATATTCATAAAATACCCATACTACCCAAAAATGTCTGCAGAGTCATTGCTATCACTATCAAAATTACAAAGGTATGTTTTACAGAAACATATATATATATATATATATATATATACACACATATATATATACACACATATATATACACACACATACACACACATATATATATACACACACACATATAACATTGTATATGCATATAACATTATATATACATATATGTATATATGTATATATATACACGTATATGTATATATGTGTATATATATGTACACACACACACACACGTACATAATCCTATAATTTGTGTGTGTGTAACCATGAAAGACCCTGAAGGGCCAAATCAATCTTGAGAAAGAACAAAGCTGAAGGCATCACATTTCCTGATTTCAAACTATACTTCAAGCTATACCAATCAAAACAATATGGTACCAAGGAGCCTGGATGGCTCAGTCAGTTAAGTGTCCAACTCTTGATTTTGGCCCAGGTCAGGATCTCACAGTGGTGAGATTGAGCCCCATGTTGGACTCTGTACTGAGTGTGGAGCCTGCTTGGGATTCTCTCTGTCTCTTTCTCTGTGTCTTTCAAAAATAAATAAATAAAACCTAAAAAACAAAACAGTATCATACATTAAAAGAGAGACATGGATAATGAAACAGAATAAAGATCCCAGAAATAAATCCATGCACGTATGGTTGACTAATATTTGATAAGGGAGTTAAGCGTACTCAATGGAAAAGAGACCGTCTTTTCAATAAATGGTGCTGGAAAACTAGATATTCACATGCAAAAGAATGAAATTAGACCTTCATCTTGTACTACTCACAAAAAATTAACTCAAAATGAGTTAAAGACTTAAATGTAAGACCTTAAATTCTAAACTCCTATAAGAAAACACAGGGAAAAAACTTCCTTGATACTTGGGAATAATTTTCTGGATATGACACCAGAGGCACAGGCAACAAAAAGAAAAACAAGCGAGTGGACTACATCAAACTAAAAAGCTTCTATATAGAAAAACAAAGAAAAAAGCCAACAAAATGAAGAGGCAATGTAAGTAATGGGACAAAAATATTTTTAAACCACGTATCAGATAAGGATTACTATCCAAAATATATAAAGAACTCATATAGCTCAATAACAACAACAAAAAATTAAAAATGGGTAAAGGACTTGAAAACACATTTTTTCCAAAGAAGACATGCAACTAGCCCTCAAGAACATGAAAAGCTGCCCAACAACACTAATCTACTCATCAAAAGCTAAGATCAAGTTACTCATCAGTTGAGATCAAGAGTTGCAAACATAGCTCACTCTCATTCCCTCGTTCTATTTGCCCTGCTTCTTCTCTGAGTTAAGAGCAATACTGATTAAATCAATATCTCATTCCCAAACCTTCAGTGGTCTCCAACTATACAATGAATTGCATAGATCTTTTCTTACCTTGGGATTCACTGATTCTCTAAACTTCCCAGTACACTACTCTCGTGTTTATAGTCTGTACTCCATGGTCCAGGCAATGGAGCCTTAGGATTCATTGGAGCCTTCTTCTCCCTTAGGATTTCAGGATCTTCCTCCTCTTATTTCTCACCATCACCCTCACCACTTCCCTCTGTAAAACTTGCACACATTCGCCAAGACCCATCTTAAATTAGAAAAACAACCTACATGAATGGAGAATAATTCCCTAGTCTGGCTGAGCAAATACGGGCCTTCAGCTTGTTCATCCCGATACACACTTGTTCCATTTGGGGCTACTGATTATCTCCACCTTGTCTAAAATCAACTAGTGTACTTTTCCCAATTGCCACTCAATTGTAAGCCCTTTTACGGCAGATGCTTTGCTTTTAGTGTTTTTTTTTACGGATTTTTTTGTTTAATTTTTTTGGTGGCTAAACACACATGACATAAAGTGTGTCCTTTTAACAATTTTTTAAAAATGTTTATTTTAAGAGGGACAGAGAGTGTGTGTGAGCAGGGGAGGGGGAGAGAGAGAGGGAGAAAGAGAATTCCAAGTAGGCTGCGTGCTGTAAACACAGAGCCTGACATGGGGCTCTGTGGACCAGGAGATCCTGTGGACCAGGAGACCATGGCCTGAGGTGAAATCAAGAGTTGGAAGCTCAACCAACGGAGCCACACAGGCACCTCCTACCATTCTAACTATTTTTAAGTGTACAACTTTTTGGCCTTAAATACATTCACACTGCAATCCAACTATCAGTGCCATTCATCCCAGAACTTTTTCATGATCCCAAGCAGGAATTCCGTACCCGTTATACAATTAATCCTCATTCCCCTTCCTGCCAGCCCCCGGTAACCAGTATTCTACTGATGGTATCTGTAAACTTGATTACTGTAGGTACCTTATATAAATAGAATCATATATTTGTATTTTTTAAAAATGTTTATTTATTTTGAGAGAGAGAGAGAGAGAGACAGAGAGACAGAGAGAGAGAGACAGAGAGAGAGGGCATGAGCGAGCATGAGCAGGGGAGGGGCAGACAGACAGGGAGACAGAAAATCCCAAGGAGGCTCTGTGCTGTCAGCATGGAGCCCAATATGGGCTCGATTTTGGGAACCATGAGATCATGACCTGAAGCAAAAATAAAAATCAGATGCTCAACCAACTGAGCCACCCAGGTACCCCAATATTTGTCTTTTTGCATCTATTTTATTTCACGTAGCATAGTATCTTCAAGATTCACCCATGTTGTAGCTTGTGTCAGAATTCCCTTTGAACTTAGTTGATAGCACCTAAGGATTCCTTGAACTCAATGCAACTATTTACCTCAAAATTAAATAAAGACAACATTTGATTGTCTTAGTAGCTTATCAAGCTTTTCTCCCTAGAAGGGATGGAAAACAAATATTAAAAATTATTATTTATTGCTGTAGCTGAACATTCTGCTTGGTGCAACAACCTTTCTGATTCCACATTCACAAAAACGTGTGCTATACTTTTGCTCTATTTCTCTCAAGCCTGAACACAACAACTTACATAGTGTTCAACCCTCAGACTCTTTCCCCCTTTATAAACTATCCAACACAATTATTATTTTATGTGTATATAATATATATTCATATATACGTTCATATATATATATATATATATATATATATATATAATTTTTCCTCACTCTTCTCTTGGGCCATGTGGCAAAGACAGTTGGTTAGCTGATTCAGTCACCATCCTTCATCCTACTTCTCTCCCTGCCTAGCAGCCTTGCAGCTAGGAGTGGCTTTGGGACAGTTCTGGCCAACAAGACATAATTGGAAATTGGCTGTCTGAGTATTTGCGAAAAAAAAAATCTAACTTTTCTAATCAAGGTAATAGAGTCAGCTGGCTCACATAATTGGATTTTGTTCCTTTCCCTTTGGCTTTAGTGAGGCCTTGACCATGGGCAGGATGCAGGACACTGATGTAATCAGGGCATGATGCCTGGAGTTTCTGCAGCTATTTTGAGACCATGTGGCTAAAGCCAACATGTTATGGGTGTCTCAAACTTTTGAGCATCTACTCACTCCAAGAGTGCTTCTCTTAGCCTTCTTTTTTTTATAAAAGATAAATAAACCTCAATTTGTAAACCTCTGACAGATTTTCTTTTACTCATATCTAAGATATTTTATTTCTTAGTCAAGATGCTCAGTTAAACTGTACCTAAGCAAACAAATGCAAGAAACAGATTTTTGTTAAAACCACTTTCGAATGCAAGTGCTTTACTAGAAAATTATTACTGATATGAACCTGTGAGATGGAAATATATGTAGATGATGTGTATATATACATGTTTATGTGTATACCTTAATGTATATCTAATGTGTGTGTGTGTGTGTGTGTGTGTGTGTGTGTATATATATATATATATATATATATATATATATATATATAGTGTGTGTGTGTGTATGTGTGTGTGGAGAGAGGGTGGGGGGTGGGGTGGAGAATGTAGGACTACAGCTGTTTGAGATTTGGGCTCTGTTTATTTGTTCCAAGTGATTACAACCCTGTAATTTAAGAAAGGAAGTTAATAGTGTTGAGGACAAGGAAAGGGGATGAGGCCAGACTAGAAGAAGAGAGGAGGCTTGATATAGGAAGAAATGATTTTCCAAGTTGGCATTCAGCCAGGAACACTGCCTAGACTGGCAGGCTGGGAGCCCAGGGAACGGAAACGCCTTTCTGAGGAGAGCTACAAAGTGAATCATACTCTCAACAAACATTTCCCAGATGTACAGCAGAAAATCGTAACAAAAACACCGAAGCCGTCCACTTCAAAGCTGAGTTCCCAGAGCCTAAATCACATTCTCTCCTTTATAAGTGTCCTCCTGCATGTCAACGCACCATAAAAAAATAGACTGGTGAAGATTCACAGTTCTTGGTTTTATTCATGCCATGTAAACATTTCTCCGGTCACTTGACACTTGCAGCACATGGCATTCTGGGAAGATAGGGGGCTTTTAAGCACTCAGAACACTATTTTACCACTTACCCATCTTGACAGCATTGCCAGAAGTCCTAGTCACAAACTGTCATGATGGGCAAGGACCATGTGTTTTGGCTGGAATCCTGCCAACAGGAAAGATCTGAGAAAGATCTTTTCATCTGAAATTCAGAAGAATTTTCAAATAAAAAAATAATAATTCTGGCTTTTGCCAACCCAAGATCTGGTTATTATCAGCTAAAAGATGATCTTATTTAGAGTGATAGCTAGAACACGGTTCTAAGGAGTGCAGTTGATGAGGCCTGGCTCACGGGTACCTCACCGGCTACTTCTCGAGACTAGCGAGACTAGCCTCACTCGTCCAGGAGCTCCTGCACACAAATCCTGTCCATCTGCTTCCTAATGCAAAAGAGCTCATGAAAAACTATCTTGCAGTTGGAGAATGAACCCCCTCCCCCCCAACGACTGAAATGAAGCAAGTAACATTTCTGACTAAAACAACATTAATATCACATGGGACAGCATGCTGGTCATTGTAGGGGTTGTTTAACCTGTGTAATCTCATTCTAATCAACAAATCCTCAGAGTTGGGATTGTCTTTACCTCCATTTGATGGATGAGGGGTCTCTGGTTCAGAGAGGTTGACTTACGATGCTTAACCCAGCTGGTAAGTGGTGAAGAAGGGATTTAAACTCAGGTCCATTATGTCTAAAGACTCTCTACTCTCACTAAGGGAACTAAGAGAACTGATGTATACAATTCCCCCCAAGGCCATGGGGAGATTTAAAAACAATCTCTCCCACATCCTCCTTCCTCACCACAGTTTGAACACTTGGCCATCAGGGAAGCATTTCAACTATTTATTCTGTCACTCAACCCACAGCACGACCCTGTAGCTATGGGATTGCATGCTTCTAGCTCTCTTGTGGCTAAAGTGGAGAAAAGCTTGGAAGAAAAGATCTCAAAGAGGTGGGTGAGGGCAGAAGGGGGGTAACAAGGGTGGAGAAAGGAGAGGAAAAGGGAGACAAGTAAGGGAGAAGAGTTTGAGCATGGCTGTCTTCAGTGATCTCTTGTTTCTCTTGAGGACGAAAGTTCATGTTACTCCCTCATTCCAAAGTAGCCGAGGCCAACTACTGCAGTGTACCCATGGCCTATAGATGGGAAATGTGGCGGAGAACCTTCAATACAGTTACCATTTAAGATCAAGGCCAACCTTTATGGTGGCATCCTCACAAATTGGAGATTTACTCTAGTTTACAGAAAAGAACCTTGGCGTATTAAGAAAACAATATCATCAGTCTTTAAAAGTGAATACATCCAACTGTAAACCATGGACATTTTTCTTAAAGAGTGCTATACTCTGAGCACTTAAGCAGCTTCTAAGACCATATAACAACCAAAATCTTAGTAAATGGGCACTTTGCAGCCAACGCACAAACGCATAATATGCCAAGTCAATCTGGCAATTGTGTATATAAACATGCATTTAAAAAGCATCAGTTGGTTAACTCTGTATTCCTCCCCTTACAAAGTGATTTGAAGTGCATATTGAATTTGTGTTTCTAACACATATGGGGCCCAGACATTTGAAAATGAACTTTGCACAATTTCATTATTAAACACTCAGCAGGCTTCAAAGACAACTGCATTTCATTAATAATAAATAATAAAAAATGAAAACGCGGTAAAATATTAACATATCAAACACCTCCGTATTGCTATTTTTATGCACAAAACATCTTACCTTCCCAAGAGACTAAGTCCCTGCCTGATTGTAAGTTAGGCATTTAGCAAAGAAAATAAACTCTTTCAGAAGAGTCAAGAAGTCTCAACTACGGCACTAAATGGTAATCTAGAGCTCCCTTATTTTTTTTTTTTTACTATCATATTTGGAAATACAGTACTTCCAAACACAGAAAGGGAGCAAAAATAGTACCAAGAGTATCCACAAATACCCTTATCCTTTCCTGAGCTTTATCGGTTACATTTTTTCCTGTTTGCTTTAAAATGGCTATTCTCTCTGCCTCTATCTGTCCATCTATTTATCTGTCTCAAAACATTTTTTTTTCTCAATCATCGCAGGATAAATTTCCCCTAAAACCTTCTGTGTGACTTTAAGAAAAGGGCATTCTCCTATATGACTACAGCATACTAGATCCCACACCGATACAGTACTTTCATCCAGAGCCAGTATTCTGATGCTGCTGTTTGACCACATGGCATGCAGAGCATTTTCCCACGGTACAGGAGCCTGTAGCTGTGCATTTAACTGTCCTCTTTCGCCTCCTTTCACTTGGAACTTTACTTTGGCCTTTTAATTTTTTTCTTTTTGTCATTCATGACACTGACAATTTTGAAAGACAGTTGCTTTGTTTTGTTTTAAAAGTGATCTTTATTTTGGATTCATCTGATGTTTCCTTGTGATTAATTTCAGCTAGTACATCATTCCTGGCTGGAACATACGTGCGTGATATTGTGTCCTTCTCAGGGTATCATATCCACAGGTCCGTGATGTCCACTTTGCCCTCGTTGGCCATGTTGATCATCCAGCCGATGTGTTGGCTGATTTTTCCATTGTATAGTTACTATGTTGTTGTTGTTGTTGTTGTTGTTTTTTAGCTTACAACAAATAATCTATGCAAAATCATAATCACGCATCAAAATTTCTTCCCTAGATTTAGCATCTCTTGATACTTCTTTACTTTGATCTCAATATGATGATTTTCTCATTCTCGTTTCCCTCCTTGTTGACCCCATTACTTGTCTCATTATTTATGTAAAAAAAAAAACACAGTGCAGGAATCATTCAGTAGGAATTTGATCATAGACAAGTCACTGATGTCAGAATCTATGTTTTAATATTAAAATAATATCAATGATTTTTTTAGAAAATGAAAATGGCACATGAATGTACATTTGAAAGTAGAATATTTTATAAAAATATAAGGTGTTATTAAATACAAACATGCATTTATATGTTCCTGGTTGTTACAACAATGGGAAATGTCACAGCACTTTCTAGTTTTAGGGGCACTTTGGCATAAGTTAACTTATTTTCACCTAATGAGAATGCTGAGAATTAGGTAAAACAGGTATTACCCCCATTTTCAGATGAGGATTTGACCCTAAGTGTTTGTGACTTCTGACTCGGTGTTTTTCCCATATCCTACATGCCTTTATACAAAAACCTCTCTCTCTCTCTCTCTCTCTCTCTCTCTCTCTCTCTCTCTCTCTCTCTCACACACACACACACACACACACACACACACACACACACACGCTCACTCACTCACATACACTCAGATCCACATTTATGTATTTATTGCTAATATATGAGCAATAACTAATTCCAGAAGCCTGGTATGGAACAGTTCCAAGGGTGGCTAGGGAAAATTATGGTAGAATGTGACCAACCATAGAGAGGAGTGGGGCTCTAGGATAACTGGATCCTGATACTTTTCACATTTGAATTAGAAAAGAGCACTGAGGATTTGAAAGAATTGTGCATTCTTTACAGGCAGACCCCCAGCTCTACATACAACTGGACAGAGAATACTGAAGATGGGAGGGGGGGATTGAGAGCAGAGGCGGGAGGGGCAGTTTGTAAGTTATAAAAGGGTGGTCTGAGTAGACTTGATTAAAAAGGTAACATCTGAACAAAACCTTGAAGGAGGTGTGGTTCTCTAAGGGAAGAGCATTTCAGACAGACAGAATAGCCAGTGCAAAAGAACTGAAGTAAGGCCATGTCTGAGGATCAGCAAGGCGGCCACTGAAAAGTAACAGGAGATGGAGTCAAAGAGACAAGAGGTGGGGACATGATCAGGAAGGGCCTCAGAGGACAAGGTGAGGACTACAGGCAGTCATCAAAGGGTTTGGGGTGTAGAAGTCACATGATCTGACTTACACTTGAATAGAGTCAATAGCATTGATGTTTTTGTTCTCTACTGGTCTTGTTAAATATGATAGTATTAACGGAGTATCTGGGTAGCTCATCATCCAGCAACCCTTCTTATTTTCTCCTTATCCTATGTTTTCCATTCCATAATTAATTTACTTTTTTGTGTGTATACATGTGTACATCGGTGAAATGTGAAGTATATACCTCTTAAACCAACTCTACCCGAACTCTTCAATCCTTCAACTTTCTCTGCTGCTTCACCCATAGTAATTTCAACAGGCCCACTCCTTGTCTATATTACATTATAGTCTATTTATTTACATATTGGTGTCATATCCTAGATCATGAGTTCCTTGAAGGTAGTCCCAAGCACCTTTTAATTCTCAGAATCCAACAGCTTCTGGGTCACAAACTAGGTCTCTGTAATGTTGAGTGAATGACTACACAGAGAGATCGGATATGCCTGTGCATATGTTCACACAGTATATTATAAACTATGGAAAAGATTCTTTTCTGCTAAGAGTTAGATAAAAATATATCAACATTACCAAAAAACAAAACAAAACATACAACCAGATTGTTTTTGAGCATTGTCACTGAAAAATGCTAAATTTTAAATCAACTTTCAGGTTTCTACAAAGGAAAGAAATTTTTCAAGTGAAATATTTTAAAAGGTTCACCTCTTCTGAGGCAGCATTAGATGCAAAGTGACAGGGAGCTTAATACATCCCCTTATACATATTTTCACATAAATATATATATTGGAAGCTTACAGTTCAAAGTGTCATGATAAAAAAAAAAGGGACTCATATCCTCGGGATGCTGGACTGTTTCATGCCCATCTGAGAGAACTGTGCTTCAAAGATGTAGTTTCACCTCTGTGATGTCGTTTTCACACATAGACCAGCAAAAGTTTACTCATTGTTAAAGAAATCTGTGGAAATAATGGATCCTTCAAAGAAAGGAGGGGAAAAAAGTCAGCAGAGTGCATTAGACCCTTTGCTTTGGAACAACAATTATAATATGGAAAAGAGAAAGTTCCTTTACGGTTTCTCTGCAGACACTGCCATTTTGCAACTGTGTGACAGTCAACTGCAGTACAGTGATGCCGGGCATGACATTTTTCGACTTCGGTAAAGGTTCAAGCAGATTCTCTCCTGCTACCCTTGTCATCCAGACGTGCAGTAATGACTGATCACGTTGAGGCAACTAACATTATGTAACCTTACTCCCACTGTGGTGTCATGGTTTGTTGTTTACAATGTTTTGTTATCTGTAATTTTAATAGATAACTCAGAAGAATATCATCTACTAGGCAAGATTTAAAAGCTTTAAGGAGGATACATTATTAAATTATAATGAGTAGTAAATGTGATTAAATTACATTTAACTTATTCATAAATTCACTTTGCAAATACCTTGTAAATATTTATCGGCTGACTCCTATAATCCAGGCACTAACATAAGAAGTGCGATACAAGGATGAAAGACACAGAATCTACTTTCATGATTGATACTTTCCAACTACTTGAAATAGAAAATTAACCAAAAACAAGATAACTTCTGATATGGTAATTCACATTTCTATCTGATTATGTCAAAGATTATAGTCCACTTAATCGTTTCTTTATTTTTCTCTTTATTTTCTTAATTCAACCCCATTTATCACAGTTGTAACTCATTTATTATGCTAAACATCAGTCCCATAGCTATTCTTCTCATTTAACTGTCAATGGGTAGCACAATGCCATTACTTTACATTTCTATAGTTTTATTAAAAAAATAATTTTCCATGTGTATATGTTATACCTATATATTCTATATGTAATTTAGAATTCTATGTGACATAGAATTCTATGTTATGTATAGAACATATTGTATACTTGACATATATTTCTCCCCGCTTCTTACTATTATTCTCTTATTTCAAATAGGTCTTCCACAAAATGTAATTTCCTTAAGGGGATAACTTCATAGAAGTTCTCTCCTTTACAATTCCCAGAAACAACAGACTCTAACAGTCTGACACTGATAAGTCACTGAACATTTCTGCTCTAAGGGTCCTCAATCACCCTATTTTGTTCATCCCACTTTATAACTAAGAAAGCAGGGAATGTAAAGTTGAAGTGAACATCTTTTTCCAAGGACCTGAACCCTAACTCTCCCTCCCCAAGCCCTTCCCATAGAATGTTCGCAAATATAATTTGGGTCACTCACTGACATCGGACTTAAACAGCATTCCAAGAAAAGTCCTGTGGCCACAGCTAACATGATATCAACAGCAATGATAGCTTTTGTGTCTGTGTTTCTTCCCATTTCTTCTGATCTTTCAATAGATCACCTGCCTTTGCCATACTTGTACTGAATAATAATGTTCCATCAGTTATAATCCAAAGAAGTTTTAATAAATATTACGAGGTTGGATGGCATGACAGAAACTCAGAAGGTTAATCAGAAGGTTTAGGAAATTCTGACTTAAAGGGATTTCAGCAGAGATTTTTACTGAAGTACCTTTGAGAACCTATGACATACTAATATACCCTTACTCCCCAAAAAGGTTGTGTAAGTTGTACTCTATACATTCAAAGGCATGACTTTTTCACCCCTATGAAAACACCTTTAATATGGAGATGCCTCCATTAATTGAATCATGGCGTATGTGTTGATAATTTTACAATCAGTATTGTCTATATTACAATCAATACCATCTTCGAGTTAATAAAATACATTACCAGATGATGTCTCTGCCTTGCTTATTTGACTGATTTTTTTTTAATCACAAAACAATTCTTTAAATATGTGGCAACAGAACATATTTTGGGAAATATTGTGTAAAAACCAGATTTCCCAAATCTATTTATTTTAGAAGAATGACATTCCACTCGGAATTTGGAAATCCCCAAGCTATCAAGCAAGGCTGGAGAAGTGGGAGCAAAGGGATTTTTGCAATCTTCAATTTTCAAAAGAATTTCTGAAATCTCCATGGCTTTATTACTTATTCAGAACAGAATCTGATATAAAGCCTTGCAAACATAAATCCAAACTTTAGTTTTCAGCAGGGGTGGTACCAACGGACCATTCTTATAGGAGTCCTTTATGATCTCTCCATCTCCAAGAGCACTCCCAGTGCCCAGTAAGACCTACCAAAGCCATTGCAAACACACTGTCTCCATAAAGACAGTGTGCCAGGCATTCTCTATAGCAATTGTCTACCTCCTTCTTCTGCCAGGATCAGATTCAAACTCCCACCCCCATTTCCACGACTCAGTTCTGGAGCCTTTATTTACTTATTTTTTTTTAATATATGAAATTTATTGTCAAATTGGTTTCCATACAACACCCAGTGCTCATCCCAAAAGATGCCCTCCTCAATGCCCATCACCCACCCTCCCCTCCCTCTCACCCCCCATCAACGCTCAGTTTGTTCTCAGTTTTTAAGAGTCTCTTATGCTTTGGCTCTCTCCCACTCTAACCTCTCTTTTTTTGGAGTCTTTAAAAGTAAGGACTCAACCTCCCCATGGTGTGGCCCCAAAACAGCAGGAAACCAAACAAAACCACAATCTTCATTCAGTAGACAGGCATGGAGACTGCAACCACCTAAAAAGGCCGGGGATTATCGTTCCTGTTTTATTTGGGACCCACTTTTCTAGTCTTCACCAGTGTCTGTCACTGTAGAGAACGTTAGAACCAAGAAAGACACATATGCTAAGCTTCTCTATCACTACCCAATTCAATGTAAAACTCACATACTGAGTAGACTGAAGATGCTGAATCAAGGTAGTGAGGGGGACTGCCACGCCTGGTAATCTGGCCAAGGAGTCAGAATATGCTTACGGGCACCCAGTCCATAAATAAATTATGCCTGAGGATGTTTGGAGGGCTGTGTGTGTCCCTCAGCAGTTCAGTCAATAGGACAAAGCACTCATTCAGGTACTTAAACACCAGTGCACAGGCAGCAAATGCAGAGCCAAGTGCAGCTCTGTAGCCAGAGTCACCTTCCCCACGCTGATTTCTTTCTTATTGAATTTGTAAACTTATCAGGGAGTGGGATCACTGTTGCAGAGATCTCAAAAGTATGCTGTTTTAAGACAAAAATTAAAAATCCACGTTAATGGTAAGGAAGGGAAATGAGGACCCATGGCCAGGGAACATACCTGGGCAATCAGAGGGCAAGGACAGACAGTGAGAGCTGGATCTTTCAGCAATTTTTTTTTTTTTTTTTTTTTTGGTCTACAGGGAGAGTCAAAGTGATTCTGTTACTATCACTTTACTATTGTTCCTGAGGTAGGAGAATTCTCCAAAAGGGTTCAATTAAATGACACTTTTAAATAAACAATAATAATAATAATCAAGAGAGGATTTAATTTTTCATTAAGTGCTATCCCCTCTACCCAAGCGCTCTCAAATGCTCAGGCCAGGACTGTGGGGAACTGCCTAAAGATGAGTCTGCATTAAAGAGAAGGAGACATTTAGTCCATATGCTTTTTCTGTAGGGACAAAGTAATATCTTGTTGCGGTAGACAAATTTTGCCACCCCACAGACTGGGGAGGAGCAGGGGACACAAAATGGTGTTTACTCAATGCTTGAATTCTCTACTTATGGTATTTCTTTAATTGGCCTTCCTCAAAAGCAAACCGGGGTTAAATATTGCAGTAATGAAAAAGACAAATAGTCAAATCTAAGCTCAAATACTTGTTATTCATTCAACAAATATTTATTGTGCACCTGCTATGTGCCATGTGTTCTTTTAGGTGCTAAAATCCAGCAATGAACAAAGCATGTAAGTGTGCTCCTTCTTGAAGCTTATATGCTATTGCCAAGAATCAGATAATAAATTATCTATTTAGCTGCCTCCCTACCTACCTAACAGAATAAGGTATATGGAAAGTTAGGAGTAGAGAGAAAGGTGGTGTATATACTATTATACACATACATACCTTATATATATTTGAAATATATACACATACACATATAAGTGTGTGTGTGTGTGTGTGTATAAATAAGTAAGTATATGTGTATATGTATGCATATAGGGTATAGTTTGGTTGTAGAAGTTCTCTCCAATGGGGTAACGTTCCATCAGAGACCTGAAGGAATAAACAGATAACTGGGGGTGTGGTGGCAAGAGGGTGTGATCGTGGTCCTCTTAGCACAAGGCGTATGGTGTGGCTAGGGTGAATTAGTTAAGACAGAAGAAGGCAAGGCAGAAAAGTAGTAGGACTTCATAGATGTTTATAAAAACTTTTGCTTTTACTTTGAAAGAGACGAGAAACTTTCAAAAAGCTTGAAGCAGAAAAATTACATTAACTGATATATATTTTTAAAGGTTTACTCTGGGTGCAGTGTGAACAGGCCATAGGGAGGCAGGGATATAAGCAAGGTATTAGTTTAAAAGGTATTGTAATGGGGTGCCTAGGTGGCTCTGTTGGTTAAGTGTCCAACTTTGGCTCAGGTCATGATCTCATGGTTCGTGGGCTCTGTGCTGACAGCTCAAGCCTGGAGCCTGCTTCGGATTCTGTGTCTCCCTCTCTCTGCCCCTCCCCTGCTCGCACTCTGTCTCTCTTTCTCACTCAAAAATAAACATTAAAAAAAATGTTTTAAGGTAGTATAATAATATAGGCAAGGGATTACTTTGGTTTGAACTGGGGTTTTAGAGGTGGAAATGGTGGGAAACGGTTAAGGAGAGCCATAGGTATTTGCTGATTAATTGTATATAACATGTGAGGGGGGAAAAATACAAAGAGGAATCAAGGTTCTACCTGAGTCAACTAGAAGGACAGAGTTGCCCATTATTGGGATGTTAAGGACTGAAGGCAAAACAAGTTTGAGGGGAAAATAATGACTTGTTTTGAACATGTTAACTCTGGAACTCCTATTTCGTATCTAAAATGCTGGTTTTCCATTTCCTTAGAAAGCCTGGAGGTTAGTTGAGAGGTCAAGCTTAGCAATACAAACTTTGGAATAAGCAAGATACAGAGGATATTTAAAGATGTGGATTTTTTTTTTTAATTTTTTTTTTCTCAACGTTTATTTATTTTTGGGACAGAGAGAGACAGAGCATGAACGGGGGAGGGGCAGAGAGAGAGGGAAACACAGAATCGGAAACAGGCTCCAGGCTCTGAGCCATCAGCCCAGAGCCTGACGCGGGGCTCGAACTCCCGGACCGCGAGATCGTGACCTGGCTGAAGTCGGACGCTTAACCGACTGCGCCACCCAGGCGCCCCAAAGATGTGGATTTTGATGAGCGTTTAAGGAAGTGAGTGGAGGTAACAATACCCAGAGATCCCAGGACCGAGCTCTGGGGTCTGCTAAGACTGAAACAAGGCAAACCAGCCAGGGCAATGGAGAAGAGGCAGCTGGAGGGCTAGCAGGAGCACAGAAAGAACTGTGCCTCACAATCCTAGTTTTAAGAAAGAAGGGTTGACCATATGTGTCCAATGTTGCCAAGAATTAAAAGTAAAATGAGAAATGGGAATTGTCCATCAGACTGGCAACAGGAGATCATTGGCAACACTGACAGGATGTGTTCTGTTGGGGTAGTAGGGATGTAAACATGGGGGGTGCCTTCACCAGAGCAGGAAGAGGGCAAGTGGAAACAGTGATAAGCTGATGCAGTAGGCAATTTTGTTTTCAAATGGGGCAGAGATCAGGCAGTCACTCAAAGGAAATGGAAGTCAAGAGCTTTCCCCTTTTTTCTTTCCTCTCAGGATGAGAAACATTATAGCATGTTTGTGCGGTGACCGGAATATAATTCCATTGGAGGATATTGTGGTCATAGCATTTTTAAAGTTTTCTTTTGTTCGCTTCTGCTTTCAAAGAGCAAGCAAAGTTATCAGCTGGGTAAATATGGAGGAGAGAGGAGAGACAATGTACAAGCTGGGGAGCAAGAGACCAGGGAAATCTAATAGGTTACGTAGTAGCACTAAAGGCTCATTTGAGGTGACAGTGAGTGGTCATGAATGTAAAGTGAGACCAGTCAGCATGGTAGAGTATCTTTTCTCCAGCAGGTTCAGTTGTGTGTGTGTGTGTGTGTGTGTGTGTGTGTGTGTACACGCGCATGCGCATGCACAGGTTAAAACAGAGAGAGAGAGAGAGAGAGAATGAGAGAGAGGATTAGGATTTTATTAGCATAGTTCAAAGGAGGGAAAGTGGGACAAGGATGTTTATGTAAGTATGCAAAAGAGTAAAAATGGTTTTCCATGAAAGCTAAGCACAGCATGGATGGATGTGGGGACATGAAGAGAATAAGCAACAAGAAAAAGAAAGCAAAAGAAAAGATGAAAAATGCAATGACTCATAGTTCTTAATGAAATCTGAAAAAAAAAAAAGTGTTGGAATCAGAATACCCAAAGTTATGAGTTGGAAAACAGGAAGAAAGGACCCATGACAAGGACCCCTGAAATTGGCCTTATGGAGGGTTTTAGTAACTGGTAATGATAAGGTCCAGGATATGGCCATTGAATGGGTAGCTAAGGTAGAATAAAGAATAAATAAATAAGGTAGAATAAAGAAAAAAAATAAGGTAGAATAAAGAAGGAAATTGTTGGAGGACAAGATGGCAAGGAACTGAGAAGCCAAGTACTAAAATCATCAAGACTATAACAGGGCTCATAGGGGATCCAGTGAGTGATCTGGAAATGAAGGGTAGTAACTAAAGAATGGAGAGGTATGGAGAGTAGTGGGGGATATGGTTTGAAGATCTGATCGACTCAAAAATGAGGTTTCTACGGTACAGGGAGCAAGAGTGATCTGAAAATGGCAGCAAGGAAGGTGCCTGGGCACCAGTGGGGGCTGCTCCCCAATTTGAAGTGGCTTGGGGAAGCAGTGTCTTCTGAGATATTCAAGTTTGAATTTGAGTGAGAAAGGGAAATTAAGAGTTCAAGAAAAGTTTGAGGAGGGGCGCCTGGGTGGTTCAGTCAGTTAAGCTTCTGACTCTTGATTTTGGCTCAGGTCATGACCTCATGGTCATGAGATGGAGCCCTGAGTCTCGCTGAACATGGAGACTGCTTAAGATTCCGTCCTCCCCCCCGCCCCCCAACACCTCTCTCCTCTCTCTGATCATGCTCTATCTTGGAAGGAAAGAAAAGAAACAAAAGAAACAAAAGAAGGAAGGAAGGAAGGAAAGAAAAGAAAAGAAAAGAAAAGAAAAGAAAGAAAGAAAGAAAGAAAGAAAGAAAGAAAGAAAGAAAGAAGCAAAGCTTGAGGATAAAAGCAATATTGTATATGACTGTGAGTTCCAGAGGACAAAGCCAGGATCTGAGTGTTAACCAGACAGTCTTGGGTGGCTTGTGGTAATGGGATTAGCCCTGAAGTTCTGCTGGGCATTAAAAACAACTGTGGTCATTCGAACATGTATTCAGGGATAACACACTGCCAAACAACAACAACAACAACAACAACAACAACAACAACAACAACTAGCTTATTTGTCTCCAAAAGGAGCATGTCTTCTGATCACTGTCTTCCTTGATGGCAAGCACTATATACCATCAGCCAATGCTGATCTAACCACTCAAGAGTATTTATTATTTAGACTTCACCTCTTTCCCTCCCTGTCACATACAGGACACAGGAAGCCGATTGTCAGAGCTGGGGAGGTTTGTTTTCCAATACATTGCTTTCAGCTTTTTTTCTTTTTTCTTTTTTTTTTTTTTTAACCTCAGGAGTTATAAGATCATTTTTCTCCGCTTCAAGAGCACTGACTTGGACAGCTGGAATTGTGGTGACAAGGAACGTACGCTAATACTTTTTCATTTAACCAGAACAAGGTAATCTGAGCCAACTAAAAAGCATTTCTCTCCTCCCTGCACACAACACGGAAGAATGTCAGGGGCCCCTGGGAGTAAGGATGCTTTCTGCCCAGTGGTCGGGGGAGGAAGGAAACTGCCTATTGGTTTTCCAGCTCTAAATCTCTGGAATGCTCAAGTCTCTTTTCAGACTTTCTCATTTAGACTCGGACACCAACACAGACTCACACTTGCTATATTCACAGGGTGAAAGCATCGAATTATCATCCTTGGTAGCAAAAGTTCTCTCCCCACTTATTGAGACGGGTTGTTCAGTAAAAAGTTCTGGACCAGAAAGCAGTAGTCGTGGGGCTCTCTTTTACTACCCTACCTTCCTTCAAATCCTGTCACATCTTATTCAATATGTCTGGAGTCTTTCTGGCTTATCTGTTTTGTTGGATGTGTTTTTACTTTTCAAGCAAAGTGAGAATTCCCTCTTTGCACGTAGATACTTCTCCATTGTAATTTTATAGTTACCAACCATCTCAGGGTGACAGTTTACTTCAAAGTCTGGTGGGTTTCAAAATAGTTAACATGTGTTAGTCTTTCACTGTGGACTAAGAAACATGCATTTATCTTATGCAATCCTTCCAGTAAGTCTAAAAGGTAAGTAATGATATTTCCCACATATTATGTCCCCAGGATCATACAGTTAGTGAGTAACACGGTGAAGACTTGAACTTGGGTAGTCTGATGCCTGATCACACAGACTCTTGGCTGCTATGATTCACTACCAGATATTGGTCTAGATGCCACATAATAAAGCTGATTAAGACAACCAACCTAAAGGAGCTCAGGGTGTAGTACGGATTTAGATATTTTATACTAACAATATCATCCCACCCCTTGACTCTAAAGTGCATATCTGCACATAACAGGTTGAGTCTGAATCACAATAAATTTAACTAGCTGTCTGCCTTGATTTTAAAAACACGTCTGTAGGCTGAGAGGGACCTTCTCAGCAAATCAATTTACAAGTGTCATAGAAGAAAGATCATGTTACGGGAATAACTTTCTACGGCTTTCCCCCCCCCCCCCCCCCTCCATCTTCTAGGGTGAAGTGGCACGCACAAACATGGAGAGCCAAAGATGTGCATCCAGAATCAGAGGAAGACCACAGCAGGGCAGCTTACACACTGTAGCTATTTCCACACAAAACCAACAGCTGTGAGAAAAGCCTGGCCTTTTCCCGGAAAAGTAATACTTCCACTTATGTTTCAATTGTTACTGATACACACAAAACTGAAACTAAAACACAAGTTTACTTTTTTTGCAGAACAAAAGCGGTAAAACCTATCTGGGCAGAGATTAGCTTCCCATTGTAGGTAGCATCCTAAAAATAAAACGCATTGCTAGTTTTTAATATGATTACATCTTTTGGTGCTTTCTTGACAGAGAGAGAGAGAGAGAGAGCACATATGTGCACACATGAGAGCAAGCAAGAGAGAAAGGAGAGAGAGAATCCCAAGCAGGATTTGTGCTATTAGCACAGAGCCCAACGCAGGGCTTGATCTCATGGTTTGTGCGATCATGACCTGAGCCGATACCAAGAGTTGGACGCTTAACCTACAGAGCCACCCAGACACCCCAAAATGTATTGACATTCTGACAGAATATATCATCTGTGACATTTTAGCCCTGAAGTTTGCTCACGGGGCCCGCAAGGCACGAGCAGAAGTAAAGACATACTTCACTAAGCCATTCCCCTTGACAAACACACCTTATACCTTACATAAGATGACAGGTCCATTTTGTTTTGTTTTCTCATCAGTTGGGTCACTAATAATGTGTTTGGATGAGTGTGTATGTATAGTTGTTTCTGGGGTTTTTTCATTGATCAAACACAGATTTTGTTAGCTTAATTACATAGAGTTAGTAAAAGGGATGAGGAAAATAACACAATGCTTTCTATCTAGACTCTATGTTAAAATTGTAAAGAATGCTTTTGCGATAGTTTGTTTAAATGGTGGTAGTATAGAAAGGGGGTATAGATGGGAAAAAGTCCTGAATTACCACATATATAGAGTCTACAGGAAAATTACAAAGATATTTTAGTAGTTCCATTGTAATTTAAGTCCTACCTTCTCAAGGCAAAACAGTGTATTATTTCTAGAACCTCAATGACCACAGCAGTCATCCAATAAAAGTCCTTTGAATTTCAGTGCTCCTGAGAGTTAACAGAAGAATTTTTAACACTTCAGAGAAGACCTTCTCCTCTACCATACACAGTGGGCAAACTTCTTAACTGAGGCATTTAGGCGAAGCAGCAAAAGACAACTTGCAACCTTGAAGGTGCAGGAAGTAGTATTGAGGAAGAAATAAAATACAAATTCAGACTTTTAACACATACGTGGTTATATGGGTGAGACCATTCGTGTCATTGTAGAGCAATTACTTCTGTATCCCTATTTACTGACCATGGAACAAACTACTGAAAACAAATGTCTTCTATTGGAATAAGTTGGTAGTTTATTTGAAAAGAAATGTTCATTGTTTTGACTACAACAACATGAAAACTAAATATCTTCCCAAAAAATTCCACATTTTCCTTCTGTGTGCAACTAGAATGTGGAATCATCTCAACTTTTGGAGTATTGTAAGCCTTTGGAATGTCTTTATCAGGGCTCTGATTTCATTCAAAATTGAAAGGGAATGCTCATCTAGTAACAATATTCACTTATGGTTTTTTTATGAGAAATTTTTCTGATTCTCCATTGGGAAGAAGGGAGGCAGGGAGGGAAAGAGAGAAAGAGAGAGGGTGGGGGAGGGAGGTTTCTCTTGCTTGGACCGTGGACACTGTTTTGTTTAAGAAAGGGAGAGGAATCTGGTCTCAGAGCCCACACAGAATACCAAACACATGAGGTGACTTGATAACAACAAAGACAAAAATGGACACATCACTCCCACCCAGGTACCACATGTTTGATATGTGATCCAAAGAAAGTCAACTGCTGAGGAAAAAGATACATCTCTCCAGTTAGAACAAGGGAGAGAGATATGATTTAAGGGTTATATTGTATTAAAAGATAAAGATTTCTGGACAAGGTGCTGCTGGCACTGATTTGCTACATAAAATTAAAAAAAAAAAAAGAACAAAAACATTACTTCAGTTCCTTTCATACTTTTTTTCAAAATAACACATCTCCCTGTCCCCTACCCCATGGAGGTGACATTATGAGAATCCATTCAAACCTCATTATCAATCCCATTTCTCCACACTGGTAGGTTGTGTCTAGAAGACTCAGTTACTGTCTTCGTAGAGAGAGAAAGGCAGTGCATACCAATGGTCCAACTGACACCATGTTCAAGTCTTCTAGCCCACTTGACCAGACATGAAGTCGGTAGGTATTTACACTTATCCAACCTTGCTTCTCCCATAGACTTACAATGTCTAGAGGTGTCACAAGATGGCAGCAGGAAAGTGACCGTCATACTATGGAACCCAAAGGGCTACTTGGCAGTGTTAGCAGAGAGCAGGAGGTCAAATGACCTCTTCCCCTTATGGACCTTTCTCTCACACTTACTTCCTTCACAGGCCCAAGAGGTAAGACACAAGGCAATGACAAATGACACTTTGTGCATATGATGTATCATGTGGAATATCAAGAGACAAGGGAGAGGAGATTTACTACCTTGTGTCATCTCTGGAAGCACAGCATATGGTTCAGGGCTGTGCTTTTGGCACTATCTGAGGTGAAGGACCATCTCCCTCCCAATCCATCATGGGTCGGTGTGTGGTCCTACAGTTCACGGCTCATACACGGCTCGTATCGCATGCAATTCCACCCCACTTTCACAACACTCAGATGGGTCTGTACTTTGTTCAATGAGACATGACCACTGACATGACCGACTGTTCTCAACTTCTGTATTTATTGCATACCAGTGAGAAGCAGTTCACTGCCTGGCATCACACGGTGGAGACGATGGGATTGGGAGTCCCAATGGCCTGACTTAATCTCAGCTCCATTGCTTACTTACTAATGTGTGTGACCTGGGCGATTTACTTCACTCCTCTGTGCCTCAGTTTCCTCATCTGTGAAATGGTGACAAAAACAATACTTACTCTATTGGGTTGTTGTGAGAATTAAAATGAGTTAAAATATGCAGAGCTGCTAGAACAATACCAAGCACAACGTAACCACTGTATTAGATTTTATTTTTATGAGGCCATTTTAAGCCCAAACCCAGCTAGCTTTGCAGCCTGTATACCTCAAAATGTGTAGAGCAATGTGTAACAGAAAATGTCAGCATTCCTTGTCATTTGTCAGAACAAACCACAGTTCTGATGAGCTAGCATGTTTTCAAAAGCATAAGTACAAGATATTGTTGAAATTAATTCTACACACACACACACACACACACACACACACACACAGGTGTCATTCCTCTACCAAAAACCCAGCTGATTCCCAGTATTCAACAGTCTGTAGCTTTGCTGAATGGCCCTGCGTGATATTACACCCACTACTTATATGGGGCCTCTTACCCAGTATGTAAATACCCGCCCCTCTGCTCTCTGTTCAGGTCCTCAGACCCTTTTGATCTATCTCTCTATGAGAAGTGCTCTTCTCTGGATTCTGTAAAACTAATTCTTTCTATTTCTCCTGGTCTGAACGAAAGCTCGTCTCTTCATAGTGCCCTCCCTTGACTACACTGCACGAAGTCCCTCTCATGTTGAAGTTATTTATTTATGTGTCGTGTGTCTACCTCAGTGTAGTTTAACAATGGCCACGGTCTTTACTGCTGAATGCCATATCCAGCTTGACACCTGGCAAGCAGTCAATATTCAATAAATACGTGTTGAATCAATGAAGTACATTTCTCTATGAGTCCAAAATAAAATCTAATAATCTTCTTTTTATCATTTTTCCACGTCACTCTCTTCTCCACCTTCAAAAACACATTTCTCTGGTTTGTCATTCATTGAGCATTTACTGCATTACAGGTACCTATCGCGACTCTCAGGTGCAAGGGGACAGAATGAGACACTGGGCCACTGCTCTTAAAAAACTGGAAAATAGGGGCGCCTGGGTGGCGCAGTCGGTTACGCGTCTGACTTCAGCCAGGTCACGATCTCGCGGTCCGTGAGTTCGAGCCCCGCGTCAGGCTCTGGGCTGATGGCTCAGAGCCTGGAGCCTGTTTCCGATTCTGTGTCTCCCTCTCTCTCTGCCCCTCCCCCCGTTCATGCTCTGTCTCTCTCTGTCCCAAAAATAAATAAACGTTGAAAAAAAAATTTTTTTTTAAAAAATAAAAAAAAAACTGGAAAATGAAGTAATGAGCAAATAACTCTTACAAAATATGTCATGTGCTATTGTGAGGGACCATGTTTGTACGTGTGTGTGTGTGAGAGAGAGAGATGTTCAGGAAACACAGAGGAAAACACAGGGAACAGAAGAAGGAATTTTAGCCTGGTGCATTCACAGAAGGCTATAAATGTGAGATTGAACCTGCAGAGAAGTCTGTAGGTAGACAAGACAGAGGGGATACTCTGGAGGTAAGAGAAAGGTGAGCCACCAAACCTGTTTTAAAGAAATCATAAAATCAAATGAGAGATCTTATTCTAAATCCCAAATGAGCTAACCTGGAAAATGAATTTTATACATTGCTACGTAAATGCATTTTGATTTTGCATATTTTCTCTTTTTGTTTTAATGTTGATGTCCTGCTTAACGGCGAAAAATGAGATTAGAAAAAAATCATTTAAGAGTTTTATTTAAATTTTGCTTTTACATAGACAGAAGCTACAACCAAATAAGATCCGCAAGTAAAAAGAATATATATCAGGAGAAAACTTACTTATGTTAAAAATAATCATCTGAACATATGCATTTGCATGTTTATCACCTTTCTCTGTAACAGCTAGTGCCCCTTGCCTAATCAGTAAAGTATAAACAATACTTTACAGCTGAAGGTTGATACACTTTTCAAAATTATCTCATCAACATTATCTCACTTAATCCTCATAATACCCCTGTGAGATAGACAGACAGGTACTTTAATCTCTATTTCATAGACATGTCAGCTGAGAAAGAAATGTTAAGGGACTTGTCCAAAGCTGCAAAGCTAGTTAGAGGCAGATTAGAGATAAAATCTCAGGGATCTCTCCACTATAACTTTTGGCTTTCCCTGGCAACCCACGCCCCAAAAGGAAAATCAGGACTTCTGTGTACTGGGGTTATAATATTTAAAATGGGATCAATCTATAAAACACTAATCAAAAATACATATAGGGAGAGTCGCTTTTAACGTAGTAAGTTACTTGCTGAAAGACCAGACTTTAAATACTCTGGTACCACATTTAGGAATACCTCCACTCTCTTGCTGATGATTAGAGTGAAGCTGTTAACACATATGATTCCGAAAATGAACACTTAACCCACTGGAGGGACCATAGGCCATTTTGCTCCATACCTGTCTTGGTGGAGTTGACTCTGGTGGAGGGCAGGGGGGTGACCGCCCCAGCTGCCGTGATTGGTTGGTTGTGAGGTGAACATATAGAACACACATGCTCCAAGCCAGGTCAGTGACACTCCTCCTGGGGCCTTTACTGAAACTATTGGGAAAGAGTCCCTCTCTGTTTTGCTTGCCTCTGAGGATTACGCAACCCTGAAGCTGGGCAGTCAACACGAGGTGAGGGAGGAATAGCTAAGAAAGTAAATACAGGCGAGTCATGCAGGAAGCCAGGTAACAACAGGAAGAGGCTACTGACAGGGAGGTGGAAAGCAAAAGTAAATCTTAGCTTTTCCTGGACCTGTAGCTTGCAACCTTGCCTCCATATTAGTATCAGTGGAGAGCCTTAAAAGCTCCCAATGCCCAGGCTTCACCCCAGACTGATTAAATCAACCTTTGCTTCTATTCATGTTCCTGTTCACGTCCATGTTCAGCACAACTGACGAGTAGTGGTGCCCCGAGGTCCTCTGGCTTTGGCAGAGGTCTGCTGCTAGAGCAGGAGTTGTTCATTAACCACCAAGAAATGAAGGCACTAAGAAAGAAGCCAGTGGAGAATAGGTAAACAGACTGATTTTAGCATGTAGGGTGCAGGGTGTAGCGCTAGGGTGTAAATCTTGATTTAACACCTTGTGCCTTTTTAACTGGTCCTGTGAAACCTTCCAGGTCACCGCAACTTCTGCTGTTTTACATGTGGATGGGAGTACCGGCAGTCGAAGTGGTGACTGGGAAGCCAGTTTCGAGCTACCAACGTCACATCACAGAATACAAAACATACAAGTAACTTCAAGAGCATAGGTAACAGCAAAACAGTAAAATGAAGCTGTAAATTTTGAGTATTTCCGTGTTTTAAAACATAATTCATTTAATTACAGGTTTCTACAATACCATTTTTAATAATGACTGTGTTTAAAATCCAGCTTCAAAAATTCCTGGAAATTTTTCAAACCAGCTCTCACAAGCCAGTTGGAATTATCTATAGGATACCACAATCTACAACTTAACAGAGGGATTCTCATTAGAAAGCAACTCACATTTACCAAAGGGCTATTTATGTAGACGGTGAACGACCCACCTCCACAACTTGGTATCTTGTTCTTGTTAACTTCTGCCACTTTGGAATGGTTGTTACACTCAAATGTTTACACCCTATCGCTATCAAATGGAGGGAAGTCAAAGTAGTTAGAGCCCCGAGACTCATATATTCTCCCTTCCCTGCACACCCATTGGTGTCCCATCCAGCAATAGACCCTGTTTCCCAGCAAGCGTGCACAGCATTCTAGGTTCTTTGCCCCTGTGCCTTGTGTCCAATGCTCCAATGCTGACCGCCCACCCAAAAGCAGAATTTTTGTCTTCCACATTCCCTAGGCAAGAAACTAATATACCATTTGATTTGCATCATTGTGCCTCCAGCCCCAAACATTCCACAGTCATTTTTAATGCTAAAAAGGCTTTGATTACTTCTGAGAACACTACCCACCCCTATTCTACCCTTTTCAAACAGCAAAGCCTAGAATTTCATTTCCTGCAAACAGGCACTCAGAAACCAGCTAGATGAATATCAAAGTGCATTCCCCTAAATGACGAGCCCGCTTTCCAAAAGGATCCCTCAAGGCTCAATTACTTGCCACTTCTTTGCTTGGTTTCATATGTTAGCATTCCTTCCCAGTCTCTAGCGCAAATCATAAGGACCTTAACCACTGATAACAGTCTGCAAACAGAGAAAGTGATCATTACCATTTCTTTAACCAACACCAAGGGTTTCCTTCCCACAAAGTCTGGGGGCCAAGTCTGACTCTTGTTTCCCTTTTACATCTTTTAGTTAATTGCTTCAATTTGTTCCATTACCATTCACTTTCTTTTAGTAAATCACAATTATTCATCACATATGTGCAGCCAGGAGGTCGGGGAGAATACCCAGCTGGTAATATTGGGAAGCCAGAATTTCTTTTAGGGGGAGGATGATGCTTGGCATGACCCAACGTTGTACTCCCTCTATTTTCCCCCCGCTTTCAGAAGCTGATCCTACCCAGAGTAATCGTGCTGAGAATTCATTGGATTGCATATGATCATTGGGTTCTGGAAGCAAACTGTCAGAAGGAATTCAAGATTAACACACAAGGGGGCCATGACATCACCACCACATGCATGTGGCTTCCAGATAGGATCTCTAATATGAGAAACCCCATACACCATACACCGATCCACAAAGTAATTCCAAGCATCCTGCTCTATGAAATTAAGAATTCAGAGACAGTTACGTATGCCAATGCCTTGGTATTAGTCTCACTAATTTTTAAAATTTATATTTAGGTTTACTAAGGTATAAACGTGAAATAGAAAGAGCTAACATAATTGAGCACTTAGTATATTTTGGGCACTGTTCTAATGACTTTAAGTGCATTTTTTTTTTCCTCACTGAAATATCACAATAAGGCTGTGAGATAGGTTCTGTAGCCATTTCTATTTTATAGATAGGTAAACTTGAATACAAATCTTTTTTGCCTTTGTTTTTTTGTAATGATAATTCCAGGCAGAGCAGACATCTCAATTAATGGTTTCTCTTTTCCCAACCCAAAAGAAAGATGTGCTTGGTCCGTCAGAGACATTTAGTATTAGAGGATCGACAGTAAAATTGAGAATGAGACACGGAAATCCAATACTTAAAACACACTGCAATTAAAAACACAAATAGGATTATTTCATTGCTTATCAGTTCATGAAGACATCAGGAATTAGAGATGTCCACAAAGCCATATCTTATTTTATTTTCTTACAATAGTTTCCAACTTAGATTTCTGAAATATTCCTGTTTGATTGTTCACTAGATACTGTCTTCTTGATCAGAAGGATTCCATACTGATACTTTAGCTAACTTATTACAAACAAAAACAGTCAATAATTCATAAAGCTCCTTTCTTACAAAGAAAAATATTTAATTTTTTCTCCCAAAGTAAAAGCAATATTTTGGTAAGTGTTCACAATTAACTATAATACAACTGTATCTGTATGTTAGTGGTAGTCACTGGAAGGCTGTGTGTATTTCTATGGTCTCCCTACTCCTCACTATATGTATTTTGGCTGTGGTTTTCACTCTGTGATCTAGAATGGTGATCTGTTAATCCCTTACACCTAAGAGAACATCGACACAGGTTTGTTACTTACAACAAGTTGAAAGGATTAATAAGTGAGGAAGGAAGCAAGGAATCTTTTAAAGGGGATGAAGCTATGAAAAGCAAATTTGCTGGCTTGACTGCCTCTCACCTCCAGAGTATTATCTCCAGCTTCATTCTGGACCTTTTCTGCAAGAACTAGATTAGATGCAAAGCCTTCCTTGAATCCAGTGTGATAAAATTATTTGCCCCATCCCCTCTCATGCTCTCTCTCTCTCTCTCTCATATGCACTCACACATTTGTGCGCACGTTCACACAAACAGCTGGTAACATCACTATCGTGTTTTAATACGGTTATTTGTGCATGCTATCTATCACTCAGTTCCCTCAAAGCAATGACCATGTATTTGCTCCCTCAAAAAGCATGTATGTGTTTCCAACATAATTTTTCAGATAGATATTCAAATCCCATCTTGGTGAATAAACTCGCCTGGCGTTATTACACACACATTTCTGCTCTCTCAACACCAGTGAATGCCCCCACCCATTGGAAAAACCAATCAAATGTCTCTGTTTCCATTTCAAAGATGAACTATGTAAACTCATCACCTGTACCTGCCTTTCCTGCCAGTCTACAAGCCCCCTCCCCTAAGTCATCCAAGTAAACCCTCCCAACCCTAAAACACTAAGTATGTTGAAACCATTCTTAGGTTGGTTGACAGGAACACAGGTGTAGGTGAACCATTCTATGAGAGAAGACCATTCCCACTCCACATACAAAACACCAGCGTTTTCTCAAAGAACTGTAAGGACACGGCATCTGGGGAATGCCGATTTAGCTCCTTGCTAGAGCTCTGAGCAAACAAAGGTAGCAGAAAAACAAAAACATGAAAATGGTATCAGCAATTATGGCATTCAGACATTTGTATACCTCTCTTTTAAAATGTCAGCTTCTCCTGACAGCTGGATCCAGCCACTGGAGGTAAGAAATGTTTCTATTTGTGAATCCCTCCAGCCTCTGCCATGTAGGACGACTTCAAACAGCCATCAGTAAACAACATTCTCATCACTCCCACCCAGACTGAATTCTAATCAAGGTCTTTTAAATGCCATTGAACAAATCTATATACTATGGATTGTTTCTTGTATGCCTCTGGCCAAATGCTATTCACTGGGTCATTTATTATTTTTAGAAAACCAAACAATCCACACTAATAGTATAAATTATAGCACATCTAGAAGCAGGGTCCAGGCATCCTTGGTGATTTAATAATAGAACTGAAAGAAGCTTTTAATTATTCCTCCTCTGGTGATTTATTAGACAGTCTGAATCTAGGGCTCGCATGAGTGGAAGGGCCAGGTTTATATCACCATTAACCAATAGGAAGGATCGCATCTGAACATGCCTTAAAAGCCAAGTACTAAAATTCAAGGCGAATGTATAGTTGAGTCCAAAGAGAACTAAAATATGGAAATTAAAAGCCCAACCAGTTATCAAAAGCAATATGTCTACCAAAAGACAGGAATCGTAAAGCAGGTTATTAGACCTGAAAATGAATGTCCAACCTGAACAGCACTTTTGATAAGTGTTCATCATGTAAATTGTAAGTGAAGACATGAGATGCAGGGTCAATTATGACTCCACACAAAACAGGTTCATAGGCTCAACAAAGACCCGTTGAAATCCACAAATGATGCCATAATCTACTTGCCCTCTCTTGAGAAAAGTCCATCAGGAAGGTAATAGAGGAAATAGTAGACAACTTGGCTTTTCAAGTTCTTTACGTCTGTAGACGAGTCAATTTTAAAAAGACTTCCCAGAACCACATGTCATAAGGCTTGTCTATCCGTCATCCCTGAATGTATGAAAGGAAAACCACAAAGTCATTTCTCTGGGCTATTTGTTAGAGAGACATAATTTTAGGCTTCAAGAAAATGACATCCGAGAAAAAAAGCTGGATCTCGTGTCTTCATTGTATCTTCAGATTAATTAAGCCAGAGCCTTGGAGGTTTGGAACTGAAATTTCAGACAAGCTGCTTTTTTACTGAAAACAAGTTATCTCGATAAATCAGGGTTGAAATTGTGAAATGCGATAGGAAGGGCTGCCTTTACAGTCCTCACTGTCACCATTTGGGGACCACTTTACTGAACACAAAGAAGAATTTCAGCTACATTTGTTCCCAGGTCCAATAATCCATTCCATACTAGCCCCCCCCCCCCATATTTGTCTCTTTCTTGTCACTAAGTTCTGGATTCAGGGGCTCTCTTCTACCAGTTGCCCCTCTATGGCCACCTTCCTTGATGTTACCCCAGCCATCACCAAGGAAATTTCAACAGTTCCGTTAATTAACCCAACCTTTTTCTTTATTGCTCCCTCTCCCCTCCCTACCTTCAACCAGTATGTGTGTGTATGCACACGTACGTACATGTGCGTGTTTATTAAGGAGGGATAATATGGGTTAGGGACAGTGGCTTAGAACATTTGTGAAATTGAAAAAAAAAACTAATACAAATCAGAGATGTCGCAGATTCAAGAAATTTAAACTTAAAATGAAGCTTTCATTTTCATTAACAGCATCTCCTAAACTTCCATTTTTCAGTAGTGATGTGAATGATAGCTCAGACCGCAACTTTCAGATTTCAGGAATTCATTCCACAAGTATTTATTAAGCTCCTCTGAGGTGCCAGGCATTGTACTAGGCAATGGGGATAAAGTAATAATAAATGTGCTCCCCAGCTGTAACTCCAAAGAACATAAATCAACCTGCTCTACTGTTAGCGTTCCACATTTCAATAATAGCAGTTCCATCCTTCTGGGTAAACAGGCCAACTACTAATAATAGAGTCTGCTAGTCCACAGAGTTGAACTGGTATCACTCCACACACCCATACACAGACCTAGGTGGTCTTTTTCACCAAATGACACCATGTTAGGCTCCTGTCTACCTTTTAATGGCAAGGTAGTTCAGGCTGAAACCTTCCTCTCTCAATAAAGTTAACTAAATGGATGGCACAGAAAAGTCCCACATCTGTATATAAACATTTCGGGGTGAACTAGGTGAGGGCAATCAGGAGTACATTTGTCTTGATGAGCACTCAGCAATGTATGAAACTGTTGAATCAGTATATTGTATACCTGAAGTGAATACAGCACTGTATGTTAACTACACTGGAATTAAAATCAAAATAAATACTAAACTGATTCTTAAAAAGAGACATTTTGCAATTCTCTAACGCAAGCTCCAAATCCAAAAGAAAGATGCAGCACCGAGTCTCTTATTTTCATCAAAGTTGACATCTTGATCGTTATTTTATGTGTTTTATGGGTTTCCATATCATCCTCAATTTTTTTTTCACTTATTGACTTGGAACAGAGGAAGAAAGCATAATAAAGTGCATTATTGTCCTTCCTGGTTAGTAATAATCTGGTTGTAGAGACAGTGCTTGACTGTCTTTAATTTTTCTCATTTCACAAAAAAATATTTGATTAAGAATGGAGGATGATTGTTTGCGTTTACAAAGATAGCCTTATCTTTCCTTCTAAGAGACATATATGTTCTTTATAGGCGAAAAAAAAAAGGAAAACCTAGGAAGTCAGAAAGAAACAAAAGGCAGTTATATTCCTATCAAGCAAATACAACCACATTAAAAAAAATGTGTATACTGTAAGTTTTCCTATGCTTTACTTATCGGTAAATTAAATAGCATTTTCCCTGAGTATAAAGATAATACATGTTAATAACAGAATATCTGCAATATAGGAAATTTTATAAACCATAAATACATGATCTTATTCTAGCAGTGTTAATATTTTGATGCACTCCCTTTCCACATCACTTGACATGTTTTTCTCTCCTCTCTCTTCTGTCTCTCTCCTTTCTCTCTTTCACACACACATACACATTGTATATCGTTTTCTTAACATATCACAATTGTTTCTCAGGTTGCTAAATGGCTTTCTTGCACCTACACTTTAGTGAGATCTTGTATTTCATCATATAGATGTAAACTAACAGACTGCTTACATATCTTATTACAATAAGATAAAATCATTTACCTATTGTAATTATTGATCAGATAAATATCACTTTTCCTTTGAATTTACATTATAAGTTTATTCATAAAATGAAATACCACATCAAATTTTTAAAGTATGGTGAAGACTCGTAAGGATCATACATTCAACTCAGGAATAATGTTTACACAATTGTTGCCATAGGATATATACAAATTTATAGTCTTTTTCTCTTTTAGATTTTTCATGTGTTTCAAGTACCATTTTATTTTCTGTACAATATTTCTCCCACTGTTGAATATCTAGGTTACCAATTAACCTTCACAACTGTTTTGATTACTTGATCAAGGATCAAAATGCTTTTCTAGTAAAATCTGACTTCTGTTTTTATTTTTAAGGTTGTAGATAAGGAAATAATGGCAAAGATACCATCAAAAAGTGACAGAGCTCAGCTGCATAAAAGATAAAAGAACGCAGAGGAGTCTAATTTTATTTGTGTCAAAATAGTTGGTTTGCTATGGGGTGTTTAGAAAATTTTTGTCCCCCAAAATACTCAATTTCCTCCCATTGAGTTCAGAAACAAAATTTGAGGACATCTTTCGTTAGACTCCCAAGGGGTTTTTGTTTTGTTTTTGTTTACTATTTCTCACATAGATCAATATAGACCTATGTGATCAGGTAATGCCTTCATTCAATGATAATAAAATTGTCACCTAAATAAACTTATTTTTAAATGATTTTCATATTTAAGGAAATAAACCTAACTTCACCAACATTTTTACAGAGTAAAATGTCCCAAATTTCACCTGTCCCAAATTTAGATGCAAACTACAGTGCAGAATGTTCTTAAAACTGAACCAATTGGTGGTTCACAACTCTTATTTCCTATCCTCTGTCCTAAAATTATCATCTGATAAGAACCGATCCACAACTTGCAAAAATGAAGGAGACAGCATTCAAGAACTGGAGAAAAGTCTAGGGAAATGATGGGTTCATGAAGTTTAGAAAAAAATACAGGGAACTAGTGAGTAGGAAATTTAGCAGCTAATTTGTTCAGTTTGTTTTTTATTTGTTCTGGGTTCCGCTCAATTCAGGAACAGATAAAATACAGTAGATGGTCCATATATGTAAAGACAGATGTGAAGGAGAAAGTTTTGAAAGGAAGCCCATGGCAATAGACACGGCATCCTATGGAGAAATAAAGGAAAGGCAGAGAGAGGTAGGTAAGACATAGAATATCTTTTCTAAAGGTACAGGCGAGAAGGAAACAGCATATAAAGAAACTGAACACAAAGAAATACTATGACTTTTTGTTTCATACTTATTGCCTTTAGGTGTGATATTCTTTCTCTAATTTTAGTCCAGAATTATTTTTGAAGATCTACATGTTTATCACCACTTTTAAGTATTGTGTTTTGTTTTGTTTTTTCCTTTGATACAAAGAGGGGGATTCACCCAATCTAATAATATCTGAATAATAGGAAAATGCTTTATTATGTTAAATTTCTAAACTGAATATCAGGGGCGCCTGGGTGGCTCAGTTGGTTGGGCGGCCGACTTCGGCTCAAGTCATGATCTCGCGGTCTGTGAGTTCGAGCCCCGTGTCGGGCTCTGTGCTGACAGCTCGGAGCCTGGAGCCTGTTTCCGATTCTGTGTCTCCCTCTCTCTGACCCTCCCCCGTTCATGCTCTGTCTCTCTCTGTCTCAAAAATAAATAAACGTTAAAAAAAATTAAAAAAAAATAAATAAATAAACAAACAAACTGAATATCAACTTCTTAAAATCTTTAAAGCAATATATACAACAATATGCCTTTCCTAAATCTTTTTGATGACTTTATTCAAAACAAAAAAAAAAAGAGCTCAATAGGAAGTTTACATATTACTGTTTTCTGAAGCCTTCCTCACAAATATTGTTTCATTTGGTGTGGCCAAAGCCTTTTCCAAACTCTCTCTGCTTGAAAATTGTAATTTAATGCAATTATTTCCATACATATAAATAGGCTCTGTTAGATGATCTTGATATTGGTATTAATGGAAGCTGGAGTCAGATTCTAATACAAAATATCAAAAAGTATTTTATGTGATCTTCCATTTTAGCCCTCGTGAAGTCTATTTTCATTAATTAGGTCTTATCTTTTCACTGAGCTCTTAGAAATTGAGAATAAGTAGGACTGTGTAGAGCTATTGCAATCCAAACTCCACAAATTATTTTAGGCATCAGTGACTCCATGAACTCATTATGCTGGCAAAACTTTGGAGGAAGGAATAGGTCGACAATCCCAATACTTCAAGCTACAAGAAAATGGAAAAAGCATAAAAGGAATATGCACCTGAAGCTTAGAAAGCCTGCGTACAGAGAAGTTTAATTTATTATTCTAATGACTTTCACAGCATGAGACTCTCACCAGGAGACACACGTCTGTGCATCTAATAAGGCTGCAGAGATTGGGCTATTCCTGAAGGACTCTCATGGCTGTTTCCAGAGCATCCTTTCATAGATGGGAAAATATAAAGTATGTGAAAAAGGCTCAAGACAGATACTATCAATGCTGTTTTGCTGCTAGCTACCTACACATATACTCGCCTCAAATGAAGCCAATTTTGGCCAGCAAGCTCCAATTAAAATATTTTGGTTTGTTTTCACTAAATGGTTCTTAGTAGTTTGCTATTGAGGCATGAAAACTCCTAGGTATGACTGGAAAGGGCTGCTTAGTTACAATATATAACTAGGTCTGCAACAAATAGATCCCTCAAAGTTTGTCCTTCTCTATTTTATCATGCTCTCCCGAATCCTACTTCTTCTCCAAGTTATTGCCAAAGCTTCCATGTGGCTGAAAATGTTTGTGGGCATATACCCATCAATCTAATCTTTTATATAATAACATGATCATTGTATACGCATTGTTTTTCAGGGTTTCTTTGTCACTCAATGATGTGCCTGAGATTTTTAAATATCATATATGTAGCTGTATCACATTTAACCATTCCCCTCCAGTTTGGACATTTAGTGGTTTCCAACATGACTACAATCCCTGTTTGTACATCATTTTGTACACGTGGACATAAATCCTAACAGAAATGCTGAACCTAAGATATGTCGATTTAAATTTTTGATGGGTATTTCCAAATGATCATCCAAAAAAGCTTTTCTGAAATAGATTTAATAGTATATGAGAGTAACCATATCTGCTCAACATTTCCCACATTAGGTGATATAGATCTTATTTTTTCATACACTTGGTAACAACCACAAAAAAGATTTCTCGTTGTTTTTCAACTGGAACTTAATTTTGTGATAGTACGTGAATAGTTTCATTAAATAGAGAAGCTTCAATCACCCTTTTTACACTTTGATGTTTTACAATCCCTGAGTTAGAGAACTTCTATTTATATTATATTATATAGTTATCAGGTCTTGTTAATATTTTTGTGATTATTTGGAATGAAGATACTGGTCCACAAAGTAGCAAACCAAATAAAGAATCATCTATTTCTAATTCTTCCTAGATTTATTTCTGAACAAATGTATTATAAATTAAACATGTTGCATCACACTCCTTCTGAATTAAGTAGTAAGTTAGTAAGTTGTCTCAGGGATTATAGTGAAGTACTCCCTAGGTTAAGGCCAGAGCAGAAGGACAGGTCAAGTTCAATCAAAAAGGCCTGGAGGGTAAAGGCATAAATCAGAATTGGATGCTGAAGCCATTATCAGAAGTTTGGAACAGATTTGTATCCAGGCCAAGACAGCTTTAAGGACAGGTGAGAGTGAGAACAAGTTTCTATGTGACTCAAAGGAATCATTTACTTATGACTTTGTACACAGTAGGATCTCAAAAAATATTGATGATGGGACTGACATCCCAAATGGAGCTCTACCCAAAGGACTAAAGAACTGCAGTATAATGGAGTTGCTCCTTATCTGGGAGTAAATTCTGAAGTCAGTATTATAGCACAGATAGAGTCACACTTAACACTTAAATACTGTACCCCATTTGCACAGCACAGTATATAAATGGTTTAATATAGAAAGTAAGCTGCAGCATTTTGTAAATAACCATATGGGATAAAATTATGACTATACCCACTGTTTTTTTTTCCTCCTTTTGAAACTGGGCATTTATATGTAAATACTCATGTGTAAGATTTTGCAAAGGCTGCACCCAATGTAAAGCCAACCTTTTAAAATAAATTTTCAAACCAAATAACATTCAACATTTCTTGAATATATTATTTAGTCCTCCCAGCAGCTTAATGCAGTAAGTGCTATGATTAACTCCCTATTTACAGGTGATAAAAATGGAGTCTCTTATCACATTGGAGGTCTTAGGTATCTAAACACATGTACATACTCACTGACACACACACAGACACACAGACACACACACACACCTTTCCCAATAAGCCTTATTCATTATGTAAACTTGAGACTGATCACATGAATATGCACAAATTACCAAGGTTTTGAAGAGCCATCATCCTTGAGAAAGGTTAATTCACTTAACAATTACGGTGGCCATGCTATTTTACTATGTATATGCAGCAACAATACTCAGGACAATCATGCATGCTTATTCAATACAATGAAAGTTACTACAGTCACATTTTGGCTAGTCTTGACAAGTGGAAGGAGGTTAACCAAGCATTCTGAAACTAAAAGATACTATTATTTCTTCAGAGAGTTCACTGGCCCAATAAACTCCCTTAAGAAAATATTCTCTTGAAGGATTATTATGATCTAATTGCTTGACAGCTGGGTGCCACAGAATCTGCCACTGGGACAACAAAACCTAGAGTAAAACTATTTTCCCAGCACTACTTAATGGAGAGGGTTATGAAACCATAGCACACAGTAGTCATTCAAGAGAAAGAGACAATGCAACAGAGCTGGGAGAAACTGTTGGTGTGAGACCTGTTTCTCAAGAATAATCTTGAAACACCCTTACATGTCTGTAACACTCCTTCACTTGTGAATTCAACTTGCACTGGTCTTAATTCATCAGGACTTTTCTCTGGATGATATACCTACCATGTCGCCAACTGGTGGACCTTACAAAAAAAAAATAATTGTGATCACAGTTCTTTCTAGTAACTTCTGCCTTTAGGAGGTTCATATAAAGTTCGAGGACAGTAAAACTAAGCTTCTGTGATAGATATCATCTCAGTGCTTGTTGCAGGGTAAGAGTGGGGTCACTGGCTAAAGACGGGGGGAGATATGGGAAATTTCTGACAGTTTAGAACTGTTCTATATCTTGGCTGAAGTGGTAGTTATGGGTATCTTTGGGTAGTTATTTATCAAAAGTCATTGAACTGTACACTTAAGATTTGTGCTTTTTTGTTTAATGCAAATTATCCTTCAACGTTAATTTCCATCAAGATTTTTTTTCTTTGGGAAAAAAAAGGAATTGCCATTTATCCAAATGTTGCTATGATGAGTAGTGTTTTCTTTTTTTGTTTCTGGGATATGACAAACATGCACTCAAGTTTCCTAATTAGACAAGTGTAATCAGTGATGACTAGAGCTCCCCACCCCACCCCCCCCCGTAAGAGTTACCTTGTTTGGCTGAATGAGTGAGTGGGGTGTTAGGAAGCTCCACATTATTAAGAAATTCTAAAATGCACTGATGACAACTGTGAACTGAGCAGTGTTCCATATGAAACACAAGGCTGGTTTTCTGTATTGCTTTTCCTTAACCAAACTTCTTCATATTCTCAAAGTTTATTATGAAACTTATGTATTAGGGAGGCATAAGAAAAGTATTATAGAGACAAAATTTTACTTTAAAACAACAACAACAACAACCATATGTATCCCCTGTTCCATGCCAGGCATTTTATATCACTGGGAATAGAAAGGTAGACAAGATCAGCATGGCTCTTTATTCAGAACGTATGCAGTCTGGCAGGAGCCCCTGCCATTAAATGAGTGATTACAGCACAGAGGTGAAGAATGAGATGGAACCATTGCGGATGACAGTATAGACCCTGGAACCACACTGCCTGGTTCAAATCCTGGTTTGCACTTACAAGCACAGCCTTGGACAAGTTGCTTAAATGCCTTGTGCCTCCAGTTTCCATCTGAAAATGGAATGGATGATAAGTGTCTGTTTCATAAAGTTTTGTAAGTTAAGTAAGGTGATATTTTTAAAGTTCATGGAACACAGTCTGACAGACAGTAAGTGCTATGCAAGTAACAGAGACACATGTGGCCGCCAAAGGGAAGCATAATTGGCCACCACTGGCATTGCCTAAATAAGCACGATCCAGGCAAGAGTGCGTCCTCTTGGTCAGTGCCCACTCTGTCAGTATCCTGATGATGACAATGAATGCATCCCGAATACGGAGCCAGACGCTGTTCAAGTAGCATTATCTGTCCCTTTTGTGTTACCTCTATACAAGTCCCTAAAAGCTTGACTCTGTGTATAGATATAGATATAGATGATATAGATACAGATGATAGAGACATAAATATAGATAAATAGATAGAGAAAGACCAAGTAGGAACAGAAAAACACACAGAGACAAAGACACAGAAAGAGATAAAAAGATCTGTGTGAACATGAAAAACAAGGACACGGTCTGCTTTGAGAGCCATAGTTCATACCACAAATGAACAAAATTTTATTAAGGCATGAATTTTTGTGGGCATAAAATACTTGTGGAAATTAACACACACACACACATATACACACATATATGTATAAAAAAAATATATATATATATATTTACCCACACCTATGTAGAATTAAAGAGAAGAAGCAAATGTTTCAATGTGTGGGTATTTCCTAATTTTTTTTTAAATTTCCTAATTCTATAGTCTGGATAATAACATCAAGAAAAGTGGAAAATGACAATGGTTAGTCAACAAGTTGTAAGAGCAATTTTAAGAATAATTGTGTAAGAAAATTTTCCATTAAGTAAAAATCAGTAACACAAACAAAACAAAGAAACAAACAAAAAGCAAATGAAACTCCCTCTCACTCCTACTGGAGATTAGAATTACTGGTGATGCATCTGGACCGAATGTTAATCGGTGTACACATTGCCTAATGTGATTTCCAATGCCACAGAGTCAGATGAAGAAATCACCCATTTCTAAAGGATTTTTGGCTCGCACCTAAAATAATGCTGCATAGGTCTATCAATGAGATTTGGCTAATAATAAACTGAATAGGTATTAAATTATAAGAGTTGTTCTCTCTCTTTCCTGGTTTATAATTTTATCTCCTAGAAGTCTACATGCCCTTTGGTAGAAACTTCCAAGCAATCATTAATTATGTTGTTTTAAAACACTATTGGCTGTTTTGGGTTCCTTAAGTTGTGATATATTAGAATCCCATTACCAAAATCATCAAGAGAAAAATACATAACTCTGTTTGATTTGCTATACAGAAATTCCATGATGAATAATTAAAACATTCCCACCAGGACTTCTAGTTTCAAATGGCAGAATGAAGCATGATTTCAAAATTTTCCTTCCCACAAACCTAATTATAGTAAGTGAAGGAAGGAGCAGAAATGCCCAGCTGCATTCAAGCAAAGAAAGAAGCTGATGGCCATTTAAGAAATAAATGCTTCTCTGTATCTATACTTCTTAATATATAAAAAGGCACATAATTCAATTCCAATATTGATACTAAAATAACCTCAATAATATAAATATCTACTTCCTGTATACCAATACACCACACACACACACACACACACACACACACACACACACAGCCCGAGTCAAATGCCATCATCATTGTTAACAGGGAAACAAGAATTGGTCACATTACAATCAAGAATATAAGAATAAGGGGCATCTAGGTAGCTCAGTCGGTTAAGTATCGACTCTTGATTTGGGGTCAGGTCATGATCTCAAGGTCATGAGATGGAGTCCCATGTTGAGCTCCATGCTGACAGCACAGAGCCTGCTTGAGATTCTCACTCCCTCTTCTCTGTGAGTGCCACGCGTGCTCTCTCCCTCTCTCAAATAAACATTAAAAAAAAAGAATGTAACAAGAATGTGCTATAATTTTATACTGCTCTGAAGGTATTATATCATGTAATCACATAAGAGAAAGATAATGTTATAAAAACAGAATATCAGGAGACATTTATCATGAATCTTAGGTGATACAATTATTCCTGAAGAAAATCTAAGACTATCAGTTTTAAAATATATTAGGAACACTAAGATAATTCTGTAAGGGAGTGATATATAAAATTATCGCTTCAATGTAGAAAATATATGAAGAAAGAAAATAATTTCTACTAGTAAGCAAAAATATTAAATATTTGATATAAATCTAAGAAACTCATATCGCTATGTGCAAAAAATTTAAAATTCTATCACACACAAAGCATATTTTGGTGAATAGATAGGCTATGCACTATAAAAGGCACACATGATAGTATAAAAAGGTCAAGTTGTCCAAAATTAATCTATAAATACAATGCAGTCAATTAAAATACCCATAAAATAATGTGTGTATGTCTATGAAAATTGACAAAGTGTTCATCTTTAAAAAAAGACAAAAAGACTTGAAGAAAATTTTTGGAAATAAAGATTAAAGATGGGAGAATAGCCCTAAGTGGTGCATAACTAATTACAAAATGATAATTACTAAAACGTATTTTGGAGGAAGAAGAAATGGATTTATAGTATATGGAATAAAATTAGAAAAATTCAGGGATATAACCAAAACATATGGAAACTAAATCCATGATACAACTACATTTCAAATCACTGCAGAAACAAGAATTATGCAATAATTCATCTTGGGACTATAGGCCAGCTGATTATATTTTTTAAATTATATATACTTTTTAAAATTACATATTTGCACAAGAATGTGTATACATATCATACATATGGAATTGTATGTATATATGTATCTTACCCCTTACCCTTAAATATAAAAGTAAATGTAAAAAGCCTAGAAGGTGGGCTAAATTTATTCACAGTCTTGGTTTTAAGAAGATCATAAAAACCTAGAAGGCTCAGAAGAAAAAAAAATGTTAATATTTTACTACACAAATATTTTAAAGTTCTGTTTGGCAAAAATGTCATAAAATCATGATGCTTAAAACAAATTGGGAGAGTGTATACAATGCTATTCAGATACTGACGTTATTTCCTTAATTTACAAAGAACTCAAGAAGGTCAATAGAAGACGTAGAATCCAAAACGAAAAATCTGTGAAGAACAATAAGTTTCTAGAGAAAATACACACATGATGGATAACTGTAATTTCACCTCCTTCATAATGAAAGAAATATATAACAAAAAAATGAGGTCATATATTTCATAGTTCAGATTGGCAAAATATCTGGAAGTTCAGCAGTCAAAAAGCTAGCGAGGTTATGAGAAAACACAGACTCAAATACTGGTTAAAGTATAAATGTGTGCATCATTTCTCATGGGCAACTTGGCTATCTCTACAAACAACAAAACTCAGGGTTCTTTTAATCTGGTATTAAAACTCTTAGGTACTTATCCTTAGGTTCATAAAGATACATGCATAATAATGTTCATCAATCATTGCTTCTAATAGCAATAAAAGCACCCAGCTTTTATGTATGTAGTAGTATGACTGACTACATATCATGTCATATCATCATTATAATCTTATATCCTATCTCAACAATAAAAAATACACTATTGCTATTAAAAATAATGGGATATACCTGTAAGAAAAAGGTAAAGAAAGGTAAAGATGTATGGCAAAGAGGAAAGAATTCAAGCAAGTTGGTATCTGCATATCTATGATGATAACTTTATATAAAAAATGTAAATATAAACATGTATATAATATTCCCTGGGAGAACAGGCAAGAACTGTTAAAAGTAGACAGATTTGGAAAAAGGAAACAGGATCAAAGATGTTTTCACTTTCCTTTCCTAGCTTTCCATACTACAATGGCCTCAACATGCACATGTATTTTGGTTTTGTTTTATCTTATTTGCTGTTTTGTTTTTCAAAAGGCATCATATTCACGTGGATCATGGCCCATTATTGTTCCTCTTTATATATTATAAATATAATTATGTACATATAATTATAAATATAAATATATAATATTTATATATTATATTCCATAATATTAAACAAAAAACATACTAGTTATTGTGTTTCAAGTTATTTCTCCAAATAATCAATAATCATCCAAAAGAAACTAAACTACTTTGCATATGTGATAATAAGTTTCATCCTAGAGGAGACCATAAACTTTGTCCTAGGATCAGAGGGTTTTAGTTCTACCCCTCCTTATGGTCCCTGTACCATCTACTATAATACCTTACATCCATAAGATAGGGGAATTTCGTCAAATGAAGACATTTGAAGATAGAATTGTTTTCATTTATTTTATATGAAATAAATTCATTTATATTTACCTATAGAATTTTCTGTTCCAGGTACATGTATCCAGACCTAGAAACATTTGTGAATAAATTGGCCGTCTCTGAAGTGAACCAATCCTTACTTAATGGATGGTTCAATTTATAAAAATAAATAAGCAGGGGCGCCTGGGTGGCGCAGTCGGTTAAGCGTCCGACTTCAGCCAGGTCACGATCTTGCGGTCCGTGAGTTCTAGCCCCGCGTCGGGCTCTGGGCTGATGGCTCAGAGCCTGGAGCCTGCTTCTGATTCTGTGTCTCCCTCTCTCTCTGCCCATCCCCCGTTCATGCTCTGTCTCTCTGTGTCCCAAAAATAAATAAAAAACGTTGAAAAAAAATTTAAAAATAAATAAATAAATAAATAAATAAATAAATAAGCAACTGTATTAACTACTAAGAATATTCATCCCTTCATTCTTAGCCACAGTTTTATAATGACAATTGGTTTTAAATCCCCTTACTTTTAAAAATGTTTAAAATGAACAGCTAGAATCATAGAAATAAATAGGAATTCACTGGGTAGATTCACAAAGAGAATGGAATAATATAAAGTTCTGAAGGCTATTAGAATTTAAATCATTTGTAACAGTACGTTAAATTCGATTTTTTGAACAGAAATACCAGGATACAATGGATAGTAGAGAGCTAAGTAAGTCATAAGGCTCATTCAAGGCATTTGAAAAATGTCAGATAGCTTGACAGAAAGCTGGCCAGCTGGCCTCAGTTGTACATTGAGGGTTTAAAAATGGTGCTGGCCAAGGAAGCAGACATGGAAGAAGGACTTATGGCAAAGATGGGTTTGGAGAACGTTGTTCTGTGCTTCCCCCTCAACTCAAGTAAAGACAGACGAGCTTGAGAAGCACCCCTCAAGAGCTCAGTGTGCTCCCTCTGAGACAGCAGGGCCAAATAGACTGCTTGGTACTACTCAGGAACTTCAGAGGACACAGTGCACAGCTGATAGCTGCTTTGGGCACAGAGCGAGAGTATGGGTACATTGGGATTGACCCGTACACTGACTTCGTTAAAACCCAGGATGAGGGGCGCCTGGGTGGCGCAGTCGGTTAAGCGTCCGACTTCAGCCAGGTCATGATCTCGCCGTCCGTGAGTTTGAGCCCCGCATCGGGCTCTGGGCTGATGGCTCAGAGCCTGGAGCCTGTTTCCGATTCTGTGTCTCCCTCTCTCTCTGCCCCTCCCCCGTTCATGCTCTGTCTCTCTCTGTCTCAAAAATAAATAAACATTAAAAAAAAAAATTAAAAAAAAAAAAAAAAAACCCAGGATGAGCGTCTTCCCTGGACAAGATGACAGTTACAGAGAAGACAAATTGAGAGGCAGTCTGAAGCCTATGTGTCTCCTGACCAGGAGGACCACTGGGAGACTAATGAGACTCTTAAGAAGAGAATTTACAGACTGCACCCCTTGGGGGCAAAGGAGGGAGAAGACAGCTGGAGAAGAATGTATCCTTAATGTCACAGTCATGCTTTCCAACATTTATAGCAGAAGCCTCTGAAGACACAAAGAACATACTCAAATAAGAAAGAGAGTTGGTAAGAAAATGGAAGGCCACCTCGAGACAGAGATCAATTAAGATCCCCTCCCCTTCCTTTTCTCACCTCTCCTCTTCCCCCTCTCTCATTTTGACAGGAGGGCAGAGTCAGAAATGAGAGTCCACAGGCTGAGGGAGGAGGTGAACTCCTGGGGGAGAAAGACAGACAGGTACACCACGTTTCTCTCCCTACTGTCAAGAGTGCATTCTGCGGTAGACTGGAGCTACAGGAAGGGCTGCGACTTAATGTTAATCTGCATTTTTATTAAAGATTGGTTATTGGATGGAAACTGCACATTCTCATGTCTGAAACCAGCCTCCATTTGCTACTTAAAGTCAATCCTGCATCCCTGGGACCTCAATTAGGAGGATATTGGAGCTCCGAGAGTTTAAGATTTTTGGTTTTGCCAATTGCTACTTATTAATGAAAGCTGAAACTATAAAACTATATGTCCATTATTGTTTTGTACCTCTTTTGAAAAATAAAGAGTGATTTGATTTGACTTTTTTTTTTTGTAAAGGAGTGGAGTCAAGAGTGTAAAGTTCCCACGGCCTTAGGTCTACCACAAATATGCACTGCTATAATAAAGCCTGTTGATGAACTGCATAAATTAACTTTCATTTTCTGAGACAGTAAATGCAGTGTTTTGTCTGACTATATGCACCAGGAACAATGCAGCATTTTATAGCATTCCTTTTATGCATCACCCCACTTGCATATTATTAATATTTCTTGACTAGATTAAAAGTCTTGGAAATGATTTTGCCTGAAATATTGTAGTTCAATATTCCCTTTGGGGAATTAGTTTCAGCCTTAATTAGCTTAATTGACAAGGCAACTGAAAGACTTCAAATAAGAGGAAAACAAGAATACTGAGGGGGGGAAAAAAAAACCCAAAACTTTATTTATAAAGAGACCCTGCAACTCACGGTACCGCGAGTATGCACAAATCCGGAACACTCACATATTGTTGTTTAGTTCATTACATTTCACATTTACTGTCAATCTTACCCGGTGCAGTTGTGTTTTTTTTCCTAAAATGTTTTGAGTAAGTTATTATCATGATCACTAACTTTCATAAGGCCAGCATCATCTTAAATAAATGTTTCTGTGCTTTACATGGCTAGAAATTTATCACAAACGTTTGTATCCTCTCCTTCTTGAGGGTGGCTATCAGAACGTCTGGAGAAATAAACTGAAAATTTAATTCTGTCCCCACCCTCTACTCTTCCCAAAGTAAACCATTTGAGTTGTAATTCCATCCACCCTAGCTTTGGACTTGGTTCATGAATTTCGGAGGTAAAATCTTTGTCACAGCCTTGGGAACTGTGTGGAATCCACATAATTTACTATTTCCTGTGATTCGTCAAAATGCCATGCTTCCCATGAGACCATTTTTTCTCTTTCATGAACGAACACACACACACACACACACACACACACACACCATAGATAACTTTAATTATCAAGAATATACAAGACAGACTATAATTTAAAAGGATTACAAGTGTGTTTAGTCTTATTAAATTAAAACAAACATGTTCCTAGACTACCTTTTCCCTATCAATTTTAGTTTGCATCCTGCATGCCACAAATGGAATCTATTTATTAAGTATCTAAAAATTACAGGCCTAGAATGAGTGCACTTACATACCCATATCTGTCACTTGAAGGACATTATACTTAAAAGTGCTAGAAAGTTAACTTCTGCTTCATAAAAAAAAAAAAAATCTGAAAGAATTCCAGATTTTATTTTAAAAAGAAAATGAAGTAAATTGCAGGAATTGGCATGATGTTTATGGCTTCCCCACTTTCCATCTCTCTCATCACCCTCCAGAGTCCTCATATTTCCTTTTGGGCACCAACGGAATTCCCAACATTCTTGGTGAAACTCCTTTTTCATGTAGCTGAAGGCATTAACTGAAAATCTACCACTAGGCTTTATGGAACACAAAGAAAAGGAAAATCGGAAATATGGCAAGAACTTCTTTTTCGTATACTCTTAGTTAGAAAGTTAGTCAACAGCTATTGAGATGTGAGGTTTGCAGGCCAAAGGAATGCTTATACAAAATGCTTTCTTTATACACGGAGAGTGCCAACTCTATAATATCAAATATTCGCTTTTCTGGAAGCTAAGGAAAATTTTAACCAAGTTGTCTATACAGAAAGGCCCGAAAATATGCCCCTGCCGAGGTTTGTAAATAATCTTAAATCTGACTGATCCGTGATAATTCAGATGCTCTGGACCTGTAAGATTTGATTGCCTTTCCTAGAATTCACAGGACATCAGAAATGGTCAACGAAACCGAAGCACAGACTGGAAACAAAACGTCACGGTCTTATCTTTTTGCCATGTTCTAAAGCATCATTTAGCTGCTTCAGCACACACACAAATATTGAGCCCCTACTATGTGTTAGGTCTTCTGCTGGTGTTTCTATGTGCTTGTGTTCCCCTAAAGTAGCAACAAGCAAGTAAATACGTGGTCCTTTGGATTGAGAATTAATTTACATTAATATGGGAAACTTCTTGGGGCAGCTGGGGGTGCTCAGTCAGTTGAGTGTGCAACATGGGCTCAGGTCACCATCTTAAGGTTCCTGGGTTCGAGCCCCGTGTCGGGCTCTGTGCTGACAGTTTGCTCAGAGCCTGGAGCCTGCTTCAGATTCTGTGTTTCCTTCTCTCTCTGCCCCTCCCCCACTCGTGCTCTCATTCTCTCAAAAATAAATAAATGTAAAAAAAAAATTTTTTTAAATATGGGAAACTCCAGGTGTGCACAAATTTGTTTCTGAAACATGGCTGTGCCCATAATCCCACTCAGCAAATTTGCAAAATAGGTGTAGGTAAGAGGCCTAAAGATTTACGGAAAAACCATCAATATAAACGTAACTCATAGTTTTCAACTCTGTACTAACCTTTCTATAAAAGAATGACCCAATTTTAACTGACACCTTCACTTTTCCATCTTCTATAACAAAAAGCTGGCTTCCCCTGGCTGTGTGTATGGTCTGAGGGTACGACCAAACCATTTCTTCTAATTAGTTTGAAACACTTTTCTTACTCCAAATTAATCATTTTAACTATGCCATCAACATCTATGTCAGAGCTTCAATCAAACCTCTTTCCTTAATGGCCTCCTCTCTGGCCATGGATTGTCAGCCTGTCCCTTAAAATGTCAGGCCCACGCATAAGTCTGATGATATGCATTTTCAAGGAGACAACTAAGTTGCATTAGAGCATGCGGAGCTTTACATTTGGATGAGAAAACCACATGCAAGTCAAGTAAAACACACAGATGAAAAGAGCTGTCTCGTATGAAAGGGATTCCTATGGAGGGAGGCATTTGATGTCTTTCAGAGGAATCCCCATAAAAGCAATAGGAGAAATCCAGGTTTTAGGGAAAGCATAACTGAAGGCCAAAAAGCTAGACAGAAAGAGCCTTCCTTCAAAAATGTTAGACTATAAGACTTCCTGTTGCCAGACATTCCTCACTCAAGAAAATGTAAATCTATAGCATTTCTGCGACAGAGTAGATAAAACCGTGCGTTTTCACGAGACGATTTATTCATCCTCGGTCTTTCTGTTCCTCTCAAAAGGAAAATTATAGACAAGACTGTCAGGTAGAATTCACTGGACAAAGCATGCAAATTGCAGCCCATTCATTCATGAGATCATTTAAAATAATAAAGGAAGTCCAGATGAATGAGGAGACCCCAGGCAATAGCTCACTTCCACCATAACTAACAAGTTGGCCTTGAAGGAGAATAGTACAGCCGTAATTTAACTTCAGGGTCTTTAACAAGACAAATATTGCTGCCATCACACTTGGCTAAGTGGTGTTTGCAGGATGGTTGAAATTCGACATTTGATAATTAACCATCTTAGTGCCCTTTGAGAAAAGACTTGTTGGAGTTGAAACTCCCGAAGAAAAATCTGCAGGTGCTGAGCCAGGACTTCAGAGACAGCAGCCACTGAGGGTGTCTGCGTTTTCTGGAGAAGTCCTTTAAGGAGAGATTGCAAAATAATCTATTGTATTCATTTCCTCTGTGATTAAATGTTGACGAATTTAAATTAGCCTTTTTTGGGGAGGAGAAAAAGGGAAACACATGCACGAAAATCCGTTGGCTAAAGTGACTTCCAGAGAAGCAACAATCACCATCTCAATTTCCATACCCTGTGGTTTAGGTGCCAAATACAGGCAGCATATACAAAAGAGAAATGTTACCTTTCTAATGGGTAGCCTGGTCGCACATAATAGCTAATTGATTTTGGACTGCATTTAAGACATTAGCCTCAACAAAGGGAATACCATTTATAGACACAATAGTCCTTATGAAACTAAAAATAGTAGCTATGATTGGGAACTTGCTCTCTACCAGCAGTTCCCAAAAGGAGTCTCAGAATTGCTGAACTGAAACAGAACCAAGGACAATTTCAGTTTGCCCTGTTTAGTTAAGGAAAATCTAAGTTTTTAGGAGAAAGTGTCTGTTATATTTTCTAGGAATCAAACAATTGCTATTGTGTGATAAAGCGCTACAGACCACAGTGTGTTGTGATAGTATTCAAAGCTATTTAGCACTCCATGGGGCCTAGCACAGTACCTGGTTCCCAGCATGCCTTCAAAAATAATGGATGGTAAAAATGAAAAGAAAACGCTTCCATTTACAAATATGAGGGCATTTGGTTTCTTCGCTCTAATGGAAGGAAGGAACAAAGAACAAATGAAAGAGAGGGAAGGAGAAAAGAAGGGAAAGAGGAAGGACAAAAGGAAGAGGCAGAGGAAAAGAGGACGGAAGAAAGAAAATGTGATTACTTCTGTCTGAGATCAGTACTGGCAGTAACAGATTTGGATAGGAAGAGACCTGGGCTCACCTTCCAGCTTTTCCACCCATCATTGCGTGACCTTGGGCAAGTACGTTTAACTGCACACTCCCCATGCCCTTGTCTGTGAAGTGGGGGCATAGCTTATGTATGGTTGCAGTACTGTTCTGAGTAAGTGCATCATTGTAATAAACAACAAAAACACTGGAGACAAAAGGACCTGTGTGCAGGCCCGTTCCGCTAGGTATTACAGTAAAGGAGGGAATGGGAAGGATGGTCTCACTTAAAATCTAGCCTCCGGCACTTACCAGCTGTGACCTAAGGATCCGAGGCGGGAGAAAAGTTAAATTTATACCCCTATAACTGATTCTTTGTTTTGTGAAAGAACCATTAAAAATAGAGGTGTTTTTGAGGAACAATGAGTTAGTACCAGCCTTCTCTGCTGCTTTCAATTCACCAACATCCCTACCAAGAGGGAAGTGATATTCCAATGGGGGAGAAAAAAAAATCAGCATCCGTTTTTGAAGGGAGGAAAGCTTTTTCTCTGACTTGATACAGTGTACAAAAGAAAAATTCTTTCATAAAAAAGAGGAAAATACTAGTCATCCACTTAAGAGGAACTATATATAAAATATTAGAGAGGTAAAAGAAACTTTCGTGTACTAAATTTATTTTACAAGTTCCTAAACTCACTCACTGAGACTACAACACTGAAGATTTTAAATTGCATTGTTCTTCTTTGTCAATGAACGTGGTTTATTTAAGCTTAGCAACATTTATCAGTATTCCTGTGACTAGACTTCAGCAGGAAACACATGGTTTCTGTAGAAAATTGACTACATTTTAGGAGAAAAAGAAGCCTCAAAACACATCTTTTATGTTCATTTCCAAAAGACAGTTCGGTCAGACCAAAATCATAACCTCTATCGGACTCACTGCATATTCGTAAGTTGTGTTTATGTGTTACTTGACCAGATAAAAAAATATGGATGCAAGCATACGAATGAATCTAGTTACATCTACAGATGCAAACTTTTCACCATTTCAGAAATTGTTCTCCTGAATAGTAACTACATGAGAAACCAGTTGCACTAAAATTCTTCCCTAACAGCCCAGCTTTTAAAATAGCGTAAACATGTAATACATAACATTCATCTGATTAAAATCTCAAGTCTCCACTTTAACACAAGCCAGTAAATCAACTTTTCCACAAGTCAATTAGCCCAACAAAACTTTTTACTGGGTTTCCAACACTTTCTTTATCTTACAAACTCAGGCTTCTTATATTAGAAATTTACAGTGAGAAGGAGCTTGTGGGGGATCTCCAACTGTTCCTCAAATGCATAAACTATTTCTACAGTGTGTAAAAAGTGCCTGATTGAGTCACAATTTGCAATTTTTTTTTGTTTGTTTATTTTTAGGTGAGAGAGAGCAAGTGAGCTGGGAAGAGGCAGAGAGAGAGAGAGACCCAAGCACTCTCCACACCCAGCATGGACAGAGCCCTATGTGAGCCTTAATCCCACGACCCTTGGATCATGACCTGAGCCGAAATCAAGAGTCAAACACTTAACCGTCTGAGCAACCCAGGTGCCCCTACAATTTACAAATTTTAACATACACTTACCTACGCAGTTGGCCAAAATAAGAGTAGAATGTAAGGTTCAAGGTTATCATATTTTTGACAACTATGGAAATAAATTCCTCACACATTTGGTAATACCTCAGGAATATAGCTCATCAATCCATTGTGTTTTTGTGATATAAATCTTAAGTTAGCTATTTATCGCACGGTTATCTTTAAAGATATACTTTCAAAGATACTTTTTTTCAATGATTTCTAATTTTCAATACTTTATACGAATAGGAATGAAACTGAAGCACAGACTAACAACAATGGATAAGGCACAAGTAAGTGAATTTTTTTTTGCACATTCCAAATCCAAAAATAAATCTAAAAATATACTAACACCAATAAAAGATTCACCATTTTCTATCCATTGGAAATTGCTTACAAAGTTGATTTTACAATGGTCAGCTTTTCACTATACCTGTGAGTGGTAGAGAGAACTAGGTCTCAAATCCCCTAAGTCATGGGGATAAGCCACTAAGTCAGCTGGCAAAGAAGCCAAGCATCTATTTTCTGTTCACATTTGAAGCCTCCATTCTTGAAAATGACTCAGAATTCAGCACAGTCTCTTCTCATTTTATTACTGTGAAAATGTATCTCTCTATCACACCAGAAATTATTATTACTTTAAAGTTCTTAAGAATCACCAGCTACCCTAACTGTAATCCCAAGAATTCTATCTAACCAAACACATGATATTTTATGAAGGTTAAACAAGACGGTTGAAGTTACAGAGAAATGAGGTGGGGGGACAGAAATATCTCTTTGGTTTTAATCCAATTAAATGAAATTCAGTTAGCTGTTTTTGTCATGGTCCCTACAATGAAGAGCTGAGTTCTACTTTAGTTTACTTCCTTGTTTGAGGGTAGTAATTATTTTAGATGGTGGGAGTTGAAAAAACACTAATTGTACACACATTAAATAGGTAGAGACTTATACAGAATTATAAACTACTTAAGATGGATGTATTCTGCTACTTACTTAAGGGTAGTAACAGGAGGGGGAGGCAAGTAGAGCTTTCATTGTCCAGGGCCATAACAAAGCTAGGGTCATGTTTGCAACATTCTAGTCTCTGACGGATTCCTGAAGAACTGAGCAAGCTCGGGCAAGTCACTTCACCTCCTTGAACTTGGCCAACCTGGGCATTTATTGCATGGCTTACTAAATATAAAAGAGGAGGGACTTAAAGGGATAATAGAATAGAAACACTTAGAAAACTTCAAAATGTTTTACTTGGGATGGTAGGGTGGTATGGAAAAGAGTATGTATTTTAGAAGCAATACAGACCTTCATTCAAACACTCCAATGAGTGAAAATGGGCAACATAACAATTTCATGGAATCTCTTTCTTTGAAAAAATGTTAATAATAGCTACTTTAAAGAGCTGTTGAAAAGCAAATGAGAGAACATAGGAAACATTTTCATTCTCTGGTATTTCTTTTATGAAATTACTAGTTCTAAACTTAATGACTTCTATCAAAAGTGAAATATTTCACTGCTTATTTATTTACTTTAAACATGCCTGTGTGCAAAAGCACTATCATTCTATTTATTTTCCCCTAATGAGCCAAAGGATTATTGCTAGTGGTGACCTCTTCTATTCACTGCAAGAGTAGCAGGGCACTTATGACAATGATATCTCACAGGTGGCAAAATAATTAAACATAGAAGAATATGATCAAATAAAAACAAGAATGATTTAAAAACATCAAATAAGGATAGCTTTTCATCTATTCAAAAATGATTCATCTTACTCTATTTTGTTGAAAAGACATCGATAATACGAGATGATCAAAAACACAAAATGTACTTCATTTGCTATTATTTCTGTTATGCCACTTAAAACACTGATACAATTATCTCACTAAGGAAAACAAAACCAAAAACAAAAACAAAAACAAAACAAAAAAAACAAAGCACATAAAGGAAATGGAGATAGTTGACATGTCCTAAAAAGTAGAGTTGGTTTTAGGAGATTTTGTGATAAGATCAGCTTTGTCTCGATATGATAGATTCAGGCAAAAGGTATGCTTTTCTTCCAAAAACACTGACTTTTGAACAGAAGAAAAAAATTGGCATTTTGCCAAATCTCACTAGTACAAACTTAGGAGTTAATGTCAGAAAGAATGAATACAAAGAAGAGTCAGATTTTGAGACACATTCAACTTTCAATTTCTTTGGCCGAGAGAAGGTATTTCTTCCATTCTCAAAATTGCCTTTTAAATCAAGAGAGAATTGGAATACATGATGTTGAAAAATCTCATTCTGTCATAAGACAGCACTCCAGTGGTGAGGCACAGCAGTCAAAAAAAGGGGGGGGGGCATATTTTGGAAAAATTAGTAAGGGAAGGCAGCCTTCATTGGCTTGAGGCTTATGCATGAAGCTCCTTACTTATAAAAGATGCCCCCTTTGGTTGCACTGTCTGCTTCTGCCATCTAGAAATTCTTAGCAATTTCTTTTTTTATTAAGTTTCTTTATTTATTTTGAGAGAGACAGTGCGAGTAGGTGAGGAGCAGAGAGAGAGAAAGAGAGAGAATCCAGAGCAGTCCCCGTGCTGTCAGCACAGAGCCCAACGCAGGGCTCAAGCCCACAAAACTGTGAAATCGTGACCTGAGCTGAAATGAAGAGTCAGACGCTCAACCGACTGAGCCACTCAGGTGCCCCTAGAAATTCTTAGCAATTTCTGAACAAGAGGTCTCACATCATCATTTTGCACTGCACCCTTGAAATTATGTAACCAGTCCTGGGGGAAGACAGATAAACTCTGTGAAATCTGTTCCTACATGCGGTTGACGTTCCTCTAAGGATGAGGCCCATCACGTGGAGAAACACTGCTTTGACAGAAGAAATCTGTCAGTAAAGACGTGTCCTCAGCAAAGATGCAAGATAACGTCTATGTCCAGCCCTGTCTCATCTCTCTGCACCATCTCGTGCCTCGGTGATCATCTTCTTAGGTGCTCTTATTTTCCTCTTCCCAGCAAGCCACAAAATGTGTGTCTCACCCTCCCTCCCACTCAGCATAATATGAAATCAGAGCTCTGTACTATTCTGTGATTCTAAGTCAACAGTTCATACTTTCTCAAGGCATTTCTGCTTTAGGTCTTCCTCTAATTTATTCATTTCTCCCCCTCACTGTAAAAGGAATTTTTGGCATCTATGATTTGTCAGGAACATATTATTTTAGATAGAGGCTTTTTCTAGAATTCTTGGAACTGTAGCTGGGAGGCAATTGTTAATTTAATACCATTGCTGCCCCCCCCCCCAACCACCACAGTAGAAAGATGTGCCTTTCCTGACATTATCCTGTTCTTTTTAAAGAAGTGCTAAGGTTTACTTGAGGCCTATCTATTTCATGGTGAGGCTGAGTTAAATAACAGCCATGAAGCTCCCCTCTCCCATTGCTTAATAATCATGATTAACGGCTCTGCAACATAGCGTTCTCCAGCCATTTTTGGGCAACCAAAGATCAGAAACGCAGATCAGAAATTCTGCATCTGTGACGACCTGCAGCCACTTCCAGGCACTCACATCACACGGGAAACACTGACAGAGACAACAAGTGATCTCTTATTAGGCATACTCCGAAGCCCTTGCCCCCAAGATTTTTCCATTTGCAAATGCCATTTGTCTTAGTCTTTCTTCAGCCAGACAAGGATAATGACGTGAATTTAGTGTTGGTGAAAAGGGAATTCAGGTCTAGAGCTTGAGGAACGAGGCCCCCCTACTTATCTCTGGAAGAATTATGGCAGGGGCTATGAAAGCAGGCTCCCCCAACTAACTCATCCTGTTCCACAATCCTGCCCAGGAGGGATCATAGGCAGGGAGAGAACAACCAGAGTGAAAGGATGGAGGAGGCTTCCAACCTCCAATGGCTGACCTCTCAGTGGGGCGTGCCAACAAAGATGCCAATTAGTAGTAAGTGTGGCAGAGACAAGCAGGGGAGGCAAGCATTCGAAATTAAGCAAGGAAAACACTCTCTGAGAGTCATATCTAAATTGATAATGTTAGGCTGCTGATCCAGAAAGAGGTGACAAAGTTGGCTGTGAACTACACTGGAAGTGTAGACTAATGGCTGATACAGTGGTTATTTAATGACTATATATTTAAAGTGCATTAAGTATGCAAAAACAAAAATCTAAGCTATCTATGTAATAAGGGAAGAAGGAAGAATACTAGGCAAGCAGGCTGGCTGTATCTTGTAATAGTATATTCTACATAAAGAAACCAACAAGTTATTTTATTTTTATTTTATTTTATTTTATTTTATTTTATTTTATTTTATTTTATATATAGAGAGAAAGAGAGCGAGAACACAAGTGGAGGAGGGACACAGGGAGAGAAGGAGAGAGAGAGAGACTCTCAAGCAGGCTCCAAATCCAGTACAGAGCCCAACATGGGGCTCAATCTCATGAACCGCGAGATTATGACCTGAGCCAAAATCAAGAGTTGAACACTCAAGAAACCAGCGACTTTTTTTTTAATGTTTATTTTGAGAGGCAGGGGGGAGAGACAGAGAGAGACAGTGTGAGTGAAGGAGGGACAGAGAGAGAGGGAGACACAGAATCAGAAACAGGCTCCAGACTGAGCTGTCAGCACAGAGCCCGACACAGGACACACACCGTGAGATCATGACCCGAGAGGAAGTCGGAGCTTAACCAACTGAGCCACGCAGGTGCCCCAAGAAACCAGCACCTTTTAAATATTAGTGTACGTCAGAATTAGCTGGAGAGCTTTGAAAACACAGGTTTCTAGGCCTCACTGACGGTTTCTGATTCCCTAGGTATGAGAAAGAGTCTGAGAATTTGCTTCTCTCACACGTTCCCAGATAATGCTGAAGCGACCAGTCTGGGGACTTCACCTTAAGAACCACTACTCTAAACCTTTCTAGAAGAGACTCTTCTCTAGTTTACCGAGGCTGCAGTGTTCGACTGCCAATTACTCTTTTTTTGTGCCTCACGTGGTGCCAGTCTGTAAAATATGAAAAATTTTGTTTGCTTTTCTAAAATTCACAGATGAAGCATAAAACACATTCTAAGACTCATTTATGATATTTAAGATGCTGGGTTGAGATTCTGTATTTTAGCTGGCATATAAAAATGAATGGAAACCAAAGATAACATAGAGGTAAAGCTTGTTCAAAAAGCTTCCAGAGGGCCAATCACTAGGCAGATATAAGGTGGAAGGACCTTAGGTTTTGACCTACAGGTTTTGTTCCCAGCTCCTTCCACCTTTAAGTGGCCCTAGGGCTTGAGCCTATTACCGAATACTGGGGGGCCTCGCTTTTCTCATCTCAAAAATGGGGAGGCCAAAACACAAGACCTAAGTTCCTTCCCCGTGTACCATTCTAAAGTAGGTCATCGGGCAGACCGTGGAGCTGTCTGTCTTTCAAATAGCTAGTTCTTTCCTAAAGGGACTGATCAGGTACTATTTTGTATCATAAATGTAATTTAGAAAAGATCTACCTTGCAAAATATGCCCCTTAACTATGATCCTGGAAACACAAAGCACTGTTAGAGACACACGGTATTGTGAGGTTGCTTTGTGTTTGTGCCTTAGATTTACAAGGTGGTTTTACCATCACATCAGCGCTTGGTTCTATGCAGCTGCATACAGCATCAGAACACACACACAAATCTAAAACATAATGTTCTCTAGCATATTCCTAAGGACTATAGATCACTTGGGCCACACAAGTGACCATTTCCCTAATAGGAAAAATAGTTTTGATCAGCTGGGAGACTGTTTCCACCTATTTTTTATCCGCTATTCCTAGGATAATATGCTAGACGGCTGTTAATACTGTGATAACGTCTTCATTAATATATAAACACCTCTGTAAATGTCTAGCAACTTTACAATTTTAAGAATGTAACAATAAAATTATAGCAGTTTTCAAAAACACAATTTCAGGTCTTCTAAAACTCTATGCTTTAAAACAGCAAATAGTGTTAGAAGGCTAGGAAAAGGAAGAAGGTACACGGGATCTTAGCTTAATTTTTTTCTAATTATTCAACTATAGATTTGGCCAAAAAGATCAAGATTGTGCTGCCTTTTCCTCTGCTAAGAGTGAACACACACAGAGGCCAAGTAGATACTTCCAGGCCTGGGTTGCAGTATCTTTGCTAGTATTTATCAGCCAGTTCACCTTCTGCAATTTGCTAAACTTTCTGAGCTTCAGTTTTCCCAGCATACAGTGACTTATAACTTCTTTATAGGACTAAATGGGAAGATGCATATAAAGTTACTCCCATGATGCCCAACAGTTGGGCAGTTGTTGTTTAGTAAGTTACAGGAGTGGTTATACTTCTTAGAAGGGCTCAGCTCTTCCTAGAAGGCAGTCCTCCGGTCTGGGACTAAAGTCCTTGCCATCCAGGCCTGGTTGCACTTCAGGCTGTGAACATGACCTCACAGGCTGGCTGTGTGTTTCTTCCCATAAAACTGCATAAGCAAAATCAGCATTGACGTGTGTCAGCAGACCTTGATTGCCCACTTCATTTGGATTTTTGTATTTGAGTTTGACGTGAAGGTTGACTTTTGAAAAGGGTGGTGCCTTGCTAACAAACACAAGTGCTATATTATATTTTGGATCCGAAAGCATCCTTCAGCAAAACAGGCTGTACATGCACACAAAAGTATATCGACTCTTAAGCCTGAGAAAATTAACAGAAAGCCTGTTTCAAACTGTGCTTACTGCACCAAACATGAAGAAAATGTCAAAATATTTTTTCTTCCTTGTTTGAGCACTATTTTTAGATGGTTTTTGAATAGAGAACACATATTTGTTAAAGACGCCGAATTCATTCCAGATGAAGGCTTCGCTATGAAGTTCCGGGATGCAAAAGATCTGGTTTTCCTTTGTTAAGAAAAACCAGAAAGGCTGATCAGCTGAAAAATCAAGGTTAGCCAAGCCCAGGCCTAAGAACCTCCATGAATATTTTATAATAATTTTAATACATTTAGAACAGAGCTCCCTTCAAAAATAAAACAGAATAAAAAACAAAATCAAAAGGGCAGGCAAGAGGAGGCAAGGAGGAAGGGAGGGAGGAGTTGAAAGGAATGAGGGGAGGAAGAGAGGGAGAGGGAGAGAGAGGGGGTGAGGAAGAGAGGGGAGAAGGAAGGGAGCAAGGAGCAAGAGGAGGACGCAGGGAGAAAGGGAGAGGGGGAAGGGGAGGAGGGAGAGGGAGAAGTCTTCACAAATTTCACGAATGTACTTTTTGGTCTCTTTTGACTCTATTTAAAGCCTTCCCCCAGGAAAATGCACCTCCCTGTGGAGCTCTGAGCTGGGTAGCTGCATGGGTCTGCCTTTGGAATGCTCACACTTCAGACGTGACAGACGTTGTACAATGAATGGGCAGTCCCAGAGTTACGAGTTTCTCCCACATACCAAATACATTAAGTAGCAGTGGAGTGCTTGGAAGAAGTTTGGCACGGGGCCACTCTGTAACAGGAACTTGCTTGGCAAAGAGCGGCTTTAAGCACATTTGCTGTGTGCATATTTCTAGCAATTTCTCTCCCTTCTAGCCCTTTGAAACTGACATGGGTGGGCCAGTTTTTTTGAGGATGTCCACCGCTGAACAAAATGCAAAAGCCAGACCTTCTCGAATTTGCTACACGGGCTCCCTCCACAATACCTGCTAACTGATTCTCCCCCTGCTCGGGCCAACATGCATTATATGGGTACATACTACATGCGATTCTCCTGTGTGGTGAGCCGAGCCTTAAAACGTCATATTAGTAAGCATTATCATTGGAGGTTAAATCAAAATATGATTGCCAAAAGGAGGTAACCCTATTCTGCTCTATCACAAAAACTGGCAAAATCAGATAGGTGAGGCTTCTGTGGGAAGAATGCAAGCATCTACAACCCTGATCGAGTAGTCTAATTGTAGCAGTTAACCATTAAAAAAAAATGTCAAACATAACTGAGAAGCAGACTTATTTTCCAGTTTATTAACAGCAAGAAAAGGCAGACCTATAGTCAGGAGGATAATGCTTGCTATTAAAACGTAACTGATGAATGTTACAAAAAGAAAGAGTATTTGTCATGAAACAATGCTTCCATTGTAAAACAATTCCAACCTATGCGTGAAAGATTCCAAACGCTAGTACAGCATTCAATTTGATACTGGAGTTTTATCATATTATTTCATGCGAAGAAGAATTATATACTCAATCTGTCTGACAGCCTTGCATATAAAGAACAGTTTCTGCATGACAAACGCCGTGAGCTTATTAAGTTACCAATATACTGCCAAGCCATATTGTCTCAGCGACAGCAGACCCAAAATATTTTCAAATGATTGTTTAAAAGGGCAATGCGGGAAAAGCTCGAACAACCACATGTTCCGACTTTAATAAGAGTCACAATTGCAGGAACATTTACCTTATATCTAATTAGAACAAATCATCCCTAAGCCTCATTTAGCCCATATTTAGTCTGTCACAGACTTTTATTTTTTGAGATAGCTGGAAATATTAGTTTTTGATTTATCATCCACTGCCTCACAGCTGCAAAACAAAAACAAAAACAAAAACAAAACAGAACCAATAACAAAAACAAAAGCAAAACACTATTAAAGTGGATATAAAAAACAGGCCACTCTTTCTTTCTTAAAAATATAGAGACGTGAGAGTCGTCACAAACTTTCTCATATGACGGATAAAAAAAAATCTTAAATAATGCAAAAGATGACTTTAAGAAAATATTTAATCAAAATTAGGAACAGAAAGCAATCCAAGCAGACCAGCCTCCTGATTTTCTCATGTGAGCTTAAAGACATCATTACTTTCAATCTCAGAATGAATGAAAGCCACTAAATTATATTTGCATTGCAAACAGGAATTGTGAAAATCCTGGATAATAATTATCCTAACAAAAACAAAAGGATGGGACAACAGGGACTCTACTATTAGTATTAGTAATGAGGACACTGTGAAGGAACACTTACTAGGTGTCCTGTCCTATGTATTTGTATGCTATGCCCTGACTATGGACTTAGGCATTTTCAATATAATTGTTCTTATTTTCATTCTCACAATAACTCTCTAATATAGTCCCATTGCACAAATGAGAATAATGCACAGAAGTGTACAATTTGCTCAAGGTCATGGGGCTTGTAGATACAGATCCAGGTCTCTCTGATTACAGAAGCACTGAGCTCTTCGCTACTCTTTTGCCGTATTTCCCAGCTCCACTGGATAAAGGGAAGTTTTCCTCATGTAAAGGAAAACTAAATAGGGTTGTCAGACTACCCCATGAAGAGCTGTCAGTTATATCAAAGATCATAGCCTAATCACACTAAAATAACAAAGACTACTTTGCTTCTCTGTTCTTATTCAACAGCTAGGTGAGGGACACTGGACTTAGTCACGAGAATCACTCTTTGTTGAAGATTTTAAGATTCACCCACCTCATTTGCCAGGGAAATTGCAAACAGAGGACAGGGACTATCGGTCAACTGCTTTAAGTGTAGCTTCATTACAAATTTAAGAGTTAAATTTTCCAGTAGATTGAAAGTAGTTTTGTTCTGTTTTGATTGCCCTCCTTGTGTTGAGAAAGAATGAGTGCATGTAACAGAATTGTTTTTTAATGAATCTTTTCTATGTCGCCCTCTGACTTCTTTAAGTCACTTACCCCCAATGAATATTACATGTGCTGACACTGTGTTCTATTGTCACTGCTTCTTAATTGGGTAGAAAACCTTAAATGAGTCCTAGATGTCAATGGCCACTGACTATCTCACCTTCGGGCGAAAGAATAAAGGAAATGATCTACCGGGTAGTGTCATTCCACGAAAGGGACAGACAACCGATTTAAAGATACACCGTCTTACAGTTTTAGAGTTTGCCAAGACTGTTGCCTTCATTTCTCTCAGATATAAAAGTAGTATATGCAAATATCACTGTACATATAGATTAAAAAATTTTTAATGTGTTTATTTATATTTGAGAGAGACAGAGTGAGTGAGGGAGGGGCAGAGAGAAAGAGAGGGAGACACAGAATCTGAAGCAGGTTCCAGGCTCTGAGCTGGCAGCAAAGAACTGATGCGGGGCTCGAACTCACAGAGTTGTGAGATCATGACCTGAGCCGAAGTCAGATGCTCAACAGACCAAGCCACCCAGGCACCCCTGCTATACATATAGATTATATACTCACACACATATACAAATTTAAGAGGATGACAAACTGAAAAATAAAATACACGGTGGGGTACCTGGGTGGCTCAGTTGGCTAAGCATCTGTCTCTTGATTTTGGCTCAGGTCATGATCTCACAGTTAGTGAGTTTAAGTCCTGCATGGGGCTCTACACTGACAGCACTGAGCTTGCTTGGAATTCTGTCCCTCCCTCTCTTTCTGCCCCTTCACTGCTTGCCGTTTCTCTCTCTCTGTCTCTCTCTCTCAAATAAATAAATATTAAAGAAAATAATTTTTTTTAAAAAGTACTGCTCATTTGGTAAAAGGTTAGGGTCTCCTGTTACTGAAATGTTTTGATATTTATTTACTGTTATAAAAATTTTCTATATTTTAGAGAGGAGCTAAGAAATTAATAACAAGCAAAAGCATATGCTAGTCTATCAGGGTATGACATCATCTTAGAACAATGTCATTATTTAATTATACCTGGAATTCTCATTTCAAAGTCAGCCTGCTAATGATTGCAGGAACATGCAACATAAATACAACTTCCCGATTTATTTTTCAGTGTTATCAATTATGTATGTGGAAAATAGGTTTTTGTACTCACAAAAAATAAGGTACCATATTTGTCTGATCCTTGTTTTCTTTATTCACTATTAATTGGAAAAAAATTATGGAGCACCAACTGTATGCAAAGCATATGTACACAGAGTGTAACTGGATGTTTCAGATATTCATTTAAAGCATTTAGAATGGAAGAAGACATGGACACCACAATGAGTATGTTCTTCCAATTTCAGTAATAGCTTCTGGAACATTCATGACCACATTCATGACCAGACAAGCTGTCCTTGGTGCCCCTAAGGCGAATTCAACATTACATTCAGGTCAGCTTTCATTCTTAGGAAGATATTCACTTCTAAGATAAAATCAGTTACTCAGTTAATATTCCCAAAGTATTTGAGAGACACATACCCACAAAAGACGAGAAAATATGTTCCATTTGTGGATAAAGACCCAGGGGAAAAAGCAAAAGGAGTTGAGAGGGTGATCATGACTCGTTCTTGTTTTATCCCCAAACGCATCGCTTTCTTTCTACTTTGCCACTGGTCCATGATTATTCTGACATTCTGGTCAGTTACTGGCTTGGGGATATAAATTTTATTGGGCTTACAAGAGATAAATCAGTATTTCAGGAACTGAGTTGAATAAACTGAAAAAGAAAAGTGGCTAATCAAAGCAAACTGACCATAAGTACTCCACCACAAACATAGATGTACTTAAGTCCTTTTATCAGGAGGCAGCAAGCCTGGGGCTTGCTTAGACAGCTCTGGAGAAGAAGAGAACATGCAAGTGGCTTGTCAGGGGTTCTGATAACCAGGTCATACCCAAAGCATTCACAGTCTACTTGGAGAGACAGATTCTGTAATTGGAGCAAGAACACAATACCGAGCCTGTGTTCTAATGAACAATAAGCTGATTCCAGAAGAAACACAAAAGTGACGTAGCACTTGAGGAAAACACGATAGATAGATAAGATAGATAGGCAGATAGATAGATAGATAGATAGATAGATAGATAGATAGATAGATAGATAGGTAGATAGGAGCCACTTGGGGTTTGACTACCCAAAGTAAGCTTTGTGATTTCAGAAAACTCAAAGCAATATTATGGAAAAGCCCCTTTCAATCTTGGAACAAAACTTAGGTTTATCACAAGAAAAGCATCTAATGGACATTTAACCACATGAGGCTGAGGAGTCTGACTACCACATTCTGGGTAGGTCACAGAAGAAGGACTGATGCCTTGAGTCTGATTCCTTACAAGCCAAGTCCAAGATGAGGATGGGCAAGATATATCAAAGTGCTCCCAGGATAAACTGATAAGGGCTTGGGGGTGGGGGCATAACAGGGAAGGGGGAAAGGCCAAGTAAGAATAGTTTTTCTAGTGAAGCACTAAGGAGGTAGCTTCAGTTTGATCCCACCGGGGAACTACAGACTGCAAGACACATGTTTAAGTTCATCTCAACCTAAAGCCAAAGAGCTGGGCTTTCAACACACATCAGAGAAGACATGAACTCCTAGGCACCTCAGCTCTCCCACTGCCCAAAAGCAATCTTCTGAAGAGAGTCCCAAGTTCTGGCCAGCACAAGCAAAGCATCTAGAGACTGGGTAATGGGTGCTCAGGAATGGTAAAAGGAAGTCAAGGAGATATGGGTACAGTGCCAACAATGCGTAGTGCACAGACCGATGAAAAATGGGTGAGGATGCTCCTTATCCAATCAGCATGCCCAGTTTTCTTCCGGGTCAACTCCTGGACCACGGCCTCCTAGGCCAGATCCATCCAACACCCTTGTTGCAACAGTAGTGAAAACATGCCAAGATAGCCCCCGAATCATTGCATTAATCTAAAATGTTACAATTAGAGCACGTAGGAAGAGATTCTTCTATTGGCTGCGAAATTCATATGTCTGCAAAGCAATTTCATCCCAGTGGCACAAGCAATTCAATCACCACCCTGGTGCTGCAGATTTAATAGCTTAATTTTCTATGGACTGACAACGTCCATCCTAACAAGCCCCTTGCGGAATGCCTCAGGACAAGGCTGAACAACACATCATTTGGTGCTGTGTGCTTACATAATTATTCCTCCTCCAGAAGCGTTTCACAGGGTGGGCAGGGGAGAATGAGTTAGCAGGGGAAACTTAGGCGCTGCTTCAATATTTAGAGAACATAAGGTATTATTATAGGATTAATAAGCAAGGCTAGTTCAGCAATAGGGAAGGCTGCCAAGGGAGGCTGTGGAATTGCTATCACTGGAGATAATGAAGGCTGAGAATAGATACCCACCCAGAATGGATTTTATAGACAATAACAATCTATCCCACCATTCTAGAAAAGTAGATGTACTATGTGTTTCACTGTAGGTCTCCTTCCAGCCCAAATGATTTCATAAATTAGATAAAGCAGTTTAGTTTAAAATATTACTTATTAAGTATTACTTATTCCAAAGTGTACCCAGCACAAGAGTGGTTGAACGCAGAAGCTATTGAGTGACAAACATAACTGGAATTATAAGCCACACCGGCACCTATAAACAAACGCCCACTCTGAAAACAGGGCAATGAGAAACCAGGAAGGCAGATTTTTACAGTGGAGAAATAGAGACCAAAATACCACATAGTGATAGACTTGAACTTCAGGTATTCCGGGCCTGAATAAGCAACAGTTGTTAAGTGTTGAGTTTGTGCTTTGTTCAAACACTGCCTGATGTCTATGATGTGCAGACTTTTAGCTCTGACTGCCTAGTCTATATTCTGATGATAGTGTCTAGGGACGCCATCGAGGATGATGAATCTCACAAAGATTAGAACAGTTACATAGGGTGAATTGTTCTAGAAGTTGGAAGAATGAAGACATTTTTAAAGTATCCTGTGAATGTGACAAGGGGTTCAATTTTTCCAGATCTAGTCATGGTTTCCTTAGGTCAGAAACAAAATTTTTAAATTTCCATGAGAGAGTAGAGGACCAACTCATTACTCAGATGCTGTGTCTGTGGTTAATTAGGAATTATGCCTGCTCAGGACATGGCACACTGAAACACTTAATTTTCCTTGAATTAGTGAATTGAGACAATAATAAATCTGCCTAGTCAATACAGTGAAGTGGCCGCTGGACAAGGGCAGGGCACAGGAAAAGAAAGTTCTCTAAACCTTGTCCAGTTTGCTATGATGCTATTCTGTGATCCAACTCTGAATACATTATTTCTTCTGGTTTCTTTCTAAGTCTTTTAATAAATCCTCTTGCTGGGGTACAAATTCTGTGGTTTTCAGTGTATATACATTGGACACATGTTGACTATAGAATCTGCCATGATTTTTAAATTTTACATTCTGATATTAGAGAAACACCATAAATTACTGGAACCTCTCAAACACCTGGCTGTCCAAATTTTAATTATACATGAGCTCTGGAGAATCATATATACATTTTAAAGCCCGTATGCTTACACTCGTATATGGTTCCTAAAGATGTGGGCGTGGCTATGGTCTTGAAACCAGAAAGCATTCTCTTCAAAAACCTAGAGAAATTTTAACTGAATTTAAATGGAAAATATATATAATAGCTTAAGGAATTAGAAACCAAAACCACTTATGTTACCCACATACTGGCAATGCATAATTTACTTTTCAGAATAATGAAATAATATTGATTTGAATTTCAGAAAATTGATAAAATCATGACCTAGTACACATTTAATAAAGATACCCAGAATGCATTTTGTAGGCCAAAATGAGTATTTGTGGATCTGAATAGTCTCACATTTTTCAAAAACATTTATTCAGTTGCTCTTATGTCTAAAACATTATATTAGGAATTGAGGATACGGTAGTGAGTTGAAGACTGTCCTCAGCTGGATGGGCTTTTGTATTGCTGAGAAATGCAGACTAAGCAAATAACCATGTAAAGAAATGTGAATTCACTTGAAATTGTGACAAGGAAGCAATGTCTGAGCACCTTCCCGGAAGGTGGGGAGCTGACCCAGCCAAGGAGATCAGGAAAGGCTTGTATGAAGAAGGGAGGGCTAAAGTGAGATTAGAAAGATAAACAGAAGCTAACATAGTGAAGAAAGGAGAGAATACTTTTTAGGCCATGAGGCATTAGCTGCCAATACACTTACCTAGAGGCTGGGAAAAGAAGGATACCTTCCAGAGCTCTTAAGTCTTTTAACTATTGCACGGGGCCTGTGGAAAGCAACAGATCAACCCTAATTCTGGGATAAAGAACTGGGTGGTGAGGAAGGGTGGAATTTAAAAGGAATTGCATAATACTAAATGTATTTGTGTTGTTTATCCTCATAAGCTTCTTCATTTCAGCGTATACACACATCTATGGTAAATAGAGACCTAGCACTTCCAACAAATAATCACCATTTCATCTTTCCTAAAGACTTTTCATGTCAACCTTCAAAGTCATGCCCACTGTCATATACTCCTGGTTTCAATGGAAAATTTGCTCATTTTCTAAAACTAATGGACAATAGCCAAAGATTTTACAGTATGACTAAACCACTGGAGAGTGCTACATTGCTTGAATGGAGGGGCACTCTGAAAAGAGTTGAAGGGCACTGCTCTGTATGTGGCCATTAGCAAGACATACTGATGTTATAATAGACTAAACCAGAGTAGGTCCCACTAAGTTAGCACACTGCTAAATGATGCCATTTTCTTCTCTTCTTTGATCATGAATAATCATTTATTGATAAAAGAAAAAGGAAAACACCCAACAGCTAAGATGCAGGGACTGATAGTGCATTCTCTCACCCTCTAAAAAGCACTCCAAAGTGATGAATAACAGTTCTTTGGTGCTAATTGGTTCTGTTTCTCTGGAGAACCCTGGCTACTACAGGCTGAATTTACCCAGGAGTAACATGATCCAAACTGCCTTGTAGAAAGATAAATTTGGTAGCAATGAGGACGTTAGACCCAGAAGGAAAGCCTGGAATTCAGAGTGACTTCTCAAAACAATACTATAATCCCAGGAGCAGATTATGAGGGCTTCATCTACAGCTATGTGCAAAGGTAATAAAGCTTGGATGGAAAGGTAATTCAGGAATAGAATTGTCACACCTCACATCTTGTCACCAAGGTGGCCCAGGAGAACGAATGAAAGCAGACTCCGAGGGTTTCAACAGCGCAGAAGAGGAAGGTAATAATACTTTAAGGGCCTAAGAGCTCAGGCAAACTGGTATTGGAGTTTCAATGCCTTAACAAAGGTAAACATTCTATTGAAATATATGAAATTGCCAACAGTCAATGTTTTTTGTTCATCAAAATGAAACTTTTAAATGGCTCAAACCATAAGCAACTAATACGTGAGAAGGACACCCATGATTTTGGATAAATTATAGCAGTTGTGTCAATTCTTTTTTCTTTCTTTCTTTTTTCTTTTCTTTCTTTCTCTCTTTTTTTTTTTTTTAGCACTTAATGGATCAGTGGTTTTCCTTCATTGACTCTGAGTTTGACTTTTGAGGATGATATTATCATATTTAGTTTTTTGCATGGATAATATATTAACATATTTTTAAAATTTAATAAATCTGAAAAGGTACAGCACTGAAATCTTCTCTCACTATTTCTCAGGCCATCCGCCCCCTGACACTCATGAGCAACTTCCTGTGTTTCCTACACAAATTTCTTTGTTTATTTACTAGTTACAATTAAAAAGCAAAAAATAGAAACTTACCACCCCACCACCACCAACCCATTTTTCTCCCCAAAAGGAAATATAAAGTACAAACTGTTCTGCACTTTGCTTCTTTTCACTTGACAAAACGTCTTGGAGATATTTCCAGATTAATATATCAAGTGCTTCCAAATTATTTTCTGTAGCTGCACTGTGTTCCATTATATGGACATGCCATGGTTTCTTCAGCATGTCCCCACTGATGGACATGTGAGTGGTTCACAACCTGCTGTTGCAACCAGCAATGATACAATCCACCGTCACTGGCATGTGTCCTTTCACCTGTGTGCAATTAGATGTGTGGGCTAAACCCCACCCACCCAGCCACTCCCCCAGCTGAGATCCAGTTGTTAGAAAAGAAATGAATGGCACAAAAACAGACACATAGACCAATGGAATAGAATAGAAACCCCAAAACTAGACCCACAAACGTATGGCCAACTCATCTTTGACAAAGCAGGAAAGAACATCCAATGGAAAAAAGACAGCCTCTTTAACAAATGGTGCTGGGAGAACTGGACAGCAACATGCAGAAGGTTGAAACTAGACCACTTTCTCACACCATTCACAAAAATAAACTCAAAATGGATAAAGGACCTAAATGTGAGACAGGAAACCATCAAAACCTTAGAGGAGAAAGCAGGAAAAGACCTCTCTGACCTCAGCCGTAGCAATCTCTTACTCGACACATTCCCCAAAGGCAAGGGAATTAAAAGCAAAAGTGAATTACTGGGACCTTATGAAGATAAAAAGCTTCTGCACAGCAAAGGAAACAACCAACAAAACTAAAAGGCAACCAACAGAATGGGAAAAGATATTCGCAAATGACATATCGGACAAAGGGCTAGTATCCAAAATCTATAAAGAGCTCACCAAACTCCACACCCAAAAAACAAATAACCCAGTGAAGAAATGGGCAGAAAACATGAATAGACACTTCTCTAAAGAAGACATCCGGATGGCCAACAGGCACATGAAAAGATGTTCAGCGTCGCTCCTTATCAGGGAAATACAAATCAAAACCACACTCAGGTATCACCTCACACCAGTCAGAGTGGCCAAAATGAACAAATCAGGAGACTATAGATGCTGGAGAGGATGTGGAGAAACGGGAACCCTCTTGCACTGTTGGTGGGAATGCAAATTGGTGCAGCCGCTCTGGAAAGCAGTGTGGAGGTTCCTCAGAAAATTAAAAATAGACCTACCCTATGACCCAGCAATAGCACTGCTAGGAATTTATCCAAGGGATACAGGAGTACGGATGCATAGGGTCACTTGTACCCCAATGTTCATAGCAGCACTCTCAACAATAGCCAAATTATGGAAAGAGCCTAAATGTCCATCAACTGATGAATGGATAAAGAAATTGTGGTTTATATACACAATGGAATATTACGTGGCAATGAGAAAAAATGAAATATGGCCTTTTGTAGCAACGTGGATGGAACTGGAGAGTGTGATGCTAAGTGAAATAAGCCATACAGAGAAAGACAGATACCATATGGTTTCACTCTTATGTGGATCCTGAGAAACTTAACAGGAACCCATGGGGGAGGGGAAGGAAAAAAAAAAAAAAAAAACAGGTTAGAGTGGGAGAGAGCCAAAGCATAAGAGACTGTTAAAAACTGAGAACAAACTGAGGGTTGATGGGGGGTGGGAGGGAGGAGAGGGTGGGTGATGGGTATTGAGGAGGGTACCTTTTGGGATGAGCACTGGGTGTTGTATGGAAACCAATTTGTCAATAAATTTCATATAAGAAAAAAAAAGGAAAAAAAAAGAAAAGAAATGAAAATAGAGGAAAACTCAGAACAGATTCTTAAAACGTGAGAAAGAAAAGAAAAAGAAGGGGATAATGAGAAGAAAGCAGGCAGGCAGACTAGGACAGAGGAAAAGAAGGAAGGAGTGAGAAACGAGGAAAAAGAAGAAAAGAATGAAGAGAGGGAAAACCTCTTGACCTCTGTGAGACAGTAGAAGGGAAGTGATTAGACCGTAGTGCAGGGGTGGGGGGTGGCTAAAGAGAGGGCACGTGGGAAACTCAGGGAGCTCTACAATGCTGGCAGTACATAACAAGGAAGTGCCTCTTCCTGTCCAAACAATCCTATCCACTACAGCAACACAGAAGAAAGAAGTTCCGAGGCTAAAAATACAGCAGGCATCTCTGCACAGAGCCCAGGACGTGGCCATTCCAGGTTATTCAGCACGTGAGACACAGAGGGAAGAAGCCACGTGTTTTGAAAAAGAACCAAATGCGGAAAAAGAACCAAATGCGTACAAAGCCCTGGTGCTTGAGGCAAATGTAAACAGTATTAGTCAAAACTGTGCATCATCTATAAATAGTTACAAAGCCTTAACTCTAAGAAGCTCTCAAGAGCAACTGCAAGTTGAAAAGGGACACACATGGGATCCAAGAAGTAAAGAAGAATCCCGACCGGACCAAAATGCTGTGCCTCCCTGTTCGAACACACTGACCGATGGTTCCAACTGGCTCCCACCTGAGGAAGATGAAAGGCTGAAGTCAGTGTTCATGACTTACTTTTAGAAGTGCACTGAAGTCCATCACATAGTAAAATCTATGTTATTCCCACTTCAGCGGGTTTCTTTGCCCTCTTAATCAAGTCCAGAGTTAAAAATTAAAACAAAAATTAAGAAAATAAATCTCTAAGTATTGAGGAGGAGAGTGATTTATCTTGCAGTGAAATTATTTTCACACAGAGTAGGCAAATCCAAGGAAACGGGCCCCATTTCAGAACCCTGTTTCAACAAGGGAAATGCCTGACTGGGTGTGCTATTTTATTGGCTTTGATAGTGTTTTCCAAAAAAGCCTACAACTGCATACTGCCTGAAAAAGCTCATTTTGTGCCTGAAGTTGTTGCTAGGCTTAAATGGAAGTCATGGGGGATATGATAAAAAAAAAAAAAAAAAAAAAAAGGAGTCGGATGATATTGAGAGATGCTAAATAGGTGATTTGTAAACTTTCACGTGGAACTCATCCGTCAAAGAAGGGGCACACACTTCAGAAGAGAAGGGAGGAAGAAAGGAGCCAAGAACACAACAGACACGTTACATATGACCTCTGACTCTGTTTCTTTCTATCGTTAATTTTACTCCACATGCTGGAGCTAAACGTGCATTTCAAGTCATGTAAAGATCAGGATAATACAAGTAATATCGAAGACAAATCTCAGCATTTCCCAACTTCCACTTACTCCAGTCACAAGTTGGCCAAATTATCAACAGTGCTCTGTCTCCAAATTCAAAAGATTAAAGGAAAAATATGACCTGGTGTACGGCTTTCTATTCCCTATGGTAATTGTAGATGATTCTGTTATTGCAAATTCTATTATACTATGTGCTCCTATTACAAAAATCAATTTAGTATGGAAAAAAAGAAACTGAGGTATATTTCTGTTTTTATTTAGAATAAAAATAATTTAGACATAAACCATTCTTGTATTGTCATGATAATCAACAACACACATGAAACAACTGATATCAGGGCAGCACCCCCAAAAATGGAGATTTCACAAGTGACATTCTGTCGGAGCCTCATTCTTTCTTGACTTGCTCTTGACATTAACAGCACCAACTTCTGCTCGGTGCTAAAGGATAAGACTAGAATATGATGTTCTCCATGGTGATGCCAAGTCCAGTTCTTGGCACACTGGATGCACTCAACTAACATCTATTAGGCAAACGGATGACTTCTAGCAAGAAACATCAAAAACACAATCTTCAAACAATGGGCTGCTCCAGAGTTGTAGGTAACCCCACAAATTCTCTACTCTATTCAGCCTATGGCATAGGGGTGCTACTCTATTTAACGTAAGTAGCTAAAGAGCTTATTGCAATCATTTCTAAACCCTGTCTGTGGTTTGGGGTTTAAGTACTTACTAATGCTCACAGAAATTAACTTCAAGGAGCTGTCTACAAATCTTTTGCATATAGTGGCGGTTCCTTATTTATTTCCTGAAATAGAGAAAACGGCATCTGGGACGCGGCCATTGTTTTTTTACACACATGAAAAATTATTAGCATGGCAACTGAATTTATATCAACTGGGTAGTTTAAGAGAATTGCAGTCAAGAACAGCAAGACTAAGATTTTCTGTTCACAAAGTGAACTCCTTAGATTGACCAGATCTATTTGAACGTTAAAGAATGAACTTCTGAAGCATGTCTATGACACATTAAGTGATAAAAGTTCCAGAATATTACACTATTTTAAAGCATTCAAAGTGAGGGTAGCTTAATTAGAATTCACATATTTATATGTAAATAAAGAAAACTTCTTTATTTAAAAAAAGCAAAGAAATAGAAAACATTTTCAGTAGATTATAAACCTTTTAACTTCTCATATCCTTTGGGCTTTGTTATGGTGTCTAGTTCTTGGTGGAGATACAGTAAATTTTGGTTGACCCATAAAAGGAAGGAGTTACAAAAAAAGGAAAGGAAGGAAGAAAAATAGAAAAGAACAGAAAACACTTCACAGAGGGGTATCCTGTAGAGAATTCGATAAAACTCTAACCATAGTGCCTACAGAAATCACTGTTAATTATTTTCCCACTTATAAACCAATGTATTAAGCAGTTTTTCTTCTTAATAGGTAAACACTTAGAACCACTAAGTATTACTGAATAAAGGGGCACAGTGTTTAGAAAAGGAGAGACAAATAATTCGGGCTCCGTTGGTGTAGCCCTAAGCTGAACACCTCTAGCCAGCTTGGTTGTTTTGACCCTCATAACTGTATAAACTGCTTTCATTTTGAGTCATGTAACTGATTATGTGTATTTGTGATGGAGCGCGAGTTAAAAGGCAGGAAGCATATGGAACACTGATGTTGAAATCCAATTTGCGTTCATCTTACATAATACATCAAGACTATTCTAGCATTTCATAGTCAATTGTAAGAAGAAAAAAAAATACACGTTGACCTATTTCCAATTAGGTCTTCACTTATAAGGGATAAAAACCTACACATGCCAGCAACATGTAACAACCTGAGAAAGCTCACAACTGAAATTAACACCTTATCTCAGCACTTAGAAACAACTTCGGAGGGGGGCCTGGGTGGCTCCATTGGCTAAGCATCTGACTCTTGATTTCAGCTCAGGTCATGATCTCACGGTTCATGGGATCAAGCCCCAAGTCAGGCTCGGCACTGACAGTGCGAAGCCTGCTTGAGATTTTCTCCCTCCTCTCTGTCTGCCCCACCCTCTCCAAATAAATAAATAAACACCGACAAAAGAAATAACATATAAAAATTACAGAATTTAGCTACACAAAGCACACTGTAATCTGAAATCTTCTTGTGGTCAAATTATTATTATATTATCATATTTTTCCCACATACAATTCTTTTTTTTATTTAAATTTTTTTTTCAACGTTTATTTATTTTGGGGACAGAGAAAGACAGAGCATGAATGGGGGAGGGGCAGAGAGAGGGAGACACAGAATCGGAAACAGGCTCCAGGCTCTGAGCCATCAGCCCAGAGCCTGACGCGGGGCTCGAACTCACAGACTGCGAGATCATGACCTGGCTGAAGTCGGACGCTTAACCGACTGCGCCACCCAGGCGCCCCTCCCACATACAATTCTTACAAAGTTAACTTTGCGGTAAACGGACAGGGTAAATCATTTGTCAAATAGGAAACAGTAATGAATACTACCGTAAATGTTATTTCATTTTCTTACGCACTAGGCAATAATGTAAAAATAATTACTTTTAATTCCTAAGGAAGTTCTAAGGGTTAAATATTTCAGTGCAAAGGACTATTACATAATAAAAGTTTGGGAAACATTTGTCTGGTACAATAAAACTTAATGCAAAGGGACTATCTGGAGGCTTCTTAGGTTGTAAATGAAGGAAAAGCTTTAGGGAATTCTGTCTTCAGATTCCTGCCCCATCATTCGGCATCTGAGTTGGCTAAGTACTTTCAATACTAACTCCATCTATCCCTCCAAATTTCCTGGCACTGCAGGGCAAAAGACAGAGCTCAAAGACTTTCCCAAGATCTTAAAAATAAAAACCACTGGAGACAAGATCCATATTCTATCCTTCCTAACTTCACAGTCTATTCTTTTCAATATGCCACATTCTATTTACCTCACCTTTCTGTGAAAGGGTATTTTCATTTGGCATTCCAGTATCTCTCAGTAGCTTTGAAAATAAAAACTGCATTTATTCTAACTCTTAATTCATAACTAAAAACAATATCCTTTCTCCAATGCCTTTCTGGGAAGTCTGATCTGCCTGAATAGCAAAGCCATGGCATTGCTAATAAGCAGCTAACATAAAATAGAAAATCAACCTGCTAGCAAATGCTTCCTTTAAAAATATTTCTCTGTAAGTGAATAAAATTCTCTTTGATTATTATTTCTAGGGATTAAGCATCTCCAAGTGACGCATGGTCTATCTGCATTTTTCTCTCTGTGACAGCCTAAATGCCTCCATTTATGCACCTTAGAATGTTTCTAAGAAGGAAGATTATCCAGTTTATTAAACAATGAATGTCTCCTTTCACCTTTGGAAAGAATGTTTGTGACTGCAAGGAGTTTGGCTTTTAAGAGTTAAAATAAGACCGGGCATTCTGAACCTTTCAGAGAACTCAATTTATAAAATCCTCCTGTTTTGTAGAAACTCTGCCCCTTCTCACCCAATCAACTGTGGTCTCATCTGAAAGGATTCTGGCATCTTGTACAAATGTGATCTAGATACACGACTGGAGGTCTCACGTGAGAAAGCATAATCCCAATCCATGGACGTATAGGAAAGGTCTTGATGAAGTAAGTTTGTTACCTCCTTTTACAGAGGAGAGACTCAAGTTCAGAAAGTCTGGATGACTTGGGTCCAATCTCAAAGACTGTTCTGGTCAGTACCAGGTTTAAAACCCGAGTCTCCAGAATCTCAAAACACATGTGTTCCAACCCCCCCTCCTCCGACGTGCTTGTCAGAATATTAGTGCAGGAGGTTTAAGAGCACAGGGTTTTGATGGGGAGAGGGTATGTACTGGCTGAGTCATCACCTCCTCCACCTCCCTGACAGCATCTCTACCTCTTTTCATACATAACTGAACTAGTATAGATGAAAACAAAGTTGTTCCTAAGAACTAGGCAGGCTGAGCAGGCTCCCAGAACTCAAGAGGGGAAATACAATCGAAATGAGATAAAGAATAAGATATTCTCTTACCAGTTGGTATATGAATTACATTTAGGGAGAAAGCCTGCCTTTACATTGAAGGGCATTTCCCCAATGCCATCAAATGCCCCAAATGAAGGAAGAGTTTTGTGTCTGTATGCCATGGGGTCAGCATGATGCCAGGATGCTCTGGATGGGCAGGGTGAATCCTTCCCTTAACCTACACCACTTAGTTCCACGCTATGGTGTCACATTCTCAGCTTAGCATCTCAACCTTTTGGTATCTGGCCTCTGGTTCTACCCTTAACTTCAACACCTACCACCTACCCCTCAGCTGCCTTCAAGCCATGCTGAAATATTTGTCATTACGCAAAATACCTGGTGATGTTTCACGACTCCTGGACTTTTCACAGGTTACAATGTTCTCATTGCTTCTTTAACTAGTAATCCCGCTTGTTCGTCAAAATTCAGTCTAAATATGGCTTCCTCCAGGGGATTTTCCCTGAATCTGATTTTGATGCCCTTATGCTCTCCCAGCATTCTGTTCATGCTTCTATTATAGCACTGATAAAAATGTAATGTAATCATTGATTTGCATATTTATTACTTACTATAAGCCTCTGGAGGTTTGAGATCTTGTCTCACTCAACTTTGTATCCCTGGCACGTCGCACAAGACCTGGCCCATGGTTCGTGCTCAATAAATGACAAATGTGTGAAGGAATTAATGAAAGGCCAAAAGACAGCAGTTACCCCATGACTGCCTACATCAGTTGTGACTTTGGGCAAATCACAAACTGTATCTGATCATCCAAAAGTCATCACTCAGAACTAATTGTTAATCAGTGTCAGGGGACAGCATATTTCATGGAAAAGAGTTCTTGCATTTGATGAGTTAAAACAATGACCACCTTGCACTTTGAGGTCTTTAAAAAAGTAAGATATCAGCCAGTTGATGCACAAGGCCGACCGCTTTTTTCTTATGCAATATGTGTCCCTCTCTGTATGACTACCGCTTACAGTATCCGGGGTAGGGCTTTTGGCACCTTCGTGTGACAGCGTTTCAACTTGTAACTCGTGCCCAAGTGAACTCAGCTGCTGTATCCCTAGTTCACAAGATTCCTGACCATCTATTTTATAAACCTAAGAAAAAGTTAGCTAAATTAAGCCATGAGGGCTTATTTTAAGATGGGTACTGCAAAAAAGGCAAACTTGTCTTTGAAATATAGTAAAGGTACCAAATTGTTACGAATGTCACAAAGGCCTGATTTTTCCAGTTGGATTGACATGAACAAGAGAAAAAACAGGAAATTAATACTGAAGGCTTGCTGGACAATAGAAAAGCGTTTAACAGGATCCCAAATGGGGTAATTTGATCTGTTCCATTATTATCTTGTATGAACCTACAAATCAGAACAGGAAAAGGAATTCTTGAAAAAAAAATTAAGATGAAATTGGATACTGCATTCATCACGGAAATTCAACTATAAAGAGGTTAAAGCTGTCCTGTAAACTCCAGATAAAAGGCTCATAACTCATTTCCACTGGAGGGTAATAAGACAAGCTGTTCTTTCCATGAGTGGATGGAACAAGTATAGTCTTGTACGAAGAAAACTAAAGGTGAGTACAACATTCCTCTGTTACCTCTGGAAGATGAACTATGTAGTTTAAGTGATGTGACACCACTGTTCCTTGACCTTTTATAGTCAGTAGGGAGAAGGATTTCTTCTCAAATCTTTAGATTGCAAATATGTAATCTCTTTCACATTGTATAATTTGTTCTATTCCTGAATCATCGTGTCTAGTTACCTTTATTTTCATGTGTCTCTGTGGGGGGGAGGGGGAGGGAGTGTATTCTAGATATTTACTGATTCTTGTCTCTTCTTTGTAATTAACAATAGTTTGTATATGTTTTGGCCCTATGGCTTCTGAATGGTTGCAAATTCATTATGCATCTCTTAGCCTATCATGCCAAGGATAAAATGAGTGGGATTTTCAACTATAGATGATTTACAGCTCTTAGGTTCAGATAAAGCCTAAAACCAGAGAAAGAGACTGAATAAAGTCATCATGCTACTACAGATCTACTAAAGAGATTCAGGAAACACAATGAAATATAAGGGTAAAACAATTTACAGATTTCCTTCACCAGATTGTGCTTGCTTTCGGAATACATCATTTTTCAGAGCTATGATAGCTTAGTTTGGGGGGCCAAAAGCAAATTAGCAACTCAGATAAACCTTTTTATTTGAAAGATTTTTTTAAAGTTTATTTATTTACTTTTGAGAGAGAGAGTGCACATGAGCAGAGGAGGGGCAGGGAGAGAGGGAGAGCGAATCCCAAGCAGACTCCGTGCTGTCAGTACAGAACCCAGGACAGGGCTCCATCTCATGACCACGACATCATGACCTGAGCTAAAATCAAGAGTCTGACATTTAAACAACTGAGCCACCCAGGCACTCTTCACATAAACCTTTTTAATATCTTTTTTTTATGTTTATTTTTTCTGAGAAAGAGAGAGAGAGAGTGCAAGAGAGAGTGGGGGAGGGGCAGGGAGAGAGGGAGACACAGAATCCAAAGCTGGCTCCAGGCTCTGAGCTGTCAGTTTGTCATGGGGCTCAAACTCACAGACCGTGACATCATGACCTAAGTCAAGGTCTGAAGCTTAACTGACTGAGCCACCTAGGAGCCCCCATAAACCTTTTTTAGACAAGAATAAATGTCACAGTACTCAAACTGGATAGGCTTTCTTTTTGACCTAACATATTTCTATCTAGAATTTTTCATCTTGTACTGAGTTTTTTCTACTCTTTTTATCTCTAAAAACCATTGTGGAAAAAAAAATGAATGAATTTCAAAGAATCAACTAAATATGGCACATGAGCCAGGGAGTGATCAAAGTATAAAAGTGTACACCAAATTAGTCTTAAATTTTGTTTTGGTGTGTGAATATATCCAGTATTTATTATTCATATTAGGACCACTATAATTTTTTACAGGTAATAATGGTATTAGTATTTTTCATTCATTCAACATGTATGTCTCGGGTCAAAGGAATTAAAGCTTAAGTCACATGCAAGCCTCATTTCCAAGAAGCATAAAGTTCAGAAGAGAATATTTTTAAAGTTCATAATAGCTATTAAATCATGTGACTCAAAATACAGTGGTCAGTAAAATATGGCCCAGGGGCTGATCACCTATGTTTGAAAAGGTAATTTTATCAGGACACAGCTGTGGCCATTTGTTTAGGTATTATCTCTAGCTGCCTTTACAGTACCAGAGCAGAACTGAGTATAGCGGAAAGTCTACGTCCATCAAATCCAAAATTTTAGCTACTCCTTTACAGGAAAGGTGACCCCTGGTGAAGGTGATAATAACCACCATTATAAGTTAAGATCAAATGACAAGACAGTTCATAAAAAGATTATTTACTTTTTTTTCCTTCCTCCCTCCCCCTCTCTCTCCCTCTTTCTTTCTCTCCCTCTCTCTTTCTCAGTATTCTCCAAACCCAGTACAGAGCCCAGCACAAGATTTGAACTCACAACCCAGAGATCAACACCTGAGCTTAGATCAAGAGTCAGATGTTTAACTGACTGAGCCGCCCAGGAACCTCAAGGGTCACTTATTTCTTTACCAGTGAGGTGTCATTTGAGATGAACCTTGAATTAGGGGTGAGGATTTTGACCGACAGAATCACTGAGAGTAGCAATCTCTAATAAAAAAAGAGGTGAAAGACATACATACAAGATATACTGCCATAGTTAGAAAACATCAGGTTGTACAGCTTGATTACACGATGAGCTGCAGGAAGTAAATTCTAATGGAAGTCCCATTTCTGGTATCCAGCTCATTCATACCAGCACAGCCATGCCAGTTGTTTATGACTAAAGTCAGTGGCCACAGCACCATTTCTGAGGGCTTGTCACCAGTTCTTAAATATTGTGAATATCACTCCTGGTTTTACATATCAAAACCTATGAGATGCAGCCAACAGAGTCTTCAAAGGAAAATTTATATTTAAAATCAATTTCTCATAAATAATAACATAAAGATATAGCATTCATCTCAATAAACAAGAAAAAGAACACCAAAACGAACCTAAAGGACCCTCACACACTGTGGGAAAGTATGACAGAAAGAGGGGGGAGGGGAATGCATTTATGTTGATCTACAGAAATGGAAGTGTCCCTTTGACTCAGCAATTCTGCCCCTAAAATTTGATTCCGTGGACGTGCTCCTACACATGCAGCAAAATACAGTGACCAATGTGTTCACTGCAATGTGTTTGTATAATCAAAATTGGAAAAAATTTTTTTATTCACCAAGTTTAATGCCTAACGATACATCATGATTCTACAATACTGTGAATATGAGAATATAGTTATGTAGATTCACATGTTCTTATAAGAAAAGGATATCGATAATATAGGGTAGAAAAAGTAAGCTATTGAGCAGTATCTATGGCCTTACCACAGTTCTCTTAAACATCGTACTTTTGTATATGTATGTAACTCAGTGTGTGTGTGTGTGTGTGTGTGTGTGTGCATACATGTGAAAGGGAGAAGTAAATATGATGATGACGATGAAGTTTAGAAGTACATACTGAAGTGTTAAGAATGGTTGACCATAAACAATCCACAACAGCCAAAGCAATCTTGAGCGAAAAGAACAAAGCTGGAGGCATCACACTACCTGATTTCAAAATATATTACAAAGCTATAGTAACCAAAACACCATGGTTCTATCGTAAAAGCAGACACCAAGGCAAATGGCACAGAATTGAGATCCCAGAAACAAATTCACCCATTTATGATCAATTGATCTTTGACAAAGGTACCAAGAGCATACAATGGGGAAAGGACAGTCTCCTCAATAAATGGTGCTGGAGAAAATGGAAAATAGACCCTTATCTCACAAGATATACACAGGTCAGCTGAAAATGGATTTAAAACTTAAATGTAAGAAAACTGTGAAGCTACTAGTAGAAAATATAGGGAGCTTGACATTAATCCGGGCAAGGATTTTTTGGATACAATCTGAAAGGCATCTGCACAAGAACAAAAGTAGAAGACTGGGATTTCATCAAACTTTTAGCTTTTGCACAGCAAAGGAAGGAACAAGGTGAAGAGGCAGCCTATGGAATGGGAGAAAATGTTTGCAAATCACATATCTGATAGTTAATATGCAAAATATGTAAGAAACTCAAACAACTCCAATAGCAAGTAACCTGATTAAAAAATAGGCAAAGGATCTGAATAGATATTTATCAAAGAAGACACACAAATGACCAAAGGTATATAAAAAATACTCAACATTATTAATCATCAGAGAAAGGCAAATCAAAACCACAGCAAGATATCACACCTCAAGATAACCCGTGTTGGTGAGGATGTGAATAAGAGAGAACTCTAGTACACTGTTGGTGGGAATACAAATTAGTAGCCACTATGGAAAACATAGAGGCTACAGAAAAATTAAAAATAGAATTCCCATATGATTCAACAATCCCACTTCTGGGCATATAATTAATCAATTGATCAATTGATCAACTTGATATCCTTTTTAATTTTTTTTTGAGTATAGTTGATACTCAATGTTGCATTCAGGTGTACAATACAGTGACTTAACATGTCTATATGTATATGTTATACTATGCTTACTGCAAATGCAGTTACCACCTGTCACCATACAACACTATCACAATATTAATAATTATATGCCCTATGCTGTCTGTACCTTTTAGTCCCATGACTTATTCATTCCATCTGCAGTCCCATGTCCATTGCAGAATTATTCACAATAGCCATGATATTTCTAAGTGACCATAAACATAGGAATGGACAAAGAAAATATGGTGTGGGTGTGTGTGTGTGTGTGTGTATATATATATGTATATATATATATATACACATACATATATATATGTATATATATATACACATATACATAAATACATTTATGTATGTATGTATACATATACACAAAGAAATATTATTGAGACTTTAAAAAGAAGGTAATTCAGTCATTTGCAGCAACATGGATGACCCTGGAAGACATCATGCCACTTGAAGTGGTCAAATATTTATTTGAAAGATGTATCAGGGGCACCTGGGTAGCTCTGTCAGTTAAGCATCTCACTCTTGATTTTGGCTCAGGTTATGATCTCAGGGTCATGGGCCTGAGCCCCTCCCTTAATGGGCTCCATGCAGGGTTTAGAGCTTGCTTAGGATTCTTTTTCCTCTCTCCCTGCCCCTCCCCAGCTCTCACACGCATACTCCCTCTCAAAAAAAAAAAAAAAAAAGAGAAATCATTTTATGATCTCACCTATAAGTGGAATCTAAAGAAGTCAAATTCATAGAATCAGAGAGAAGAATGGTGGTTTCTAGGGCTGGGAGGTGGGGCAAGTAAGAAGATGTTAGTCAAAAGGTATAAAGTTTTGATTATGCAGGATGAATAAGTTCTGGGGATCTCGTTTACAGCATGGCAATGACAGTTAACAATATTGTGTTGTTTACAATATTAAATCAATATTGTGTTGATTAAAATATTGTGGGTATTTAAAATTTGCTGAGAGAATAATATCTTAAATATTCTCACCACGAACACACACACACACACCACTTACACACAATTATAACAATGTGAGGTGGTGAATATGTTAATTAGCTTGATTGTGGTAATCATTTCACAATGTCTATCAAAACATCATTTTGTACACTGTAAATAAATACTTTTGTCCATTATATTTCAAAAAATATGGGGAATAAAAAGGATAGTTAAATACTACCTTTGGGTAGTAGAGTTGGAGTGAGGAGCATTTTGACGTTTTATTCTATATATTTCTGTTTGATTTCTTTTCAACCAGGATATTATTCTTTCGTAAGATAGATCGACAACACTAGAACATCTCTGTTCATATACAAGAACATCTTTGAACATATACCTCTCTAAATACAGGCCAATTAGATGAAGGCGTATGAACACATTAAGTTTATTGACAAATAATGCCACATTGATTTTCAATAGTATAAACAGAGATTAATTTATATGTTTTCTTGCTCAAGTCAAATTTCAAGTTTGATTCCAGCAAGAGCTATGATTAGACCAGGAATGGTCACGCTCCTCAGCCTCAAAGCTTCAGACTATAAATATTCAAGCTTTCTCTTTGTGATTGCAGGCACTGAGAATTTTTCCCAATCCTGGATTCCCCAGAGTCAAATGAGATAGAGGATCCAATGCTCTTCTGGCATATTTCTTACTGATTTCATATGCTAGCTACCAGCATCACCTGACCACGCAAAAGCATACAGCTTTTATTATTAGTGGCACTTTAGGAAAGAACAAGTCTAATTCAGAAAAAATCATGTTTGATACATGAAGTTAGGGTTAAAATAATTCCTCCAGTTCATAAAACTCATTTTGAAATAAAAGTTGGATGTGAATTTAAAGTTGAGGTCCCTGACAAGCAACTTCCCGGCAGGCTTTGAGGATACCATGTCTGGTCCCTGCTCCCGCCCCCCCCCCCCCCGCCCCCCACCTCTATGCACCCTGGGGGAGAAAGCAGAATGCAGTGCTGAAACACAGTGTGGTAACTAAACCAAGGTCAGGGCCCTGGTCTCCAGACTCTTAAGAAACAACTTTATCCTCTAGATACCTTTCACGAACCTCATCCTATAGCGGAGTGGTAGAAATCATGGACTCCAGAACCACATTAACTCCCTAAGTCTCCTGCCTTCTAGCTCTGGGATCCTGGAAAAGCTACTTATACTCTCTGTATCTCAATCTCGTCATTTGTAAAAGGAGGATACTAATAGCGTAGTAAACCCTTGTCATATCATTTTAAATAGGATCTGAATACTCAATCCCATAAAATATGAGAATGGATTATTGTGAGATTAATGAAATGACCAGAGTTAGCTGCCTGGCTAAGAGTTCCAAGGATCCTGGAAACAACTACCAGTCATACTACATACTACTGAATCTGTAGGATACAGTATCATGGGATTTTACCATCAAGCAACTATGAAGACTGAGTTAATATATAAAATACCTAGAACAGAGTCTAGCACTAAGTAGCCAATACATATAATGCTGGCTATTATCACTGTGACTGCATCTGTCTCTACTGTGACCCCCACGGGGCCACTGCTACAACACTACAAAAGAGACAAAACCAAAGGAAGAGAATTTCCCAATGACCAAGCAGCAAGACGATGATAAAAAGTAACAGCAAAGTGATTTCCACGTATTTGTTCAAGGGTAATCCCTTTAGGTTGTCCTGACTACTCTTTACTCATCCTGAATTCTCCCCTTGCCAAAAGCTGTCAACAAATAAACTCCAGGAGGGAACAGGGCCAAGATGTGAGGCTGGCATTCAAAAGAGATTGGACTTACATTAAGCATGCTATCCATCTATAAACCTATCACCTGCTTAGGACACACTGCCTGCTCTAGAGACGAAAGCTATTTTTCCAGCAGGCATCATACCGTTTTAACAAAATATCATCGACCTGAAGTTTATGTACCGTAAGCTGTCGAATATTATTCCTGTGAAGGGGCTTTAGGATTCCTGAGGAGAGAAAAGTATTGCATGTGGCTAGCAAATTTGAGAGGTGGCAGTGGTTCACATCATCCTTATTAATGCCATGACATTTAACGTGACACTGTTGAAAGTAAATCTTGTCATCACAGACACCAGTGACCTGTTCCTCAACTTTCCATGTTCAAGGCAGGAGTCCCAGACTGGAATTTGGAAAAGCTGGCCACCCAGAGCTTTCATGCGCATGGACATGAAAACGAGTCTTGGCCAATCTAGCTGTTGTGGAATTAACTTCATTCATCTACTGGAGGCAGCAGTTTCATAACACCATGGCAGAAAGAGAAAGACATCAGGGCTGAGGGCAGGGAGGGCTTTTATGTGTTTCCTACCTCTGTCTTATTGTGCACTAAACAAGACCAGATGTTTCAACAAAGAACTGAAACCAGAGTCATACTGCGTTTGATTTGTGGGACCACCCTTACTTGAAATGCCAGCTCATCATTCCAAGGTTTGAAAAATGATGTGCATGAAAAGTGAGATAAGAAATGTTGAACATTCCTTCAAAAAAGTAATTAATTATACCATCCACAGATGGTAAGGAAATGCCTTCCAGGTCGGCATTGAGAAATGCAGCTATTACTTGCCAAAGGGTTAGAACCAGGGCGTATTCTCTCATCCCTCCCATGCGTCTGTCCTGGAACCACGGGGCAGATGAGAATGGCATGGGAGGAATAGTGAGGTTAAGGGAAAAAGCAGAAGTGAACCCACAACAGCCAAGAGACAGAGTAGATCAAAAGCAAGAGATTTGGGGATTATCTAAAGTGTCCATGGTTTCCAGGGAATAGCAGTTCAGCAAAAGGTCAATACAGGGAGTCACAGCAAATGCACGCCTAGTTTATGGGAAGTCAACCCTGTGCTTGTAGATATGCTGGTGTGGGGGAAAGATAAAGAAGGAGAGAGAAGGGAAAAAGGAAAAGAGAGAAAGGGGTTGACGGAGATGGAGGGACAGAAAGAGAGATGTGGAAATATACAGGGAAAGAGAAAAGACAGACACAAAGGCAGAGAGAAAAAAATAGAGAACAGGAAGAAAAGAATGAGGAAAAACCAGTGATTTGAATTTGTGGTCATCTCTTAGGGCCACCACCATTCCACTAACGAATTGAGCTCTCATCAATTCTCGATTTTCAAATTGTTGAAATTTGAATTTGCCTTCCCCTGGTCATTCCTTTTATGTCTCTATGTCTATGTTAAGCTGAAAGCAGTTCAAGTTTTTAAAAATAGAACACTTACTCTTAAAAAAAATTTTTTTTAAAGTTTTTTGGCTCCTAAATATAAGTTAATTACTTTAGCTTACATTCAACCAAAGAAATAGAATGCTGGAGAGGGGGGAAAAAAAAAGATAACTGGCTGTTTTGGATTTTAAATTCCTGATAATTGCCTTATAAGTAAGAACATAACAGTGGAGGTATTATTCTGCAGAAGTCTATGTGGTCACAAAGTTTGGGAAATGGAGGGTTCATCAAATTTAAACAGGTTTCCTACCTTCAGATTTTCTTAAAGCCCCAAGTATAGCAATGGGCACTGGGTTCTCCACAATGTAGATAAACAATACAGTTTTTCCCAAACTGACTTGATCAGAGAGTCCTTCCTTTTTCAAAGTACACCTCACAGCACAAGTGTATTGTGGAACAATACACTTTAGAAACCTCTCATCCAATTCAAGCCCTCCTGTTTCCTCTATTCATGCCTTCTGCCAGCCAGATGTATATGCCATGATTAAGCAAATCTCCCCAAATGTATGTTTCATTGCAGTGTTTCCATGTTTATTGCTCTATAGTGGCTGCCAATGGTCTACAACTGTGAATCCCAAACTTTCCCCAAACACGTGAATTAAATGGCCACCCCAGGCATGTATGCCATATTTATTCTCTGGTTCCACATATCTCCTGGCACGACACCAACTTCCTTTGGTGGTTAGTCTATCATAATAGGAGATGCACATTTGGAAAAGCAAGTACTTATTCCCCAATCTAGCAGTCAGTGTCCATTACAATCAGACCTCAGCCCACTTTTCTGTCCTGTGTCCTTCCTTCCTTGATGCCTGGCTATGGAGCATAAAGCAGTCTACAGAAACTGTTATTGCATTCTTCAAACCCAGACTGATCAGAGATCTCCACTTAAGAGAAGAGAGACATATTAGAAAATGGGAGAATGACATTCTCCTGCCACAGATCTCTACAGATAATAAGAGAACCTAACAACAGCCTCCAATCTGTTTGCATACAAAAGGTAATGTCTAGCTTTGCTTATTAGCTCTGTTCATCAACCAGCACCATGCCCAGCAGCCCATTAACCTAGGAATCAGGGATATAATGTGAAAAGGAATGGGGGCACCCGGGGACCTTAATTGGGTAAGCCTCCGACTTTGGCTTAGGTCATGATCTCACAGTTCACGAGTTCAAGCCCCTCATCCGGCTCTCTGATGTTAGTGCAGAGCCCATTTCGGATCCTCTGTTCCCCTCTTTGTCTGGCCCTCCCCTGCTTGTGCTTGCTTGCTCTCCCGCGCTCGCTCGCGCGCGCTCTCTCTCTCTCTCTCTCTCTCTCTCTCAAGAATAAACATTTAAAACAAAAGAAAAAAAAAACAGAAAAGGAATGACTATATCTTGGAGCACAGAAAAGGCAGCGCTCAGGAGTGATAACACAATGGCACTGTGGATATAGGACATCAGACACTGATTTGGACTCGCTGGGAGTTGGCCTAGTAGAAACTAAAAGGTTTTATGTTTTGTTTCAGTTTGCTTTGCTTTGCCTCACTCTTTATCTAATGACAAAAACTCACTGGAGAGAAAACACTAGTTAATGTACATAAGAAAAATAGAATAACACATGACCTTCAGAGCCATAAACATAAATAAATATGCCAGATGCTGTTCCTCCAAGTGCTACAAGACAGGTAAGATTTCCTTACATCCATTTACCCCAAGGAGTCCATCTTGAGTGATTTTCCCTCCAGCTTTAGCCTAATAACAATGAGGGAAGGTGTGGCTGGGGGGAATGACTCCTAGCTTTCCTTTGTTTCATGTTCCCAGGAAGAGAAAATCTTCCCACAAAACAAACAAATAAATCTTAATGTTAAAATGTTCACACACAAATATGGCTTATAGGCCTTTCATTCTTCACCATCATCTTTAGAATTTCATGAAAAATCAAAGGCTTTGAGAAAAATACAGAAGCCTAAAATCTTGGAGTTGAGGGCATTTGAGAATTTCAGTGGAAAGCATCCAATTCCACTGCATGCGTTTCCTGTGCATTTAGTAATAGTTTCCTCGGTTTCAAAATTCCTTAATTATTGGAACTATAAAGCATGAAGTTCTACTAGGAAGAAAAATTTGCCTTGCCTCTCCAGATGTGACCTCTCCCAGGCCCCCCTGGCTCGCTCACAGAAGATGACCTACTTTATTGAGATTAAAGTTTTCAGACATGATCCATTTCCACTTCATCCCAATGCAAAATTTATCTTTGTCCTCATCTGCCCTTTTTTTCCTCCTTTCTTGTAGGAAGAAACGGTTATGGATTAGGTTTTCTAAGGCCAATTGTCTCACCTGTGCCCTTGATCTGTTCAGTATCTGCCACCTGAACCCAGGATATATGTTTATGGCTTCCCTTGCCCACCTCCGAACAACTCCAATCCTTCATTGCTGCCTCTTCCTTGGACTGAGACCACATATACACTCAAGCCTCCCTACTTCAAAATCACCTTCCCTCAGTTATGTTATTCCACATTAGTATCTGCCCATCTCCTAATTTTCAACCTCAAACTTCTAGAAAGAGTGGCCCATACCAGTGCCTCTGGTTCCTCAGCTCCCACTACATTTCCAAACCCTGCTTCACCTGTCCTCCATCTGAAACTATTTTTGTGAAGGTCAACAATGACCTCAAGTTCCTAAGAGCCACGCATTTTTTTTCTCGGACTTCAAATACCTTAAAGTCTTTCCAGTGCATAAAATCACTAAATACTGGTTTTGATATTCACTTCTGATTTTGATTTTGATAAATCACTTCTCTGGTTTTGATATTTCATATTCCCTTTGCTATCATGATAGTCATTTCTGTTTCTTCCATACCTCTAACCAATTCTTGTTCTTTCACTGACTGTCTCCTTAACATTCCCTAGGATTCTGTCCCTGATTTTTTTTTCTATCTCTACAATTTCCATTCTAATCTTGTGTCTTTCTTCTAAAACTGATGCTGATCATTCCCAAATACTAGCAAAACGATGATACCCACAGTACCTACCTTATAAGGGTGTGGTAGAGATTTAATGAGTCAGTACAGTGCAGTACAAAACCCTCAAAAAAGTGCTAGTATTTTCTGGTTTTGCTGGTTTTGATATCATTAAATTTGAATCTTTATTCCAGATCTTTATTGTGATCCCCTATACAAATCTCCAACAGACGTATAGGCAGCTACAGACCAACAAACACTTCCAAATTCAATTTCAAAATGTAACTCACTGTCACGTTCCCGCAACTTTTACTTCCTCTTTCAGATGAGGATGTCCCATCTTCAGTGTTATCACAGAATGAAGCATTGGACACACCTTCGAAACCTCTCCGTCCTTAGCCTCATTGATCAAATTACCACCTAGTTTCTGCTAATGCTACCTCTACAATATTCTTTACTTTCAGTAAAATTTCCCAAACCCAGAAGTTCATGACGTGTTACCTCGGTTACTTCTATAACCTCGGACCTGACCTCCTCCTGCTTCCCAGCTCTGTCTTCAGTATCTCCACCCTAATCAATACTAAAATTAACTGTTCAAAACCACTGTCTAATTATATCACATACACGGAAGAAAAGATTATAGCTCATGATCTTCATGAAAACATGCCACAGTCGTTACCAAGGCATTCAAGGTGTTCTAGATTCCTGACCAAACTTTCTCATTTTTCTCCTCCCTATTTTCCACCACTATGTTCTATTTCTCTCTAGTGCATACTTTTCAACTGCAGACTTCTGACCAAACCATGCCTTCAGACATTGCCACGCAATTCCACAGATTCTTTAAAATACATCTCAAATAACATGCCCTCCATGAAGATTTCACCAATGCTTCCAGACAGACAGACTCACTAATCTCTGGACCTGGTGGGTTTCTGTACCTACTGTAGGGCCAAACAGATCCTACATAATATACTCCTGTCTTAAATCCCTTCCTAAATTATATACTGATGTCTTATTTAGTAATTCTTCCCCTTTATTCATTCAGCGTTGACTGAGTGCTTTCTATGTATCAGACATTAAGATAGACTCTAGAAATGCAATGGGAAAAGAACTCTTCTCCTCCAGTAAGCCAGCCTTTTCGACTTAGCAGAGTGCTTGGTACATGGCAAGGAGTGAACACAAATGTGTAAAATGGAATTTTCCCTAACATCACAGGTGAAATAAAGGCACCATGAATTCAAACACTTCTCCAATTATCTATTACAAGTTAGAATTCTATCAGGAGATGAACTCAACATTTATCAGTTTTAAATATTCATTCCAGTTGCTAGAACATACAGTCTCACAACTATAAAAAAAAAAGTTTTATATGACTTTACAGTTTTAGAAAAGTGCTTTCACACAAAAACTTGGGTTTCCTGTATATAGGCTTACATTTTTAAAACAGCAAAGGATCTGATAAATTTTGAGGAAATTGAAGTCAAAGGCAAAGTGTGAGTTGCAATTTTCTTGATTCACATAATTTACCTATTTCTGCACTTAATGACTTATCCATTCACTTATTGATTTAGTCATCTAACAGAGTGTATTTAATCTGTAACAGTAAATATATTATGTGAATAATAAGAGTACTCATCAACCAATTGTTGATTTGTATTCTTTTTCTATACTCCCAGAAATTACAGACAAACAATTAATTTACAAAAGCGTTTATCCTCTACATTAGTAGAATGAAACTACCAGATTATTGTAATACTCTTCTTCCCCATAGAGGGCATGCTCCTCGTTCAGTCGTCTTAAAATCCCAAAACCAAAGAGCCATTGTCTACTTGTTTAGCACACTACATGTGGTTTCTTATCTGTTCTGCTCACGCTTCAACTTTGCACTGAATATCAGAGTCCCAAGGAATCACAAATAGTGCACTATGATGAGTCACCTAAATCCTCTTGGGTTTCCTTGATCATTCCCAGCAAAGACCTGACCTCCAGAAAACCCTCTCCCGATATAGACCACCACCATCCTAGCATGCGAAGATGTAGGCCCTACTTTATAAAGAGAGAATCCCATGCCTACTGGTTGTCACACCAGCTCTACAGGAATTACTCAAAATCTGACTAATACGCATGCAATGATAATTGCTTCTACATGATGCAAAAATATTTATGCCAGAGAAAGCTTGACCTTCCTCCAATCCTCCACTTCTGATTTCCTCAGATAACCCACAATGCATTGATCATTTCTCTGACCAGTTGTAGAAAGGATACTAATGCAGTTGGGGGCATCTGGGAAGGGGAAGGGAGTGAAGATAGAAAGGAGAGGATGTGTCAAGGCTGCCTGTCTGATGAATGAGATGGAGACAGTAAAGGCAGAACCAGCAGGCACTTTAAACAGGGTTTACAAATGTAACAGTAAGTATATTTTTCTAACTGGGTTTACTCACAATTGTATGTTGCTTTTTTCCTTCATTTAACAAATCAAACTAAAATGTGGCCTCTTGCTTTCCCCCCTTGACTATGTACTGTACAGGCGACAAAATGACTAAGACTCAATGAAGGACAATGAATGCCCTTTGATAAGCAACTGAACCAAAACCATACCCCAACAGGAGATTGCTTTTCCAATAAGCACTGGGGTGCAATTATGAAGGTGAGGGAGAATGTTTGCTGGACTGGCAAAATCAGATATCCACGCCATGCAAACTTCAAAGCGGAGCTTTGTAAAGGTCTAAGGGAAGAGCCAAGAAATAAGTGTCAAACAATATATGGGCAGGGGAGAGGGTGCGTATGTGTGCGTGTCATTGCTTCTTCGTGTGTCTTTTGAACAACTGATGAAAGCTCCCTGTTTGGTTGAGGTTCATGCTTCCTTCTGACTGCTCTGACTACTGAGCTCCAGCGGGACCCGAACTCTGGATCTCTACGTGTTACTGTTTTGATAAATTCCTTCAGATGCTTTTAAAATGAAGTGCAAAATTTCCCCCAAACAATTTCTTTTCAAAAACCACTTTACTTAAAGAGAACATGGGTAATTCATTTCAGGCCCCACCCATCCACTGGTAGAATGGAAATCCAGAGACAACTTTAAGGATCAAAGGTGAACACACTGTTTGATCTCATGCTCAGCTCAACTGCTGGTGCTTCCTGTAAAACTATGAGGATTTCAAGGCTGTGGCAGGCATAGCTAGCAATTACCAATGTCTTCCTGGTGAAAAAAAGTTGGTGAAGCTGGCCCATGTATGTGAGGTAAGGATATGCTGTTGTTATCAGAAACAAAGTAAGCATGATCTTGACATATAATCTGGTGCAGAAACTGGGAGAACAGAGCCAGATACAGAAATAATCCTGAGAGGCAGCTTGTTACTCACTCAACAAATACTTATTGAGCACCTACTATGTGCCAAACATTGTTCTGTGTTCTGGGGATACAGCAGAGAACAAGATAGGCCAGGTCACTGTTCTTGTATCATTACATTTTAAGAGAAAAGTCAGATAGTAAACAAATAAGAAAGAACACTATATAAATATCTATATCTCTATATCTAGATGTGTAAATATAGAGATGTGGATATTTATTTATTTATCTCTATCCAGTAATGTTAAGAGCTCTGTGAATTGCAGGGAATTAAAACAAGGTGAAGCAATGGAACTCCACTGGGGGATGCTTTCCAACTGAGTGGGCAGCAAACACATTTAAGCTGGGATCTGAAAAATAAGAAGAAACCATTCATGGTAAGATTGGGCAGGATGAGAGGGGCGGATCGAGGCAAAGGCAACAGCTCTTGCCAAGGTCTTGGCATGTTGGAACAATAGAAAGAAGGCCATTGTGGCTGGAATATGAGAGGGTGAGAGGGAGAGTGGTGGAGGTGAGGTCATAGTTTGGGCAGGGGCCAAGTGGGTGGTGTGTAATAAGGGCAGTCTGTAAAGGGTGAGTTGAGATGATGTTTCAAGAAGCAGCCACTGAGGATGTGCATTAAGATAGTGGGAAAACCAAGACAGATAAGTCAGTGAAAAGGCAGATGTGGGAAGTTGGGGAGTGAGGTAAGGGAGGGTTTCAGGTTACTGGGCTATAGCAGAAGATTAGATTTCAGTTAGGAGGAAGAGGATGGATACGGACATTGCTAAGGATCCAGGACCTTACCATGAAACAGCAGAGAGTGCCCAGGGACCAGTAATGTTGGGCAGGGCAAATGACTAGTTGGTGAGCAGGGGTAAGGGGCAAGATCTACAAAGACTTGGGAGCAACATGGCCGTCTAGAGGTGGCCTTGCAGGGAGTGCCAGGGCCTTGCCAGTGCTCATAATCAGATTTCCACAACTCGTACTTGGATGGCTAATTTATTTCTGGGATCTTCCAAGTCGTGAGCTAGAGTTGTAATAGCCCTCTTACATTTCTCAAGATTGGGGTAGACCTTTGACTACCGGATTGGATCTCAGTGGCTCCAACTGCAAAAAGTTGAAGAAGGCAGAGGCATGGCTAAAAAGTGGGGAATCCAGACATATTCTCCTAGTTATAAAAAAGTTTTTTTTTTTTTTATTTTAATTCCAGTACGGTTAAGACACAGTGTTTCAGGCATACAATATAGTGTTTCAGTGATTCTATACATTACTCAGTGTTCATCATGATAATCCCAATCACCCATTTCACCCATTCCCCCACCACCTCCCCTCTGGTAACCATTGATTTGTTTTAAATTCATCTTTGCTTACACTTTTACCACCCATTCTAAATATCAGTTTAATTTATAACATGCTCCTTAAGATTCACTGCCAATACTCAAGTATATACCAAGCCCTGTATATCAGGCAAGTTGCATACATTTTTCCCTAACTCTTGCAACCAACTCTTTTAGAGAAGAAATAACTAAACTGCAAAAATGACAGTAAATTATTAGAGTCAAGTTTTTATAATCATTTTTTCCCATTATATCAGACAATACATAAAAGCAAACAAATGTCGAGAGTTCCCTATGAAAAGGAATAAAAACTTTCTTGATTCCCTTTTGTTAATTAATGAATATTCGGGTGTATGTTTTCAAATGTATGGCTCCCATGCAATAGGTCCACAATCCATTCAACCTTATTTAGTGCTCTGATACATATTTTCCCTCTGATATGTTCTTAAGAATATATTCACGTCAACAGGATTTACTCTTTGAGGTTTTTATCACCAAGTGTCATCCTGTGCTACAAAGGTTAAAAAGAGAAATTCAATAAAAGGGAAGTTCACTTTTAAAGTTAAGCAAAACAGACAGGTTTTATAATGCAGATATACATTTCTTAAATTGAACTAAGAAAGGGTCCTAGAGGTTAAGGCTTGATGGATCCTCACTCTAACATTAGCACCTGAACCCAGGGGCAAGCACCACACTTCAGACTAAGATCACAAAGGAGAAACACCCCACCAGGCTGTGAAATATTTCTGAACAGTGAACCTAGCCTTTTGAATCATGTCAATTGCCAGGTTCAAGAGACAGTCTGATTCCAATGGAAGGTTATGGCCTCAACTTCACAATGAAAGGTCTGGCCCTGATGACTTCAAAGTTCCTTTCGGTTCTATACAATTCTCTAGTTCTGTTTCCTAGTGAATGAGCAAATGAACAGCAGGTAAAATGCTCAGAAAAGCAGATGTGTCTCCATTTAGGCAGGGACATTGGCTGTTTACAGGACCCACCATTTGACTGTCTTGGTGGGTTTATGGTGGTCCGTGTTGTTCCCCCAGCTCTGCAGATTCAAGAACTGGGCTTTCTCAGCACACAGGGACATGACCAGTATCCTGGAAAGAGACTCTACCTAACCAACCCACATAGGGATACACGAGAAGGCTAATTTATCAATAGACAACAGATAGTCTTATGATTAACATGTTCATATTTTGCAGAAATAAAAATACAAGAAATTTGCTAATAAAAATGCCAATTAAAAAAGGGGGGGGGGAATGGACAGAAAAAAGGAGTCTCTAGACCAGCATGAGGTATGATGAAGAATCCCAATCACGTAGCAAGAGATCCCTTGTCTACTGGCAACCAAGTTTGTTTTTCAGGATTCAAAGTTCCTCTCCCTTGGACAGGGGAGCTCACATCTGATACTTCTTTTCTCTCTTTCCTTCCTTTCTTCCTTCCTTTTTCTTTCTTTTATTTTACACATTCTTTCTTTAGAGCACTTGAAAAATCACCAATTAAACTAGCTATTCATATACTCATGGAATATATTGTTTTTCAGCATGTACTGTTAAAATCAGTGAATTTTCAGTCTCCTAAGGCAAGCTAATTTCTCTTTTTGCCACGATCCGGGGACAACACACTCTGTTCCCCTTGAAGTCTTTTCCCACCACTATAATGAAAGTCCGACACCAGTCTCAAGAGAGGTAAGTCACAAAAACAAATTTAATTATTTAAATTACACGCAAATTAAAATCTAGATAAATGGCCATGTAGTAGACAGCAATAATCAAAAAAGCCACCATCACTAAATTTCAATGGAGTACTTGGTGATATAGTTGGATGCGTCTTTGTGTAAAGAGCCTCATGGAAAATGAAAACGGCCTTAAAGTCACATTTCCTAGAACAGTATTATTTAACCTGTGCTTTGCAGATGGGTCATATCAGCATTCCTGTGGAGATCATAAGAAATATTTCTTGGGCCCCACCCCAAACCTATTGAGTCAGAACCTCAAAAACAATACAAACAAAAACCAAACAAACAAAAGAAGACAACATAAATCAGTGTCTTAACAAGTCCTCCAGAGGATTCTTATGCATGCTAACGTTTGAGAACCAGCGCCCTAAAATACAGCTCAGGGAAGAAACCCCCTATTAAATAATCAATTGGTCAAACAAATATACATACATACATACATAAATGGAAATCAATCGTAGAAACAAGCACAGAAACAAATGAAACATATCCAACAGTCTCACTCTTTCTAAGTAAATCTTTGCAAAAATGGGACCACACAAAAGGGTCACTGGGACAAAACAGGAAGTGTGTGGCACAGGGCAATTACATGAAAGGATAAAATGACACCTGGAAAAGACAACTTCAGACCTCAAGATAGGTTAAGTTTCTGTGAGCCCAGTACTATAAACTCTCTGAGCTTTGTCAGTCAAATATTCTTGCTAGCAACTAATTCTTTTCTTCACACTTGAAAAAGCCCCATCATGCCGAAGATGGTCTTAAACCATAAGTAGGAAACACAGGGCACAGACAGGATGGGAGAACGCAGCTCTCTCTCTGTCATCCCCCTCCACAATGATGCTTTGTCCTCACTCTGGGGGACCTCATCCACACTTACCACTCCAAATGTCACCTTCATGTAGATGACACTTAAATGTGTTTGCCATAGGATTCACATCTTGCTTTACTTCTTTCTCCTTGCCTAAAGCACATCTTCATAGGGGTGTCCCACTGTCACCTCAAAGGTATCATATTTGAAACAAGATCGTCATCATTATCTTCAGAGGATTCTCAGACACCTTTCTCCGGTCTTAATGCCATCTACACCACACTGGCTTTTCTCTGGTCCCTGTTGTTCTCTGCTTTCCTGTCTATGCCCACTCTGGGTTAGCTCAACTTCCTAAATGTAACCTTCCTGCTGCACGGCATCTTGCAAAATACTAGTATTCAATTCAAAGCATTCCCAGCTCCTTTACGTTAGTTCCCTCTCAATTAAACAGTTTTCCGTGGCTTTCTTCTACTAACTGCATCAAGATCCTTACTTGTTGGCATGGTTTCCTCTTAATACATTATTATTACTTCTTGGAAACAACTGAATTTCTAGTGTTAATTACTTGCAATGATCATCGGTTCATATTCAAAAGCATTTAAAAATGCTTCTAACCTGGGTGGCTCAGTTGATTAAGCGTCTGCCTTTGGCTGAGGTCATGATCTCATGGTTCATGGGTTCAAGCCCCACGTTGGGCTCCATGCTGACAGCTCAGAGCCTGGAGCCTGCTTCAGATTCTGTGTCTCCCTCTCTCTCTGCCCCCCGCCCCCACCCAACTCATGTTCTGTCTCTCTCTCAAAAATAAACAAACACTTTAAAAAATACAGAACTACCTTTATAAAAAAATTTTTTTAATAAAAATGCTTATAACTCTAAAAATCCAGAAAAACCCTTTCCTTTGTTGTTTCTAGGAACAAATAAACACAGACACAAACCTACACATGCACACATATGTACACACAGATTTTAAAGATAGGTTTGGAACCATATTATAACACTTTTATAGTTTTTAAAACCTAACAATATGTCATTTCCTCTAGTCAATATATCTATATTCATTGATTCCATGGCTGCATAGTGGTTCTTTGTAAATACATAACACCATTTATGGAATGCACTCCCTATTGATGGACATTTAGATTGCTTACAATCTTCTCTATTAAAAGCAGCCCTGTAATAAGCACCTTTGTGCATATATACTTTGAGCAGGCATTTCTGTAATTAGACTTGCTGTATAATAGGGCATGTACGTATTTAAGGCCTTTGATCCATTATGCCAAACTGAGGCCTAAACTCTCCTTATCTGTTACTATTTCCCTAATTATGACAGTGTGTGGGAATGGCTGCCTCCCTATACCTCTATCTACCCTGGTTGTTAGAATATATTTAACTTTTAAAAAATCTAGCTGGTGAAAATAATATCTCACTGTAATTTTAACCCTCATATCTTTGATCATTAGTGACATACTTTTGAATGTTTGATAGCTAGTTCTATTTCTTCACTTACGAATTTTTATCCCTTTTATTATGGGAGTCCTTTCCTTTTTTTTTCTTATTCAGTAAGTAGTAGGAGCATATTTTTATATTTAGAGAATCAAACCTTCGCAATATAATGCAGCAAACCTTTTTCTACAAGAGTATTTATTTGCTCATTATTGTACACTATGGTAGGGTTTTTCTCGTTGAAAATGTGTAAATACTTCTCTAGTCAAAATGCAGGAATCTCCTAAAAACAAAAATGAAGTTCCAATCTGTCATTATTTTCACTTAAGGTTTATGCCTTTGGAATGAAGTATATGAAACCACTCCCTGTACAATGATTAAATAATTATTCCCTTTTTTTCTTTCCTGACCTCTTAAGGCGTTTCTGTAAGGCTATATACTCTGGCTATCTTAACTGTTTCCTCTCAAACTCTCTGTTCCAGCTAAGTCTGTCTGCCCACTATCCTGTCTCCCCTCAATTCCAACAGCATGCCTGTGTTATGTTCCTACCTTATTCTAGCAGGAATCCCTCCCATCCATCCCCAACTTTAACCAATAGGCCATACGTCCAATTCCTTTGTCTACTTCAAGACTGACCCAAGACTCTCTTCTTCCTTCATGGCTCTTCCTGCCCAAACAGCTCTCATCTTTTCTTTTCACTGTGAGTCAATGTCACACAATTTAGCATTTAATTTTTCCCTCTGTGCCATGTGTCTCCTCTGTTTCCTCAAATAAATTAACTTCTGAAGAGCAAGAATAACATTATAACCTCATTCTGTCTTGTCCAGACCACCCTATACAGGGCCAACCCAAGAAATAGCTCCATGAACATGATGCATTGATATATTTTATTTCCCATTCTGAAATTCCAAGTTCCAAATCCCTTCTTAATAACTCTAGGATCTGAAACAAATGAACACAGAACTGGACTGCAAGATATTGTCATTCAACAACGCACACTGAAAAATCTTACTTCCCTCTTTTACAAAACTCCTTCAGACGGAAAATACACAAAGGTATAGGAGAAAGCAAATGTACTCAGTTACATTTGTACTCAAATGTACAAATATACTCTGGTTTTTTGCCTAAGTCAATGTTGACATGAAAGTAAACACGTGAATAAGTAAGAAGCAAGCAAATACTTTACAGAAAAAAAAAAAAAAAGCCAAACACCTTGAGGAGAATTTCACTTTTATATTTTTTCCCTAGTTTTATGTCAGTGCCTTTGGAACTGAAAGTGAAATGTTATTTTGAAATTAAAAAGTAAAAAAAGAAAACTGTAAGAGAAACATAGATAAGTATGGAGTAGGTTTCATTATACTTTCCTGAAAATGATAAAATCAGTTAAAGGATATTTAGAGAGTAAAGCCATCTGTTCTTTCCTCAGTAAATATCGAGTAGCACTGACTATGTGAAAATCATTGTGGTAGGACCAGAAAGGTCCTACCAGAATTATTTTCTCTGGTAGCTATTGAGATATACTGAAGGCAAGAAAAAAATGGTTTAAGCTCCAGAGAGTGTCTATCAGTGTTATTAGAGTTTAGGAAATGGAGCAGCGACTTCCATGTAGTTAATTGATATTACTTATTGAGCACTTACTGAATGCCAAACAAGGATCGAGGGTCACAGAGCTTGAAGACCTTTGAGATGGCCCTTGGTTTTTGAGCATGAAGAGCATGGTAAGCGTGGCCATTGGAGTTAGAAGGAGATTAACACAGGGGTAATCTTTAAGGTTAGTAATGCTACACGTGAACAAGTTTGAAAGATATTTGAAAATTCAATGTCGGCTCGAGAAAGTAAAACAAAACTCAGTCCTTCCATTCCCCAATGAATACTCTTGAAAATTATCTAGATAAAACCCAATACCACACCCAGAACCAGTGCTGACCTCACCGAAAGCATTTTTAAACATGAGGCTTAGCTCTAGGGAAGCAAGAGCTGACACTATAAAAGCTGGCTGTCAGAAAATAACACCCCATTCCCTCCTCTAATTTAGTTACTTTAGGGGACAAAAGGCACCCTGGGAACTTAAATGAGGAAAGTGCAAGTATTGTGAAATACAGCAATGTAAAAACCAGACAATTCCCCAATAGATTCATCTCAGACTGCGGGGTGAGTTTTCTACAGAGCGCCGAGACAGGCTTGCATTGCTTTCCAAAATAAAACGACAATAAAAAAAGAAAAGTTCATGTAAGAAGTCTGAAAAATATTGGAAGCGGAGCTCTATACATGATTTCAATCCAGCTGATTGCAGAGATGGATGCCAGAGAAACACAATGGAAGTGCAAAGAAATGTTTCAATGAATAGCATTGATCTGAGCTATCGCAAGGATTCGTCCTCCATTATCCTCATGCATCAAGTCAATTCCGGACCTTTCAGTCACCCTCTCCTTACCATTATCACTAATAACAATTGCTTGGCGTTAATGGTTCTTATTTATATTTTACCATCTTCATAATACGTTAATATATTGGCATTCTTTCCAGAACACTGAAACACATTACTAGTAGTCTAATATTGATCGTCAAGACATCTTATCAAATAACTAAATATTCCTGTGATGGGAAGAAATGGCAGGAAACTGAAATGTGAAAAGGTAAGGAAACCCTGGGGAAATGGCATTAAAACAAGTTCGAGAATAAAAGCACTGGCCTTCCAGAACTTAGTCTTTTCACCTGACCAAAGTGCTGCTGTCATTTCTGATCATTAAATTCTTTTTCTAGACTTTTTAAAAATGCTCTACTTGCACCAAATCTATATGAAGTATGGTACACTGTTGATTTTCAAGCCTGGTGAAAAATGGTGAGAATTCTATTTGTAAAATGGGAAAATGCTAAATTGGCTCTGGCATACTGAACCATAAGCTCCCTATCCCACCTCGCATACATCAAAGTAAAAGAAAAAAGTCATCCTAGCATGACTTTTTTCATGTTTAGGAAAACTCCAAGTTTCCAAAGAAGTACACGAAACTTGGCCATCAAACTCTGAAAGGTGTACTTAGTTCTATGAAATGTGAGTATGTGGAAGAGAATTAAGTATTAGAAATATGTGCCCTTGATCTAACTTTGCCGGTGGAAAACACAAATGGTGAAGCTGTATGGTCTACTGACTTCTAGACAGATTTTGGTCAGTAAGTATTTCGAGATAAGTCCAGTATAGCATCTCCTATAGGTGAACTTTTGTTTTATTCTTTCTTTTGACATATTTTGACTTTAATTAAAATTGATACTGGAAGTAAGAAACAGGACAAGTACAGGGGAAAATAAAATAAAATCAGATTTCACCTAGATTGATTAGATTTTCCACAGTCACTTTTTCCAGCTCAATTAACGTACCATGACATTTCCCCTATGGTCAAGTAGCACCAAACAAGTCCAACACATAAGGGCTATCACAAAATACAGTTTGCAGTGTTCCCGAGATAATAATGCAAAAAGAAAAATCCTGATGCCCAAACCTTTGGGCAAAATATTTACTCTAGGACAAAAATGCTTCAATGGGATTCCAATCAAATAGGAAGATTTGGGCTGCTTAAAGCTGTTGTTGTCTGCAGTTGTTCCTTCAACTTAGAATATGAGACGGCAAAGAAAATTAGCCTGAAACACAAGCACAGCCCACAAAAAAGACAATGGCTGAGAAGCACTGAAATGGTAGCCCTGCTGATCCCAGGCACCTGTTGGGATCCCAATTCCGGTGTCACAAGGAAAATAAGACATTTCTGCTTCTGCCGAACAGTGAGACATTCCCTTCCAGCTCAGACCTCAGTCAGGAAGACCGTCTTCCCACCCAAAGGAGATTATAACCCTTATCACCAAACCACAAAAGGGCAGCCTGGTCTTGCAGAATGCAGGGTCTTTGGTTTAGGAATCCAAGCAGAGAGGGTAATCCTTGTGTAAGAGGAAACTCATCAAGACATTTTTTTTAGTGTTGAAAGGGAGTGTTCAAAGGGAAGCAAACCTGCTTCAGAAGATCATTGATTCCATCTTCAAAATTCAAATGAGTACCTTGTACATATACTATAGCATTCTTCATAATGACAAAACAGTGGCCAAAAAAAAAATCATGCCCATCAATGAGTATCGCATGCATAATATGTGGTGCAAAAAAAAAAAAAAAACAGACGTATGTCTAATGACTCAGTGAATATGTCACAAAGTATGCAATTCATTCAGAAAAGAAGTAAAATAACCTGATAGGTATCATCTCATGTATCACAGATATGATTGTATGTTTGCATGGACATAAAGAATGCCACAGAAGGACCCGTGTGATTTTCTTATCAATATTGGTTATGTCTGAGAGTTCTGACAGAATGATGTGTTGTGCTGAAAGAGATTACTAACATTCATTTGACATTTTGAATGGTTTCATTAGATGAAATGAGTAGGATTACCTTGCAAGAGAAAAATTTACCAGGTGTGGAGGAATTGCATATATAGAAACTATATTTTGCGAAAATGGTAATAAGAACATTGACGCAAGAAAAAAGAAAAAAAAGCACATAACAAACAGAAGAGGATCAGGGCAACTAGGAAAAATCAAGAGGCGTCCAAACCAAAAACACAGTTTGTTCCCTTAACCACAACTAGGTTACTGTTCTCATACATTCCTTGGTGAGAAAGGCTTTGAAGTCTTCATCAAAATCCCATCTTATATCATCTATCATTACTTTAGACATATCTTTAAGCCTCCTTAGTTAATTGTACAGGGAAGGTATATAGAGTCCTCTTTCCAAAGTAGGAATTTTGGCATTCTTGTCTGATCTTCAAAGTGGTCTTTTCAAGTTTTGAGTGAAAAAAAATCCATGTCAGCATTGTTGTGGACCATTATGTGGCATGGATAGATGATGTATGGCTAATAGACTCAAGATCCCCTGAATAGTAAAGCGGACAAAGAAGGAGAAGGGCATAACACTCCATCTATCTCCTGTCCCCTTGAGCTAAGTTCACCTCCTCATATGTCCAACTTTCTGCCAACCCAAGAGAGGAAGCCGCATACACAAGCTGATATTTTTGGCAACTGCTCAGGAATGGCCTCTCTTACTCCCTCCAAACCACCATCACTACCATTTAGTCCTGACCTACTTGCTTACTCTCATCCCCAAGTTCCAAATACTAGCTACTCAGACTGCCTTTGAAATCCACTCGGCCCCTCCCTGCATTGGCACATACTCGGATGCTCTTGCCAGCATCTTGGAATGCACACTGTGGCAGTTTTCCTGTGCTTTTTTTTTTTTTTAATTCTTCTTCTCCCCCCTCCCTTCTCCTTCCTTCCTTTCTTCCTTTCTTCCTTTCTTCCTTCCTTTCTTCCTTTCTTTCTTTTTCCTTCTTCTCCCCCCTCCCTTCTCCTTTCCTTTTTTCTTCTTTTCTTTTTCTATTGCAGTTTCTGGCTTAGCTCACCTCTGCTATCATAGTGTGTCCCATGAGCTAGAAATGTAAACCAACTCCAGCCAACAGTCCTAGGGTGCCTAGCCTGGTGGCCCACTTGTTTCATGGGGTGGGGGTGAGGCAGGTGAGGCAGGGAAAGATTGCATCAATTTGTATATGTCAAGAAAGATGCTTTAACAAGACTTACTTCTGATACGCAAAATGCCTTTGACACAAAGCATCACTGAGATAAAGAGCAACTCTGGTTTTCAGCAATGGACTAATTCACAAGACCTAGATTAACACATTCTGAAAACCTTTCATTGTGAACTCAGTCTGCACTGCATTATGCACTCAGTGGCACTCTATTGGCCACTGCAGGACACTCACAGATTAAGACCCCATGGCCCTAGTCCACAGGGGTTCAAGACTAATCCTGACACAGATATGAGGAGTACAGGTGTATTCAAAACGCCAAAAATAAATTTATGACCAAGCACAGAAGGAAGAAAGTCAAAACCCATTCCCATTCTACCTTGCAAAGAAATGAGGTGGGGGGAATCAAGAACTAAAAACGGCAAGAGGGACAGGAAGCTAAGTGAACAGGAAGGAGGATATAGAAGTTTAGCAGCTAAAGGCAAGGAGGCTAAGAAGGGAAATAAATTCATAGCTGAAAACCTGAGATAGGAGGAGGAAACTGAGCAGGAATGGGCAAGTGGGAAAGAAGCTGTGGTACAGAAAGAAAAGAATTAGTTCCCCAGGAGGGACAGTCTGGGAAAGGCAGGGAAACGCAGACAACTTAACGTGCAAGCAAGGTCACGTCAGACAGTCATCCTAAATGGAACAGGGATGGGAATGTGAGGCAAATGAACTTGGCAGAAAAGATGGCCTATGAGTAATAAGAATAGCTAATCTTTCTTGGACCTCGATTGCCCTAAACCCCTCAGTGGCCATGTTGAAACCCAGACTCTCTTTTCACCAGGACCCAGGATTCTAACATATGCATGTGCTGAGAGTATTGCACACACATTCTCAGTTCAACTCCTCTGTGGATCTCTGGGTCATTCATGGCCCACAAACAGCACTCCTGTCTGGTGAGTACTTTGCACTGTGTGGTCCTCATGCCAATACAAGTTTTCTGGTTTTACCATCTATGCTGTTTCTCCTCCTCTCAAAGCCAGATCCTTTCCACACTGAAAAATGTATATTAGGAGCTTCACTCATGATTGTATTTTCAAGTATGGATGGATGTCAGAGGAACATTTTATACATAGAAATCCCTAAATATGTGTTAAATTTTGACTCCAAAGACTTTCTGAAAAATACTCCTGTTTCCAATCAAAAACATTAATAAAGCTTTTATCCAGGTTCTGAGAACTAGTGATGGGAAGTCAGAACAAATAAAGTGCTTGGAGGTTACTGAATGCCTCAACATGCAAAACCCAAACAAAGCACTAAGTTTGCTCTCATAAGCATTGATTTTTTTTTTCTACAAGACACCAAAAGCCTCAACTATATGACTCTTCCATATCAAGTTCTATCTTCACATTACAGTTTTCCCTAACGATGGTTCTTTGATTTGTAAACTGTATTTTCCTTGCCAAAGAGTTCTTATTGTTTGCCTTTGGAAAGGAAAACATATGGTCAAATTCCAGAAATTTGAAACGTAGAATAAGATCTTAGCCTTTCTAATTTCTGTTTCTTCTTCTCTTTGTTTTCTCTTTCTTGGGGCCTCTCATAAATCACTAGTTAAATTAAAATCTCAGAACTGCCATTTTTTTTCCACCATACTATTGACAGCCTTATCACTGAAAGCTTTGAAGATCATTAGAAATCCCACAGTATAAACAATTATTAAGAAATTATTTGGGGGGGAAATTAGAATCAATTGATCAATAAGATTTCTAAAAGATGCTATCAAAAATAACAGGAAAAAGAGGGTGGGTATCTAACTTGTATAATATATTATCAATATACCTCAGATCATGGGAAGACAGAGTTCTTTTGAAAGAAATGGAAATTATCAGTTACCTGTACTTCAGTGAGACTTGTCTCTTTTTTACTACCAACTAGCAGAAAAGAAAAAAAAGATATGGAAAGAACACATATATGTCACCTTGAGACCACTTTGCCTCTCCACATTCCCCCTGGTCATTCAGCCTCAGTGAAAAATCAGAACCATTGAAATAATCCTTAAAGTTTCCAGAAGTGTGTGAGTGTGTTATATGTGAGAGAGCTAAATCAAAACTGATTCCTTGAATCTGCTAATGAAATTCAGTGAGATCTAGCCAGAGAGCTGGGAAGAAAAATTGAGTAATTAGGTAGAGAATCCAAACATCAGGTGATTATGAGAATTCTCCCTGGAAGATTGGGGAAGGGAATGAATTTTTAGGTACGAGTATATGTGTGAAGTTAGAGAAAGAAAAAAAGAATCCTTCTCAAGTTGGGAGAAAATGATCATGCCCTGGGCCTGGGATCCTGACTGTCTTGTATCACTGGGACAAGAATGAATATGAAGGAAGCTATCACGTGAGGCTCAGGGCTGAAGTATCTTCAGTGTGCCCAACACCAGTGCACGTAATGATAGATCTGGTTGGAGGGTGCACACATGTAGATACATATGTTCTGTAAAAAGTACATGGATTCCATAGGGCTAAGAGGGACCTTTGCACACCAAGAGAACAACTATGGACCCTGAGAAACAGGAGGAGGTGGAAGTTTTAATACACACAGCAAAACCATGACCCAATTTCCAGACAGAGGAATTTAGAAAGATTATGCCATAAAGTACATATTATGCCATTGATTTGCCTCCTGCCTGTACCCTTAAGCTGGAAGCCCAGGGAAACACCTGTTACATCCAAGCTCTATTTCTTTCCAATTGGTAAACAATTCCACCAATTGCACAATGAAAAAAATTCTGTGAACCTGGCACCCAGATCTGGAACTCTTGGCTGTCCTTGCTGCCAAAGGTCAAACCAATGTGTCTACTTTTGACATATTTTGGCCAAAGAATGTTAATGACATTTTCCGATACACTGTGCTGTTCTACCACGTGTCCCGCCCCGGAAATTTGGGATTACTAAAATACAGAGATATCTTAAATGCCAAAAGGCCACGATAGGTAGAGACATGGCCAGCTTTTCAGGCTTTCTGACCACTGTAGGGACCCACAAAAACACTGACAAGATGAAAAAAATGCATCACCTCCAAACTGAAAAGAAAACTATGAAACCAAAGTAATAAACATTTGTTTACATATCAACAAAATACAAGTCACTGTCAACTCTATTCATGGTTCCACTTAGTCCTTTGATAATCTTTGTACTCAAGAAAATCTGCATGTTAGATGCATACTCCTGGATGCCAGATGCCAGCCACAATTTCGCAGGCGAGATAAATCTATTTACTTGCACTCGAGTTTGGGCAGCAAAATTATAAAAGCTCTTTAACTATTTTATTGCAAAAAACAAAAGAAATCTATTTTGATGGGGAATATTAATGCCCTTTAATGTCTGTTAAGTTTGTGAGATGGGGGCTTCTAGGACTGTCCAGAAAATATGAGAGTTTTAAAATGACCTTTCACCTTTCCCATTGTTAAAGGAAGCCACTAAACTTGGAGAGAAATTCTTCCATGGTCATTGACCTATCCCTTCTGATTTTTTTCCTTTATCTTTTTCCAGCCTATTAACGAAGTTAAACACGAAAACAAGAATAAGGCGGGAAGGGAAAACTCGCTATTGTTATGATGAAATCAAGTTGTCCTAACAGATAAATAAGGAAGTTTGAAGGCAGTGGTTAATCTTTTGGAATAAATTTTAAAAAGAACATCAGAATTTTATTATTTTCAGAATTCCTTGTCTTAAATTGAAACACAATATCTTAATTTCTAATGGTTCAAGTCTGAATTGTCATGGACAGCAACAGACAAGAGGCCTAGGGGCTGAAAGCCAAGACCAAGGATAATTCAGGAGCCGTCACAACCCTTCAAGAGACTGGCGCAAAGTTAAAAAACAAACAAACAAACAAACAAACAAACAAACAAAAAACTGTGTTTTTCTCATCTCCTGAGAAGAAAGTAAACATCACAGGTATATCGTATGGTTTTTTGTATGATACACTAGAAAACAATCTCGGAAATTTTATTCCAAGCGTTGTACACAATCCTTCAAATACTTCATCTACTCGAAATTACTTGGGAGTATAAAAGTATGTTTGCTTGAGTGTTAAGTTAGCTTAGCATAAGCGATATTCAGGGTGCCACTGTCCAGTTTGTGTGAGTGGTTAAGTTTTAAAAGGGGCAACTGAGAGTTTACAAGACACTGATAATAGTTTCAGCTATGACTCACATACATAAGAAAAGCCTTCAAGGTATCTTAACCAGTTCCAGAAACCCAGATAGTTAGCATTCTGTTTTCCATTTTCCTTTTCATTAAATCATCATCAATCAGCAATATGACTAAGATAAATAGACAGCAGTACACAAGATAAAAATAGAAAGACTTCTCAAAAATCCTCCTTAAATTCTATGCATGATCCATATTCAGCTTGAAAACTATCAGCTAAGACTGAAATAACCAAAAGATCATATCTAGCACATAAAGTGTGATGTACAACAATTTCTTAACAGTACAATATAATGATAGGAAAGCTAATTCTGGAACAAATTAAAAATCAGTACCCCAAACCATTACTACTGATATTTAGAATATAGTAAGATTTGTTTGTTTCTTCCATTGTGCCTTACTTTCCACACAACAGGACAGGACATTATAAGGGTTGCCTTGACTATATATGCATTCAAGTCTATTTTTTCTATTTGGTTATCACTCATAAAAACAAAATTCGAGGTTCTACAAACTTTCATGAATGCATCTAACAGGGACTTTTTTGAGAATAAGAAGGGTACCTGGCAAGAAAAAGAGGAAAGGATAACGGTCTTGCTTCTGTGTCCTGAAGATGTTATTCCTTTCCTCATATAATACCATACGCTATAGTTACTATAGTATTTATTTCCCATGCTTTAAAGGGTACTATTTAGAAATTTGAAGGATTTGCAAACTCCAGTCAAAATAGTGTTTCATCTATCGATTGTCATTTCCACATTGACACTAGCTCCTGGTTTCATTCATAAAACTAGGGGTATCAGGACTTTAATGAGGCAATCCTACTGCCTTCATTACCCCAACTGGTTAGGCCAAACATATGCCTAACCATTCAGTTCTTATACAACCTGCAGAGAGGAAGTTAAATGAGGAAAAGTAAAGCATCACACTGTCACCATCAAGGCTTTGGACAAGCTCTAATTTTACCCAAAGGAGAAAACTGTAACCACCACAACAAAGACGGCAACGGCCATGATAAAATGATGCCTGTCATTCTGTCCCACCCCTGGGAATTGCTCTCCACCCACTCCCAGGTGATGGATGTGTTTCTCTGGGTGCACTGGGTTTAGATGTGGCAAAGGATGCAGACAGTTAAATTCGTCAAATCACCAAAGTCGGCAAAGCAGCATTTGATCTGCTCTGGAGAAAGCAATGGGGGGCTGAACAAAAACTCACCAATGGCACAAAACCAAGGTCATCTCCCAGTACCACGAATGCATCAAAGCAGGCTCATTTATCTCAAAAGTGAGAGTCACAAATGCTAAGCCTGGAAGAGATCTTAGAGAACCTGACCTAGAAACCAACTCGTTGACACACAATTCAGAGAATTCCCTCCCTCCAAAAACAAAACAAAACCAGAATCCATGTCTTATCATTTATTATCCATATTCTTGAAATTTGTTACCCATTAGACATCGATGTTCTGAATTACAAAACTTTATCCGTATAGCTGATTCCACATGGTATATACTTCCTGACCAATAAATCTATATGAAAAAAAACCAAACATTTAAAATGTGAACAAATTCTTGGCCTATATATATCAACATGAAAAACAAAACTAAACAGAATCCAAGTTACCTCTCTCAACCCTTCCTTTTTTTTTCCTTTTCCAAGTTGCTTTCTAGTGTCTGAAATCTGAAAAACGGGCACCCCTATACACTTTTTCAAGGACCTGAAAACAATGACTTACTAATAAATCTTTTATTAGTATTAGTATCCTATAGATTTACAACTCTAATAAACTCACGATTATCATTTTCATGAATAGTTTTTGTTTTTGTTTTTTTTCCAAAAACTCGGAAGTAAAACATCCCATAAAAAACAGACCCAAAAGTTGTGTCTCTTTGTGTAATTATGCTCTTTTTCACACAGGCCACAGAAGAGCAATATGCATCGAAAACCAAATATCCTATTTTCAAATATCTTAAAAAAAGAATCACACTGTTATCTATTTTGTTCTTTCTAAGTTACTGGTCCTTGTTACCCATCTTCAGGGATAAACAGCCTGAAAATTTTCTTACAATAGCTCCACAGATTAAAGTAGCAAAAAACAAAACAAAAAAAACAAAAAACAAAAAACAAAAAACAAAAAACAAACAAAAATAAAAACAAAAAAAAGCAGGAGAAAAACAGTTGACGGTTTCAAAACAGAAACGAGAAATTTCGCTTTGGCTCTTTGAAGGCGGTGCTCCTTGGGAGTCATGATGCCCCTTCCAATGGCACTGGTTACAGACCCTTCAGTAAATATGGGTTTTCCAATTAAATGGCACTCTATATTTAAAAACTGGTATCATATGTCTGTCTCCATCTTCAGAAAGTGTATGTTTCAATCCTGTCCAAGGCAGTTCTAGCATTTTTACCACTACTGCAAAGACCAGCATCGCGTATCCTCGACACAGGTATTACGACACACAAGTACACTGTTGCCCTTGTAGTTTCATCTGCTCTCTTGCTGTGCAAAAGCTATAGCATAAAGAAGTCTATTCTCATATGCTTTTGATATTACACTATTTAATCACATACAGCTGTGGCTTATGAGACTGTTACAAAACACAATTTTAATGTAGTACTCGAAGCCAATTTTGGATAAACATCAACCATTTACTCTGAATAAGAAGTCCGACACTAGAAAGATTTTCTCTTAAAGGAAAAGACTGGTTTCCTTAGAATTTGGCATGGGCATAATTGTGACGGAGCCCTCTCTCTGCCAAAAAGACTGATAATGTCAAAAAGGATTGTGTAAAAATCATATTAGTGCAAGAAATGAAGCTTTCCAGAATTCTTGGAGCCAGAAAGACCTGAGATGAACTTACATCCTCCTTCCCTTCTTTTGCCTCCCTCCTTGCAAATCACCCCTACCTCCAACCCTCTAATAGATTTAATTACTTCATAGAAATAATGTTGAGTTTTAATTTTATTATTGAGAGAAAGCAAGAGCAAACTGCATTACAAAGATACTGTTAGAACAAATTTACATGTTTCCTTTGAATTTGGCATGATTCTGAAGAAAGAAAACACATGAACTTTTTACATATTTCCTCCATCTAAGTAGGCACTCAACTTAGTGAAACAATGACTATATTATAGAAAAGACAAACCCAATGATAATAAAAATGGGGGGGGGAGTAAAGAAAACAAAACAACTAGAAAGGGAAAGTGACCCCCTATAACTATTTTTCTCTTACTTAAAACCAATTAAAATTGTATACATTCTAAAGAGAGACAAGATTCATCATAGTTTCATATTACCACCTTACCCCCCACCCCCTTGAAGCAAAAGAAATATTTGGAGTTGTACCTAAAAATTCTCTTGCTGGAAGATTTTTAGAAAACCAGTTTTGTATGTTTCAGGCTTTCAAAGGAAAACAGAACTTGGGAGTTTTCAAGGCTGTTTTAAAACTGGCAAGTTACCAACTCTGGCTATCAATGCAAATCTGAGGCAGGAAGTACTAAGGAAATTCTAAACTCATTCCCTCCCTCTGCAAGATTTTCTACATTTTCATGTGCAAGAAGTATGTTAAGGGGTTGTTCTGTTTTGCTTTTGAAGGATTTGTACGTTTACATCTTTAAGAATATCCTTTGCCCCTAGGAGCCTCTCTCTTCCTTCACCTCCTCCTTAGTCCTTTGTGTTTCAAGTGTTTGCTCTTTCTATGGCACAATCAGTTGGGCTCTAGCTAGACTTTGAGAGATGGGCAGCTGTCCAGGCTGCAGATGGTTAGAAACTCAGCCTGAAATCGGTGTGCAGTTGATGAATTACTCCTTACACCTGACCCCAACTTCACACCATGCTCTGAATACAATCTGAGTACCACCAGCCAGAAAAACCCTATAGGGTCCCACAGTCTGAACCCATTTCTGTAAGATCTTCAGGGGGAGTGGACGGCCAAAGAAGCAAAAGCAGTGGGCTGATGGAAAAGCAGCGTGAGTAGAAACTGTGCCCTGGATTGGTAGAAATGTCGTGACCTGGTCAGGGGAAGGAAACAGAAGGAAGGACAAGCTTGCTGTGGGTGCCTGGACGAAGTTTAAAGTTTTGGAAGGATGACCCAAGTTTTCGAAGCATCATTTATGAGAGAAATACCTATTTCTCAGCTGCAAAATATTAGTTCGCCGGGCTGTGACCATGTTTCACTCTTTTTACTTTTCCTAGTTTGACTAAGCTGTTTTGCCAAGAAACCGCCCCAAAGTACCTCAAATTCAGATTGAAATTCACCCTGGCTCTCACAATGCAAAAGCAACAGGTTAGCTACTTTGAATGGGCTAGAACAAAATTACTGAGAAATATTAGGTTACAACTCAGTCAAACATCATTATAGATATTATCATTAAGCTCATGAACCCTTTTTTGGTCCCCGTTCTCTAAAATCTGCTTATTATTCTGGGTGGCCTTCAAACAGCAAATTTGTTTTGATGAAGATTTTTTTTAATCCAGTTATGTCTCTTATATAAATATTACAACATGTCACCAAGATTTCTTCTTTACTGCTTAACCAAAACCAACGTTTCTTTTTGAAACTGGTTCTTTCGAGAGGAAAAGAAAAATGGCCAAAAGAAAATTGACAAATGACAACTTTGAACGTGAGGTCTTGGAGAGTAAGCATTCTGGAACAACACTGCTGCAAGGCATAGCTAGCCACCAGTCAGCCACTGGTTTTCATTTAACTTACAGGTACATTTTTCTCATCTATTGTTTTAAGCATTTAGAAAATTATTCAAAGGGAGAAAAGCATAAATGTCTTACTATTATTATTATATTTTATTTTTAAGCAACAAAGTTAATGGATTGGTTCTAATTTGGTGGGAAATAAGAGGAGCAGAGAAGGCAGGGAAGCGTCTCAAGTTTTTCTAAAACTTTAATTGCATTTGAGGAAACAGAAACATTTCCATTTATTTAAAAATCCTACTTTCATTTTGTTTTATCATAATAAAACAGCAGCTATATTCAATACACACATTGAAGTAAAAGAAAACGTTCAGTATTTTGCACTTTCTGAATGAATACAATAAATAGTGAACCTTTCAGTTCTGTAACGATCCCATAAAGATTTTCCAACCCAAAATAATGTCAGTAAACAGCTTTTGTTGATTAGTTGAAAACACCTGAATTTAGACAACAGCTTAAATTATGATGTCACCAGAACATGACTTTTATTGTCAACCACAGAATTCTATTTTTATCAACCATGAGTATTCCTTATATACCAGCATCAGTTTAAACAGCTATGATTTCAAAAATGGATTATAACTATAACCCAAGGCTGGAAGGACAGTAGAATCTATGAATTCCACCTGGGCTTACCAAATAAACATGAGCAGCATGCATTTCCTTCAAAAGTATTATAGATTAAATTTTAAGATATAAGCATAAAACAAGCCAAAAAAATGATACTGAAATAACCTAGTTGTGTTCATGTTACACGGGGGCATGATGGTACTTTATTACATAGTGTTCATGCTGTCAGGAAGCCCCCACATTTGAAAATATGATTGACCCTTCTTCCCATCCCCTGTGCGCCCACGTTTCAAACCAGGGCACGTTTTCACATCTTCAGCTTCCAGGAATGTTATTAATGTCTGTCATTTCAGAGCCACCGTAACAGCATTCGACAACTTCACAGCACTGTCGAAATTTTACAACATAATAATCAATATGAACTACCAGGATAGCCAAAGGAGCTGATCTTATATTCCCTACCACCCTGATCTGATTACCCAAATATCAGCTCAGGTCACCTAATGGATCTAGCTTCTTTAAAAATGTTCCAGAAGTTGATGGCTTTGACTAGCTTGAAAGTAACAAGATCCAGATGCCGCCTGTCTACACAACACTAAACTACACAGGACCCCAAAACAGATTGTTTTTAATTCCCTCTGTATTTTTTAGGCTCTCTTCTTTTCTGTCACTTCACTTTTCCTCTTTATCCTAATCTCTCTCTCTCCTTCTCTCCCTCCTTCTCTCTCTCTCTCAAACACACACACACACACACACACACACACACACACACACACACAAACACACACTTCCCATCAGTGTAGCTCATCTAGCATCCTGTCCTTAATATAATACGCACATTATTTCCTGATGGTAATAAGTTAAAAGAAATCTCAAGCAGGAAAGCAATTATTTCATTATTCCATTCATTTTTATCTGAAGTTTCTTTTCTGAATATACTTCATAGAAAAAAAAAAGACCCAAAAAGAAAGCATGAATTTTGAAACATTTGGAAAAATTTAGCCAAATGAGTAAAAGGGATGGAATGTCCGATATTTTTCATGGAACCCTTGAGTTTGTTGTTTTTGTTTCTTTGGGGGATGAGAAATGACTATAAATTTCCTTTTTTTTTTTTTAACTTGTCCTTGCTTTGCCATTTCCTTAAGGAAGGCAGGCAGCATTCTCTACCCAATCCCCCAAAGAGTTAAATCTCAAGGCACTGGAGCAGGAGGGCTGGTCTATTTAAGCAGCAGCAGCACAAACTAAATGCTCACAAAGGCAAAAAGCAATGTGAGTCGACCTTGGAGGGGCAGGGCGAGTCATAGAGCGATTGAAAAAGAAAGGAAAAAAGCAACAATTTTTAATGTAATTCTGAAAGTCGGCTGCCTGGTCTGGTTTACAAATAGGCATTGTTTGATGAGACAGAATAAATAAGAGCTAACTACAGCATGAATTACCAAACACTAATCACATCATCGAGTCCTAGTGACAGCACAGATCACTCAGGCACGCCTTGTTCACTCTCGGCATATTTATTTATTAAGAAGACAGCGGAGTCTGGCTAATGCAATACAAAATAATATCATCCATATAGAAATATAACCCATGCGTTCAAAGTGGTAACTACACCAACATCCCCCCCACCCCAGTCAAGTCCAATTTAATTGACAAATTGGAGCAGTGATTTCACACCTGAGAGTCTTTCATGTCTGAAGTGCAGGATAAAGTTCACGGCTGGCACTGCCCACTGCTTCGTTACGTGGGCTTGCCACTGGCCCCGTAATGATCATTTGAGCACACACATAAAGATTCAAGTATTTAACCAATTCACGTCCAATTATCATCAGTTACATTGCATCCCGTTTCAAGACCCAGGCCTCCTGATGGCAGCCAGCACAGAAAAACAGAGCTTCTAAAAGTAAAGAACACCTATGGTAAAGCTCCAAAATTCAGTCTCTAGCATCTTGCTCATCCTCGATATAAAATAAAATATGTAAGGCAAATAAAACACACACACACACACACAGACACACACACACAAAACACGCCCAAACAAACTCTAAAGGACTTTAGTCAGCTGTACTATACCTTCCCACAGCCTTCTTTCATTTTATACTCAGCGATTAAAAGTTTGAGTTGCCCCCACCCTGGTGTGTCCTATCCAGTGGGAAAAACCCTTTTAGAGCCACAAACAAAGAACAGCTCACCAGAAAAGCCCCTGAAATTGTATTCTTGTGCCTGATAATCACTGTTACGATCTCCTTTCTAACAACCCTGTCCATCTGCAAAGGACTTTACTACGGATATCAGGAACATTTTCATGTTGCCAAATAACAACAAAAGAACACGAGCGAAACTATTATCTCTCCTAAAAGAGAAAGCCACAATCCCGGGCTTGCTTTCTTCTTATATTCTCCTCTGCCTCATTAACTCCCTTGGTATGTTACTAATTTCAAAGAAGCAGGAAGAGGTGATGGGGAAGGGGAGGTAAATAATAATTCACATGCCTGTCTATTTCCCATCCCAAGTGCAGAAGGATACCACACTGATTGCCAGACTGTGGGTCGAGCCATACCTTGGTTTGGAGATAGTGAGGATAGTAGTAAGTGTACTGGGGGTACATTTGTGGCTGATCCAGGCGTTTGCCCATGTAGCTGGAATCTTTATCTCCGAGGCAGGGAACTGGATGACAGGGTATAGTGCCCCAGGCCGAGCTTCCTCTTAAACCACTATTCCTGACAGTCTCGATGACTGATGAGGCTTCAGAAATCCCTCGTCTTCCACCACTCGCTAGTTCCAACACAGCAAGAATTTAAAAAAGAAACACACCAAAAAAAAAAAAAAAAAAAAAAAAAAGGAGGGGTATCGGTAGGAAAAAAGACCAACAGACACAGCCTCCCCAGATCTTGCCTTCCTTCCCCCAGCTGCCAGGGTCCACTTGGGATGAGGCAGTTTGTTCTCTACCAGGCTGTCTGTAGTGATGTCAATTGCCAGCGTTTGTAAAGAGAGAGAGAGAAAAAAAAAAATCAAAGTCCTTTTAGCACAACTCCGAATCCTTGCAGATCAGCTTCCTGTCTCCTGTTTGTCTCTTTCCCCACCTTAAAGAAAAAGAAAAAAAAAAGAAAGAAAGAGAAAGAGAAAGAAAGAAGAAACAGAAAAAAGAAAAAAAAAGAAAGAAAAAGAAAGGGAAAAAGAAAAAGGAAAAAAAAAAAAAAAAAACCTCGCACAGCTTAGTTGCTGCTGTCTCCCTCCCAGAGTGACATGGTGTTCGGGGCTTGTCCTGTCCTTTCATTCACTTCCCCTCCTTCCAGCCGGTGGGTGGAACCGAGAGAGCCTCTCCAGGGAGCAGCGTACGCAGTCCAGAAGGCTGCAGTATTTCCTCCAAGAAAAAAAAAAAAAAAAAAAAGGCTGCTTCAACCCCTGCTGCAAGCAAAGTTCCGATTCCCTCTGCTGGCTATCTCGAATAGCAAAGCAATTTTTGCAGCCAGCTGGCTGCCGCTGGAACTGAACCCGGGGAACTCAAATGCAGGCGGTGGATTATTTCTTATCCTTCCCTTCATCTACCCCCCCCCCCACAAGAGCTGCCTTCTTTTCTTTTTTTTCTTGCCAAGTTGCAAGGTATGCTACCCTGCTAAACAAAACACAGAAGACCATGGGAGGGAAGACGAAGAGAGAAAGGAAGAGAAAGAAAAAAATAATAAATAAAGGCAGAGGGACAACCCTTGCTGGTGAAAATGGAAACAGGGTGTCTCAGATGCTTTCAAAACCTGTTAACATATAAAGCCAGATGAATCTGAGACCCGGTTCAGAAACTCTTCTTGGAGGACACGGAGAATGAAAAGTAGCGAAGAAATTGTAGAGTCTACTCCGGGACTACTGTTCGATCACAGTGACTGACTTACTAGAGCAGAAATGGTCACTCTCAGTCTTACATCCATTTTGTAAGCATCAAAAGAGGTATCCCACTAGGTTGACGGGTGTCTTTATAAATAAAATCACTGGTTTTCTCACTGTCTATCTCTTTATAATTATTTTGATTCATGAGTGCATTAATCACTTTACTGATAACATCACACACACACAAAAAATCATACTTACTTGGCAGAGTTTTTCCCCACCAATAATAAGCAGTATTCTGACAGGTCTATCAGCTATTACATTAATAATACAAATTGTTTCAGAGAAAATATATTTCCTTTAAGGGTCTCTTTTCAAGGCAGACAAGGCTAAAATTAGACATGCCAGCTGTGTTTTGCTGTGAGTGCTCACACATGCCCAAAGCGTGGGCAGACCAATATTGAGAGCCTCTCTACTTTGTCAAACCAGCTCTGTTCTCCCCAGTCCAGAGTCGCCTTTTCAGATAAGAGGTTCCTGGTATAAATCCAGCTTCTTAGTGAAGAGCAGAGAATTCTAGCCCAATGCACAATATGGTGTCCATCCGCACACAAGTCCCGCCACCCTTGAGGTCACTGGCTTCCACTCAGGGGTCTGGTTATTGGAAGCTGTGTGAGTACATGGACGTTCCTTGGAGAAAGATAAGGATGGTGGGCAGCTTTATGTTTGACTTTTGCCAATAACAACAACCAGAAAAAAAGGAGAGAGGGTTGGAAGGTATGTTAGGAGTCCTGATAGCAATATCATTGAGAGAATTAAATCAACTCCACCAACATTTAAATGTGTTATTCAGGCCTCACTCATCCCATCCAGAAAGTGGAAATACTGCCAACTTACCTGGCCGAAGGCTATAAACTAAATCAGATACGAAATCAAAATTACATTGACTTAAAAACCATTCAGGGACATCTCATTGCTCAGACAACAAAGCCCTGACTCCTTGGAATAGTTTTCAAGGCACTTGAAAACCCAACTTTATTCTCCAGACTCGGATAGTCAGCTCTGCCCCTCACAGTCATAGTGAACTGCTTTTGAACCAGAATGTGCTCTCTCAGGGCCTTCTGTTATCTGCTCTGCCCTAGGGTGGTCTTGCAGCTCCATCCTTCAGCTCTCAGCATGCGTATCAGCCCTTCAGAGTAGCTTTACCTGAACCTCACTTCCCTACTGCACCTTACATTTGCCCTAATAGAATGCTTAGCCTGGCAACCGCCTGTTAGTTGCATGTTTGTTTCTTCTATTATGCCCTTAAAGCCTCAGGAAAAGCAGGAAAGTACAAGGTCCCATCAATCTCATTCACCTTCATATTTCCAAAACCTGCCATGGAATCTAGCACAAAAAAGGGTGCTCTGCAAATGTTTGAAAAATAAGATATCTTAAATACAATAAAAATTCTAACCCAACTCACACACTTCTTTCAGTACATTTCAGTAAATTTCTAGATGCAGGGGATAGAGGGATAACACAGATCAGAACAATGCCCAGCCCTCATAGAATATATATTCTAGTGAGGGAGATAAAGTGATAAGCAAGCAAACAGGCAATATAAATCAGGTAATATGCAGTGCTGTTGAGAAATATAGAGCTGAGTAAAGAGAAACAGAGTCACAGGGATCCTTCCTTCCTTCCTTCCTTCCATCCGTCCTTCCTTCCTTTCTTCCTTTATAGGGATTCCTCTTTAAATGGAAAGTCAGGGGTCACATGGGTGGCCCAGTCAGTTGAGCGACCGACTTCAGCTCAGGTCATGATCTCACAACTTGTGGGTTTGGGCCCCATGTTGGGCTCTAGCTGACAGTTCAGAGCCTGGAGCCTGCTTCAGATTCTGTGTGTCCCTCTCTTTTTGCCCCTCCCCTGCCCTCTCCCTCTCTCTCTCTCAAAATAAACAAACATGATCGTAAAAAAAATTTAAATAGGATAGTCAGGAAATGCTCACCAAGAAAGAGCTCTGAGGTTAAAGGAAGGGTGGGAACCACACCCTGGGTGTTGTGTACCAAGAGAGCCCTTTTTATGAGGGCCTGGGCTCCCACCCAAACTGCCTTGGTTCCAGTTCTGCCTCTGACAGAATCACTCTGCCTCCTTTTCTCATCCATTCAATGTCACACCACACACTTCATACAGCTATCATGAGAATTCACCCAGATTAACATGCCATGCATTTGTAACACCTTGAAACATACTGGATCTGCTCAATAAATGTCAGCCTGCATCTGAAAGATCATTCCAGACAGAGATAACAGTAAGTACAGAAAGCCTGGCAGCAAGAACATGTCTTTAAAATGTGTAAGAAATGGCACAGAGGCTGAAATGGAGCAAGCAACAAGTAAAGATTATCAAAGAAGACTGGAGAGATACCCTGGGCCAGATCACGTAAGTCTTAGTGGGCACTTAGTGAAGAAAGCTAAATTAGTTAATAGTACAGTCAGTACTCTATCCAAATATTCGGATTGTAGAGCTAGTCATCTTCAACTATAGAATGCTGTCCTCCAAATGACTTAATGAGGTTCCTCCAAATACTAAGACTTACATGATCAGGATCCTCAATTGCTTCTGGCAATTTTACCACTATGAACAAAGGATGTCAGTATTCTTTTATTAATAACTGGCCTACCTATGCCCTGGAGGGGAAGGATTGGTGACTTACTTACTTACAAATGAAAGGCCAAATAAGTAACTCCTCAGCCCAAGCTACAGCTCACTTATTACACGTAAAGTTCCCAGCATGTGTTGATGATATCTGCAATTTCTACACAAATTGCCACTTTCCAAAATGCTATTGTATTTCATTGGATTATTGCTATGTCCTGGGCATCAACTATCATTAGTCTAAGCACATTCACTGAACATTTAAAGCTTTTCTTAAATAATGCAAAGACAGTTTACCACTTGTGAGAATTGTAAAACCTGTGTTTTATTTTTTTTATTTTTTCTGTTAGAGACACCAGTAGCAATCGCAATCGGGGAAGCAAGATACTCATGTCAGAAATAGTTTTTATATCATGTCTGCTCTGTTGGAGCAGTAGTGCTTTCCATTTAAATGATCAAGTTAAGGTAGGAGGTAACTAATTTAAGGCACTCTCTAAATCAGAAGCCAGCTGTGTCCCATTTGCCAACTAACAAATTTTGTACAAATCCAAGAGCATGAGTAAACCACATCAAAGAGCATGGACTCTTACAAATTCACATGATTCACAATACAGACTGGAGAGACACTCATTTAAGACAAGTTCTTGGTTAATAGGATAGAGACAACATCTCAGACACACAATCCGGAGTTAGAGAAATGATGGTCCTGGAATGAGGGTCAATTGGGTAGAGATGGGAGACTCTCTTCTGGTTGCTCTGACCTATCCACTCAAAGAATAAATGGGTCCTCTCTTTGGCTGATTTATTTTTTAAATGACAAAGACTTAGTCAAAAGCAGAAAAAAAGAACAGTAGAGAGATAAGCAAATAATAATTATTATCATTATTATTATACTACCTTTGAAAGCTATATACTACCCTATCTACAAGACATTCATGCACTTGAATAAACTAAAACAAACAAAAGCACAACTTGGTATTTCTTGCTCTCTTTATTCAAATTTGGGAAATCCCTTTCCAACACAACAGATGCCAACAGCCTATTAAAGATAAAAGTAAGTTTAAAAAAAAAAAAAGATAAGATGGTAGATTACAAACTCCAACAGAAGTGATACAATTATCTTTTCTCCTATCAAATACTTATCCATTCTTTAAGAACATACTTGAAACAAACCAGAAGAAAGAGACGACTAGTGATTCAACCATTTGTGGTCCAAATCTGAACGATAATTAAATGTAAAATTTTAGTGGAGATAAAGACAATAAAAATTGGCCTTGGAAGAAAATTTCAAGCTTCAGGACAAAATTATAATGGGCTATATTTCAAGACAATCCTGTAGAGAAGCAAGAATAATTTAAAACAATGAACATTATTTAAATCAACAGTTTTGCTTAAGCATCTACTATGTGCCTAAATAACCAAGAATACCAATATAAAAATTATCACCCTTGTCTTCAAGTAGATTTAGTATTTCAGTATCTATGAAAAATCAGCCAGTCAGAAATGACCTAAATGTTTTTCGTCATATCTGAATACCTATTTCTAACAATAGTTATCAAATAATATTAACTCGACCCAATTTTTTGAAGTACATTCTTTATTATAATTCTAAGCAATGAGAGATATACATGAAAACTCATATCTAATTTGCTTTTATTATCTTTTTAAAAATACTTAACACTCCTCTCTCTCTTTACACATACTTTTCATAGCCCTTAATACCGTGGTAGTCACATAGGTTTCTCCTTTACCACTAGGATCACCAAGACTCACACTTCTCCACTTCATTGAAATTAGGCATGACCATGTGACCTGCTAAGGCGAATAAAATCAGAAGCAGAAGTAACATGTGTATGAACTTTTAACTGCTGCTGTTGGATTCATCAGCCCACTCTTTCCTGATGGAAGCATGTGTTTATATGGAGAAAGCATCTTGGAAGGCTTAGAACAGTTGCCTTGAATGGTCACCTGGACCAGCCACTGACTTGTTATGAGCAAGAAATAAACCTTTGTTGGAATTATGCTAATGAGGTTTGGTGACTTACCACAGCATCACTTAGCCTACCCTTTGATTCTATATTTGTTGATTTCCTTCTTTGAGGATCCCCTCTACTAATATTTAAGGTCCCAAGGGCAAGGAATTTACCTGTCATGTTCACTGTTTTATCCCCAGCACCCAGAACAGGCTTTGGGATTTAATACACATTTAATAAATACTTGTTAGGTAAATGAAAAAAAATTTTCATCTAAAATAATCTCATTTATCTGTCAGTGGTGAAAGTGCAATACTTTATGAAATAGAAGGGGAAATAAGACATACACTCAAATGTAAAAAATGTGCTAAGTTTTCTGGAAAGAGAACTGCTATAAACCTAACTACTGAATGTTCAGAGGAGGGGAAGGGTTTTCTGCATGGAATATAAGGCGTGGGCAGTAGGTTAAGAAACACTACTTACGAAAAGAAGAAGGACAAGGAGAAAAATGAGATAAAATATAGATGGTCTACTATATACTAGACGCTGTGCCAGAAGTTTATGAATGCCTCCTCAGTTAAAACTCACAAGTACCTGGAAAGTGGGTATAATTTTCCACCCTTTATAGTTGAGCAAATTGAGAAGGAAACGTTTTACCTATGCTATCCAAGTCATCCAATGATAATATGATAAAGGAACATCCCTAACCCAAGTCTGTATAAAGACCAAACCCAGCTTTTTCCCTCAGCATCATTTGATGGAGATCTGAAACATTTTATTCTAAAACTGGATAAGATAATCTTTGTGTTTACAACAGAAAACTCACAGTATATATAAAAGTCCTAAATAAGTCAGTGTGTCTTCATAGAAACAGATGGTGCAGAACAGAGAGAAAACTGGAAAGAAAGAGCATGGGCTTCTATGAAATAGCATAAACTCTATTTGGACCACAGACGTGATGGTTAATTGTATGTGTCAACTTGGCTAGAATATAGTGCCCGGTCGTTTGGTCAAACACAAGTCTAGATATTGTGGTGAGGTATTTTTTCAATGTGGTTAACATTTAAATCAGTAGACTTTGGACCTCATCAAGATAAAAAGCTTCTGCACAGTGAAGGAGACAATCAAAAAAAAAAAAAAACAGAAACTAAAAGGCAACCAATGGAATGGGAGATGACATTTGCAAATGACATTTCAGATAAAGGGTCAGTATCCAAAATCTATAAAGACCTTACCAAACTCAACACCCAAAAAACAAATAATTCGGTGAAGAAATTGGCAGAAGACATGAATAGATAGTTTTCAAAAGAAGACATCCAGATGGCTAACAGACACATGAGAAGATGCTCAACATTGCTCTTCATCAGGGAAATACAAATCAAAACCACAATGAGATACCACCTCACACCTGTCAGAATGGCTAAATTAACAACTTGGGAAACAACAGATGTTGGCGAGGATGTGGAAAAGTGAAACCCGTTTACACTATTGGTGGGAATGCAAACTGGTGTAGCCACTCTGGAAAACAGTATGGAGGTTCCTCAAAAAATTAAGAATAGAACTACCCTATGACCCAGCAATTGCACTGACTAGGAATTTATCCAAAGGATACAAAACCGCCCATTCGAAGGGGCACGTGAACCCCAATGTTTACAGCAGCACTATCAACAACAGCCAAATTATGGAAAGAGTCCAAATGTCCATTAACTGATGAATGGATAAAGAAGTTGTGGTGTGTATGTATGTATATGTATGTGTATATAATAGAATACTACTTGATGAAAAATAATGAAATTTTGCCATTTGCCCATGTAGACAGAACTAGATGGTATTAAAATGAAGTCAGTCAGAGAAAGAGATCATATGATTTCACTCATATGTAGAATTTGAGAAACTCAACAGATGAACATAGGGGAAGGGAAGGAAAAATAAGATAAAAAAAGGAGAGGGAGGCAAACCACAAGAGACTCTTAAATATAGACAGCAAACTTGGGGCGCCTGGGTGGCGCAGTAGGTTGAGCGTCCGACTTCAGCCAGGTCACGATCTCGCGGTCCGGGAGTTCGAGCCCCGCGTCGGGCTCTGGGCTGATGGCTCAGAGCCTGGAGCCTGTTTCCGATTCTGTGTCTCCCTCTCTCTCTGCCCCTCCCCCGTTCATGCTCTGTCTCTCTCTGTCCCAAAAATAAATAAACGTTGAAAAAAAATATAGACAGCAAACTAAAGGTTGCTGGAAGTGAGGTGGGTGGGAGAATGGGTTATATGGGTGATGGGCATTAAGGAGGGCACTTTTTTGGATGGGCACTGGGTGTTATACGTAAGAGATGAATCACTGGGTAAAACTCTCTCTACATAGAGATATACTTAATGGTTGTGGTTTTTTTGGAGAACCCTGAGGAATACAACAGGCAAATAAAATGCACATGATCATGACCTGAGCTGAAATCAGGAGTGAGAAGCTTAACTGACCGAGCCACCCAGGCACCCCCAACTTAATTTTTTTAACATCAATTAATTCTGCCTTTGTATTTCTCAGTTCCTCATGAATTTATTTGTAAACAACCTCTGTCAGCTTGCTTCTAATATGCTATAGGCACAAGGATTTTTAATTTTATTATTGTTTTTTTGTCTATCACTATGCTTCCCTATCTATTTCGATGCAAAGAATTCCACTCTTTGCAGCCCACTGAGCCAATTCTGTCCTGATGTAGCTGGTGGATTCTTATGGCCTTCTTACAAGGACACCTTCTGTCATGACTTGTGTCAGCATTAGACCAGAGCTTTGGAAAATGCCAACTAAAAGCCTCAAAGTAGGGAGAGAGGAGTAGCTGCTTTGTCACAGGAGAAACACATTTTTTTTTTTTTTTCTAAAAGGAATACCATTACCTTGTATTGACCATCCAGCTTCCAGCTGCCAATAGCTAAGCAAGTCAGGTCAATATGGCCAGATTTGATTGGCTGGGCTGATTCTTCTCTCTGGAAACATCTGCAGAAGTCCAGGCCAAAGGCTAACACTAAATAGAATCACTATGTTGTACATGTGAAATTAATATAATATTGTATGTTAACTACACTTCAATTAAAAATTTTAAGGGCTCCTAAGTAGCTCATTCATTTAAGCATTTGGCTCTTAATTTCGACTCAGGGCATCATCTCACAGTTCATGAGTTTGATCCCCACAGGGGGCTCCGGGCTGACAGTGCACAGCCTGCTTGGGATTCTCTCTCTCCCTCTCCCTGTCTGCCCCTCCCCTGCTTGCTATCTAGCTCCCTCTCTCTCTCTCTCTCTCTCAAAATAAAAATAAATAAATAAATAAACATTTTTTAAAATTTTTAAATGATTTTAGAAAAACAATTACCAGTTAAATACAAGATACCCATTTAAACTTGAATTCCAGATAAGTCATGAATATATTTTTAATACAAGTATGTCCCAAATACTGCAAGTATGTCCATGGGACATGGTATGTCCCATGAAATATTTGGGCCATACCTGTAAAAAGTACTCATGGCTTGTCTGAGATTCAAATTTACCTGGGTGTTATGTATCTTTCTTTACTAAAGCTGGCAAACAATCTTAATTGATGCACTGAGAAGGTTTAGAGGCCTTTCAGAAGACACAAAAAGTGGTAGAGAGTTCAAATTTAATGGCAACTGGCAATGTTTAATATTTTCAATCCTTTTTACACTCAAACCAGGTAAATAAAAAAATGTCCCCAAATGACGTCTCCTCTTAGGAGACTTAGATCACAGCCGTGTCCCTGATAGGAATCCAAACACTATTCCAGTATCTCTGGTTTTGTTATAATAGCAAGCTTGTTGTTGTTTCTTTTTCTTCTTTCACATGAGGGATCATTTGCATTTTTTTCTTAAGTTGTTATTCAGCCCAATAAAATACCTGCCAAGAAGGACAGATGCCCAGATCCCATCCCTGACACCAGAAAGTTCCAACCTAGAGAACCAGACAAATGTGCGAAATACAAGAGAAAAGGAGATCAAGGACAGCGCTCCCCCAAGCGTGGTCTAGGAAGTGCTGATGTGCCAGCACTCCGGTGTCCAGGACCAGCGTGTACAGGATCCAAAAATAAGTGTCCAGCCACTTTACAGTCATTTGTCAGAAGAATTTTATGTATCGTTTCCAAATAATAAAAGTTTGGACATGTATTTTGAGGGTCTGTTTTTTTGTACTTCATTTTTCTAGCAATTTCTATCGTATAGTACAGAAATATCAGCTAAGGTCAATTAGAAATAAACAAAAACCTGTGTTTCATGACAGAGAGTTTGAAAAGTGCTGATCTAGAAAATATACAGTTGTCTTATTTCCTTTCATTTCCATTTGCACATTTCTAGTGGTGGAAAAGTTGCATCGATGTGTTTTCTGATTGCGATACAAGGAATAATGAAACTCACATGAACTACAAAGGAAAAACGTAATTCCCTCAAATGTACTCTTCTTGTGTTCCTAACTCATTCTCTTTTCGTTGTCTATTGCTTATCCTCTAACCTACAGTCAGCCCCCCTGACCCCAAAGGCAATATTTAAGAGTACCAAACCGAAAGCCAGGACACATGAGGCTTGTTGGTTGTTGACTGACCCTGCCCACATGGATTCCCCAGCCAGAGCCCCATGTGTAAAATGCAGGTTGTAATGAGGTCATTTAAGGTCCCTTTCTGACTCTGATGCCAGGACGCACTTGTTGAACTAAGATGAGACTGTGCCTTTTTGGCTACGGGGTTCCACTGGCTGGCCCCTGGAGTGGATGGCAAGGTTCAGGCCAACAGCACAAGCTCGACACGCTTCAGCCAGGGGCTTTGTGCAACTCCCAGCCATTCCCGGCAGCTGCAGGCTGGGAGGCCCCAATTCCAAAAATAGCCCCACAAATTATGATTTGCCTTCTAGAGATGACATCTCTGTGAACAACACTAAATCGCGGCCATACGCTTAGCCTGACACTTTGGCCAGCGCCTCAAAAACAGCTCAATCCCTAGAAGTCTAGATGCACCATCCATCCCACCCAGGGGGGGTTCATCCTGAATGTTTATGCTCATGATGCAGTCAGGAAACATAATTATTCGTTTTTCTTTAAGGAAGTTTATGACCGAAGGTAATGGGGGGAACATAAACGTACTGACTGTTTACTGAGACTCATAAATGCTAAGAACACAGACAAATAATTGTCTCTTGGAGATTTGTTCTTGTGGTGTAGAATCTTCATTTTTAGCAATTTAACTACTGAAAGTTTACCCACCTTGAGGAGAATTATTTAGTGGGAAATAAAACTTAGCACCTATTTCATTCCCTGCTCCAACAACTTTCTTCCTTTCAGAAAACTGCCTTTCACATAAAATGTGCAGAAGGTAGCTTGTTATATAGGGCTAGTAAAACGAAGAGGTAATTAGTACAAGCTAAACCTCTAAATAATAATGTCAAGTCTTAACATTTGCAGAGCTCTGGATCAACATTAACTAATAACTTCTCTGTTTTCCTCTGTGAGAGATAAACTTTGTTACTCACAAATTATCAAGAAAGAAAAAAAAAAACAAGAAATCAGTTCTGGCCAATTATTTAAAAAAAAAATAGTAAAGCTCAGGTCAGAATTTAGCAAGGACAATCAAATGCTTATACCCCTTTCTGGTTCACAACAGTGCTCATTTATGGGTAGGATGGGCCACTGGTCAGACTGAGCTCTTCTAAGGAGACCTTCCAGAAAGGTTTGGTATTGCAGGGCAGGGGAAATCAGTGTGAAGCTACTGGGCTTTTGGACTCCTGATCTCCTACCTTAACTGACACAATGACAGATACATGGTGGCGTTATGTGTGTGTGCAGTGGGGAGGGGCAGAGATGCTGCAAGGAATTCAGTGTGTAGATGGACTGCCCGTAGCTTCCTCCCTCTCCCTGCAGCAGACAGCTGTGCTAAATTTGTCAGTTAGCCCTGCCTCACCCCCTCCAGCAGTGGTCATACTGTCAGATTCCCAAGCATGTTGCCTCTTCAAGCAAAGGAGTTAAAAATGAACCACTCCAGGAGTGTTGAGTGTCCAACTTCGGCTCAGGGCATGATCTGGCAGTTCATGAGTTCGAGCCCCATATCGGCTCACTGCTGTCACCCTGCCAGCACAGAGCCCGCTTAGGATCTCTGTCCCCTCTCATTGCCCCTCCCCCACTTGTGCTCTCCCCAAAATAATTAAAGAAAAAGTGAACCACTCCAACGAAGGGAAAAAAAAATAATGCTGAATAAGACCCCTTACCAGCTCATCTCTTTTTCTTTGTCTCCACATCCAGTGGGAAAGAGAATTGAGAGCTCGTCAGGATTGCCTGCATGGCATCAAACAGTCCCTCGCAGGGAGGGTACAGAGAAGACTCTCCGATGCCTTGCTTGGAGAAATGGCCCACAGGAACCCCGGGACAGCACATCCCCAAAAAGCAGCAGTTGGAAAAGGAGACATCTGGCCCAGAGATACCTCTCTCTTCTCCCTCCCTTAGGCTGAAAACACTGAGTTCTCTCGGTCTCTAAAGGAGGACAAAATATTGAAAGGAATGTAGGGAAGCCAGTCTGTTTCCCAGTGTAAATGGACTCCCATTCCAACCACGATCTGGTGTGAGTGCCCATGCCTCATCTCTGACGAAGGGATGGGGAGCTTGTGCCGATTCCTGGGTTCATATTGGTCTGGAGATTAAAACTATCTTCTTTGCCATCTTGGAAGAAAGGTACACATGTTACCAGGGACAGGGAAACAGGCAGGGACCACTGTGCTAATGTGGACCTATGGATCCCATGGTTCTAACAATGTAGTCACCATGATAGTAGCTGGTAAAGGCTGCTGTCCAAATCCAGCTTCTTTATTTTTGCTGAAAACTTTAAAAATTACCTTAGTTTCTTGGTAGAGAAACAATGTTGTACCAAGGCCCCTAGGAAAATCATACAGCATTATTCCATAAGGTCATAATGGGAGGATCTATCCATTCTGACGAGGGATGAATGTATTGGATTCACTATGTTTGGTCTGGGAAATCTCTTTTTGTCAAATCCAGGATAACCAATTGTCCATTACATACCACGTCCTTGCTAAGAGAAGCTGGTGTAGAAATATTTAATCTCCTCATCCATAAACATTTCTTTCCTCCCAGAGCAGGAAAAGGCTGATCTTCTCAAGGCCTAATGTTATTTATTTTCCAGTGAAGGAATATGATTTTTATACCAGGTACTGTTTTCCCTTAGCATTTTTTTTTAAATGCCTGCCTTTTCAACGACTCCTAGAACTAAGATCCTGACCACTTGCCCTTGTTAAATATCTAGTGATCCTTTTCCCCAACAGATGGGAAGGGCCTCCTGATATGCCCCTGGCCTAATTTCAATTTGGGTAATTGCATTCTGTCGACTTGAAATTTCCCCACCAGTTTAATCTGCCTGGGATATGATGCCTCATTCTCGGTCCTGAACTGCCTGGCGTGCCGTCGGAGGCTGGGGGACAGCTGGTGCATTCCACCCCAGAAGTGGATGCATTTTAGTGGCAGGTGCAAAGGTTTTCTTCAGCCGAATACAAATTCTAATGTAGGAACAAGCCTCATGGATGCTTTTTATTTTTTCAATGAACGTAACTTCCATGAAACCGAAAAATATGAAAGCATCCAAAGCATAAATATGAATCGAGAAGAAAATACACTTGCCCTAAAACCAGTCTATTGTGTGATCATTTTGCACTCTGTGAATCTTATAATGCTTCTACATTTGAATGTTACCAATAAGGAGGAATAATTCACCTAAAAGCAGACAACCATTCCTCTTCTGAAAGGATTTTATACACACACACATGGGCGCGTGGGTATATGCACACATCCGTACACGTATGTATAGGTGTGTGTGTATGTGTGTACCCCAGCTCTTACCTCCTTCTGGGGAGTCCTTTTCAGTTCGGACTAAAACAACTTGCCCCACAAAACCACCACATTCGGCGTTCCATGCATACCTCATTTGAGTAGGTAATACATTTAATTGTAACGAGCTTATCGCTATCCATTTCTGTTTCCCCAGCACCTAGGACATAATAGGTGCTTAATAAATAAATATACAGACTACATAGGTCAAATCTAATTAGTCTTAAGCTCTGAGCCCCAAAATGCTATTTCTAAGCACTGCAAGTCAAAGTGTATTTTTTCAAGGTAACCCAAGAATGCTAGTGGCCCAAAGTCTCATTCCTTAGGCCACCTCTGCTCTAGGGAACGGTTGTGGGCAAGCACAGACTCACCTTGCAAATGCCGGCTATTGGACGTGGTGGACTGCTGAGCAAGCACAGGCTGAAGGTTCGGGGTGAGTACACCGAGGCAACACCCAATCAGTGGAAAACAGGAGCTAGTAGAGAAATGCTCCTGCCTCCAAGCCTCCAGACAATTCTGGAAGCACGCCATACCCTCTCAGGACACCTCCGTAAAACTGAACCCCATTGCTCAACCTCAGCTTTTGTTTTTCCTTTTTCTGCAATCTTTTTAGCAGTGACCTTGATAACGTGCCATTATAATGGACTTTTCTCCATCCCCTCTCACCCTGCCCCACTCCTGCTTCAGGGAATTACATCTCAAACAAACTACCTGCACCCTTGCCTCAGGCTCTGAATTTGGGAGGACCCAAACTCTAATGACTTAGGACATCACCATACTGACAGCCACACCACCAGACTATCCACAGAGAAACATACAGAGGACCTATTCCTCCACCATTTATTTTCTTTCCCTCTCATAGGATGAATAAGCCATACACCAAGACCACCTTAATATATTTTGGCTAACAGATTACATGTTATACTTAAGCCAGGAGAAAGGAGAACCAAGATTGTGATGAGATGTATATTCTAAAATACTAAGCATTTCAGCTCTAAATATACTACCTTACCAATGACTCAGGAGCCATTCCCAGAGTCTCATAATTAGTAGGACAGTCCAGATTCTGCCTCATTTTAGCCTCTGCAGGTCACCATAAATTAGCTTAGAGGCCCGAAGCCTCTGTATGACTCAAGCTGACTTGAATCCTAATTTGTGCCCTGCGGAAATCTTGGCAAAGCCATCTGCATGCTTGAGTCTTATGCTGTCTTGGCCCTCGGGGAAAAAAACACATTTGCAGTTGCCCCTGCCTTCGTCCTCCTTGTTTAGGGTAGATCATCAGTGGGTGGTGTCCCAAACGAAGAGTGGACCTTGATGAAGCCTGGGATCCAACATGTGATGACTATGCACTTCATGAAGCCAAGGGTAGATTGCCACAGAAGAGGGCCAGGCCACCTCTGAGTTGACCATCTCATACTCACTGGAGGGCTACCCTGTTGGCCACACCAGAGAGAGAAATGCAGCGGACAAATGGACTGCAGGGAATTCTCCCCAGTTTTTAAGATACTAGTGTTTAGACCTCCGGCTTCCATAAGGTCAAACTGAGGTCAGAGCCTGACATAGCAGCCAGAGTGAGGCAAAGGTAGACTGAGGGACCAGAGTCTCTCAGTCCATGGAAAGGACTACAATACTTTACAAGTTGTATTAGAGAAGGCCCATGGGGTGTATGGATCGTCCTTTGAGTTCCATAAAATTAATGATTTTTTAATCTGACTGTAAAGACTCTTTTTCATTATAAAATGTTGAAATGAAAAACTGTATACGAACAAGGGTATAAAAAATTATATTACAAAAATTAACATATCTAGCCCTATCTAATCTTATTACACAGAGGTAGCTGCTTTTAGTATTTACTTTATTTGCTTCTAGCTTTTTCTCTATGAATAATGAGTATATATTTCCTTCTGTTCATGTATGTGAGATCTGGGTAAAATATTGTTATTTTTGTGCACTTCTTTCTTCTGACAACATATTGTGAGCATTTTCTTTGAACACACTACCTAATGGGATATAATATGTAATTATAATATTTTCTATTTCTCTACTGATAGATGTGTAGGTTGTTTTGATATTTGTCATATGTCATATATAATTCATATGTATAGTATATCTAATATGTTTTGAGATTTCTCCCCTTTTGGTGTGGATTCTGGAATTCCCTTCTACAGCAAGAGGCAGATACCCATCAGTGGGTAGTGCCTGGGTCATGCATGTACCCATGGCAAGCCATCTTCCGTGTGTTGATATCTATCCTCTTGGTCACAAGATGACTACAACAGTTTGGGCCACGTTATCATCACACCCCCCCCCCCCCCCCAGGATCCTCAAGTAGCTTGTTTTTCCTCTGGTGCCTTTTAAAAGTATAAGAAATCTTACTAGGAGCTCCTGTCCCCAACAGTCTGCTCCTGTGTTTCAGTGGACAAAATGAGTCACATGCATTGTCTTAACATGTTCACTGATAGGGGCGAGAGAACTGTAATTATTGGCTTAGACTACAGAACACACACCTCCCTCTGAGCCTAGAGGAAAGATCATTGGCTCCAAGCAAATGGCAGCATTTAGCTGGAGAATGGAGTGTGTACCCTAGACCAGGTCTGCAGTCCTCCTGTAAAAAAGGGGAGATTTAAATGGGGATTAATTTGGGGAGGCAAGACAGAATTGTCTTCGATATAAATTAAAAGTGTCTTGTTATCTCTCAACCTGTATTATCACATTCTTTTCCCTGATAACATTGTCTCTCCTTAATTCACCACCTAGACACTCCTTTTTAATCAAATTTTTGCTGGCTATCCCTGAATCTTCCAAGAAGTTCACTGGAAAATTAACATAACAATGATAATGAGCTTAAGGTCTTGCTCTCCTTGGGGGCATTTCTGTTCTAAAAGACAGTTCTGGAAGATATGAACATCTTCAAGATTTGTAAGAACAAAGGAATAACGGTAGCACGGCAGGCAAGACAGGATTCAAGATGCAGTGTGATCCTACTACCACCTCGCTCATGCCACCATGATCTACTGCTCTCCCTGTTACATCCACAATGGCCTCCTTGCCGTCCCTCTAGGAGGCCAGCGTACTCACACCTGGGAGCCTTGCAAGTTACTTCCGTCCACCTGAAACAAGCTTCCTCTAGATAGCCACAGGACTTGCTTCCTGGCTTCCTAGAGCTCTCTGCACACGTGCCACCTTATCAAAGAGGTTTTCCTTGATCATCTATATAACATGGCACTTTCACTTCATTCTTTATCCTATTACCCTACTTTCTACATAGTTGGCCTTTAAAAACCACCTGGCATGGTATGTATGTGTTTGCTGTCTTCCTCCGAAGCAGATAGTGAACTCGAGGCTAGAATTGATGTTTTATTCACTGTTAATTCCTCTGAGCCTAGAACAATGCCTTAAAAAACACAGGCATTCCCTGTGTGGAATGAATGGATGACTAGATGGAAGCTTTGGCAATGGCAAATTTAGATGGTCATTCTCCTCTTGCTTAACCTGCATCACAGCAGAAGTCAAGTGGGACCTAATCCCGTGTAGGCATCTTTCTCTATCATCTACCAGTGATGTCCTACTTTCCTCTAGGCAAGGTCTTCATTTTGCAGGATGAGCTATATCGGTCTTGAAATCTGCACAGTATCTATCTTTCTAATATGAAATAAAAGGCAAGTCCCAACTTGGAGTAGTAAGACACATCATATAACTTGCAATACTGTCTAATTAACAAAATGTGTTTCGATTCTGATTAAAATTTATTTTGCGTGCCAGAAATGGTCATAAAAACATATCTCAAAGCCAGAGGAAATAAGGCAATATATTTATCCATTGTAACTTAAGGAGTAAATTACCAGGGAGCCTGGGTGGCTCAGTTGGTTAGGCATGTGACTTCAGCTCAGGTCGTGATCTCACAGTTCATGAGTTCAAGCCCCGCATCAGGCTCTGTGCTGACAGCTCAGAGCCTGGAGCCTGCTTCACAATCTGTGTCTCCTTCTGTCTCTATCCCTCTCCCCCTCATGCTCACTCTCTCTCTCTCAAAAATAAATATATTTTTTTAATTTTTTAAAAAAGAAGTAAATTACCTTATGACTTGGAGCTTCCATTTGATGCTGTAGTACACACACACACACACACACACACACACACACACTCACAGTTTCAGAGACTTTCAGGTTAAAAGGGTGATATGAATTCGTGGACATAATCACCCACGTGAAACTATGAAAAAGTCTATATTCGAGTTCAGAAAAGGACACACCGGAAACCATGCATATGTACCAGAGAACAGTTGTGATTGCTGGTCGTTGTGGTGGTAAATACATCAGATTGAAAGGGAGGCAACCACACGACAGTCACAGGGAAGTGAGACAACAACCTATCTGAGATAAATATTAAAGACGTGCCAGCACAGCCTAGTTAACACTCACTGTCGGTGCAGAGACAGTGGTGGGAGTGCATATCTGGACCCCACTGGCATCTTGGGGACAACGATGAGACAGGGGAAACCTTCAGGAGCAGCTCCCTAGGCCTGTGTTAGGTGAGCATAGCCCAGTCAGTGTAGGAGGGGGATGAGGACAATTTTGAGAAAGAGGTACGGTACCCACGTCTGGCCAAGAACAGAGCTCTGACCAGCTAAGTCTTGGCTTCCTCACCAAACTTGGGGACCAAACCCTTCGGTGAATCTCCCAAGCCAAGGGTCTCTGCAGTGGTAAGATGAAAGTGTAGCAAACATAAGCCGGTCCCTTCTCTGAAAGACTTCTGCAGGCTACCACCCGATCTCTGAGAGAACCAGCCCGATTCTCAAATCTGTGTATTGGGTAATATATTCTATTTGTGGAATGCTACATAAATTTTTCTTAAATATCATATTCTCAACTAATATTTAAGAATTAAGTAGAATATCCTTATGTCATGATATATGCTATACTAAATGAAAGAATGCATACACTAGCAGGTGATAGCGGTTTATAACCTCAAAATATATGTATAGCACACACATAAATCCACACAAAAGTATAGAAAGATATACTCCATAATGGTAACAAGGAAAAATAGAAGTTAATTTTATTCTTCTTTCTATTTTATATGTTATGGGAAAAGAAATTTAATTGGCCATTTATTCCAAATATATCCAGAACCTACACACTATTCACCACTGCTAACACCCTGGTCAGAAACACCATCATTTTTCACCTGGATTACTGCACTAGGCTCCTAATAAGCTCCTGGCTTCCATTCTCATAGTCTATTCTCTACACAGCAGCTGAAAGTAAGCTTTCAAAAATGGGAGTCAGATTCCTCGGCTCAAAACTCTCCAAAGGTTGCATATCACGCCCATTCCATAAGTCTCTCTCTATCACTTTACAGGTTTCTCCTGCTATTGCCCTTGTACCGACCTAGTAAGATCATGTTTTTCCAGTTTTCAGACTTGCCAAACATTCTCCTCTCTTTGCATAGGCTGTTCCTGCTGCTCAGAACACTCTTCCTTTCTGTACCACCGTCTTCAAGTCTTTAATGTTCTCCTTCACAAACAGCCCAGCCAAGGCCCCAAACACCTGCCTCCTCCCCCTGCTGTTGCCAAAATTCCCTAACTCCCCTTCTTCTTCGGGCCACACTGCACAGTTGGGGGGGGGCATAAGTCTCATAAAATTGAATGTGAATCATCCCCTCTGACGCTGTGTGCAATGTGAAGACCCCACTTTAATTTGCTGTCTCTCTCCTGCTGTGAGACTGTCTGCTCCATGAGGGTGGAGTAACTATGGTAGTTACTGCTATCACCTCAGTTCTGAGAACAAGGCTGGCACTTACCACCCACTACTGGATGAATGAATCAAAGGAGAGTAGAAATAAAAGTGATTTGTATTTTCTTCTATAAATGACTTCTAATTTCCCTATTTTTTTTTTAATTTTTATTTATTATTGAAGGAGAGAGAGACAGAGCACATGCCAGGGAGGGGGAAGAGAGAGAGGGAGACACAGAATCTGAAGCAGGCTCCGGGCTCTGAGCTGTCAGCACAGAGCCCGACGTGGGACTAGAACTCACAAACCGTGAGATCATAACTTGAGCCAAAGTCAGACACTTAACCTCCTGAACCACCTAGGTGCCTCTTCCCTATTATTTTTAAAACCGGAAAAAAATATTAAAAACAAAAATATATAATTGTGCTTATTTCATTTCTCTTGTTCTTAGGCTGGAAAATCAATTTCTTCTGGACTCAAACTAAAGAACAACTAAAGAACGATATCTGTTTAAACTATTGTTGAATCGAACATCCAGTAAAACATATCTAAGCTCTGTAGTCATTTCCATGGGTTCTCCCCACTCCCACTGATTTTGGTGCAGTTTCTGATCAGTCACGATGGTAGGAGATGACCCAATTTCATTACATCTGAAGCTATTCAATTTTTCTGTGATACGATTCCATCATGGGCCAAGTCGAATGGTCCAACAGAGAGATGCTCTCACATTCTCTTAAAAGGTTATCCTTTGGGCTTTCTTTTAAGATATTGTTTCTTAGGAGAAAAATTGAAGCTTATATCTAAGGACAAACTCTATGATAAAACTTTTTCTCGGTTCCCAATCCTCCTACACTCACACACGGAAAGTTCTGAAGACCCAGGCTTACAACTCTAAAAATGTTGATGATTATAAGTGAATTTCAACCTATCTTTAAATCTGCTTTTAAGCATCTTTAAAATGAGTTAGGCATTAACCCTTTAAAATTTGATCATTTGTAAATATCTCAAAGCTGACTCTCTGCAAATGGTAGATAAAACCAATCCAACCAACAAAAACAATAAATGACTTTCACTCTTTGCCACTCTTAGCTTTATTTAACATTGCAGCAATTTCCTCTGTAATAAACAACTCAAAATCGAGCAAAGACATACCAACCAGCGAGGAGAAAATGAATCTGGTCAACAGAGATTTGGGACCTACCTTTAATCCTTTAATAATGGTCCAGAAAATAATTTAATCTCTTGCTGTTATTTTGTAGCTGGCAATTCAACCAAAGACATCATTTTGTCCTCAGCAGGGGCAGTCATTTTTACGCTAGCCTCTGTGGATAGCTTTATATAATTTATATAGTTTTTAATTTTGGTAATAGCAACTAGCTGGCTAAGGCAATAAGCCCTTTTTAACACAGACTAAATAAAGAAATCTCTCATATTTCAATTAACTAACTGAACCAAATCATAACGAGTATGACTGTTTCATTTCATTTGGCTGTTGCTCAAAGAATGTTCACTTAAAACCTGTTTCGTTGTTAATATTTATAATGTCCACACTAATATTATAATTAATACTATAATGTTCATACTCATATTGGAAAATTAAAAAAAAAAAAAACACCAATCTGTAATAGAATGGCCATTATACCAACCAAAACTCTTGTTTTTATGGAATTAATGGTGTTGTCCTTGGCTTTTTACCTCTAGAAATGTGAAAGAGGCCAGGGAAACAATGGGTAGGGATGAAAGATTGTGTGTCATACAAAAGTACACGGGTGGCCCCATTTATTAAAACATCTTGTGAAACTATCAATAGCCTCACTGGTTTTATGTCTCATGCTGCAGATTTTTAAAATGTGCACAAGATAACTCTATCTCCAATACTGTATAAACCATTCTGGCCAATCATAGTAGTCATTGAGTAACTATTGATAAACGTAATACATCTTTTCTCAGGACACATGACTGTGTAGGAGAACATCACAGAGCTACCCTCCACTAGATGTAAGTTTCAAAAACGTCGAAAGATTCCATCAAAAGTCCATCCCTGTGATCAATTTCCAAGCACATATAATTCTTACAGACACTTGTATGTACTATAATAAAGTTAGTAATAATCATTTTAAATAGTCCATTATAGAATTGTTTTCCAAGAAATTAAACTGATTCCTAATACAATATTATAAAATTCTAGATATAAACTTCTTCCTACTTGTCATTTGGCCGTCAATATTTCCAAATTTCCAAATTTCATGCAAACTTTTTTTTTTTTTCAATTTACATTTCCACATCTCTGAGAGCAGGCTGTGTCATATAATGGACGATAAGAAAGTACTGCATTATAGTTTAATAGGAAGCATTTTGTTCTCTTTCCTGGTTAGAGTAATAGAACATAAAATGATGATGTGTCTGGTAACCATTGCTTCTTGAATTCAATGAAATATAGGAATAGACAGTGTTTTCTTGGCTCACTAACTAGATTTATTGTATGATACTATACCTGGCTGAAAGTTGGTTTAACATACTCCAGGATAGACCACTATCCTCACACACGAGGTACTTAGCACTTCGCTGTGGGGGAGGGGGGTGGGGGGAAAAAAACCTCTCAACAAATGATAATAACTGCCTTCTTTGATATGAAATATCTGAGTATGTACAGCAGATGCTGTTCCTGCCCCTGCTGATCTCCTTTACCAAGCTTCTGTTCCCATGCCCTCATCTTTTCTCGAGGTATGCCCTTAGCCTACAGGACCCACCTCACCCAGAGTAGCCTCCCTGGGGGGTGGCTCCTGACCAGTGGTAGAAAAGTTTGGCTCCTTTGCCTAAAGGCAGGCAATGCTCCTGTTCCAAATTTTCCCCCTGGGACAAGGCTAAGCTGGACTTCTAAAAGCACACCCTTATCTAACTTCTCCCTTGTCCTACTCAGCTTCCTTGACTCCCTTAAAGGTTTTTTTCATGAGCGCACTCCTTCAATAAATCACTTACACAAGAATCACAAGTTCTTCTTGTAGACAACGCTTCCTAAGAGTACATTTCCTCAGGTTTCGGCAAGATGTGGCATTCCTACTGGTTTCAATGAGGCATTTGGCCAGCATAATCAAATGAAAGCAACCAGTTGAACCTTGGGGAACCATACTTACGTATTTACAGGTCTGCCCTCAAGGTCTCAGAGGTGAAACAGATATGTAAATAAACAATCACAAATTAGTAAAATGCACATATATGAAAGGTGCTATAGAAATATAGAAGAAAGAGTCAATACCAACGCCTGGGAATTCACTGAAAGCTACATTGAGAGGGTAAGATTTGGATTCAATCACGAAGACATGAAGGTGACTGAGATTTCCTCAGGTAGACAAGGGGGTGGGGGGAGGAGGCTGAACCAGAGAGAAAATGCCATGTGTTAACAGAGGTCTGAGTAACCATGTTGTGTTCACAAATCTGCAAGTAGTGTGGTATACAGGGTATAAGCTGCAAATTGGCACACTGCATATATGTGTAATGTACATATATACATTACACACACATAGAATTATATACAATTCATGATCAATTACACAATGGAGAACCAGAGAAACATTAAGTAGGAAAATGACATGGTTAGGTTTCTTTAAAATTTTTTAATTAATTGTTTCAAAAAGTTTATGTAAATAAAGCACAAGAAAAAACTCAAAAGGTACCAAAAGATATAAACATTGAGTTTGACAAAGAAGATTCTAGCAGCAATATAGAGAGCATATAGGAACGGATCTGCAGGAAGAAAGTTCGGAGAGTTAAGGTGCCAGAAACTCTGGACACTAGGAAGGGGCAGGATCTAGAAGAACTGATTTGTAATTAAGTCTAGTCATAAGCACGCAGATATGTGTTGGGGTCATTCTGTTTCTTGCACTTAGTAGGTGAGCAGGCACACAGACAGACCCCATACACCATTCAGGATACATCAGAAGGTACAGAACACCATGTGAGAAAGGCAAGAATAAAGTCTCACTCATGGGTCAGGCCCTGTTACCAGCAACAGGTCCCTCGGTGAAGAAAAGATTGTCTCATGAATGTTTCTGAATCTCCCTCTGTAAAACCATTCCCATACAGTTGATATCGTGCATCTTTTCCTTATATTAAAGGGACTTGTGTTCTTTGATTTCTCTGTAAATCACCATTATGCTTTTGACAGGCACACAGCAATCCATTACAATATCCCAGGGAAGAAGTGATAAGGGTCTAAGACAATGATCTAGGCAAGGGAAGTGGGGGGGGGGGGGGGGTAGGAGGGGACACTGTAATATTTATTTGGTAAAAATAAAATAAAGGCAAACTGGCTACTCTTTGAAAGTAGGATAAAGTAGAAAATGCTTATTTATACCATCTTAAAAGTCCTCACGCTTAGAAATGCCTCAGTGTTAGCCCACTAAAATAATTTTGAACAGCCTGTTGTTTGTTAAACCACAAAAGTGTATCAGTTCACAAAACTCAATTCAAGAGAGGCAGATAAGGAAAAGGGAAATAGAGACATAAACAAAAGCTATCTACCTAAACCATAAAAGTAAGATACGAACGTTTAGCTAGATTCGTAAACGAAGAAAACAAAAAAGGTGCCATTTTTCCCTTACAAGATTTCATCATTTAACTATGGGCGTGGTAAGTACAACCATGAATCATAGCTGCTTGGCATTGATGCTATTCTACTCTTCTCTAGGATAGGCCATTATGCCATTGCAGTTAAGAAACCAGGTCCAAGTCCAGCCAATGGGGAAGCATCATCTTAGGTCTCCAGTGACACCTGCCTCTTGCCAAAAATTAGCAGTCTCAGCTGTGAGCTGTAGCCTCCTGTTAGAAAGTTTTGTTAGTAACTTTTCTTGCAAGCACAGTGGGAAAAGGGAACGAAGATACTGTCCTTTTGACCACAAGGGTGTGCCTGGGAATTCTTTCACTCCTGAATCGAATGGGAGTAGACACATCCAGAGTTGGTCTACCCATCCCCCAGCTCCTATGCATATCATCTGCTAGAGGCTCACAGTTACCCTGCCTCCAGGTAAGTACCCACAGTCCCCACTTTCCAAGGAGAAATATTTTAATACGACTTATGCTCCAGAGTCCCTGAAGGTCAGGACAGAGCTGAGTGCTTTCACCTGAGAGCACATCACTGCTTGACTCCTCTCCCTTCCCTATTCTGCTTCCTTCACTTCCTTTACTTACTTGTTTGTTCCATTTGCCTCCTGAAAAGCACTCTTATAATACATCACTTAAACACAAATCTCTCCCTCAAGGTCTGCTTTTAGGAAACATGACCTAAAATAAAAGGGTTAAAAACAATATGGCTGGTTTCAAACAAAAATTGGCAACTGAGAATTTTTAGCAAAAAAAACCAAAAAAACATAAACAAAACAGAGAACACTATTCAGTGATAATATTCATAATCCTACCAATACTGGCAAAAAGAGATGCTTATATTTTATTAGGTCTCAAAATAACATGATGGTCCAACAGAGAGGAGTTATGTAGTAATTACCCGTGACAACAGCAACATCACATCAGCGAGGCAGACTAACAATTACATGTTGTTTTCCTTGGAATTGTATTGACAGTGATACAACACTTGTACCACATTGTTATATTTGTATGCCATTAAGTATGTGACCTTGAAAAACAGTTGCTTAATCTTTCAGATCCTCAGTTTCCCTATCAGCAAGGTAAGTTTAAAATGCCGTCCTCCTATAATCATCATGAATATTAAATGAGCGTCTCCTGCGAAGCAATTAGCATAACACTTGGCTCTTTCCAAATATTAATTTCCTTCCACTTTCCTACCGTGTCACCATCAATTAATATTTCTTTATAACGTACTGACTGTATTGTGCCCTAATCAACACTAAGATTTAATCTAAGTTTATTCTTTTATCATTGTTCAAGGTGATGTGATTAGTATGAGTGACTATTTCCCATGCTTCTAAAAAACAAAACATGGGACACTGATGGGATTAGCTCACTTACTGTAGTGGCTATCTGTGTTTTTGCCTGCCTAGCATCTATCTATCTATCTATCTATCTATCTATCTATCCATCCATCCATCCTTCTTCCTTCCTTTTCTTTCTTCCTTCCTTTTCTTTTCTTCCTTCCTTCCTATTTATTTACTTATTTATTTATTTATTCATGGTGGTGGTGGTATGCTAATTCTTCCCTGGGGAAGTCCCTCTGTATTTCTGAATTTTTATTAAAGATGATCTCCTACCCATAGGAGGGCCGGGCTTCTGATTACAGATGAATTCCTACAAAATCAACAATGCACTATCCCACAGAGTATGTCCCGGTATCTATTATTAATCTGCCAAATGGGAACAGGGTGGCAGGAGATCCTGAGTCATACCAGGATGATTCTCACTGTTCAGAGAAGCATCCCTTCCAGACATGCCTCCCTCCATCCCACACATAGCACCAATTTGCCATCCCACCCCTAGACTATATGCAAGTATGCTTAGATTAGGTAGGCAGAGAAGAGACCAAAACCTCTATGGAACTCTTAGCAGGTAGCTCCTGGTCCATGGAAACGTAGGCCCATGTTATTCTGGAGACCAGGGACAGGTTCCCAAGGTGCCATGACATTCTCAGGACAGCTCACTTTGGTGTTTAGCCACTTAGAGCACCAAGTTCTCCTCCCCAATCCCTACGTTTAGTCTGTCTCTCTCAGAGAAGCTCCTTCAGGTCAAGTTCGTACCATTGCAAACTTATGCATTCATTGAATAGATATTCATTGTTTGGTGGTAACGTTCAAGGCTCCTAGGTGGACTGAAAGATAACATTGGTAAGCAGAACTGTCAAAATCTTCAATTTTATATCTGGGTATGGGTGACCACAATGGTCAAGAAGCAGGTAAATAAGTGGACTAAATTGACAATTTCAGATAGCCATGAGAACTATGAAGAAAATAAGTTAGGTGAGTTGGTGGAGAGGGACCACCCTTTCTGCCAACCATTTGGTAGTGACAGAGGGTAGTTAAATTTAGTTTTTGTGGTTAGGAAGGGACTTTCAGGGGAGGTGACCTTCTTGTCTTTGTGTCAAAGAACTGTAGAAACTGACTTAAATGTTTTGAGAAGAGCAGAGGCCACCAAAACACGCACAGTGCACTAGTTATCTTAGCACATGTGTCCCACTGGCCTGTATCCATCTGAAACACAGGAACCCAGGACACCTTAGTTTAAAAAAAGAAAGGGCTCAAATCTTCTTGAATGCCACACACTTTATCTAACTTGTGGTTTGCTTTGTAAACATAAGAGATAAAATGACGTGGTTACCTGAATGCTTTGTTCCTTGAGAAGAAATCATTCTCTTTTTTTTCCCCCCTTTGGCATATTGATTACTCATTAATCCAGCAAAACAAAGGATTAATTAATCTCCATGGTTCAATGAAGAATAAATTAGCACAGTTTAAAATGGGCCTGATTCAATATTACAAATTGGAGGAAATGTTCCACACACTCTCTCTCCATTCACTTCTCCAAACCTAATCTCCAGAGAACAGTATTGGAAGACTGAATCTAGTTTGCATGATATTTCGTATTCTGGCTCCTTCTTTAAAATTCAGTCCCTTGAAATAATCATTACTTTCCCCAAACCCCACTTTAAGTATTTCCAAACACAGAAACAGCACCATTTTTTAAAAGTGTTTTAGACATATTACTTATCTGAAACAACCTTTTCCTTTGTAGAAAACAATCTGAATAGCCAGTTTTTCAAAACTGAAAATAATACAGCAGCCACATACATTCAGGCATTTACATAATTGTCCGATTATTTCTCCCGGCACATGAAAAAGATTCATACATATCATCATATTCAGTCCGAATGCTTCCGTAAACTACAAAACATGTGTAGGTGCTGTCTCTGAGCATCCTCAGGAAAAAAAAATGGTGTGTTTTCTAAAGTCATCTTTTTTTGGTTCTAAATTGAGTTTTTTCAGAGCTATAAAAGAAATCCAATGTCAGATGCGCAGAATGCATTAAGGGGTAAGATCTACACTTGTAAAGAAAATGCTGCTATTTGAGACGTCGATATCTAAGAGATGATATCCCCTTGCAGTGCCCACTCCCCATTTTTTGTTGTTGTTGCAATTACATTAGCTTAAAGGCATTGTGCATGTAGAATCAGCCCCCAGATACATAGCCAAAATTCCTATTAAGAGGTAACATTTGAAAGAGCAGAGAATGAAAAGCGGTAAGACTCGTCTTGGTCGCCTATAAGCATATCTTTATTGTTAGATATTCTAAGATAATGGTTTCATTTTCTGCTTCTCTCTTTGATGAGATTATAAATAATTTTCAAATATGGATTTTAAGGTAATAAATGAAAAACCGGCTCTTTTCTGTAAGGATCAAGAAACCAAAATCTTATAATGTATTAAATCCCAGCTACTAGATATTTACTTCTATAGTATAGTATCAACATAGCATAATATAGTGTCAAGAGGAAACTATCTACTTATTGCCAAGGCAAAGTATACGGTGTGTGCTAATACAGTATGGTTGAAAGAGTTCAGGACTGGGAATTAATGTATGTGGTTTCTCATTCAGACTGCCCCTCCCTACTTGGCCTAGGCAATTCCTGCATTCTCCAGAGGCCAGCCTCCTCACCTGGAGAATAAGAGGTTACATCAGATGGACTATAAGGTCATGTCCAACTCTACAGCTGTATGACTCAATAATTCAGCTGACTATTCCTGACGACATAGTTAAAATGACATTGGCTTTAGATCCTATATTTAGAGACCAGGTACCTTTGGCAACATAAAGCTTTTAGGGAGCCAAGCTGGCAATGAGACTTGCAAAAGGCAAGGGGAAGCAATGTTGTTGCCGGCAAAGAGCCATGGATTGTTACGTATCCAAGAGACCCCAAACCATCCCAGGCCATGCCCGTGGTCACAGTGACCTGGAGACCAGTACTTGGGAGAATTCTTTGAAAAGAAGGATAACACTTCACTAAAACGCTACCCTCTCTCTGACTTTGTTGTCAGATGGGCCTGGGATCAGAACACGTGCTAAAGGCTGGGGAAGACTTCTGAACACCTCCATCTTCGCATGTATAGAATGGACAGTGAAAAACATACTCTGAGTCTTTTTGTGAGCATTAAATAAAACAGTGATTGAAAAGCACGTTGTAATATATCTCTTCTCATTTTTAGCAGTTTTTATAAACTCCTCTGACCTTCAGACAGAAATGAACCTGCACTGAGGCTCACCTACCCCATATGTTTTAGAAACACTAAATCATTCCAACAGCAACCAAAGAATTTCTCAGTAGGTAACAATTTACTTGCTTAGAGTTAAATTCAAGTGTTTTGTTTTATTAAAACAAGCAAAACAAAGGTAATAAGGTTCCATTTCTGCTTTTAGCTGAACATTTGTATGAATGTAATTATAGCTGTGCTCCATAAATCTGACAGCCATTTTCAAACCCGATTGGTAGATTTTATGCAAGTATATGCACAGCACATTATGCCGCACTGTTTCAGTTACAAATGACACATAAATACAGCAGCATGAAAATTTAGAGAACCACTTGGAGACCTGCAGAACGCCAAAAAACAACTCCAATATACAGACTACAAGCCCGGAATACCCACGGCCTTGATGTCTGTCATTGGTCATGCTGGGCAGGGAAGCCTTTGCCTTCTGATCTAATCAACTTCAGAATGATTGTGAAGCCAACAGCTGTGTCAGAGCAATTGGAAAAACTGATTCAGAACAAAGGGGAAGACCCATCTCTCTAGGACATCTCCCTCCGGAACATACGCTAAGCTTCAGTGGAATGTATAAATATTTCATTCACTATTTTGTACTACATTCCTCCCATGATTTATACGTCCAAGCCATTACTTTTAAAAGTACATTAACGTACCCTTTTAACGGTGCCTCCTCTGACTGCCCTCTTCCCTTACTTAATGAGCTTAGGGGGATTAGAACCCTAGGCAGAATCTATGGCTACTCTGTGTAACATCACAGGGTATCAAAATATAAACTCATTTACTTTCAATTTGTAGAAGTGTACCTTCCGGCAGGACAGTTGCTATGTGGGATGTTTTCTGTTTGGGGCTTTCTTTCATGTATGATATTGGAGAGGGACAGGGTGGCTTCCGAAAAAATGGCATATGGATGTAATGAAATATTGCCCTTCTAATTTCCTCTGGCATCTGAAGTGAACAGGTAGAAATGGGGGGAGAGGCATGCAGAGGAAGAGTAGGAAGAGGAAAACTGGTGTGAAACCACTAGAAAGAGCTGGAGGTCCACAAGCTGGCTCACTAATCCTTTTACAGTCTCACAGTTGGGCCAGTGGATTCAAGTACATAGAACTGACAGGATCCACATGGCCTCCTTCAGTTGCTGACTTCGGTCTCTGCAAATTATAACAAACTCCAGAGTGGGGTGTCTGGGTTGTTCAGTCAGTTAAGCATCTGACTTCAGCACAGGTCATGATCTCGCGGTTTGTAGAGTTCGAGCCCCGTGTCGGGCTCTGTGCTGACAGCTCAGAGCCTGGAGCCTGCTTGGGATTCTGTGTCTCCCTCTCTCCGTCCCTCCCCTGCTCACACTCAGTTTTTCTCTCTCTCTCAAAATACAAATAAACATAAACCAATTTTAGATATAAATTAAAAAAAAAAAAAGAAATTCCAGAGTTCAATTGGATTGGGATCAATGCAATTTATGATTAAGCCTGATTTGGTGATTTTTACTTCCTAATAGTGACTTTACTTAAAATTTAGAAAGATGTGGGCCAGGACACTACTTAGTATCCTCTAAGTCGGGAAACATAGGATTTAAAATATGTTATTTCCATGTTTTATGGGGTTCCTGGGTGGCTCAGTCAGCTAAGTAGCCGACTCTTGATTTCAGCTCAGGTCATGATCTCACAGTCGGTGGATTCGAGCCCTGTGTCAGGCTCTGTGTTCATTGCACAGAGCCTGCTTTGGATCCTGTCTCCCCCTTTCTGGTCCTCTCTTACTTGCACATGTGCTCTCTCTCTCTCTGTGTCAAAAACAAATAAATGTTAAAAACAATTATAAATAAATAAAAATGTATTATTTACATGATTTAATGATAAGGTAACTCTGATTTGTGGCGCCTGGGTGGCTCAGTCAGTGAAGCGTCCAACTCTTGATCTCACCTCAGGGCTTGATCTCAGGGTTGGGACTTCAAGCTGCACACTGGGCTCCAGGCTAAGTATGGAGCCTACTTAAAAAAATAGTAATAATGGGGCACCTGGGTGGCTCAGTCTGTTAAGTGTCTGACTTTTGGTTTTGGCTCAGGTCATGATCTCATGGCTTTGTTGGTTCAAGCCCTGTGTCAGGCTCCGTGCTGACAGCACAGAGCCTGCTTGGGATTCTCTCACTCCCTCTCTCTCTCTGTCCCTTCCCCACTCACGCTATCTCTGTCTCTCAAAATAAATAAATAAACTGAAAAATTCTTTTGTTATAAAATTTCAAAATGTTAAAATAATGAAGATGATGATGATGACAATGATGGTGTAACTGTGATTTTTCTTAACCTCCAGAGAGTTGAAATAGCTAAAAAATTAAAACAAGGGGTCAATTTCATCTGGAAAAAAAGCATAATACACTAATTCTTTTTCCTGCTACCAGATATTTTGGGTACCCTCAAGTGTTCCTGTGCCCCTAAATACAACCAGAGCTGCAACGGTGAAGAACAAATGCTTCAGAATGTGTTTTCATTTCTCTCGTTCAATCAAAGGTTCCTGTCCAGGTAGGTCCCTGCTCAGTTCACCCTCGTGTCCATCCTCGCAACCCGCACGCCCACTAGAGAGGTGATTGGTGCACAGATTGTGTTTCCCGAGCTCCTGGGTCTGCTAGCTTCTGCCTGGGTTCCATCTGGCCAGAGGCTGGATAGCAGGGAGAAAGACGATGTAAGTCATTCCCTCCTTCTTCTCTGCTTTTGGAGCCTTCTCCATCAGCAAGTAGCTTCTCTGTAGTTTCAGCTTCTACAAGCTGCCACTTCTCTGGGGCTCCAGCTACATAACATTTTCCATTCACCTCCATGCTAGCATTTGACGATAGCTTCCTGCCATTGATAATCTCACAGAGCCCTGTTTGGCTTCTAGTTCTTTTGTCACTCTCTACACAATTCCCTGCAACAATCTCCTTTTTAACAAATAATTAGCATGGATTCTGTGCTTCTGGCTGGCCTCTCACTGACAGAGCTCAGCAGCAATTTATAGACTATTAATTTTTCTTTAGTTCATTCAACATTTGTTGAGTACCTACATGCAGCAAGCACCATCTGAATTGCTAGAGGTACAGCAGCAAATGAGGCAAACAGCATGTTTGTTCTCATGAAGCTCCCTAAGTTTCAAGAAGGTGGACAGTAAACTAAAATGTAAAATAACAGATAATAGCAAGAGAAATGCAGAGAATGCAAGGTAGATGATGTGAAGGTGAGAGACGGAGTACAACTTTAGCCTGGAGAGTTACAGAAAGCCTGACTGAGGAGGCACCAGTCGAGCTGAGACGCGAAGGACAAGAAGGGAGCAGCTATGTCACAGAGGGGAAAGGAGCACTCTAGGCAGAGACAGAGAAACGAGCTGGAAGGAGTTTGGAATGGTTGAGCAACACACAGGCAAGGGAAGAAAAGCTCAGGAGAATAAGCAGGAGTCAAAGATGGAGGTAGAAAACCCGTCATGGAGGTAGGAGTTTGAATTTTATTTTTCTATGTGGGTTTGGAAGCCATTAGGGAGTTTCAAGCAGGGGTAGGGAGCATGATTTCATTTACAGTTTTAGAAAATTACTATGACGGCTTTTGTGGGAGTGGATTATGGGAGGGCAGGGGGGAAGGCTTCGAGATGAGTCTTCTCTATTGCCAGAGCACCTATCATGGTGGAGGTCAGGCTAGGGCGGTAGCAGGAGAGAGGGAGGCAACGTAACTGCTGTCAGAAGGGAGAGCTTATGGGATCGTTGAACAGAATGTGAGCGGGTAAGGCTAAGGCCGAAGAATGAAGGATAACCGTGATTTTTTTGGTTGAGCAACTGGATGGATCCTTAAACCAAAATCATTCGTGATCATATTTTTGTCATCTTACTCTAGTTAACTTTCTTCTCTTGGGAAATATTCATATATAACATAAACAAGGTATTGGTTTCATTCCCCAACATTTCATTTTGAAAATTTTCAAACCTTTGAAAATTGTACAAGGACAATGCTATGAACACCCATATGTTCCCTTACCCCTATTCACTGGTTTCAATATTTTGCTACAGCTACTTATAATGCTTTCTCTCTATGTAGCCCCACATATGTATATATATGCACATAGTTTTGCTGAAACTTTTAAAAGAAAGTGGCAGACAGGACACTTTCCCTCTTGATTCTTCAGGACATATCTGCGAAGAACCAAGATGTTCTCCTGTAGAGCTAGCCTATTTTCACTTCCAAGATTTTTACTTTAATGTTATACTATTATCTAACATGTAAGTCCTATTCACATTTCCCCAAATGTTCCCCCCCACCCACAAATTGTTTCTTATGCCCCTTATAGCACCCCCCCACCAAAATCTGGTATCCGATAAAGAATCATTCAGTTCTCATGTCTCTGTTGTCTTCTTAATCTAAAAAAAAAAACTCAATCTTTTTGTTTTGTTGTTGTTGTTTGTTTCATGATCTTGACTTTTTTAAACATTTCAAGCCTGCTAAAATGTCCCTCAGTGGAAATTTGTCTCTTTTACCAACATTAAAGACAAACTTTACTTGGTGGGATCACTACAGAGATGATATTGTGCCCTTCTTAGTTCATCAGCCAGGAGACACATGCTATTATGGACCAGATAAGTTTGATCACTGGGTTAGGATGGTGACTTTTTGGTTTTAATGAGTACCATTCTTTTTGTTTTTGTTTTTCAATGTTTCTTTATTTTTGAGAGACAGAGTGCAAGTGGGGGAGGGGCAGAGACAGAGGGAGACACAGAATCCAAAGCAGGCTCCAGGCTCTGAGCTGTCAGCACAGAGCCCGATGTGGGGATCAAACCCAAGAACCGTGAGACCATGACCTGAGCCAAAGTCAGATGCTTAACCAACTGAGCCACCCAGGCGCCCCAACCAATACAGTTTTAATAGCCCTTACCACCTGTTACAATCCTTATCCAACTCATTAGAGAAATTTCTCTTTGCTATTTAAAATATGAGAACAGCCACTGTATAGAATGTGCATAAAAATGTCCACCCTCATAAAGGTGGATGGCTCTCTGGAAATAGAGGAAAAGTAGCAACAGCGATAGTGAAAGAAGGCCATATGTGTGTCACCCATCTTAAACAAGCAGCTGTAGCTAGTTTCTATTAGCAGTAACTCTTGGGAGAAAAGTTAGAACATAGTATGAGTAGAAGATGATATGCAGATCTATAAATGATCACCGAAAGTGAGTTCCTCCATGTATTATGCCAATAATTTGCTTGAAATAAGTGCCACAGGCTAATTCCATAAAAGAAAATTTATGCAAATATCTGTGCCAACAATATGCTGGATAGTCTTCCCCTTGTCTTCACAATTAATCCTCAGGAAAAACCTTGCTTTTTCATACATGTAATAAAGATTCAGAAAGGTTCTCTAGGGGCACCTGGGTGGTTCAGTCGGTGAAGCGTCCAACTTTGGCTCAGGCCATGATCTCAAGGTCTGTGAGTTCGAGCCCGGCGTCGGCCTCTGTGCTGACAGCTCAGAGCCTGGAGCCTGCTTTGGATTCTGTGTCTCCCTCTGTCTCTGCCCCTCCCCTTCGCATGCTCTGTCTCTCTCTGTCACAAAATTTAAAAAAAAATTTTTTTAAGAAAAAAAAAAAGAAAGGTTCTCTAACTTTCAATAGTTCAAATCCTCAAATTTAATTCTCAAAATTAATTCTCAAAGTTAACATATGCCAATTTGCCATTTGAATCTTTACCAACGTTACTCTAAAACACATGTACTTTCCAGCCAAGCTTTGAAGGTTCACACTTCAGACTTGTAAAGTCATCATACTTTTCCTTGATTATAATCATGAAAAGGAATGGGAACAGATGAAGAAACAAATTAGCATAAACAAACACTTTGTTTTTCTCATAAATGAAGGGAAAATGGGAAAAGAAGATTTTTTTTTCCTTCCAACTATAATACCTTAAGGGAAAATAATAAAAAATAAATAATAAAAATAAATAAAATTACCTTATGGGAAATAAAATTTTTTTAAATAAATAAATATGGGTAAAATAAATAAAATAATAACCTATAATACCTTATGGAAAAAAATAATGAATTCCAATGAGAATTGGAAATATAACACTGTGGTTAAAAATCTCAATATAAGTTACAATGAAGTTATGTAATGATTGTAAGTGTTACTTTTAAGGAATTTTTCATAGCTCTCTCTGTAAAATTCTTTCCGACAATTTTTAACCCATGTAAGGAATCCTTGATGGTTGGTTGGTATTATTAAGTTCGTTTAAAGTCTCAGCACTGTGTACTTCAATCCAAAGACACTGACTGATCTACGGTGAAGAAGGTCTATAGAAAATTGGTCTGTACAATTGAGGGCAATGGAAAAATTGGCCAGAATAGTAGATACACAATTCTTTGCAATTACTGCAATGGACCTATACATCATTTACTGTGGAGAATAATAGTAACCACTGAGTGGTCAATGTAAAAATCCTGAGAGGAAGTGGGATTGAATAAGATAAGGCTCTTATCCTTAAGTGCCCTAAATTCTGTTTAGCCCTTAACTTTTTGATCTGGAAATAATAGCAAGAACTATTTCAACAAAGTTTCTTTAAACACACTGCATTGAGCCTCAAAGTTCCCCCAATCTGTCACATTACTTCCATTTCTTTAATCATCCTCAACTTCTGCAGGAACTATGCCTTCTAAACAGTGGTAAAAGTGAAAGCCTTGGAATAGATAAATGAGATGAATAAGTATTTTCTTAGTGCAATCAGTTTGTTTGTTTGTTTGTTTTTTATATCACTTTCTAGCATGCCCAGAGTATTACCTCATGATGAATGCAACAATAACAGGCTTTAGGCAAAGAAAAAAAATTGACCCTTGTACTTCAAGTTTCCTAACCTTTCAATGTTAGGAAATTATCTGCTTGAGAGTCCTTTGATTTTGCTTATTTTGACTGTTTATCTTCCTTAAAGCATTAAGATCAGTGAAGAGATAAAATGTTTATAAAATATTAAGTATTTAATTTTAAAATATAGGAATTTTCCCACAAGGATCTCTAATTCTTTAAAATATTGGCTCTCCAGTTATCATAATATCTCATTTGATAAGCAAAAGGCCAGGGGTTTTGATATTCAAGGATAAAACCCAGGTATGCAGAACATTTGAATAAAACTCCCCAGAGTGACATAATAGAATGACAGCATGAGAGAATAAGAGACAAAGACAGAGAGAAAAATGAATACATTCCTGAATTTCCCTTCATTCTGAACTTTAAGTTACTGAATTCCACTCCTTTTAGCCCCTTTTAAATATTAATAACAATTGAAAAAAAATACAAGAACATGGAGTGGATATCTTTCAGGAGAAGACAAGATATTTGGGTTCTAATTTGGCTCTGAAACGATCTACTTCTATGAATTTGGAAAATTCTCTGGTACTCTTTATGCCTCTATAAATGAAGGGGTTGTACTAACCCCTTTCCAGCTCTAAGATTTCACATCCCCATAACTGGAAAGTTTACAGAACTGTTTTTCTCATAGCCCATTGCACAAGGTTCTGGGTAGAGAGGATCTCTATCCAACACACCTTTAATTTTCAAAACAATACTTAGACTGCTTTCTATACATTTATTTCTTAACCTGTATCGGGGGGTGGGGTACCCTTATACAGAAAACAGCAAAAAAACCTCCCATCTCATATCTTGCAATAACGTTAATTTGGACATAAGACTACTGGCAACTGCCTCTTAGACCCTAAAATTCTGTCAACTGGCTGAGCTAGTTCACCTCAAGTATTTCATTAAGCTATCATTAATATGAGTAAACATTCTGTGCTTCTGAAGTTTTGGACCCCACTTACAGGGCTGTGTTGGGATTTTACTGATATGTCTGAGTCTATGTGTATATGTTTATCTCAGCAAATATAAAGTCAAAGGTGGTCATTTCCTAATTTGTGGTTTCCGATGAATTTTGTGCTAAGTATAAAAAGATTTTGAACTGTCAGTGGAGGGAGAAAGGTTGCTATTTCAATGATTCCACTGGATGTTCTGGATGCCTCCACATCCTTTCTGTTGCTGGAGTATTTCCTGATCAATGGTTTCACACCCACAGGACAGTGGCCTGAGAGTCCCAAGAAAGCCATCACAGAAAAGCCATCAAAGAAAGAAACATATTCAGATGGAAGGAGTCAATTCTAACACCTAACCGTAGGAAAATCTCACAGACACAATGCAAACGGGCCCTCTAAAACAATTCTCCATCTTAGTTCCTTTCTCAGCATTTTTATAGACAGGATTTTTTTCTCTCCCCAGTTGAACAAGAAAGAACAAAAGTAGATTCCCCAAAGGAGGAATCATTCGTACTAAGTTTCTTTATGTAGGTCACCTCTGATGTGTTCTTGGTTGCAGTTCAACTGCTAAATTTCAGATGTCAGGCTTTCAGTTCTGATGGTTCTGCACATAAATTCTATTGCTTTCAAAAAGAGTAATTGTTTAAATTCCCCGTTTGAATATTGAAGGAAACTATATGTTTGACAGATGTTAAATACGTTCAGTTATGTTAGGAGCATGGTACAAAATGCTAAAATATTTTACTCTGAGGTGTCTCTGTGTATGTACGTTTTAATATGAGAAAAGGAAGTAAATGTTTCCCATTAAGCAAGTGTCTAATTTAAAGACAGTAACCACACCTATATTCAAGTAGATTACAAACGTATGTCCTTTGTGGTGACCAGCCTCTCACATACAAGGCCCGTTTTCCTAACTTTTCCCCTTCTCCAGATTTCAGTCTAATAGATATTGCTCGATGAGCCCTCTTGCTGTCTGTTCTAACTGTCATTCTTTGGGTTCAAGCCTTTGGCAAGTCATTGTTTACTTCCAATCCCATAATCCATCCTCTACCATCAGGTGTTTCTAAGAAATACATCTTGCCAATCCACCTCTGCTTAAGAACCTTCCTTGTTTCCTCACTACCTATGGGAAAAAAAAAAAGTCAGACACCCTAACGTGGCCTTCAAAATCTCTGATAACCTGTTGCCAATTTCATTACTCAACCTCATTCATCTGTGTGCTTATTTAATCATTCTCAATACAACCAAAGTGCCCTGCTAAAATACCCGTTGGCCCACTAAAGTGGAAGCTCCACAAGGTATAAGGTTCCTTTATTTCATTCACTAATGTTTATTAAACATCTAGGCCAGGCGTTAGGTAGATGCCTAAGATTTTTTTTAAGTTTTTTAATGTTTCTTTATTTTTGAGAGAGAATGAGAACAAGCAGGGGAGGGGCAGAGAGAGAAGGAGATAGAAGACCTGAAGTGGGCTCCGCGTTGGCAGCACAGAGGCTGACGCGGGGCTCGAACTCATAAACCGTGAGATCATGACCTGAGCCGAAGTCGGACACTTAACCGACTGAGCCACCCAGGCGCTCCTTAAGATTTTTCTTTTTTTTAAATTAATGAGTTCAGCAATACTTGCTGAGTACTTTTTACGTGCCACATAGAAGCCTGGCATTGCGAATCCAGCAATGAAAGTCATTATGTCTATTTTTAAGGAATTGGCCGGGTAAATTTCCATGGATGATGACTTCAGTGTGCATCTGTGACTAAGAGTCTGATTTCTATGGCGATTAGTATATTTAAGCAGCACAGTCATAGTCCATTAATCTCTCTTTCTTTTGCAAACTAAGGATTCATTTAATGTTTATTAAATAAATTAATCTAAGAATGTAATTAAAACTGAATGTCTGAAGGTTGTGGTAGGCAAATAATGGCCCCCAAACATGTCCAGATCCTGGCTCTAGGAACCTGTGAATACGTCACATTACATGACAAGGGAACACATTTGCAGATGTGATCAAGGTTAAGCACCTGGAGATGGGAAGATTATACTAGATGATCCAGATGGACCCAGTCTAATCGCATGAAGAAGAAAAAGGAATCAGAGATATATAAATTGAGAACAAGTCGTCTGGGCATTGCTGGCTTTGAAGATGGAACAAGAGAAATAAATAAGAGCCAAGGAATGTGAAGATCTCTCAAAGCCAGAAGAGCTCTCAGCTGATGGTCAACAAGAAAATAGGGACTTCAACCCGCAACTGCAAGGAACTAAATTCTGCCAGAAACTCAAATAAGGAAATGGAGCCTCCAGGAAAGAATGCAAACCTCCCAACTTTTCTCTTTTAACCTGGTTAGACACTTATCAGACTTCTGACCTCACAAAACTGTAAAAGAATAAATTTGTGTTGTTTTCAACCAATAAGTTTGTGATAATTTGCAGAAGTCGCAAATCTCGAAAGATCAGCCAAAGTGAACCTCTGACATGGGTCCCCATGACCAAAAAGAAAATAACTATCTTCAAAATTACGACAGTACAACCTCAACATGTTATGACAAAGAACACAGACACAGAAAATTAGCTATGTTTCCAGATAAAACAAAAGGGTTTTTCAGTAGCGGAATTTTGGTAAAATCATTTTCCAAAATGATAATGACTAATTGGATCATCAGAAATAGCCTTAGGACTTTGAACTGTACTCTGAAAAAAGCTATACACATGTAACCTTTGGAATGTGCTTTCAAACTTTTATACCCCTTGAAAGCTAACTTTGACATCAGTTAGAGTTTTGAGTTACAATGTTCCTCTCAGTCCAGAAAGCCCCAAGAAAAAAACACAAACAACGGTCCAAGAATGGCCCTTTGAAAGTAAGGAAGCCCAAGGGTATCAACTGAAAAGGAAATTTCCTTAGCCATGAAAGCACAAGTTGGCACAAGGCTGTCATTTGCATCCATGTAGATTGTCCTCCACATAATGGGCAGGTTGTGGCTAAAAGTCAGGCCACAATTTGCTCACAAAGCCATGTGCCTTGGCACGGGGCAGTGACTTCTCAGCACAAGGGCCCCTGGACAGCAACACCTTAGTGCCAACCAGATGATGCCCAGCATATCTGGGAAGTTGTGCTGGGAAGTTGTGCTATGCAGACCCTGAACATCTTTTCATAGTGTTCCTGCCAAGAATTGTCCAGGAAGGCTGCTTTCCCCAAGAAGGGTGGTATTTTCTAATTCTTACAATGGTATCACGTGTGTGAACGGTGGCTCTGGCTCAGCCTGAAAACACTGGGCATATTTGTTTACTGTTCATGTTATTGTAGCCAGATTTTTAAAAATAATAATAAAATAAAAAGAGGCTAAGATCTGGATTTACAAGTGTTACAGGAGCAGATGAAAGTGGAGGTTATAAGTCTCTGTTAGAACTAAGTCCAATGACCCAGTCGAAGGAGGGTCACAGAGATTCGGAGCACAGTGACACAAGGCTTTAATTAATGTTCTTGCAAGGACAGGCACACAGTGTGTCTGATGGGGCAGTCACAGCAGACAATTTATCTCCTAGCACACAAGCCCCGTCCCTGGCTCCTCATTGGCTGAGCACTACAGAGGTTACAGCCTTACCTGGACTCGCCTACATTCATGTAAGGCAAAGAGTGGTCTGACTGGAACAAATGTCCATCCCTTTGAGTTGACTCAGAGACTTTCAGTCCCTCCTCCTTTTGTTCTTCCCCCTCATGCTCATTGCAAAGGCTGTGAAAATAAGCCCAAGAAATGGAGAGAGGCAGAAGAACCAGGAAGTGAAATGTCTAAGGGTTTGGGACTCCATTGTTGTCAGGGAGGGGAGGGGGTCATACATATCTCCAATAGGTTGTATTGTACCTATTGTTAATTAGACAGCACAGCTTTTATTTGGTCTTTCTGAAAAGGAATCATCTCCCTTATTTCTCATAGTTCTGTCCCAAAAAGAAACAAAAGATAATTGGGGGAGTTTTAGGTACTCACTACGGTGCATACTACACCTTATGCTCAATCTAGAAGGCATGAAAATAAAAAATTCACCCGGAACCAGTTCTGTCCTCGAACTGTGGACTCCCCTCCAGAATCTCCCTGCTTTGGTCTCTCTTCAATGCTTTCAGTTAGTTGTTCTTTATATTTTGCCCAGAGTTTATATTTGTTATCTACAGAAAGCTTGGTCTAATAGGAGTTTCTCTGTCATACTGGAAGCAAAATTCCTCACAAGCTTTACTTTTGTCAAATGTGTCCAGATGTTTGGTTTGCCCAAAAATGCTGATCATAAATAGCCCTACCATATACTTCAATTTTCTTCTGAGGCTCCAGATTTAAGCCTTTGTCCTGGCATATCATCCAGTTTAGCATTTGTACTAAACTATTCTAGCTTCGACAACAGAAAAATGTAGTCACCCTACACATAAGCAAGAACATCGTATGTTCCAGAAGACAAATCAAGCCTAAGAAGGACTCCTGAGATAGCAAGAAAAGTTTGCTTCCATACTTATCTACCTTTTACCCAAGGAGAAAACACTACGTTTGAAGACACCCTGGGGACAGTAACCTATTTCTATGTTAATTATGATAATACTCTGCCTAAGCACTCTTTTGTTGAAATTTAATCCCATTTTCTCTCATCTTGTACTTTGTATAAATTGATAGTGTGTTCTTTTCTTCCTTAAAATTACCCTTTTATACTTAAAGAGACTTAGGAAATCACCTCTTAGCCAAATCTTCCAGGCTGAGTACCCCCAATACCTTGTTCTCCAATCAGAAGTACTATTTACCTTCATTTTAATCGTTTGATTTGCCGTCCTTCACTCTGAACAGCATTCCAAATTGCTTTTTGAAAATATAAGCCTGACCCCATGACTCAACAACCCCATTCACAGGTACATACTCAAGAAGAATAAACGCTGTGTGCATACAAAGATTATGACAAGAATGCTCTTAGAAGCCTTAATCCCAGGATCTGTCAACAGAAGAAAACAGATAGACAGTTTGGAAGACATCCAGGCAATGAATACTATTGCAAAGTTATGAAAATGAAAAACAAATACTAAATGAAAAAAGAACACGGATGACCTCAAAAACATACTGCGTTAAAGAAGTCAGACTATGAGGAATGCATTCCATGTGATTCCACCTCCATGAAGTTTAAGAGCAGAGAAAACTAACCTATGGATAGAAGACGCATCTAACTCTGTGTGTGTGTGTGTGTGTGTGTGTGTGTGTGTGTGTGTATACACACATATACATATATATATTAGACATTATAATATGTATTATACATTATAATATGTATACATATACATATGTATAATATATATATAATATGAGGGGGTCTGTTCTGGACTAGAAAAGGGATGGGGGAGCTTCATGGAGAAGATGGAAATGTTCAATATCTTGGTACGGGGGGTAGTAACATGGGTACACATTTAAAAATTCATCAAGTTGTAGATATATATAAGGTTGTGCTTATATACACATAAAATGAAATACATATGAAAGGAAGCTGAATACACCACCCCAAAATATGCTACTTTGGCACGTGGATTATTATGAGCCGAAGGCAATCAGGACCCAGCTGACCAGGGAAACAGTTTTACCTCTCCCTTAACTACCTAAAAGAATTTATACAGGGGGCCGGGACCAGAATAAAATCTATTACCAGAGGTAACTTTTTATCTGAAAGACCTATCTGCATGGCAGGGCAAACTTCTAATTACCAAATAGCTACTCTTCTTATAGACCATTGAATTATCCTCCTCCCTTTTGAAGACCCAGGCCCCTGCCTCATTCCTTAGTTCAGGATGGTATATAAGCCCCAATTGCCTGACTTGCCCTGGAGTCTCATATCCTTGGTCCCCTCATAGGTACGAAATTTCATTTGATTTTCTGCTATTAATCTGCATCATGTTCATTCAATTAGCAGACCAGCCAGAGAAGGGAAAGGGAAAAAATTTTTTTTGTCCATTACACACACATACACACACACAAACACACACCTGTATTTATGCATAGATACATGTGTGGATGCATGTGTGTGTAAAAGAATCAAAGCCAAATATCATTTCACAAAGACAGCCCTCAATGATGAAAGGCCCCCAAACTTAAATCTGTAGCTCCTGTCTTCCCAGCTTCCTAACAGGACAGAATAGACACAACACACCGATTTCCTAACAGAAGGAGCATATGAAGAAAAAGCCTCAGGGACTCCTGTAAAAATAAGGACTGTTTTATAGCAGATACTGGAAAACACCAGCCAGACACCTCCAAGTGGGAAAATCCATCTAATGGGAGAACGCTGTCCAGAGATGGTTCGTGTCATATCTGTGAGTAACGTGACAGTCATCAAAAATCAGTAATGAAATACTGTAATTTGACTGAGTGCCATATTTCTGGGCCCCTGACTTGAAATAGCAGGTTACAGGAGTTGTTACAAACACTGACAAAAGAGCAAGGGCTTTGACGTAGGAGAGCTGTGGAAACATGTCAATCCGATCTTTGCCTAGCCATGACCCTATGAAATGTTGTAATCCTCTGAGGGTGTCTGGTTGCCTCATCAGGAAAATGGGATAATAAGCAGAATGTCATAGCATTCTCTGAGAGGAGACATAATATATAGGAAAAAATATGTAGAGAAGAAAAAATAGTAATACCTTAAAATTTTCATCTGTAGAGAGTCTATGAAATGAATGTAGAGTTATCTCTTACCAATTTGATAAGCACTCTTACAGAAAATCCTGGATTCCACAAAAATCATTGCTATCCCGGCACTGCATGAGGCTGGTTAGAACATCATTCTGACAAGAATATGGGGGCTTGATGGAGCCTCACAGGAGTCAGTCAATTTCAATTTGGGCCATGGTCAGTGGCCAAACCCTTAGCACAAGCCAACCCTCTGTTAATTCTAGTCTCTGGCCACAAGTAAGAACAGATGTGAGCACATGAAAGGACCACTACAAATCCATCTATCAAGTCCAGAGAAACGATTCAAGCTATGACTTCCTCACTATGGGTCAGTTATATCGCCATTCATCAAGAACACAATTTCTTGTGCCCAGGGAACACTCGGGAGACTCTAGAAATGGCCGGTTGGAAAAGTTTGACAAGGAAAGAAATAGCTCAAGAAAGTATATGGATTGCACAACAGAGCTGCTGCCTTTCATTTTCTCCCACCAACCCCACCCCAAAAAAATTGAGGCATCTGGCCAGTGACCAATAAGAGAACTGCTTATAACTGCTGATAAAACAAACTCATTTGCATAGTTTCCCATCTGTTGGAGACAGTATTACTGTGGCTGTGTATCCCACATGCATCTGTGATAGACAGGAACAATGAAAAAAATGGTATATCTGCTGAGCAGCTATGTATATCCTCTACTATGAGTCCATGATTTGCTTCCACTGCCTTTGCTCCCTGACCCAGAGACCTCTAGTCTTTTTTTCCAAGAGATACTTAACTGACTTTCTTAGGGCAAATTATAATATTTGTTCCTGATATTTTTGAGGTATTATTTTCTAACTCAAAAGTTTTCACTGAGCATCCATTCAGGGCCTTTCAATACGTTTTTCCATAAAATATTTGATAGGAAAAACTGCTTTAAGAGGAAGAAACCCTGGACAAGGAAGTTAGGAAAATGAAGCATATACAATTTACAATATCTATATCCACACGAGATAGGACTCAGTCCTGTGGCTTTAAATAACATCTATAAGTGGATGACTTCTAAATTTTTCATTTACTGCCCAGACCTCCCCTCAATTCCAGACTTAAATGACAATGGTGGGAACAGCTATAAGTATTTAGTGATTAATATATTTGGTTTTATGTGTTTGTATGTGTATGTGTGTGTATACACACAGTGTAATAATGATTTCAGGAATAGAATTTAGTGATTCATCACTTACATATAATGCCCAGTGCTCATCCCAACAAGTGCCCTTCTTAATGACTATCACCCATTTAGCCCATCTCCCACCCAACACCACACCAGCAATGCTCAGTTTGTTCTCTGTATTTAAGAGTTTCTTATGGTTTGTCTCTCTCTCTGTTTTTGTCTTATTTTTCCTTCCATTCCCCTATGTTCCTCTGCTTTGTTTCTTAAATTCCATACATGAGTGAAATCATATGATATTTGTCTATCTCTGACTTATTTCCCTTAGCATAAAACACTCTACTTCCATCCACGTTGTTGCAAATAGCAAGATTTCATTATTTTTGATTGCCAAGTAATATTCCATTGTATATATGTGGAGGTAGATACTATTATTATCATCATTTTAAAGATTGAAATTAGAAGCACAAAGAGATTGGGGCACCTGGGTAGCTCTGTTGGTTAAGCATCCAACTCTTCGTTTCAGCTCAGGTCATGATATCATGGTTTGTGAGTTCGAGCCCCACATCAGGCTCCATGCTGACAGTGCAGAGCCTGCTTGGGATTCTCTCTCTGCCCCTCCCCTGCTTGCATGCTCTGTCTTTCTCTCTCAAAAATACATTAACTTAAAATAATAATAATAATAATAATAATAAGCACAAAGAGGTAGAATAGTATTTTCAAAGTAATACAGCCAGCTAGTATGTTGAACAGGCAGACAGGTTGGTTCAAGATCTTACCTCCATCTCCATTTGTGTTCCTGGAAATTCCATTCAGTTGTCTAACAGTCACCTCCAACTTAACAGCTCTAACACTGAACCCCTGGCCTTTACCCCACAACTTGCTCGAAGCCCGGTCTTCTCCATTACTATAAATGATGACTCGACATTTCCAGCTTCTTAGGTCATATACTTTGAAGTAATCTTCAATAATTTCTTCCACATACCACATCCAATATAGCAATAAATCTTGTCACATCTATCATCAAAAATATCCAATATCTGCCCACATACCCCTGCCTGTACCGCTAATGCATTAGTTTGATCCAACTTTCCTTCCACCTAAATTGCTACATGAACCTCAGATAGTATCCCTGTTTCTACCCATGTTCCCCCAAAATCCATTCTCCAAAAGCAGTCACAATGGCCTTTCTAAGATAGAGTCACATTATACAACTTTTAAAGTCTACTGTTTTCCTATTGCATTCAGAGTAAAGCCAGAGTCTTCCTGATGGCATATATGCCCCACCCAGTGACCTCTCTGACCATAACCATTTCTCTCTGCCTCACTCACTCTTCAAATTGCCTTCACATTCCCTTCAGCCACAAGGTCTCTTGTTGTTTTTCAAATACTCCTCACACTCCTAGATCAGTGCCTTTCATTGGCTGTTCTTCCCCTCTGTGCTCATGATCCTGACTGCCCCTAAAACCTGATCGTCACATTCTCAACAAGCCCCATCCTCAATGAAGGTTTACCCATCAACATCCACCCTCCTTCATCCTCCGTCCTTGCCCAATCTCCTTTCTTTATCCTACTTTTCTTTTTTCTCAGCACCTGCCCCTTTCCAATTCAACGTATATTTTACTTCTTACTTTATTTTTGAAGCCCATCTCTCCCAACCAGTGTATAAACACCATGACATCTGAAACCACTGTTACTGCCATATTCCAAGTCCCTAGAATACATGCAGCCTGCTAGACTTTTAGACAATTAAAGGCTTGCAGAAGCCCTCTGTAAAGATTACATTTTCTACTTAATCTAATTCTTTTTCAAATTTAATTGATCACAGACCCATATTTTCCATAAAAATCCTATTAAAAATCTCATGGCATTCCTGCTTCAAGGGAAAAAGTTTGGTGATGGCTATTGTAGAAGATCCAGGAAGAACATACGTAAAATTTGTAGGCAGTTTTCCAGGAAGAGTCAAAAACACTCACAATATAAATTGATAGAATTTAAATTGATGCATATATAATCACCAAATAACAGTCTCTGTTGTTATGGTAGTGTTTGCAGGAGGCCACACAGAACGGGAATATAACAAATAAGATCTTTTACACATATTTGCTGTCAAGTCTTACTGTCGTGCTGATAAGCCTTCCTGAGTGATTCCAATAATATACCTCCTATTGTGTTTTAGATCAATATTTTACAGTAACCCCCCAAAAGAGTCAGATAAACTGAGGGATCATTGACAAGAAGTAGCAGGCAAGGGAGAGCCAAAAACACTACTGACATGGATTACACAATACATTTAATTCATTCTTAGGAAATTAGGTTTAATTTTTAAATATAATGTATTAAACACTCAAGGAATATTGAAGGGCAAGAACTCTGGACCAAGAGGCATGGGATTCGTTATGGTTCTGCTTACTAGTTGTGAGGTTTGGGGCAAGTTACTTCACCCAGGCTTTAATTTCTTCATCTGTGAAATGAGAGAGCTGTAATAAGCATCAGATAGGTTTCAGGTGTAAGTTCCTTTATTTCCGTTTTTTTTTTAATTGAAATCTGGTAAGAGGTAATAGTCACCAATAATTTTTACAAAAGAGAATCATGACAATTATTAGAAATGTCTTTTCACATGATTCCTTGGTAAGTATTTGTTTATGATTTTGGTTGTTAAGGTGTAACAGTGTAAGAATGGGTGAGTTTGAATCTGCATAGGAGCTATGATAAGCCATGTCAAGCCTTGTGTGTTTAGCCACTGAGTGTGTGGGTTTGTTGCTGCGGCATGATCTAGACAGGTTAAAGTATTAGATAACTAATTCTCTCTATTCAGATGGAGAAAAGAGGTAAAATGTGTAATGAGTCACAGAGCATGCTTCAGAACTTTTGAAATGAAATATATCATTCAGTTTTAATAAAGTATATCATTTTCAGGTAATTCTTCAAACTCAGGCTTGATTAGATATTTGAGATAAATTTCATGGCAACATCCACAATTGTAATCTCTCTGGTTTTGACTCCACTACTAAATAAAATGGGGGAAATAATTATAGAATAATGGACTTCAAAATTAATTTTTAGCAAGCAAGAAGGTTTACTTCTTTGACCTCAAGGGCCCTCTTCTGAAATAGCCACATGTCAATGACTACATCATGACTCTGGAATAAGTGGAAGGCTATTAAAGAAGATATGAATATATACTTCTTATGCTCCTTGGAAATAAAGTGAAATTGTCCCTTTTTTCATAAAAGAACTAATTTGTAATGCAATTTTAAAACATTTGTAATTTTTTCAAATGAAACGCCTGAGAGGAAGAATCCATCAGATTTCACACCTCAACTTTTCCCAGACCTTACTTCCTATATGCTTGGAACATGATATGAGATTCACCCAGATCACCTTCTACATCAGAGCATATTATCAACTCGTGGAATTTTCTGGACACTGAGATATTTCACATATTAAACACTAGAAAGGGGTAAGAGAGTGAAAGGATCATCAGTAGCCTCAAAAATCTCACTATCTACTGAGATTTTTTTCCTCAAAAGAAACTGACCCATGTTATCTACTGTCATTTAATCTTAGAAAACCATATATATATTTCTGTGATATTGCTATTCCAAAAATGTAATGCCAAGAAAAGAAAACTGAGGCCATAATAAGTGATAAGTTAAAAAAAAAAAACACTAACAAAAAAGTCAAAGATGACCTAAATAGAATGGCATACCATGTTTGTGAATTATCAGATTCAATATTATGAAGCTGACATTTTATTCCATACTGATCTAGTTCAATACAAATTTAATTAAAATTTCATCAGGATTTTAAAGTAGAAATCAACAAGCTGGATCTAAAATGTATATGGGGGCGCCTGGGTGGCTCAGTCGGTTAAGCGGCCGACTTCGGCTCAGGTCAGGTCATGATCTCGCGGTCCGTGAGATCGAGCCCCACATCAAGCTCTGTGCTGACAGCTTGGAGCCTGGAGCCTGTTTCACATTCTGTGTCTCCCTCTCTCTCTGACCCTCCCCCGTTCATGCTCTGTCTCTCTGTCTCAAAAATAAACGTTAAAAAAAATTTAAAGAAATGCAAAACTCATTAAGATTTAAAAAAAATTAAAAAATAAAAAAATAAAATGTATATGAAAACGCAAAGGAACTTAAAAAACAATTTTGAAAAAGAGAAACAAAGTTGGATGAATCATGCTACAGATTTCAAGACCTACTATAAAGTTACAACAATCAAGATAATGTAGTATTGGATAAAGGAAAAACATATACATAAATAAAGCATAATAAAGAGTCCAGAAACAGAGCCACATATATATGGTCAATTGATTTTGGACTAAGGTTAAAGGCAAATAAATGGAGAAAGGATAGTCTTTTCAACAAATGGTACATACACAAGCAAAAAAAGAACCTTGACCCTTACTTTGGACTCTATACAAAAATTAACTGCAAATGTAAAACCTCAGTCTACAAAGTTGGCACATGTATAACAAATCATCAAATTGTGCACCTTAAATATTTATAAATTTTGTCAAATATACCTCAATAAAACAACAATAAATACAAAAATAAGTACATGGGAGATAATTCTTGTGACAAAATTGCTTAGATACAACACGAAAAGCACAACACATAAAAGAAAAAAAATCATGAATGGTCTTCACCAAAATTAACAACTAGGGGCGCTTCAGTGGCTCAAATGGTTAAGCGTCCAACTCTTGGTTTCAGCTCAGGTCATGATCTCATGGTTCAGGAGTTCGAGCCCTGCATCAGGCTCTTTGCTGACAGTGTGGAGCCTGCCTGGGATTCTCTCTCTCTGACCCTTCCTGACTTGTGCTCTCTCTCTTTCAGAACAAATAAACTTAAAAAATTTAAAAATTGCTTTAAAAAACTATTTTTTGAGGGGCGCCTGGGTGGCGCAGTCGGTTAAGCGTCCGACTTCAGCCAGGTCACAATCTCGCGGTCCGGGAGTTCGAGCCCCGCGTCAGGCTCTGGGCTGATGGCTCAGAGCCTGGAGCCTGTTTCCGATTCTGTGTCTCCCTCTCTCCCTGCCCCTCCCCCGTTCATGCTCTGTCTCTGTCTGTCCCAAAAATAAATAAATGTTGAAAAAAAAAATTAAAAAAAAAACTATTTTTTGAAAGACAAGGTTAAAAGAATGAAAAGACAATTCATAATTTGAGAGAAAATATTCATAAATCACATATGTGCTAAAGGACCTACACGTGGAATATATAAAGAATTTTAAAACTTTTACAATATATAAATAATATAAAAACAATTTTGGACAGACACTTCACCAAAGAACATATATAGATGGCATTAGCACACGAATAAGCTCCTGAATAGCTTTTCAGCATCATTTGTCATTAGGGAAACATTAATGTGAAAAACCCCACAATAATACCATTATACGTTGTTAGAGTAAGAGAGAAAGAGAAAGAGAAAGAGAAAAAAGAAGAAAGGAAAAGAAACAAATGAAGAAAAGGAAGAGAAGGAAAGGAAGGAAGGGGGAGGGGAAAGGGAAGGAGGAAGGAAGGAAGGAAGGAAGGGGAAAGAAGGAAAGAAAGAAAGGAAGAGAAAGAAAAGACAAATAACAGTATTAATTGTTGGTGAGGAAGCAGAGCACATTACTGGTGACAGTGCTGAATGCTACAGTTACTATGGAAAACTGGCAGTTTCTTATAAAGTCAAATATACTTTTAGCCATATAATCTAGCAATCCTGTTCCTAGGCATTTACATAAGGGATTCGGTTTACATTAAAAACAACAACAACAACTGTACAAACATTTTTATAGCAGCCTTACTCAGAGTTGCAAAAAACTGTCAACAACCCAAAGGGCCCTTTGCTGGGAAACTGTGGTATATCCACACTATAGAATAGTAGTCAGCAATAAAAAGAAATGAACCACTGATGTATGCAATAAAAAGGATAAATTTCAAATTCATTATGGTAAGTGAAAAAATCCATATATAAAATCCCACATATGGTATCATTTCACTTATATAAAATTCTGTAGAAGACAAAACTGTAAACACAAAAGAAACAATCCTACCAGGGACAGGAAGTGGGAAGAAGGTTTGAGTACAGACGAACATGGAGAATTTGGAGGTGATGATGATTATATGACTCTATTTTTGTCAAAACTCACCAAACTGTAAAATAAAAAGATGACTCTTAGGGGCACGTGGGTGGCTCAGTTGGTTAAGCATCCAACTTCAGCTCAGGTCATGATCTCACGGCTTGTGAGTTTGAGCCCCGCGTTGGGCTCTGTCCTGACAGCTCAGAGCCTGGAGCCTGCTTTGGATTCTGTGTCTCCCCCTCTCTCTGCCCCTCCCCCACTTGTACTTGTCTTTCTCAAAATATACAAACATTTAAAAAATTTAAAAAGATGATTCCTACTGTATGTAAGTGACCTTAATACGATAACTAATAATTATTCATCTTCAAATCTAGCCCTTCCATGAATGTGTTCAACACAGGGACACAACAAATCTACTAGGAAAATTATTCTCCTAAATAACAAAGTACTATTATTAAAATAATTGAGCAATTCTAGGAGTAAAATTTAGGAAGCAAATGCTAGGGAGTTTGGAAAAATGAAAAAAGAGGTATAAATACAAGTCATAGTAAGACTTTGAACGTCACCTAAAATAAGATAAGGAGGCAAATGTCCCTCCAAATCAATTTATTCTAAACCTTGGAAATTTATTTAGATAATTCAATGAAAACTCTTCTGTTCTTTAATGTATGGATTACACACGAACAGATAATGAACTAAAGTCTGTGAATCTTGCTGATAAAACATATTATTGCTGTCTAAGAACTCCATAGTTGCACACTGGTTTTGAAACTGGAGAAGGTATAGTAGGGGAAGTACAGTAAAGAAGATAAGGCTAATGGAGAGAAAGACTGTGTGTTAGACAAGAGCTATCTGATCATGCTCTTTTCCTTATCTGAACCCTTCTCTGACACTGTGCATGCCACACCTCATTATATACAGGATCACCGCAAACAGAAGATGAGGTACAAGGATAAAGGACAAAGTATTCTTAAACAGAGAAAGGCAACTCTGTGTAATCGAAAAGCTTCATCTCTGCTTGAAAGGTAACCATTATCCTGCAATCCTCTCCTATTTTTATTGGATTTTCCAAGTCATTTATAAGCATGGATTACTCAGTTTTCAAAGGAGTCATACAGAAAGAATTATGCTCTATGTGTAATATAAATGTTATATTCATAAATAAGCAAAAAAAAAAACAAGATCCAGGAATATATTTGCTTCTCGTAACAGGAAACCAGGATGTCATGTTTAACATTAAGAGCTCACTGGAAAAAGAAAGGAAAGTGTAAGGAAAAAATACCAAGAGGCTCCTCTTTCTAAGCCACACTATTTATAAATGCTCTTGAAGCAACTTGCATATTGTATAACCATGATGTCTAAAATCACAATTTGCCATGAGTTCTATATTTAAAGAAAAAAAAAACCCTGGTGTTTTGTCGGTTCATATTCAATTAGTGGAAGGCTTCTCTGGACAGATGTTGGAGTTTTTTTTCTTCCAAATTCTTTCACTTGAAGACATTTCCAACAAAGCGACACCCTACACACTGATCAAGCAAACCTTAACTTCCTTTGGGACATGACACTATGTTAGTCAGCCCTGGCTCATACGATAGACATTTTATATAACCAAATGTGGTTCACATCCTCTGATACTCACTAGATCTCCTCAAAGTGATCCTCTGTGCAGGTGATTTAAAAATATTAAATTCTTATGCATGGTTTCAATCAAATGTTTTCTTGAAAGAATAGAATTTATGTATATGGTAAAAATGCAATTTCGATATTACTTCATTATTCATTCATTAATCCATTTGACTAACGTCTACTGAGCACCTAATAATATATTCCAGGGACTATTCTAGGAACTGGAGCCAAACAGACGTAGGTCATGCTCTCTAAAGGGGTAGAGAGACAATAAGAAACACAAAACAAACAAAATAAGAAAGGAACAAAGAGAGAAGATAAATACATCCGCTGGCAAGCTTGGAGCAGTCTGGTTTCAGCTCTGTACCTATGCACCGCTAAAGAGTTTTATTTTTCACATTGCCAGTAAAATGCACGCAAAACAAACCAAAGATATTCTGCTTATACCTCTTCTTATGATCATTGTTGAATTCAAATGAGATTCAAATGTGCTGACCTGTCACAGAGTTTGCAACAAATCACTCTGAATTATTTTAATCTTTCATCCAGGACTACTAAAAATTCTGTTCTCTCCCATGCTTCCACATTCATATAGATAATAAATTAGATGATTTCCATTGTGTTATTTTCGTTGTTTGAATTCAGCTGTGTATATTTGCTCTCCCACTCCCTCCATCTACTCTTCAGTAAACAAGAGAACCCCTAGCAAAACAGCTTGCTCTTGGAGACTCACAGGCTCATTGTATTAGAATAACAGAATTACAAGAGGATTAAGTAACCAAAACGGATCAATATATATTCCGGTTCTGGTAACATCAAATGACCTAGATGTGTTCACCCTCTTCCACCTTTCCTGTGTCCAATCCCACAACCCAACCTCATCAAAGATGAGGAGGTGAGAGGAAGGGAATGATGCCTTCTTTAAATCAGATATCCAATTTGTGGCAGCTTCTGAAAGCTATCACAGAAATGCTCGATTTGACCAGGTCAAATTTCATTTGTCGTGTACTTTTATCACTCTCAAAGCTGGTGCAACGTGTTTGCAATAGAAATAAGGAAAACAAAAATGAACTGCCCCGTTGGCTTGTCAGATTAAAAAAGTGGATTGATTTTACACCTTTGAAATAAGCCGCCTGCTCCAAGGCTCTCTCTTCTACTTTTTCTGTTTAAAGATTCGTGTACTCTTTGGACTCAAAGAGAAGCTTTAGGTTGGATAAATGTAGAATACAATTCGATCCACGATGATGACAGCACCTAACATTTACTGAGCACTAACTATGTGCTAGGGATGGCACTAAACGATTTGTGTCTGCTGTATTATTTAATACTGAAAACAACTATTATTTATAATTTCTCATTCCTTTTTGTTTATTAAACTACTGTCATCCTACTGAACCCTGTACTTTTTCCCAAGCCATTGTTTTCTTCATTTTTTATTCACCTCGATCTCATGGTTCATTATTTTAAAAATGCACATGGCAGGGCGCCTGGGTGGTTCAGTCGGTTAAGTGTCTTACTTGAGCTCAGGTCATGATCTCATGGTTCATGAGTCTGAGCCCCACGTCGGACTCTGTGCTGACAGCTCAGAGCCTGGAGCCTGCTTTGGATTCTGTGTCTCCCTCTCTCTCTGCCCCTCCCCTACTCACACTCTTGTCTCTCTCTCCTTCAAAAATAAACATTAAAAAAAAATTTTAATGCACATGGCAAGCCATAACCCTCCATGCCACACCCTTGCATCTAGAAAACTAAGCAAAAAACCTCCATATGTACATTTACATGTGGTATACACACACACACACCCCTGAGTAGCTGAGCTCAGGCAAAGTCCCACAGAAAGACAGCTGGGTTCCACTATAAATTTATGATTTATAAATCATAAATGCAACCGAACTCAAATGCAAGCACAGCACTGGCTGGCAATCATAGTCCATTTCTTTGGTCAACTCAACTTTCCCATTATCTGCAGCCACAACTTCAATCTTTTCTATTCTTCTCAAAGATCCAACTTCTAACCGTCTCACTCTTCCTTTCCCCCTTAATCTGAGAAGACGACTTGGCCTTCTACTTTAGTGAAAAAAGTCAAAGTGAAAGAGGGAAAAATCCCTCAGCTACCTTCTAATAAACTATAAATGGTACGGCTTCCTTTTTCTTTGACCTGCAAGATCCCTCATGTTACTGTAGAGGGGGCCTTCCTGTCATTTAAGCCCAGGGAGCCCAGTTATTTCTTCCATTCCTGTCTTCCTCTTCCTCCCCAGAAACTTGTGTGCTTCCTTTCTTCTGTGGGTCCAAATTTTTCTCAACCGATCATGCCCATCAAAATTTAAATATGTTCATGTCTCTCCCACTTTGAAAGAGTCCCTTAATTCATTATCCCAAACTCTTCATATTCTCTTTCATTTAACAGACAAACTTTCCACAACAGTTGGCTTCATATTCAATATCCATGTCCTTAATTCACTTGACACTGGATTCCAACCCCCATGAATAGAAACAGCTCTAGCTAGGGCACTGTGAGGTAGGTGAACTGCTCATTTTACACAGGTAGCAATGGTGAAGCTGAGATTTCAACCCATGTCAGTTTGATTCTAGAACCCAAAGTCTTAATTGATAAATTAGACCACACTTTAAAAAAGTAGCCTACATCCATCCAAATTACATACACATTAACCTTTCGACCTAACAATTTCAGTCTTGGACAGTTACCTTATATGAATACTTGCACACCTCAAAAGGGCATACATACCAGATCATTCCTTACTCATAGCAAATATTTGCAAATAAATATGATGTCCATTAACAGAGGGCTGGGCAAATAGATTATTCTATATAGACAAAATGGAATACCAGGCAGTAGTGTAAAAGGAGAAACTCTCTAACATATAAAGATTTTAAAGACAAGTTTTTAAAAGTAAGGTGAAATTTTATGCAGAGTTTGCATAAAAATGATGGAAAATGAGAATACTTATTCTTATCTGCCTATCTTTGCATAAAAGACACAGCACACACAAATAACAAAAAAGGATCACCTTATGTTAGATGTTAAAAAATGGCTAACAGGAGAAAAAGATAGGAGTATGGCATCACAATATACCTTCATATATTGTCTTGATTTTGAACCATGATAATGTGATAATTACTTAAAAATTAAATTTTAATTTTTGGTGTATTGTTTTACTATGATGAATTTATGAAAAAAACTTTTAATATTCAGATATTATGTAAAACATTATTAATATGATGGGTTTGACTTATGAACTTGCTCTATCACATCACTCCCTGTGGCTTTTCCGACAGCTTCCTCCTGCAACCAAAATAAAATCAAATTCTTTATCAAGGCCCACAAGCTCTACTTAGAAATTTATCAAAATATATTCAAGAAATTTCCCAGAATTAAAATATGATTTTCTCAATTAAAGAAAGCTTATCGAGTCCCTAGATAAATGGATGAAGAACATCCACACCAAACCACATCACCGTAGAATTTCAGATGTGTATGCAGCATTGGGAATGCAATGTCATCTGATTTCTGAACATCAACACTCAAAGGTAGGAAACAATGGAGAAATGCATTCAATATTCTAAGAAGAATGATTTCTAGCTTGGAATTCTATATCCAACCAAACTGTCAACCAAATGTGAACAAAAAATGAAGCCACATTAACGTCCCCCATAGTCCTTTATGGGAAATGATTGGAAAATACATACCACCACAATGAGAGAACAAACAGAAAGCCAAACTGGAGACATAAGGCCGTGGATCCAATGCAGAAGAGAGAGGAAGGGGATCCAAAAGACTAGTGTGCAAGGAGATCAGAGGAAGCCAGTTCTGTATTGGTCTAGAGAGCCACTAGGCAAATCAGGACAGGGGACCTACCCAAACAGCAACAGAAGCTTTACTAACTTCAGAGTACATAAAAAATCCTACAAAAAAGAAAGTACAATTTTAGTACAAAAAATTGCTCAGATGTGCTATAATAATATGAACACTTAATACTCATATAACTAAATGTTAAAATACTGCTCTATTAGAAAAGATGTGGATATGAATGGGAGTGTGAGAAACGGAGTTGAAGCGTCAATGTCTATAGTGGAAAAATGGTGGCTAATATCCAAAATCAAAAATATCAAGAAATAGAAGGATGGTCATATTATTGAGAGCTGTTGAGATAAAGATTCAAGGAAACCACAGGAAGATTTCCAAGTAGTGGTCTGTGGAGGCAGGAAGCAAGGACAGAACAGGCACCTGCTATTTTCTCTCATTTTCTTTTTAGAAATACTGGATTAGCTAAGAACATGAATAACTATAATAAAAATTGGACTTTAAAGAAGAAAGAAAAATACCCTTAACAACTAAACTTGAAATCACAAATAGTCAATAGTTAAGCTTCTGTCATAGTTAAAGAGAGTGAAAGGAGAAATTCAAAGACTTATGTCTTTGGCATTCTAAGAATGATATAAAATTAATAAACTATCTGCTCAGATGTACAATTAATATTCTTAAGGGGAAAAGATCAAGAGTTTGTTCATTCTTCACAGCTGTTTTCCCATTCATTTTCCATTCTTAGCAAAAACTCTCACTAAAATTAATGGCAGTTATTTGAGTGGAAGTAAGGATAATATATTCTTCTACAAGCCAGGAAGTGCTTAGTGAAAATAATGGGAGAAGGGATTATTGCTGAATTAAAAATAATTCTTAATGGCCACCAAGCATTATTAAAAATGAAAGAGCATTAAAGATCTCATTATTTTGCATCATTTTACCACCTTTGATGAGGGAAATGACACTTTCAAAACTTTCTTAAGTTCACAAGTATTTATGTGTTACTAAATTTTAATTTTACTGGTAAGACATGCTACCATTATTTCATCTGTTTCATCTATTTCATCTATTTATATATTATTAGTGATCAGGGACATTTTATCACCTCTAGGTTTATTTAAATCATCAATAAACTCAACATTTTAGCTACAATATTATTGTACTATATGATTTTTAAAAATTACTACTCAATTTCTTGACTTCCGTGCTCAACGATGAAATAAAAGGACTGCAGTTACTGTAAAAAAAAAATCATTTTTCTTCTAAATTAACATGCGTTAAATAAGTTCCTTCTTAGGCGTTGTGAGGGTTTCTGGTTTTGTTTTTGTTTTTTTGGTTTTTTTTTTTTCTGGTTTGGTTTGAGTCACAGTTTGCTATAATTGAGGCTTATTTCTTTTCAAAATAAGATTATTTTATTTTTACTAAAAACATTTTCTAAAATGTTTAGTTTTGGAAAATACAGAAATATGAAAAGAAAAGGAAATAATCAGAGCTCTCTCTCCTGTTGCTCTGAACACTGATACCACATGTTATAATGGGAGACCTTTTATTAGCTTAACTCCCTGAGATATTATTTAGAACACTGTTCACTGCCAATTAAGAAAAGTAGGACTAGCAATAAATAAATCTTTTTGGCATTAAGCCACTGAGGTTTCAGGAATATTTATTACTAGAGTAAAAATCCAGCTTATCCAAGTATTCTACCCAACCCTAGCCCCAGCAACCTCTTTAAAGGGGGGTGGGGGAGGAAGAAAGAAAGGAGAGAGGAAGGGAAGAAGGGAGAGAGGGAGGAATACTAGGTATCTGGACCTATTTGCTTGATAAGATCTTCATGCTAACCTACCAAGGCCACATACGCTAAAGAATGAGAAAACTTAAACTCTATTCTAATTGTAGTACTACAAAAATAACCCCAAACCAAAAACCTCTGAGAGAATGTGGCAGACTCTACTAAAATTATCAGTGATTATAATAAAAATAGCCAACATTGGCTGAGAGAGTATTTTCTCAGATTCAGTTCTAAGCATTCTGCATATGTGAACATATTTAATTTGCACAAAAATTACGAGACATTATGTGTGCATATATATTATATATATATTCCTTTTTTTTTAACAAATGAAAAAACTGAGACACAGAGTGGCATATAATTTTGCCAAGGTCACACAGCTAGTAAATAACAGATCTGCGATTTAAGCCTAAGAAGCCTGACTTAGACTTAACCTGAAAACTATGTTTTTATCCACCAGACTATGCTGTCTTACCAGTGACTGGAGGAATTCACTTCTTCATATGAGAAAATGGCACATTAATATGGTCAACTATAAAGTAGATACAGATATAGGATATAATAATTTATAGGCTACTCAATTCCATTACTTACATTTGCTTTTAGCTTTGACATTCTTATGTTTCTGGCATGTTCTCCTGCCAGGGAATAGATTGGTTTTCAAGACAAAGCAGTAAGTGGCACAGGCTGAAGAAGATGGAGGAAAAAACAAGAGTCTGTCCCTCCTGCCATGCCATCTTCCCTTGGGAGAGAGGGGAGGGTGGATGTTAAGAGCTTTAATGGCCTAAAGACCTCATTTTGAATGCTGGGTGACTTGTTTTATAAATGGAGGAACAGAGGCTCTATGATATTATTTCACCTTGGCTTCTTCATTTGTAAAATAGCAATTGTAAAGCCCACCTCAGAGACTTACTGTGGCGTGAAATCAAGATATTATAGCAGGTGCTTGTCACAATGACCAGCCCAAAGAGTGGTGAACAAATTGCTAGGAAGACACCATGTAACTGAAACTGGCTGGGCAAAAGGGGATCATTGGCTCTTATGACTGTGACATTAAATGGGAGTTGAAACAAAATCATCATGATCTCTGTCTTTCAGCTCTGCTTCCTTCTGAAGCATCTCCCTCTCCGACACATTCAACCCTCACAGAGGCAAGATGTCTGCCAAAGGCTCTTGGATCACATTCTACTTTATGAGCCACCCGGAGCAAAAAGAAATGCCCCTTTGTCAGGGGCTCAAGGAAAAGTCCTGAAAACGCCTGCACTCAAGACTGCCTGGTTCTGTTTATGCTCTACGCCTACTTCTGCGTTGTGCCGAGTTCTGATCAGCCCGATCTGGGTGTCCTGCCAACTATGACGACAAGGAATGGGATCAAGTCTACCTGAAATACACAGGCAAAAGTAATGACGGGGTAGTCGTCCAAAGTGCGGGAAGGGGAAGGAATGGATGCTGCAGAAAAAGAACAGTTAATGTCCACTGCAAGTGGACATTTCTCTTACATTGTAATTTATAAACAGACAAGGGAGACATTCTAGATAGTCAAGTTCTTCCTGTCAAGATGAATTGCTGTTCATTGGTTAGACCTTAGAATAGTGCCAAGACAATACTGAGATGTATTTATCAAAAGTAGGAATGTCAGCAACAGTATGATTGACAGGAATGTAATTTTTACAATATGAAAATACTTAATTTTGACCAGGTCAAGCAAACTAAGCATTTTAGGAGTTAACGTATTTATTTCCATCTATTAAAAAAAAAAAAAATAGAGGGGCGCCTGGGTGGCGCAGTCGGTTAAGCGTCCGACTTCAGCCAGGTCATGATCTCGCGGTCAGTGAGTTCGAGCCCCGCGTCGGGCTCTGGGCTGATGGCTCAGAGCCTGGAGCCTGTTTCCGATTCTGTGTCTCCCTCTCTCTCTGCCCCTCCCCCGTTTATGCTCTGTCTCTCTCTGTCCCAGAAATAAATAAACGTTGAAAAAAAAAATTTAAAAAAAGATAGAAATGAAAATCCTTGGAAGTACTGCATCTGTATGGTATGGGACATTTTATCCCAGCTAAATGCCATAGCCCCTAGTTAATTTGGGAGGAGTCCTCCTTCTTCTTTATAATGAGATACTTTTTTTAAAGAACTGTCTTCTTCCTAATCATATTTTAATGAGCCAGGCAACTTAGGTATACACACAAAAAAGCCAACAATTCACAAGGCTGCATAGGGTTCTTTGGAGGGCTAACCATGACAGGCCAAAACATGTCAGGACACTATATTGGGCAGCTCTTTTCTGTTGAATACTGGAATGGCTTGGAGAACCACGGCTACATAAATAGATTTTTTTTTTCTAAATTTATGTAAAAACAGTGATGGGAAAACTAGAGCCTGCAGGTCAAATATTACCTTCCACCTGTTTCTGTAAATAAAGTTTTACTGGAACACACCCATGGCTGTTTCTGCATTGCAACGGCAGAATGGAGTCATTGTGGCAGAGGCCATATTGGCCACAAACCTAAAATGTTTACTACCTGTCCCTTTCCAAAAATGTTTGCCCAACCCGAATGTCAAAAATATAGGTAAAGCATATATATGATTCCAGGTCAAAAATGTCTGACCCTGTAACATACAAACACAAGATGTTCTTCTTCCTAACTTGATAATGTTACAGCCGCAGTCCCTACAAGTCGCCCAGAGCATCTGTGTTTTTAAATGATTTTGTATTTATCTTGCTAAATCATGAAATATACATTGTTATTTTAAAATTGCACAGAGGCTCCTCTGGGTCCTGAGATAATTTGAAATCTAATGATAAAAATATTTGGTTCTAAAACATAACAGTGATATTTGAGGACAGAATGCCAGGAAACACCAATATGATGTTCTGATGAATATTTATGAGAACCTCCACCTGGCCTTCAAGTTTTCCATGCTTCAGTGCTAATGTATTTGTGTCTACATGGGGTGTGTGTGTGTGTGTGTGTGTGTGTGGAAGGCTAAGGAAAAGGAGAACCATTCTGAGCCCAGCTCTAGAAGAATAACCAAATATACTAAGACCAAACTGGTAACCCCCTTCCTCCCTTTTAGAAGTCCTGATTGCAGATCACCTTTGGGTTCTAACTATAGAACCCTCGTCTAATTCTTGCATCACTCTTTATTCATGTCATTGTTTCCCCTCTTTCCTGAAACATTTTTCCCCCATTTCTCTTAGATCATTTCCTTCAGCACACAAGCATGCTGTCTGTATTAACTACCTCTGGTTTACACTAATTTCTTTCATTATCTTTACAATAACACCATTGAAAGACTTTTCTATGTTTGCCCTCTTCAATTTCCCTCTTCCATTCTCCCTTGAATCCATTCCAATCAGGCTTTATGGCCCCTGTTCCCCACACCACTGAAAAAGCTCTTTTCAAGCCACCAAAAACCCCTCATGTTACTAAATATGACATTCAATTTTCAAGCCTTATTTGCCCCAAACTTTCAGTAAAATTTACAGATCTATGAATACCTTTCTTTGTAACACTTTCTTCACCTGAATTCTGGGTTATCAGTCTTTCCTGGTTTTCATCCTAGCTCCATGGACATTTCTTCTTGGTCATTCTGACTGGTCTTAGACTCATCTTTCTAATTTCTAAACATTAGACTGACCCTAGGTTCATTCAGCAGACCTCTTTTCCTGTTAAACTTCTCCTCTCTTTCTACACTTACATGCTCAGTGAACTTATCCAGCCTCATGATTTTAAATACTATTGTTGTCCTGACTAAGTGGTTATTAAGTTTTCAACTGGCAGGGACCACAGCATGTTGTCACTGTCTTGCATTAGAGCTATACCAGCTCTGTTTCCCTCTCTCACAATCTAGTCCATAGGGATAGACCTCATTTGTCTGGAAAGTCTATAGATCACCTCACTGGTCCACTATATGGATGGCAACATGCTGATTGGACCTGGAGAACAGAAAGTAGCAAGAAGCTTAGAAGCCTTCCTAAGACACATGAATAAATGCCAGAGCGTAGGAACAAAAACACAGAAATGAGAGGACCACTACGTCTGTGAGCTTTCTGGGACTCCAACGGTCTGAGATACTTCTTCCAAAGTGGAAGACAAAATGCAGCAAGTAGCACTACCTAGAATTAAGAAAGAAACATAATACTTTGGTATCTGCAATTTCCAGGCAAAACATATCTCATTTCAGGGTGCTGCTCCATACCATTTAAAGGATAACTTTAAGGTTTCTAATTTTGAGTGGGGCCCAGGACACGGGTAGCTTCTGCTGCAGTGAAAGGTGCTCTGCCTTTGGAGACTTATGTCCTGGCAAGTCCAGTGGGGTTTACAGTGCTTATAGCCAGTCTGTGTGTTTCATAGATCTGCTGGTAACCTTCAATAGAACAATAACAGTGTAGACTTCTACCCTAAGGTTTCACAGCAAAGGTTTATCCTATTCTACAGATAACTATTCTCTTTCTGAGAAACAAATCCTAAGTTGCCATTGGGCTCCCACAGATACTGTCCACTTGACTATGATCTGGAGCAGGCCCTGAAGGAAGAAACAAGTCGTGTGACCAAGTAATTTAGAGAGTGCCTACTCCTGTTGCATTGCCTCCCGCTGCTCAATATATATTTAAGGCTTCAAGGGAAGTTCTTATGAAAAGTTTGAGGATAACAGGTCGGGTTTGGTTTGTGGCATGGTAGAGTGAAAGCAACTGGAAATAGATTGTTGTAGGATCCCTGCCCGCTCCAATCCAGCTTAGTTCTTAAAGACAGAAGTTACAGAGGAAGTTACAGACATCAACAGCCTTACCCCAAATGAAACGCAAAGCCTTTACCTTGGCTTGTTGGTCTCTACCAGATGTTCCCCAGAAACATAGCAGACCTCATCTCTTACCCCTCTCCCACCATCAGACCATGCCCAATGTTCCCAGAATACCTGAGCACCATCCCAGTGCAGAGCCACTGCACGTCTGGGATCTCCACTTGATCTACTCTTCAATTTCAATGTAGTCTCTACTGAAATGTCCTCTCACTCAAGGGCCTTTCCTGAGCACTCACTGTGAACATCCCCATGTCATTTCCCTGTAACCCTTACCCTACGATATTTTTCTTAGCATGCACCACCACCATGTGACATATCAAACCTTTATTACCTATTTGTTGAGATTTTTAAAATATTTTCTTTAAAATATTATTTAATATTTACTAAATCTATTATAATATTTAATTTTATTGGTTTCTTAGGTATGTATACACGTATGTATGCATTCATGTATTTTTCTTCTCCCCTATCCAGAATGGAAGATATGCAGAGGAAAAGAGGTTAGATATAAGGTCTGGGATACAGTACACAAGAAGATGCTTTCTTATCTAGCACCACCCACGAACCCTATATTCATTTTTGAAGCAATCAAGGGATTCACTGTTGCCATATGTTCAGCTCCTCAATATATCTGACCTTGGTAAATGAACACAGTATCAATACAGCTCTGGATCCAGCATTCAACTAGTGACACACACTTTATCAAGGCAATGCCTCTCCTACAGTGCCAAATGGAACCCTTGATGACTTTTTTTTTAACGTTTTCAGACTATTTACTCGATAACTCTGGGATCAGAAGCCAAAGGAAAGGGATGAACTACTAGTTTCCCATCATTATTGAAAGGCCAACGATTTCCTGTCAGGATTATCAGGTTGTCAACCCTCTGGTCTATGTTTTAACTTCCCTCAGAAAACGTGCCATCCTGTGCTTCTATCCCTGACTTGAGCGAAATCGCAGGCTAGTTGGTGTCACAGAATGAGGTGATACATGTGAGTGCTGTGGGTACATCTGCTTTCTTGTAATATTGTTTTCGATAAAAAAAAAAGATGCCGACACATCATTAAAGATTTTACCGCAGTGATTCCACATGTGCATGTTCTTCAGAGGCCTAACAAGGATGCACCTGCTGTATCTGACAACTATCAAAGTTCTTTTGTAACTCCAGTCTAATGTAAACGATTTAGAGAAGGAATGGACTTTGAAAGAATTTGAGGATAAATTCTCAAATTTATGAGGAGGTGATTTATACACCAGCACAGGTTGCTGGTTGTCCCTCCTATCTTTTCTTTTCACAATGTATTGGAATTTTGTGGACGCGTGGCCATCAATATAAAAATTTGACTTTTCAGTCTCTCTTTTGCAGGAAAGTGCTGCCATGGGACTAAGTGCTAGCCAATGGCTGTGAGATGTGACACACCAACTTCTGAGTTATCCTTTGACATTTTAGGTCATGGAATATATTCATAAATTGCTTAAATTGCTATCATATTAGGTGTCTGTTACAACTTTCAAACTTGTATCCCATATACCTAGAATGCTCTGACAGACTCAACACGTTGTTCATTGACCACTTCTGTATAATACAGTAGAATCTTTTTTTTTTAATTGTTTATTTATTTTTGAAAGAGAGACAGAGTGTGAGCAGGGTAGGGGCAGAGAGAGAGGGAGACAAAGAATCTGAAGCAGGCTCCAGGCTCCGAGCTGTCAGCACAGCTGGCACGCGGGGCTGGAACTCCATGAGATCATGTCCTGAGCCTAGGTTGGACACTTAACTGACTAATCCACCCAGGCATCTCTACAGGAGAATCTTTAAGAGCACAGGCTTGGGACGCCTGGGTGGCTCAGTCAGTTGAGCATCAGACCCTTGATTTCGGCTCAGCTAATGATCCCAGGGTCGTGGGATCAAGCCCCACAGAGGGCTCTGTGCTGAACGTGGAGCCTGCTTGGGATTTTCTCTGCCCGTCTCTCTGCCCCTCTGGGGCTCACGCATGGACAAATACACACTCTCTTGCAAAATAAATAAACTTACAAAAAAAACAAAAGGGCACAGGTTTGAGTGACTCTGTGGGTTTGAGTCCTAGTTCACTAATTTTTGCCTGTGGAACTTTGGTCAACTGACTTTACCTCTCTACACTTTATCTCTTCATGCTTTCAGTGAAATCAGAACAGTACTAGTGCTATCACTAGATTTGCTGCTAAATGCGATGAGCTTAACATGTTTAAAACAGAACCTGACACTCCATAAGCAGCACCTAATCTTATTTATTTAGAAATGGCTCAAGGTCATCATTCCTTGCGCCAAGTTCTCATCATCTCAGTGACGCTTTCCTTGTGTTTCACAAATTCCATTCTCTTAGCATGCAGTATGACGATTCCCGCTTGACAGAGAACAGCCTTTGCTAAGAAAATTTTCTTAAAAGCCCAGTCAGGCTACATGAGTTGGCTGAGGAGGAATGAATGGAGGCTGCTGCCAGATTTAAAAATATATATATATATTGGGGAGCCTGGGTGGCTCAGACAGGTAAGCATCTGACTCTTGATTTCTGCTCAGCTCATGATCTCACAGTCTGTGAGATCGAGCCCCACATTGGGGTCTGCACTGACAGCATGGAGCCTGCTTGGGATTCATTCTCTCTCTCTCTGTCTCTCTCTGTCTCTCTCTCTCTCTCTCTCTCTCTCTCCCTTCCTCAAAATAAATAAACTTAAAGAAAATATTTGATTACTCTGCAGAGAGCCAGGAGCGACATTTCTTTGATGCCAGGGGTGTAGGAAAAAAGGATGGTGCAAGCTAGGAAATTGGTGGGAGACTGCAAAATCTGTTATCCCCCTGTAGGGTCACAAGATACACGGTGAACTTACTCAAGGTCAGAGAAACAGTGCAATTACACATTTGTTAGGAAATTAATGATGGAGCTAAGGTTCTCCTATGAGGAGAAACATACGATGAAACGTGATACAGAGTGAAATAAAAACATGACATGGGATGAAACAATCTGTGCAAGAAGGGAGTTACTTGTAAGAATGAAAAAAATTTGAAATTTGTTAGCAAATAGTCTAAGGTAATCTTTAGGTTCTCACAATGCTTGGACAAGGGCAATCAAGTTCAGGTAGATCTTTGCTTGCAGATGCCCGTTGCCTTCCTACCATCTTCATCCCAGAAAAATGGACCACATTCTCCCCGGAGTTTCCATTGTACCATTGACATACTTCTTTTCTATCAGCTATGACATTGTACTGAGTGTTGCTGTTTTTATTTTTAAAATGTTTTTAATGTATGTTTAATTTTGAGAGAGCGAGAGAGAGAGAGACAGAGAGAGAGCACGAGTGGGAGAGGGAGACACAGAATCCGAAGCAGGCTCCAGATTCTGAGCTGTCAGCACAGAGCTCAATGTGGGGTTCTAACCCACGAACTGTGAGATCATGACCTGTGCCCAAGTTAGACGCCCAACCGAGCCACCCAGGCGCCCCCCCTTTTTTTTTAATACACTTTGCTCCAATATTAGAATGTGAATTCCTAGTGGTAGGGACTATGTTTTATTTATTTCTATAACGTAATATCTTACAAAGAATGCAAGTCTTTATTGAACGAATGAAATAAAATAATGGCTTTTAGTCACTTTTCTATTCACGAATAAAGAGGAAATGATGGTAGATACAGCCATCTGTGATGAGTGATGATATCTGCAAGACAGAAAAACTGCAAGTATCCCATCATGTGCCTATTGCGATGATCGTAATGGCTTGCCGACATTCCGTCAATCAAAAATGTCAATGGCTAATCACCTCTTAAAAGGCAGATGTGATTTAGTGAGAAGCGCATTGAATTTATGCAAAATATCTCCTATTTATGTAGTTAACAGTATTTTATTATAGGTATCAGTAAGAACAGTTTAGGTATCTTAGAACCCCAAATGGGGTAAATCTTTAATTTCTATACTATATCATCTCCTACATAGATCATGACCTTATAGTTCCATGAGCTTTCCAGGTTCTCTTTATTTACGCAGTATTTTAAAAACAATGGAAATCTTGCTTTAAAAAAAATACTGGAATATATACTAGTCATCTGGGAGTGGGGAAGGTGAGAAATTTGTAGGAAACATTTAAAGGATGGGTAGATGATGAGAACAACAATCTCTCAGCAACACTGACTTTTCAAGGAATCAGCATATTTTGACCAACTAGCATGTGGTTAACATCTTGTATTTCCAACTTTATAACCATTATGTGTAATTACACACAGATCAATCCATTAGTTTACATGCAGGTAGTGGGAATGTTCACAAGGAAGGAAACAATAGGAAGGGTAAAACAAAATTCCAGGGCAGTGAGCTCTTCTGTGAATGAAGAAATCTGACTTCTTGGGCCCCTGTCCCTGCCAACTCCAAATAAAACCAATGGAGGCTGTCAATTCAATAATTATCAAGTGCACTAACCCTGATTTTTTCACTATCCTCATTTTGAAGCATTGCATTTTATTTTTTAATATACTTACACGGGGAGTCCGTTTGGGGCCTTTGATTTTAAAATCTGATAGAGTTCATTTGTGGCAGAGTAAATGCAAATAAAATTCAAGTCAACTTGGAAAGGACAGTATGTGTGCCTTATGAGCAACTTGTGGGGAAAGCAAGTCCCACTGTAGTAGGCACAGGAAAATGTCATTTCTATTGATGGATGGCATTTCTTTGCAAAGCTGTTTTGCTCAATAAAGTGGGCAGAGGTATGGCAAAGCCAAAATTTTAAGGTGGTGGACACAGTCTTAGATACGTGAGCAGCAAATGTATGGAAGATGTCAGCAGACACAAAGGACAAAGGTGGTTGACAAAGCTGCATGAAGAGTACAGACATCTGATCAGTTAGCATATATTGATTTACTTTTAATCTGCAGGAGGGCTTTTCATTTATAACAACTCACTCACCACTGCCACTTAAATACAGAATTTCTAAAGTCAGTTTTAAAATTCTTACTGACTCCATAGACTCTGCCCCAATCACTCACCAGTTGTGTTTGGAATCGTTAAAGATGTGCAAGGCTCTTTAGGGTCAATGAACATATGAAAAAGGAAAGAGTAGGAGCTGATGGTGAGTAGGGAAGGAAGGATTAATAGGAACAGGTGCGGGAGCATGAAGGAAAATTAGCCCATGACCTAGAAAGAGGACATCTGTAAACCCAATGGCACCAGGAAGAAAAGAGATTGGCCACAATCCATATACAAAAGTCAGATTTTTTTGTTTGCTTAGCTCACATTGGTAGATAAACGGTTACCAAACCAGAACCACTAATTTGCTAATTTGTGAGGCCCCATATTTTTTTAAAACAAATCTGTGCTTACAACAATACCAAAACTCAAAACGATTAAATTATAATGTAGGATCTTAATCTGATCAGTTACTTTTGAAGCCTAATTATATTTGTCCAAGTGTAATTTGAAGAACTAGAACAGGGCTTTACAATATCCTGATTAATGATGGCATTTGCTCTGGTTTTCCTGTTCAGCCAAATTATTCTCATGAAAAGCATAACATCTGATCTTGCTTGTAATATCTATCAGCTTCCTGACACTGGGTCGGTTTCTAGTCTTTAAACCTAAGTTTCCTCATCTATAGGATGATTACCACAGCCTCTGTCTCATAGGTAATTAATAGAATTAAATGAAGTGATGTTGAAAGAGTTTTGTCCACTGCCAAACATAATTAGCACTCAAGAAATGTTAGCTGTGCTCCTGCTATTATCATAAGGTTCACCTCAGACACAATGTGCCCAAGGAGAGAATGCTCCCATTTGGAAATATACAATATAAAAAATAAGGAGATCTGCTCAAGTGCATGCCTCAAAAGCCAGAATTGCTGCCCACCTGTCACCCCCCGCCCATACACACACACACACACACACACACACACACACACACACACACACACACACTGAACTAATATTTACTTAATTCCCTTCCCCCAAATCCTGAATCATCTCGCATCAGCCACTTCAACCTCCTGTATCTTGGTATCTATGATGTTATAGAACATAATGCTATGTACTTGACGGCATTGTTTTACTAATTACAAAGTAACGACTTTAAATAGTTTCGAAAATACCAACTATTTATGCCCGACTAAATGGATACTGACCTAGAAACATATTTAGCAATTATGAATAGCTTAGAAAAAATAGAGAAAGAATTATTTAAATCTTCATCATATTGCTAAAGATCTTCAGATTACAGCCTACTTATTCTGATTAATTTTATTATCTCTATCTAAACATGATAAACAGATAAAATAATATGCTTTTGAAGTTTATACTGACACTAACAAAATATGTGAAATAAACAGTGCAATAAATGCCAAGCACCTGTTTTAATATAATAGGTTTTCGTGTGATTTTTCTTAAAATTGCTGGCTTTCTTTGGCTCTTTGGGAATTGTTCTTATCATGAGAACATAAATTCTAATGTCTGTTAACAACAGATACTACTATGGTGCATTTCTTTTTGAAATATACACAAATAAAAAAAAATTAAAGGCATAGCAATAGTTTTCTTTACGCGTGATTTTCAGGAAAAGCTAACACCTACTCTCTAACCATCAAAGAAAAAGAACTCCAGGGAAGCCAAAAGGAAATCCATTTTTCAGCCTCAAACAAGGGAGAAACCATCTGTGCTAAATCATAAAACAAATGCACTGAGAGTTTATATCAATATACACATGGGAAGGAGGTTATTTACTCTGTGGAGGAAAAACCCTTGTTATATTTAATCATGTGAATTTCATGGGCAAGTAGACATCTACACCATTTTAGCATTTTCAAAAAACACTAAGATTCTCATCTTAAAGAAATACAATCAACCCACTATCAATGAAACTCCTCAAAGAGAGCCAAGTTCAGGAACCTCCTTATCTCTATCCCATAATGTTCCAGATAAATTCCGGAACAAAAAGGAGTATTAGAAAATGAGTTGCTCAGTTATTCAAATCTTTTCATGTTAATTCTTTCTCTCTAGCAATCTTTCACATTTCAGGTGGTCCCTGTCTTATGATGGTTCAACTTACAAGTTTTTTATTTTATGTTGTGCAAACATGATGCCATTCAGTAGAATTTTATCTTTCCCAGACTGGAGCCGTGCGATGGATCCCCTCTGACGCTGGTGTGGTGCAGCCACAGTTCCCGGTCAGCCACAGGATCGTGAGGATAAACAACCAGATATGCCTACAACCCTCCGGTACACATATCTTCTAGTTTTTACTTTCTGCACTATCAATTAATTGCATGAAATACTTAACACTTTATTATAAAACAGGCTTTGTGTAAGATGATTTTGCCAAACTATAGGTTAACATAAGTGTTTTGAGCACGTTTCAGGTAGGCTGGGCTAAGCTGCAGTGTTCAGGAGGTTAGATGCATTAAATGCATTTTCGACTTAAAATATTTTCAATTTACGATGGGTTAATTGAGATGTAACCTCATCATAAGTTGAGCAAGATCTATGTTCTTTTTGAACATTAACGGATTCTGCCTTGAACTCTCAAAGGTCTAACACCAGATTAGCTAAAGAAAATTGGCAAAACATTGAAAAAGGTATTCTGGAAGGTGTAATCATTGTCGTTTTTATTCAGGTTACCGATAAAATTTTGTTCCAATAGATAGGTTTGCGTATCTGAGCAATACTCAAATAACAAAACCATTTCTATACTTGAATTCAGAATGAGGCCAGCCTTGAACTCAACCAAAGGTGTTTATGGCTAGACGTGATAAAAGGCCATCATTATAACTCCATCATATAGCAGGACATCCCAGGAGAGCTTCCTTACTAAGTCACACATTGTATTTCTCTGAAATACTAGACTTGTGATAGAGAGAAAAAAAAGAGAGGATTTTCTGAAAAGCAATTGCAATATGATTCAAACTAATTTGTTGCAGATGAAGAGACTGACTTTATAATTAATAAGCATTTAAGTTGAAGATTCCACATTCACAGGGATTTTTATAATCAATATTTTAATCTATAGTGTTAGCTTAAGTGGGAGTTTTGTTGCCTTCGTGAGGGCAGAAACTGGTTCTCTAATTTGAAAAGATTATGGAAGGAAGTACTTCCTAGAATTGAAACATTTCTCTAAACAATTTAATAAATAACAAAATTTCTCTCAAAGTTACACCCAACACTAGAAGTAGCCTGTCTTGTACAAATTGAGAGAAAAATGGAAAGACAGAGCCACAAAGGAAAATTGTAAAGTTTTAGAGATTTTATTAAACATGAGCTAAATGTATTTCAAGAATTCTAAATGGGCTGTGTCCTAAGATTCTACATAAATGAATTCTGTACCCATGGTCTACATTGTATTCATCAAACTCTGTTACATGCTGAGATAAGTCTATAAAATATATTCATTCTTTGTATTTAAAACTTCACGCCATCAGAATAACTTTTTATTTCTCTACTGGTCTTTATGAATACTTTAATATTCATTTCTATTGTGTAAATGAAAAGCCAGCTTGTCATTTGACTATATGCAAGATTCATAAAGTTTTATTTCTGAAATAACATCACTTCTAAATTCCACTCCTCAATGCACTGTCAGCTTCCGTTGAGTATCTGACATTCTCTCCCATCGTGTTTATGATCTGCAGATGTCGAACTTTGTTTCCCCACCTTGAAAAGTTGGACAAACTATCCCAGGGAACTTTTCATTTTTCAGTCAACACTCAGGCAGCAGGTATATACTGAAAACTTCCTGCGTAGCAACCAAACCACATATTGAATACCTTCTGTGTAGTTGCTGAGAATGCAGGGCTCAACATACTGGCTCCGTGGTTCCTGCCAATATAGTATATACTGCAATGAGGGAGACACATCAGAGGGGTGTCATAATGGACAACAGGCTGCTAGGAGAGCAGAGGAAATCTAATGTGTCCAAGGTAGCTTAAACTAAGCTTCCCATCCGCATTCCCCAAACACAGAATCGCCTTTATTGTTCACAAACATTGAACTAGTTGTTAAAAGAACAAAGCATTGAAGTTGAGGCTTTTTATCCTTAATAATGTGAATATTGGTAAGATAGCACTCTGATTTGGGGGAGGGGGGGTATTTTCCTTTTTAAATTCATTTCTTCAACTTTTTATTTTAATAAGGTTTTGGGTAATTTACTAAATTTAATCTCTAAGAGGAAAACAAAGGGATGCTCCCACCTCTACTTCCTTCTCCTCATCGTAACAAACATCAGTAACTGATCTCAGCTCTTGCTATAATGAATCAAAATGTGATATAATTAAGAATGCACTGTCTGGAAGAAGGGAACAACAGTGGGGATGAACAGGCCCGGGGAGAATGGAAGAGTAATGACAGAGATGGAGGAGGAAGGATGGGAGTAGCTGCATGATCCAAGAATGCATGAATGAATGTATCTCTGATTCGGTCTACACTTTAAGGTGCTCCCTTGATTGTAGAAGAATTACAGGGAGAACTTTGAATGAAGCAAAACGAGAGACAGCGTAGAAGCTAGGATGGCCCAGGCGTGATGGAGAACTCAGAACAGAAGGGACATTAGAGGCGCCTGGGTGGCTCAGTCAGTTAAGCATCTGACTTCAGCTCAGGTCATGGTCTTAAGGTCCATGAATTCAGACCCCGCATCAGGCTCTGTGCTGACTGCTCAGAGCCTGGAGCCTGCTTTGGATTCTGTGTCTCCCTCACTCTCTGCCCCTCCCCCACTCATGCTCTGTCTGTCTGTCTCTCTCCCTCTCTCTCTCTCTCTCTCTCTCTCTCAAAAATGAATAAATGTTAAAAAAAAACTTAAAAAAAAAGAATAGAAAGGACATTCACAAAGAGAATGAGGGAAACTTTACAGTCAGGATACTAGGTTGAATCATAAAAATTGGATTCAAAGAATATTAATGTTTTCCCATTAATATAATGGGAATATTTACTAAGTGATTTCACCTGTTATCATACTTTGCATACAAGAATACCAAGACAGCATTTTTAACCTCTCCTTTAATTTTTTTTAACGTTTATTTATTATCGAGAGAGAGATAGAGCATGAGTGGGGGAGGGGCAAAGAGAGAGGGAGACAAAGAATCTGAAGCAGGCTCCAGGCTCTAAGCTGTCAGCACAGAGCCCGACATGGGATTCAAACCCACAAACCGCGAGGTCATGACCCGAGACAAAGTCGGACATTTAACCAACTGAGCCATCCAGATGCCCCCCACCCCCAAGTCAGCATTTATAAATGATTTGCCCAGAGGCAGCCAACAAATAAATGGCAAGGACAGACACAAATTTAGGTCTTCTTACACTATAGTCTCAGCTCATTGTACACTGTCATCCTTACAAGAGAAACTAAGAAAGGAAGATGCTACAGAGAGGAAAGTGGGGTATCAGCAGAGATTACGTGGTCTTAATGCCTTTAGTTTTCTTCTTAAAATATTACTCAACTTCTTTCAGCCATATGGAGTATTTACAACTGTTGAATCTCCCATGAAAATAATTAGAGTTTTCCCTATCCTTAACAAAATTAAACAAAACCTTTTTTCCTAATTTTTTGAATTTTTCACACACGACTAAAAGAAACAGGAAGAGAAGGGAGACTTTCTATCCTGAGGTGTACATGTCATGTGACAATTTCAAAATTCTACCAAGTTTCCACAGTAGAAATTTTCCACATACAGCAACACACTGCAGGGTTCCTTGTTCTTGGGCAATCCCACATCATTTATGGAACACGAATCAGTGGACAACTCTTCCCCACATGCCTCATGTAGAATTACTTTTATACCCCAGGGTTTGAGAATGAACTTATCTCTGTCCTCTTTAGACAGACAAAAGATGCCATGAGTAAAAAAGAAAATGAAAGGAAAAGGAAGGCATTGAAAGAAAAGTGAACAATAGGGTTAGAACAGGATTCTATGCTATCTTTCATCCTTAATTGGTTGAGGATTTCCAGTGGTCTAGGTTTTCAGGGAAACACAGAGTGACAGTGATTTCACCTATTTTCTTTTAATGTTTATTTGTTTTTGAGAGAGAGAGAGAGAGAGAGAGAGAGAGAGCGCGAGCGAGGGAGGAGCAGAGAGAGACACACACACAGAATCCAAAGCAGGTTCCAGGCTCTGAGCTGTCAGCACAGAGCCTGATGCGGGGCTCAAACCCACAAACCGTAAGATCATGACCTGAGCCGAAGTCGGAGGTTTAAGCAACTGAGCCACCCAGGTGCCCCGCAATTTCAACTATTAATCTATGCTTCAGATTAAAATCCAAATAAAATGGCTAAACTTAAGGTAGGGGCACATTGAACAAATATAAACTCTAAAAATAGAAGTCTAGATGTTAGAACAAAAAGCCAATGGTTACCAATAGGTGCACTGAATAATTCCATGTGTTAAATATGGAATATGGTTGCTATACATTTCAGCAGAGTATTTGAGAGCAGTATTTCTGTAGGAAATGACCTGCATTAATTTTCACAAGTTTCCTAACATCACAATAATTTCGTAATTGACAACTATAACTGTGACTAAAATTCTTAGTATAAGAGCAAAGTACATTTATTCTAGAAAACTTAAGTGAAAAATATTTGAATGTTTCTTTATGAAATACACATTGGCTTTGGGACAGTCTCAAAGTTTTTGAGTTGTCAGAAATTTGAAGATGGCAGAGTACATCTTTTTGCATCATTTCATGCATTCAGTAGAAAATAAGTTGTCAGTATCAATGAAGAACATGATTAAAAGTATGCCTGTGGAGTCAGACTCAGGTGTAAATCTGACCCTGATTTTCAAAAGCTATGGGATCCTGTAAAAGTTACTTGAACAAAAGTTACTTGAACTCCTTGAGAGTTCATTTCCTCATTTAAGGAAAAAATTATATTCATTTCCCAGATTTGTTGAAAGGATAGATGAGATTACGTATCCAAAATGCTTATCTGAAACCTCTGTACATTAAATAAGGAAAAACATCCAGGACCCGCCTAAGGTACTCTCCTCTCTCCACTCTCTTCACCCATCCCACTCCCAATCTCAGTCCATAAGCTTGAGCCACACTCGCCTTCGTCCTGAGCTCTGAACATGCTAAACCTGTTCTGACCCTGGTCTTTTGCCCTCTTTCTGGAAATCTTTTTTTGTTTGTTTGTTTCCTAGATCTTTGCATAGCTGACTCTTTTCCTTCATTCAGGTCTCAATGGACTTTCATCTCAAAAGAAGATTCTTTCTCTCCTCATGCTCCTTAGAAGAGCCCCCTTCCCTCTGCTATTCACCTTGAATCCCATTTGCCTTAGTTTTCTCTACTGCACCCATCACTACCTCTAATTTTTACTAATATGTCTGTTTTCGTGAGCGTTGTCCATGATTCTCTAGCAGAATGGATACTTCATCTGTCTTGTCTAGTGCTGCAGCACACTTGGGAGAGGCTGGCTTCATGCTCACCAAACATGTTTTCTCTTTTCCAAGAATCATGGCCACATTTCCCAGCATTCCTTGCAACAGCACGACCACATGACTGAGTCCCAGTTAATGGAATGTGGTGGCAGTGATGTGAGCCCCTTCAAGGTTGGAACCCCAAAGACCTCCCAATTGTCATTCTCTATTCTTTCCTCCTGTCTTCCAGGTTGGATGAAGAAGATCCTGGAGATGGCTCCAAGGCTCTAGTGTCTTGCAAAGTTGGGAGGTATAATGAAACTAGAACTCTAATCAGCTTGGAAAAGCTTCACATGAGTAAGAAAACAGTTTCTCTGTCCTTTAGCCACTGAGATTTGGGCATTTCTTTGTTACAGTAACCAGCCATAGGAATACCTCAGCAAACATACTACAGGACATGGAAAACTGCCTGACACATAGTAGGTGTTAAGAAATGAATTTCTGAGTCCCGTCAGAAATTCCTACATTAAATCCCTAGTCTCCAAAGTGATGGTATTTGGCGATGGGGAGTTAGGGAAGTAATTAGGTAATTAAGTCATGAGGGTAGGGCCTTTATGATGGGATTCATGTCCTTATAACAAGAGGAAGAGAGGTGTTTGGGTGGCTCAGTCAGTTAAGCGTCTGACTCTTGCTTTCAGGTCAGGTCATGATCTCATGGTTCGTGGGATCAAGCCCCACATCAGGCTCTGTGCTGACAGCATGGAGCCTGCTTGGGATTCTCTGTCTCTCTCTGCCCCTCCCCCACTTGCACACACCTTAACTCTCTCTCTCTCTCTCAAAACAAATATTTAAAAATTTTTTCTAAAAAAAAAAAAAAAGGAGTGGGGGGAGGAAAAGAGATGTCTGTCCACCCACTCTCCTTCTCTCCCTCCCTGAGCAGGCACTGAGGAAAGGCCATGTGAGCACACAGAAGTTGCCCAGCTTTAAGCCGGGAAAAGGGCTCCCACTAGAACCCCACCATGCTGGCACCCTGGTGTCAGACTTCTGGCCTCCAGAGCTGTGAGTAATAAATTTCTGTTGTTTAAACCAGTCTATGGTGTTTTATTATAGCTGACTATGCCGGCAAAGGCAGTAGGTACTCAATAAATATGTAATAAATATTGGCTAAATAGCACAATATTTAAATTAATGGCATTATGTACCCTCCTATATCAAGTCTCTGTCGCTAAACTATATTCGCTCAAAGTGGGTTGAAGAAGAAATCATTCTCTGTGGGAAGCAATTCTATTCAGATGTTGCTTGAAGATCTCCAAGGTGTACATATTGTTAGAGGTTGAGGAAACGACACCTCCCGGGCTCAGAAGTTTTCGTGAATATTAACAGAAAGAGAAAATAAAGTGATTGCGGTGTACAGTGTTAGTCATTCCCTGCACTGACATTTCCTGTTTGGGATCATAAAGGGAATATGAAGGACTCATAAAACCCTAAATGAATTATGCCATAAATGTTAACTGCCACTGGTAACAGTGTCGAACGCGACTCAAATGCAGTACAACCACAGAGAACCCCCACGACCTGGGAGTGAAAGCGAAGCCGATGTCAGATCCCAGGATGTGCCGTTAACTATGCGCCCCGACACCCCCCCCCCCCCCCCCCCCCCGCCAAGGTTATATTCTTACGCACGTCTGTGAGGAAAAAAGCTTGGCCAACACAAAGTTGTATTTGTTTAAATAAGACAGCTCGCTTCACATCCTAAAGAGACTGCTTCATAAAACATTCCTATGCATCTTAATTTTTAAATCCCCAAATGACAATTATTAGCCTTCAATCTACGACCTTTCAAAACAAGCCACATGTCCAAGTATGTGACCGCGTGAAGTCCATCATACCCTTAGGCCTTGATAACATCACCTTTTGGGAGATTTAAAGGGACTCATCATCTCGATTTAAGAAGACGACGACTGTGAATTCAGCTCTATATTAGAAGGCAGGCAAACTAAAAATCAAGGAGAACCATCAATTACGTTAAAAAGTGTTTCACAAGAGTGGTTTTGAGTAGATTTCTTGAGTCGTGTACCATCTCGATTTTTCATCCTTTTCTGCAGATGCCTTTAAGAACTTTCATTATTTGTAGTACCGTATGGGCTCAAAGGATTCTAGCAATTGCCATCCAGTGGACTGTTTGCGTCTGCAGATGGAATACAGGCACCCAGGCCATTCAGAGTTGGTGAACTGGCTCCATAATCCCTGCATTGAATCACTGCCAAATATCGTGGCATTTGAACCCCAAGGATGTGATTATTAAGCTTTAGGGCAGTAATCCTTTATAACTGGAGTATTAGAAAGAGGCAAGTACAGAGGTTTTAATTTTTAAGAAATACTGTGTGTGTGTGTGTGTGTGTGTGTGTGTGTATACACACACATACACCCGCACCCACATCACCCAGGTTCACAAATGGAATACTCCCAGCAGAGTGGAGGTGCCAATGCACCATCCCAAATGTTCCTTCTTATCCTGAATTTTGTAAGTTTCTTGGGTTCCACTTATGATTTTCTTTTAACATTCTGTCACTAACATTTAAGCGTATTTTTGCTAAATGCCTGTTCTCTGGAATTGGGATTAGAATCCTAAATATATAACAGCTGTTAAAAGAATTTTTGCCATCATAAACTAATAAGCATTTTGTTGTGTTTTATTTTGTCTAGTTGACATCTGTTGAATTAAGACTGTCTAACATGTAATGGATCAGAAAATATAACACTGGGGAAAAAGTTTTGAAAATCTCTTCTTACTTTAAAACACCAAATCTAAAAGATTTCAGGCAACAAACCCAGACAAATCCATTCATTTTTAGCATGGTTATATTTGTGATTATTTCAGGTTAAGTACAAATCAACACAAAAATATCCATCTTCAGCTGATATGAACGTAAGTTTATCGCCTTTATGATGAAATGCAATGCAGTGAAATGGCAAACACTTCTTCAGTTACACTGCTTTATATTTTCATTCTACTTTTATTCAAGGAAGGTGTTAATTCATAAAAAAAATTATAAATTGTTCATAAACACTTGGGGAGATTGTTGGCTTCAGCAGTGATGAGAGAAATACAAATTAAAGCAACAGATACCATTTGCACCCAGGTTAACAAAAATCTAAATGGCTGATAGTATCCAGTATAGACTGGACTGTGGTAGAACATATCTTTATCAACTTAGGCAGGAGGGCAACTTTGCAACTATTGTTATCTTTTTAGATAAAATATCACTAGTCAAACAATTGTGTTTTCCTGAAACAGTACTAAAAACACAATCTCACCAATATATAAGGATATATATACATATGTACACAGAAACACACACACATATATATACACATTGTACACATATGTATTCTATCATTATGATAATAAAGAATAATTGGAGATCATCTAAATAGTCCTCAATAAGGGAAGATTTACATTCTTCATTATAAAGCCATATTATTATATTTTATGCAGTACCTAAAAGGAAGATAGATTTCTGTATTTCTAGTGAGGATGGGATGCTCATGATACATTGCAAAGTGAAAAAAAAGGAAGTTCCACAAGAGTGAGCATAATGGACTTCCACTTGGCCTCAACCAAATTCTTTGGCCTCAACCAGATTCTTTCAGGGGTAACATTGTATTCGTTCCAAAGAAATTCCTTGATACACTTGGCTGGGGTGGAATCTGAAGTCCCAAAGGGACCTGAATAAATTAGGCATTATTCTTTCCCAGAGAACTTCTTGGTGGCTCCATAGGTCATGCAGACAAAGAAGAGAGGAACAGGAAGATAGATGGGATACATGGCAATATCCCACATCGAATGTATAACCCCTCTTAATCATCCCTCAAATTTCCATTGCAAAAAATCTTAAAAGAATTATTGAGGGTAAGTTTCTTATAAAAAGAAAAAAAAACGTCCTCTTTGTTTTAGTCATACAAGAAAGGGACAGAAAAGAAGAGACACAGCCATAATCCTTCTGGGGAAGCCACAGCCTTGTGGTAAAAGAAGAAATTTATCAACACGCAAAAAGCACTATCCATTAAAAAAAAAAAGACTGATTACTTTTCTACGTTCCTATTAAGATACTGTTCATTCAACATTTCTCCAAAGAAGACATACAGATGGACACAACAGACAATGAAAAGACACTCAACATCACTAGTCATTAGGGAAATGCAAATCAAAACCACAATGAGATATTACCTTGTACCTATCAGAATGGCTGAAATCAAAAACACAGGAAGTAACAAGTGTTGGTGAGGACCTAGGGAGAAAGGAACCCTAGTGCACTGCTGGTGGGAATGCAAACTGGTGCAGCCACTCTGGAAAAAAGTAGGCAGCTTCCTCAAAAAATTAAAAATGGAATTACCATATGATCCAATATTTCCACTACTGGGTATTTACCAAACAAATATGAAAACACTAATTTGAAAAGACATATGCACTGCCATGTTTATTGCAACATTGTTTACAATCGCCAAATTATGGAAACAACCAAAGTATCCATCAATAAATTAATGGATAAAGTTGTGGTGTGTAATACACACACACACACACACACACACACACACACACACACACACACACACACCAGAATCTTACTCAGCTATAAAAGAGAATGAAATGTTGCCATTTGCAGCAACATGAATGGATCTACAGGGATTATGCTAAGTGAAATGAGTCGGAGAAAGACTAATACCATATGATTTCAGTCATAAGTGGAATTTAAGAAATAAAGCAAATGAACAAAGGAAAAAAAGAGATAGCCTCTTAACTACAGAGAACAAACATGGTTATGGGAGGGGGCAGAGGGATAGGTGAAATAGAGGAGAGGGACTAAAGAGTACACTTCTCCATGATGAGCACTGAGTAATGTATAGAATTATTGAATCGTTATATTGCACACCTAAAACTAATATAACTCTGTATATTAATGATACTGGAATTTTTTAAAAAATTTTTAAAACTTAATGTTTATTGACTTTTTGCAAGAGACAGTGTGTGAGTGGGGGAGGGGCGGAGATGGAGACACAGAATCTGAAGCGGGTTCCAGGCACAGAGCCTGGCACAGGGCTCGAACCCATGAACCGTCACAAGACCATGACCTGAGCCAAAGACAGATGCTTAACTGACTGAGCCACACAGATACCCCTAAAAACCTTTTTAAAGGAGTATTTTTCATCAAAAGAAATCAAGAAAATATGAAATGTAAGAAACAAGACAGAGCTGCAAAAATCTTTAACTGGCTATATAAAGCAACTCTACAAATAATAAGGGAAAAGACAACTATCTTACAAGAGAAATGAAGAGGAGGTAGGACAGGCATTCTGCAGAAGCGGAAATAAGAGACACTTCTGGTCAACCATAAGTTGCACTACAACCACAACCCAGCATTGCCTAGACAACTTGAATACACCACACCAAACCACCCAGTCATTCTACTCCTGGCCATAAGCAACATGTGTCCCGGGCATCAGGAACTCAGCAGCTTTGCTCATTGTAACAAAAACAAGAAACATCCCCAAAGTCATCAACCCTAAAATGGATAAATCAACTGTGGCACGCTCAAATTTCACAATACAACAGTAAAACTCAATGAACTACAGCTAATCACACTACAAGGGATGCATCTCAAAAACACAATGTTGAACAAAACCAAAATACAAATTTCCAAAATACATATAGTGTGTTTTTCATTTTGATGATGTTTAAGTACCTATATTTGGCAAAGCTATGAAGAAAGGCAAGGAAATGCTAAACATGAAATCCTGGATTATGGTTCCCTCAGGGAGTTGAGAAGGAGACTCATATTAAAGGACATGTGGGAGCTGCAAAACTATCTGTAAAGTCCTGTTTCTAAAGCTACATGTTGTGTCCAAAGGTGCATATTTTGTTAGAATTTTTTTGTTATTATTTCCCTATTGTTTGTATTTACATACACATCTAAGCTGAAGAGCTACTGAAGGACAGTAAGCATCCACCACCAAAAAGTATCTGGAAGGATAAACGGCTACCCTCTGAGCCTAGGAAAGAAGGAAACTGGAATTTTCACTTTAATGTGTATTCAAAAAGTTTGGATGTTTAGGGATGCTGGTGGCTCAGTCAGTTGAGCGTCCTACTTCCACTCAGATCATGACCTTATGTCTTCCGGGTTCAAGCCCCGTAATGGGCTCTGTGCTGACAGCTCAGAGCCTGGAGCCTGCTTGGAATTGTTTCTCCCTAGCTCTCTGCCCCTCCCCCACTCGCACTTTCTCTCTCTTTCTCTCTCTCTCAAAAATAAAATAAAACATTAAAAAAAATTTTTTAAAGACGTTTGAACGTTTATCCCAAAAGAAGGCACACTAATTCTGTAATTGCAAGGAAAAGCCCCAGCCTTAATGGGTCTTTGCGCACCACTGATTATGGAGCCTCTCCGGTGAGCCAAGCAGGTACCCTGATGTCTGTCATCCAAGGTCACTGCCTGCAGTCACCGCAAAGCTTGGCATTAGGAGGCAGCACTGAAAGTCCCTTCAAAAAAGTGATTGATAAAATTTGCCTTCCGTAAAATGGTGAGGGGACCTCATCAGAAGCATTTTTGGTTTTCAGCTTAAAACTTTTTTTTTTTCTTTTCAAAAGGGATTCATTACAAGGGAAGCAGATTTTTGCCTCCCCCCTCCCCCGCCAAAGACTCAATAAGTTTATGTTTAGGAGTCTTCACTGACATAGATAACAGATAAAAGAGAAATCTGGTAATTTTTGTTCAGCCTTAGCACTTGGAACAGCACCGAAAATAAGCCAAAACCGTTTCTTCTTGTGTGTCTTTTGCACCAATGAGGCCACTTCCTTCCACGCTCATCCCCTCTAAACACTTACTTCTCATATATCAGATTCCTTGTTTAAAGAAAGGTTAATTTCACCCCAGTGGTTATAACCAAATTGTAAATGTGGCAAGATCCCGTGCTGCCTACTAAAGTCTTTGAAAATAATTTATTTCTATAAGGTAATATTTTATCAGTGATTTTAAAATTAAATGTTATGGTGCATTGAATCAACTTTCATGTTAATTTTTAAAAATCATCAAGCCAGAGGATTTTTACAAGTCAAGCTTACAAGAGCGGTCGGGGTTAGGACTGAGCAGAGGGAGATCCTGACTGCAGCTCCAAGCATATCGTACAAAACCCAAATTTCTATGCAAGAGGTATGGACTAAGCCGGGATGGATGGTGGAATCTATTTCCCAAAACACCTGTTCTGGATACTTAGAATTAAGTAATGTCAAGTCATGCATTATTGAGATGAGGCAAGGGACTATCAGAAAACAGGAAAGGAGACCATCATGGCTAGGAACCACATGAAATGTGCCAGAGGAAACTCCAGCTCTTCCAACCATGTGCGAAAAATAAAGGTGAGGAGAGAGAAGCAGAACAGTATTCTCCATTTTATATGGAAACATTGCCTTTGGGGAGAAAAACCACATGAAACAAACACTGTGATCTTAGGCTTCACTACAAATGACCAACTCTGGGCAAACTTGTAATGTCTTATCGGTCTTGGTCCACTAAAGCATAGATGCTTAACAGCGAAGTACAGAGCAAAGTTGAAATTTCCAGGGAGACATAAATAAGTCTTCATGTACCTGAGGGGCTTTCAATAATTTGAACCTTCAGTCCCAGGGTCTAAAATAAAAATCCATTCCAAATAGTGCAAATTGGGAGTCTGTCTGTAAGCCTTTTCTAATGATAAAAATAAAAATTGATTTTTTTCCTATTTAAAAATATTTTTTTAATGTTTATTTCTTTTTGAGAGAGAAAGAGACTGCGGGGGGGGGGGGGGCGGGAGGAGAGACACAGAATTTGAAGCAGGCTCCAGGCTCTGAGCTGTCAGCATAGAGCCCAACGCGGGGCTCGAACTCACAAACTGTGAGATCATGGCCTGAGTCGAAGTCAGGTGCTCAAAAGACTGAACCATCTGGGTGCCCCATTTTTTTCCTTTTTTAATATAGTTTCTATCTATTAACTGATTTATAAAGGATAAACTTGTGCTAAACAGCTTTATATGCATTATCTCATTAACTTTTCACAATGACCTCAGGAAGTACCTTATCATGTTCCTACTTTAAAGAGAGAAAAGACAGAGCCTATCTCCCTGACAATGCTGATCTACAGCAGCATCAAACTTGGAAATACCTACTGTTCCAGTTACCACTGCTGAGTAAGAAACTATCCCAGGTTTAGTGACTTAATACCACAACCATTTCCAATGCTCATGGTTCTGAGGGTCAGGAATTTGGACAGAACACAGTTTGTTTCTCATGGTTTGGATGGGAAGGCACAAATACCTGGAAGTACCTCAAGCAGCTAAAGAGTAGAGTCATCCGGAAGGTTCTTCACTGACAATTCAGGCAGGGGGGCTGAGAAGACTCAAAAGCTGGGCTCAGCCGAAACTATTGACCAGAGTACCTCCACAAAGCCTCTCCCTTGTGGTTGGGTCTCCTCACCACATGGTAGCCGGGTTCAGAAAGGTAGTGTACTGACAGCATTCAGAAACTAAGCTCTTCAAAAGAGCCAGATAGAAGCTACATGACCTTTTCTAACTTTGATCTGCAAGGTGCTACAGGACCCCTTCCACCACATTTACATGGGATTGAAGTGAGTCACAAAATTAGGCCGACTGAAAGAAGAGGGTGGGAGAATGGCAACATCACACTGCAGAAATTATTGCAGCCATATTGGCAAATAGAAATGTGCACCTCTACACTTAGACTTTTTATCAAGACAGTTAACATTCACCTACCTTTTTGAAGCTATTGCTCGCTGGATATTATGATTTCTGCAGCAAAAGAATCCCAAGCAATAATATTCCTTAACCCAACTTCAATAACGGTAATGTTATTATCTGCTTTGTATACGTAGTCTTACAGGAGATGGTGTGTGTGTGCATGGTGGGGTAGAGATGGGTGATAACCTTAGAATTGACATAATGTGAAAGAGATACAGATGTGCAGAGATACATAATCTTCTGGCCTTTGGAGAATCTGAGCAAGAATTGGGGCAACCAGAGTTCTGAGCTGTGGGAAGCTTCTTTCACTATAATCAGACTCCCTCCCCCCCCCAAAAAAAAATTTTAGGAAAAAAATACTATCGAGTAGTGAACTTCAAACTGTTCACATATTCCTATAACAATTTTGAAAAATTACATACCCTCTTTCCCATCTCTAAGTTATCTAAAATTTTTATTATGAGTTTAAATAATCACAAAGGATGTTAAGTTCCAGACCATGATACACTATTCTTTTCTCTTAGCACAGAGATATATGTAGAGCTTGGAAAGACTGGAAGCCCCATGGTTTATGGTGCCTGATTAATCATTACATGAGGTGTCTCCTTTGTTGGTGCCCCCCTGGGAAGTTTTTATACCTCGAAGCAACAGACCAAAATAAGATTTATGTGCAAGAAATATACTTTCTTTTGTAAAGCGCTATGGTACGGAGACCATATAATGTATTTTCCAATCCTGACCATTTTTGACAATGAAAAGGGACACTATTAACTACTCTAAAAAATAAGCATAAACCAGGAAAATGGGGATATATGATGACCCTAGCTATGAGAACACTAGGAAGCTATCAGGGAAATCAGTTTACAAAAGAGAACTCCTGGAAGCTGAATATCTGGTCATTATATCACTGATAATGATCCATTTTCTGTACTCTTTGAAAAGTTTTCCATAGCCCCAAGAGTTTGTATAGATCTATTATTAAGCTAGCATCCAGCCATACCAGTCGCTAAAGTATTGAAACCCTGCCATACACATTATTCAACAGAGGAACAGTAATTGGAATAACCAACAAAAATAATCAATAATCCAAATCTGAGCATTTGTGTTTCATTTCAAAAACCACACACACACACACACACACAAGCAAACTGTGATTCCAAGACAACCTGGTGGCATGGGTACTGGACACGGAGCTCGGGAATCCCTTACAGAGGACCTGCTATTTATTTCCAAAGTTGGTGGGCAGCACGGAGGCATAAATATCCTTATATAGCAGAAATGAGACTTGCAACTTCTCCCAATGTCTTCTTTAAGCTTCCAAAAGAAACGTTTGTCATTCCCCATGGGGAGAAGTAAGGGCTGGGTCCAGAAGCTGATAGTAGGGTTACTGACAGCCATGGACACACAGTTGTCATGGATATAGACAGCAAACGCCTTCACTGCGGGATAATGTCCCCTCTGACAGGTTTGTGAGACCTGTGTTTTATTTAACAATTTACCTTATGAAGAAAGAGAGTTGGCCCTGTGCTTCGTAAACAAGTTTCCAGGAAGGGAATCTCCTGGAAACCTATTCAATGACTAAAAAAGAGAGTCCTCTAGCAGGACAGTGCTGTGTCTCCACCCTCTGTCTTGCACCCGGCTGCACACCCTTCTTCCTCTACCTGACCACTCTTCTCGTGAAAGAGAGACAGGATCTAGAAGCTTCCACTACCTCCAGGCAGCATCAACCTCTGAGCATACTCCTACTACTTTTTTAGGTTCTTCCGCTCTGCTTTTCTTTAGCCCTTTCTGCTTTGTCTCCAGTATGAACCGGGCTCTACCTGGTCACTGGCTGGTGGTTGGCACAAGTGGTCTCCTGCTTCGCCTCAAGGCGGGTGCAGCGGCATGTTGTGTCTCCTCATCAGAGAAAAAGAAACCAATACGCAGGCTCCTGACCTCAGTAGTGGAGATCAGATCACTGCCATCTACTTTTCCTCTTTTCCCACTTCCTCCGTCCCTCTCTCCATCTCTGTGGAATTACCCACATGATGATATCATTTCAGGTGAGAAGAAAAAGGCCCAAGTGGGGAGCAAATGCAGGGGGAGTAGACAACCAGTACATGAGGCAGCCCAATGAGTCCCCTTCTTTTGTGATTCACATGATTACTTCATGGCTAAGGATTCACACGTTGTGGGAAATATGATGTGATTCCCTACATCAAGTCAAGGAAGCAAACAGAATTGTCATTTAGCTGCTGACAAAAGTATCAAATGAAAGTTCAAAAGCAGCACATCAGTAAGTATACTACTGGGAAATTATTAGAATGATTTTATGAATGAAATATATTACAAATAATATGACTAGGTAAGAAATTCACATGATATACCATTCGCTTCCTTAGACAATAAAGAGTATGATATATATAATATTTGACTTATATTATCAGTTATACTGCTGCACTGCTGGAATATTTTGAACATTGCATTTTACCATTTTATATCCCATGTTGAAGAGACCATCCTAGATGCCTGGACATGGTTTCTTCATTTACTAGAGCAGTGGGTTAAACATGAGTAGAGGTTTAATAACCTTGTATTCGCATTTTCTTTTTACATATGTATTGGAGTGGTTCTCAAGGGGATACTTATCACCTCATTTTGGAAGGGGCACAACAGTGGATTTCAGAAAAATCAAACATGTTAGTGAATGTGAATAATTCTGAATTGCCATAGGGTATCCATTTCTGTCCTCTGTCACAAAAAAAAAAAAAACCAAAACACAAAAAACAAAAAAACCCTTCTCACATGATTTCCCTCAGTGAGAAGGCTCATCCATTTCCGGAAACTCTAAATAATTACCTAATGGTTAAGAAGTTAGCCATTAGACACTATATTATGACTGTGGTAGGCTGAACAACAGTCCACCCAGATGTCCACAACCTAATCCCAGGAACCTGTGAGTGTTACTTTATATGGCAAAAGGAACTCAGCAAATGTCATCAAGTTAGGGATCTTTAGGTATGGAGATGCTCCTGGACTATGTGGGCAGGTCCTTAAATGGAACCACAGTGTCCTTGTAAGAGAGGCAGAGAGAGAGGTGGTTACAGGTAGAGAGGACAGTGTGAAGAAAAAGCAGAATTAGATTTGAAGATGTTTTGCTGGTGACCTTCAAGATGAAAGAAGGGCCCATGAGCCAAAGTATGCAAGGGAGGTATCTCTGGAAGCTAGAAAAGGCAAGAAACAAATTCTCAACTAGAAGCTCCTTCAACATCTTGATTTCACCTCAGTTCCAACATCTTGATTTCACCCAGTTCCAAACTCCAGACTGCAGAAGAGTAGATGAGTATTAAGCCCCCCAAGATTGTGGTGATTCGTTTCAGCAGCCATAGGAAACTAATACAGTGATGTATCACAGGGCTCTGAGAAAATCCTTACTTGGTCAGGGAGAGGCTGAATGTTTTCTAAAATTCTATAGGTTGCCAATTTCAAGTTAACTAGCCAGGAAGGTATCAGGATTCCTCAGTAGCAGGGAGGAGAAAGGGAGAGAGAAAGGGAGCTCCTTGAGTCATAGCTATTGACTACACAAACAACACACTGGCTGACTTCCTTTAGCCCCAGGAAATGGGTTAGGAGCCCAGAAATCCTCAAACTAGTAACTCAGAAGAAAGGGCCAGAATCTCACGAGGCAGGCTGAGCATTTATAGCTTCATTAAAGGCTACTAAATTTTATGACTCAAGAAAATCACTGGCAATCTATTCAGACAAGAAATGTTTTTGTGGTTTTAACCACAAAACCTCTGTGGATCTTATGGCTGCATGTCAACTATGGAATCTACTCTCACATTTTGGATCCCAAAATATTTCTCTGGTTATTTGGCTTGCAATAGGGACCTTAGTGAAAATTACAAGGTGGTCAACATTTCTGGATGTTGTCAGTATAACCCAGCTTTCGGCGAACCTGTACACAACTTCTGGTTCATTTTCAAAGGATACAATTCCTTTTCCAAGATGGTAGGAGAGCTCAATGGTTCCTGGTCGTGGAGTCAAGAGTTTAATGCTATCTGATCAGGCATGGGAGGAAAATTTGAAGGAAAAGTTTAAATGTTGGAATAATGGAAGAATGTCAAGTAGGCCTTAAAATTAAGAAGTACAACACCCATGACTATTTTTTTTAAAAGAATTTTCTAGTCTTTTGCTTCTACTTTCCACACTTTACTCTCAGCAGGATGACAAAAGAAAGTATCAGTTTCTGGATTTTAAAGCACAAAAAATACCTAGACATCCTGTAATTATCCTAATGGTTTCCAAGATAGGACAGCACTATTCATTATTCCTACCCCCAGGACTGAAATTGAGTTTTATACATACAAGTACTTCTCTGAGGAGTAACATGTACATTTAAAATTAAAAGATTACAAAGAGTTCTATAAGGGGTAAAATCACTGTCCTCAGCATGTAAATAAAGACAAAGGGACTCAATGGCAAGGAGTATAAATATATTGTATTTAATGTAGTGGATAAGACTACTTGTTGGAGGCTAAACGGCCAACGTTTGACTCTCAGGTCCCACTACTAGGTGTACAACTCTGGGCAAGATTCTCGATTTTCTGAGCTTCACTTCATTAATCTTTGAAATAACAATAATAGTACCTACCACCTAGGGCCATTTTGAATATATATACCTATATAATACCTATAAAGGTGCTTAGTATGGAGCTTAGAAAATATTAAGTGCTCAATAAATATCAGCTACCTTTACATGACCTTGAGGCCAATATGAACATGACTTGAAATATTTCATTAAAATATGTTTGTCATAATCTGGCTTGACAAATAATGGCTGAAAAGATAATGAGACGTTTTAGACGTGGAACTATTTACCAAAGGAAATTTTATTGCCAAATATATGCAACTTGTTTTTTATTATGAAAAACATATTTCGTAACTATTTTTATTGTGCTTTCATAATAAAAACCATGTTGCATATATTTTCAACATAAAATAGACTAAAGGATATACATGAAAAAGCTAATCTTCCTCTTACCGCAGAACTTCAATTGTATTCTACAGAAGTAACCACATACGTATATGCACACATGTGCATGTGTGTGTGTGCGTGTATGTGTGTAAAATACTCTCGTAATTTGACTCCTGGATTTCCTTCTTGTTCCTCTATCAGGATTTCCTCACCCAGAGGCCTGAGGGAGTCCTAAAACAATTAAATTATGTCATATAATTTCCTTGCTTAACATACTCCAATGGCCCAGTGTACTTAAATAAAATACAAACTCGTTACTCTGGATAACAAAGTACTACCAGCTCTCACCCCTGTCTTTCTTTCTAACTTTATCTCATTCTGTTTCCTTTCAACTAAGCTCCAGAAACACCGGTGTTCCCTCTGTGTATACAATGAACATTCAGGCTTATTCCCGCCTCAGGACCTTCATACTGCCCCCTCAGCCTGGAATGCTCTTCCTCCTGAACTGTGCATAGCTCTGTCTCTTTTTTATACAGATCGCCGATAAAACCTGTCCTCCCAACTTCAGGACATGGCTGACTATACAGCTCATGTAAGCATTCAGTCATTCTTTTATCATTTCAACCAATTCTGAGCCTCTGTGTAGCATCTAACACCACTGTACATTTTTTTTTTCTCATTTGTTTGCTTATTTTTATTTATTCATATGTTTACTTAGGTAATTGCTAGCTTCTCGGTTTCCTAGGATGGAAGCTCCTGGACAGCAAGACTTGGTTTTGTTCACTCCTGGGCCTCCTTCACCTAGGAGGATGCCAAAATATAATAAATTCCTGATAATGTTAAATACACTTTTGTTGAAAGTTAATGAGGGTTATTTAGGTCCCTTTTCCATGTAATTTCAAAAATGTTGCTACATTGTCCTTGCACATACATCCTTGTACATGTCCAATCAAGTGCCAAAAGTTTAATTACTGAGTCAAAGCTATATGCAATTTAAATTTTGATCGTTATTTCCAAATCACCTTTTAACAAAGTTATACCAATTTACATTTTGAGTAGATTCCTTCAATCTTCTTTAAAGTGACTTTATGACACGATATTTAAGATACATTCTCTCATTTTGAAGCTCAGGACACTCTATAATTCCATAACCTTGAAATGCTAAAAGGATAGCCCAAGAGCAGGCGTCTACGGCGGTCCTTTGGGATGGCTGGAGAAATCGCATCTCTAGTTACTGACAAGGAAAGGGGCTACTATGAGAAGCATACGTGACTCCCTTCTGAAGGTCTCTCACTACTCAAGTCTTATGTTGGAATTTTTAGCAGTAAACAGAGGTTTACTTATCACATGCCTCATAATCTCTTCCAGGTACACAACTATAATTTATGATAACAAAAATCTTAGTTTATGAGGACTGGATTGAGCTGCAGGAAAACACAATGGCAGAAACAGGTACCTTATTCTAAAAGGGTCTCAAATCCCATGAGTTTACTCCTCTCCACTAAAGGCTTATCTATCCTGCCCTTTGAGTCATCTATGCCAACAAGCTCAGATTCTGTGTAGCAGAAACTGGGAATTACTCTACTGATGGATTTATATCTCTATGTTCATACCTATTTAAACCATATCAACAAGGCCACTGACAGAAGTGGGGACATACAGACGCCAGTGACTCCTCCAGGCCATTTTGAAAGACATCCTCTCCCAGTGCAAAATCAGCCAACTAAAGTCATTGGCAACAGCCAGAAGGAAGCCAGAAAACAAATCCAGTGTCATACATATATTCAGCCTCCACACCAACGCACTCCAAAAGGTCTGCCAACCTATTTCACCTAGAAATACCTTTAAATGCAACATCAAAGTTCAGCCAGCATCATTCAGACACATGTCATTTGAACTTAAGATGCTCTCTGTTGTTCATCTCTTACTCAACAGCAGCATATTCTTGCCTTACAAGAGTTACAGCATTGGAGAAATTGCCCAATTAATAGCCAGATACCAAGTCTGGGTTCCAAATGTACCTGCATAAAGCATCCAATTTGCTAAATACAGAAAAACGGGGTACTTACAGCAGGGTGTCCAGTACAATAGGTGTAGCTGGCATGGGACTGATAGTGCAAGCTTGCTCTTGGAAAGGAGTATGTATTCCAGGCTGGTTGGCTGCTGTTCCACTGAGAGCTGAAGCCAGGGCTCATGGTCACGCGTGACTTACTAGTTTGATAGGCTCTCACCGTGGAGCTAGACTATCAAGAAGAAAGAAAGGCAATGTAAAGACAGCTCTTCATAGAACCCAAGTCTACTATATATAGCGGCATGCACTCTGGTATGACCGCAGCACAGGTCTCCGCTGGTTAAGGAAATGGCTGAATTATTTTATTTATTTATCTGTTAATCTTTATTTTTGAGAGAGAGCGAGAGTGAAAGAGAGCGCACGCATACGCGAGTGGGGGAAAAACAGAGAGAGAGGAAGACACGGAATCCAAAGCAGGCTCCAGGCCCCGAGCTGTCAGCACAGAGCCTGACGCAGGGCTCGAACTCACAGACCACCACCTGTGCTGAAGTCAGATGCTTAACCAACTGAGCCACCCAGGTGCCTCAGGAAATGGCTGAATTCTTAAGAGGAGGCATTACATATTGTTGTGACTAGGATACAAGTATTTTCTCACTGTTAGTTTTAACTGGATCATGAATTTTAACTGGATTAGCAAAAACAGGATTTTTTCCCCTCACTGCGACATGCAGCTCCATCGGTCAGCAACGAGATGTGTTTTAGCGGCAATGGCAGCAAGGATACTGTCAACTACATAAATGTCCTTTTATCACAGCATTCACCTTAGCAATTCACTGCTCGCCTTACCCAAATGCAGTAAACAAAAATCTTGGTCGACGAGGACTGGATGGAGACATATTGGTCCCTAACTCTAAATGGTCTTCAAATGCCACGAATCTATCACTTTCCTGTGGGAGGCATCAGCACAAATATGCACAATATTCCGTGTCACCACTGCACTACCCAAAGGCAGCAAAATGAAGGACTTGAAATTGTCATTTGCCCCCAACCAGCCATATCAATGTAATTAAAAACAGAGAAACAGGAAACTTTCCATCAAAATGCCAAATGTTAAATATATGTGTTTTCTCATAATTATATGTAGGGTACAATGAACTGAACACAAAACGCACTTGCATCTTCTTTCTTTGTCCTCAAATGACCAGAGCATATAAGGGATACAGTAGTTTCTTTTCACAGAACACTTTCTATCATCAAATTGCCATAGCTACTTACCCCAGTAGCACAGTAACTTGTGCACTAAATTCTATTTATAAATCCATGGGCACGTGCCAACTCAATCACTGGGAAAATGTGCTAATCTCATTGCCATTATATTCAGGAAACCTAGTGGGAAGAAACTTCTATCTGCAATTGTGTTTTCCCATTAGGCTGGATTTTGATACCACTAGAGACTTAGAGGAATGACTTTTCTGAAGACAAGTTTGGGCATCTTGAAGTAACTGAAAGAAAGGAAAGACCTTGGCAACTGGAAGGCACTAGGCAGGGCTGTGTCACAAGAGCCTCAAGATATTTGGAAAGGGAAAAGAAAACTGAAACCAATGATTTACTGGTAAACAATTTAAAATATTTAAACCCAAACTTGGAGGATGTACCCTTGTTGAGGTAGACAAGTTTATTTGACTATCTGTCTCCACTCTCATTCTCAGCCTGCCCATGTATGCTATCCAGGTGTTCAATAGTTCAATGAGATGTACAGGTACAGCAATGCAAAGTTTATACACTGCTGTATAACTCCTTGGGGTAAAAACCTGTTGGAGAAGCAATAACGGACTGCTATAAAATTAGGATTTTCTTATGTGGTCCTAAGTATGAATGCTCTGTATTTGCATTAGAAAACATGTTATTTAGGGGCACCTGGGTGGCTCAGTCAGTTAAGCATCCGACTCGGCTCAGGTCATGATGTCGCAGTTCATGAGTTTGGGCCCCGCGTCGGGCTCTGTGCTGACAGCTCAGAGCCTGGAGCCTGCTTCGGATTCTGTGTCTCCCTCTCTCTCTGCCCCTCCCCTGCTCATGCTCTCTCAATAATAAATAAACTTTTAAAAATTAAAAAAAAAAAAGAAAACATGTTATTTATATGATATATACTACCCTTCAAAGACTACATGAACTCACCTACGAAACTACCTTTGGACCCAAAGGTGTCTTGGTTTCTGCTCTGCATCTATGGTCACTAACATTAATCACTCTGACTACTCAGTTGATTGTATAGGTAACTCCTTCAAGGCTAAATATGGTTAGTTCCGTTACCTGTTTTCACATTAAGATCAGCTCAGGGACCTTAAAATTCTTGGAAATTGTGTATACATAAGTTTATAAATACTCTCATCTCTTAGTTTAATTATGGTCCTACATAACATCTGTCTCTGTTCAAGGATTTTATTCATGGTGGTCTTCCTCCTGCAAATCCTTTGTTCTCCCTCCTTTACAAAACTCACACTCAAGTTACACCTTGTACTTGGTTCCATTGTAGATGCCTCTAGCTTACCGTCCTTGCCTTCTGGCTCTCACACAACCCTCACAGTGTGGCTCACACACATTAGCATGTGATTACGTTGTTTTGTATTGTTCCCTCTATATGTAAATTTCAGCTCTCCAACCTGGTTGAGAGTCTAATGAGGTCAAGATCATGAATACTGCCTTTTTGGCAGCTTAAGGAGTCTTCATCTTCCTTGACCTTGGAAGGCTCTAATAGTGTTTATCTCCTGATCACTGCAATCATCTTTTCCTTTGACTCCTTGACCCTTCTGACTGTACCTTCCTGTCTCACCTGATTCCTTATCTTTCTATTTGCTCTCCCTAAATTAGGTTTTTTGGTTTTTGGTGGGGTTTTTTTTTGTTTTTTGTTTTTTTTCTTTTGACCAGGGGATAATTTTCAGTTCTGTGCTATTCTTTCTATTAACTTTTCTCCTTTGTGATCTTATTCGTGGTCAAAGCTTTAAGTATTACTTCTTAGAAGACGATTCTCTGATGTAATTTAATAGTATAAACTCTCTCCCAAATCCTAGTCCCAAATCTTAAAATATCTTCTGGATATATATGTATAACTATCAATCACCACAAATGGAACCAAAGTTTAAATTACTGTGTATAAAATTAAATGAATTTATCATTTTATTCTAAAATTTCACCACCCCACAAGTTCTTTATTTCTGTGAATATTATGGCATTATTTTGAAACCAACTGCTTTCACCCTTTAGAATGACTGTGACTCATTTATTTGTCCTCCAGCCCATTATCAGTGCCACCCAATTCTATTGAATCTCTTCAGTAGGTCTTGAACTGATGTTGTCCTTTCCATTCCTATTACAAATAAGAGTTCTAGGATTTTATCAGTTTATATCAGAGTCACCAAAACTACAATAACCTTTTACCTTAAGTTTCATTTAACCCTCTACAATGACACTAGATTAGTTTTCCTAGAAACCTGATTTTATGGTGTTACTCCCTCATGGAAATGGTCAGCGGTTCTCCATGCCCTATAAGACAAAATCCAAAATTCCTAGTCTCGTTGCACATTCTTTCTAATTTGATCCTAGCCAACAATGTGAGGCTTATTTTTTGCTCCTTTCTATATAATCTCAAGCTCTGGATAGATTGCTACTTCAAACAACATGTGTGTGTCTGTCACACCTATCTCCTTCCTAGAATGGCCTCCCCTTCTCTCAGTTCACATGACCCTAGCAGACTCCACCTTTTCTGAAAAACCTATTTCAACCCTTGGCCACCAACCCATAGGGACTTTTGCTTCTAAAGGGCACTGACATTACTGATTTTCTGCCATATTCATCTAGCTCTTTCATTTGTGTGGTACCCAGAAAATCAATGTCATGACTTCATCAGTATAATTCACCAAATACCCTAATTTGTCTCTCACATGACAGTTCATACGTCCCAACATACATCTTTGGGGATAGGTGCGTCGATTGTGTTTCTTCGGAAGGAGATCACAATGCAAGAACTTGAGTGTAAGTAGTTCATTTGGGAAGTGATTCTAGAGAAAATCAGTAGGAGAATAGGAAATATGACAATCCATTTGCATCATTGAATCAGTCTTTACTGTTAAGAATTCTGTTCCATTGGGAGGCGTTGGGAAACAGTGTAGACTACGTTTCAGAGTTATCTTACTGAAAGGGGAAGGAAGCTGGAATACTTAACCTTTGATTGCCATTCATCATTGGCTAAGGGCTGTTCCTGGGAGCATTATCACCCAGCATACCTGGCCTGCCCTACACACAAGCCAAAAGGAAGTTCTCATGTAGAAAGTCCCATGAGATTGTGGAAATGCTCTGAGAAAGTAAGTACCAAGAAAGTATGGACAGAGCCTCAATAGCATCGATGCTAGGTAGATGACTCCTTGAAATTCTTTGCATCTGCTATATAACCCCAGACATTTGCATTTTCCTTTTGCATGACTGACAGCAGGGGATCAAAAATATTGGTCAAATTGGCTTAACTACACTACCATTAAGGACTTGAAAGGAAAACACACAAAAGAAGATATTGGGATGGCTGGTGAGCACAGTGAAGAGGTGCTCAAAATCAGGAGTCATCAGAAAAATATAAATAAGGTACCAGTTTATACCCAGGCAAATGGCTAAAACTAAAACCACTGAAACCGCTAAATGTTGGTAAGGTTATTGAGGAAACGAAACATTGTCAGGTTAAAATGGAATGGCCTCTGTTTTGGTAGTTTCATAGAAAATTAAGCATACCTCTAGGAGTGCCTGGGTGGCTCAGATGGTTAAGCGTCCATCAGCTCAGGTCATATCTCATGGTTCATGAGTCTGAGCTCCACATCAGGTTCTATGCTGTCAGCACAGGGCCCACTTGGGGCCTGTGTCCCCCCCTCTCTCTGCCCGTCCCCCATGTGTACTCTCTCTCTCAAAAATTAAATAAACATTTTTAAAAAGTAAGCACATTTCTACTTATGACCCAGCAATTCTATCCCTAGTTATATACCCCAGATGAAAATAGATTTATACAAAAATACCTTTATAAGAATGTACACAGCAGTCTTGTTCATAATAGCCCCAATCTGAAACCTATTGAAATGTCTATCAACAGGAGAATGGTTAAAAAAAAAAAAGTACATTCATATAATGGAATACTACTCAGCAATAAAATAGAACAAATGTCTGATATACACAACTACATGGATGAATCTCAAGATTGTGCCAAATAAAAAAAGATCAGGAGTAGAAGAACAGGCATGTATGATTTCATTTATAGGAGGTGCAAGCTGAGGAAAAAATATAATAATAGAAATCAGAAAGTGGTTGCTGGGGGAGTGAAAGGGGATTGATTAGAAAGGGGAATAATGTAATCTTCTAGGGTAATGGAAATGTTAGCCATCTGATCTTCGGTGGTCATTACATGAATGCATACATTTAGCAAAACTCATCAAACTGAACCCTTGAGACATGTGCATTTTATGCTTTACTTACATCTCAAAGAAAAATACACTGTCACTGCAAAAGGCTGATTCTGAATTTCCCATGGATATGGAGGCTACACATGATCCCATGATCTAAAAGTCCTAATTTTCTAGACCCCATAATTGGCTCGTCTGAGCTCCCTCTCTTTCCCCTTCTTGGTGTACTCCGTGAGAGCAATGCCAGGGAGTATCTAACAGCCAAAAGGCAGGCAGCCAGAGAGAAGAGCAAAGAATCTGGATAAAGAACCTCTGAATAACCAAGAGCTGGCAGCATCATCTGGTGTCTGCCAATAGATCAGGGGTCAGGGCTGTTGGAGCAAGAAAAAATGGAGCACAGCACAAAAGAAGGGCCCTCTTACATGTTTCCAGAAATTACAAAGCTCCAGGGAACACTTGCTGTTCTCTCTACTCAGTCAGCACTAGCAAACAAAAGGAAGATAAAGGGAGGGGCAGAAGGAAGCTGCACTCAGAGGAAAAAAAAAAAAAAGACAGAAAAAAACGCAATGAGGAAGAAGGGAACGGCTAGAACTAAGATTTCTGGACACAACTGCATGTGTCCTACAAGGGGATATTAAGATAATGCATTTATATGCAATTTACTACTTATCAGACACTGCTCTGATTGTTTTATATTTACACTCTGACAACTCATGTGCGCTCATAACAACACTATAAGGTAGCTACTGTTATCATCTGCATTTTATAGGCAAATAAATGATGCAGAAAAAAATGAGATAATTCAAAAATGTAAGAATACAGAACTACTAAGCAGTTGAGTGGATTCAGATCCAAAGGAGGGTCCTGTTCACAGCTATTCTATCCTTACACTATCTTAGTTTGGATGATCTCTAAAACAGATTGTAAGGCAAGGAAGGACTGGTCTGGTTTTGTTTTGTTTGGGGCAGGGGTGATAATTACCAAATTCAGGAGGAGAGGAACAGTGAGACGGGCTCAAAAAACGAGGACAAACTATTAAGTGTACACTCTTGGGATCTATGCTATAAAGTAAAAAGCAGTGGGTTCTGCTGAGACCTCTGAGAAGTGTTCAAAATGTCCCCCAGAATCAACCACTGAAAGCTGAGAGGCTAGAATACTGGTAGACTCGCTTCTGTCCCACACTCAGTAAGGGTGGCCCTCTAGGAAATGATCACACCCAGCCCTTTCAAGCTATGTTTGGACATGAGAGAATAAACTCTCTTGGCATCAAAGGAGGGCCTGGGGCAGAGAGTGGAGAGACCCACAGGTAAATTCAGGTGGGATGCTGTCAGTACTTGGTGGATAAAAACTCTCCATCACCGCTGGGTTTGAGTTGAAATCAAAGATGAGCCAGACATGGGGTTGAGAGAATGTGATGTGGTAACCAGTGGCAGCCTCTGCAGCCACCTGTCCACCTCTCTGAAAGTAAAGCACTATGGTAGTAACCACTGCAGCAATGTTTATAGAACACTTGAGGCTATGTGTGTTTTATACACAGTCTCTCTGAATCCTCAGCATAATCCAATGGCCGAGGCGTTATTATCCACCTTTTGCTGAAGCAACAGGGGCATACAGAGTTCAGGCAACTTGCCTAAAGACACACAGCTAATAAAGATACAAAGCTAAGAAGTGAAGATTGAAAGGATACAGAACTATGGTTGATTACGTGATTAATAAATTGTCCTCTCCAAGAAATAAGGCTTAGGAGTGAAGCACATACACCACTCTGAAACAGAGATTAAGACAGAAACTATTATAGGTAAAAGTTGACGTAAATATATAAAGTCAACGATCCAAAAGAACACAAAGCTGTTGTGAGATGCAGGCAGGCGCACCACTCACTATTCTGCAAAAACACCTCTCCCTGTTGGTAAAATCATCACATGGTAATGCTCTAAAGGTAACTTAAGTTCAATAATCAGTGATGACACGAGAACCCACTCCAACTGCCCACATACGCCTCCTTTCAAAGTTGCTCTGTGTCCATTAGTGGATGGCCTCAGCAGGAAGAAATTATAAGGTAATTCTAGAGATACAGTCAATAAATTTAGATTGAAATTTCTTTAAGTATGTTCCAATGGTAACCTAAAAGTACTGCTATGATTATCTCAAGGAGAACTTCTGTTCTTTATAATGAATAATTTTGAAATATACAGAAAATACTGTATGTACTAATAGAGCAGAGTCCTATAATAATTATTGCAGTAGAGGTGTTTCACTAGTTTGCCAGCCCAACAGGTCTTCCTGGAACACAGCATATGCCTATACGAACATGGTTATTCCAGGTGACACAACCCACCCCCACACAACCCCGCAACCTGAGTCTGGTTGAACCAAGTAGTCACCTGACCCAACATGGGCCAATGAGATGACTTCTCCTAGAAATATGGAACTGCCATTCAATGACTTATAAATCTCCACTGGACATGTGAACTGGGAAGTGATGTAAAGGAAGAAATGGGGTTTGGTTGTGTGAATGTAGAAACAAACAAAGCCTGTCTGAGGGCGAGTGAGGGGGGCAGGGGAGAAAAAGAACCTATGCATAGGAACAGAGACAAGAGGTAAGTGACACTCTTGCTTAAAGGAGATGAAAGGAATATTTCAGTTCTGGATGACTTGTAGTTTTTGGCTCTACTCTTGCAACACTTGGCTGTACTCCTGATCCTGAGTTCCATAAGATATTACCATATCCAGATATTAAATCCCTCCTTCCTGCTTAGGCGATCTTGAGAAGAACTTGCAATTAAATGGCCACTGACTGTGGGACATGGAAGGAACAGATGTGCAGAAAGAAGTGGGTTTGAGACCATGTGATTTGGATGCGGAGAGAGGCCAAGGGCTTCAGGCCTGTACCATGTTTCATGGAAATCTTGTGAAACATGCCAGGGACTCCCCATTTGTCTTCACTCATTGGAATGGATTTCCCTTCCCAACAACAAAATCCTCACTTTTTAGACATCGGTACTCTTTCTCTCTGTCCCTGTACCTTCATTTTCACCTGTAAAGTGTACTTATTGTTCTTCTCCTTTGCCTTTTTAACTCAGCATTTCCAGTTGATATTAGGGATTCAGTGACACTTCACTGAAGATTCCATAGCAGGCATCATATAAGTAAACATAAAAAGCATGAACCAAGTATTACACATAAAAAAAGATATTTGGGGTCAACCAGTTAGCAGAGAACATGACAAAGTATGTGTGAGAGATGGCGATCGGCAAACTGTTAAAAACTTATTCAGAAATATAATCTACAGGGGCGCCTGGGTGGCTCAGTCGGTTGAGCGTCCGACTTTGGCTCAGGTCATGATCTCACGGTTCGTGGGCTCAAGCCACCTGTCAGGCTCTGTGCCGACAGCTCAGAGCCTGGAGCTGCTTCAGATTCTGTGTCTCCCTCTCTCTCTGCCCCTCCCCCACTCATGCTCTGTTTCTCTCTCAAAAATAAACATTAAAAAAAAACTAAAATAAATATATATATTTAAAACCTATATCTAGCTTCGACTCCTAAAACAGGGCTAGAAATGGGATCCACACCTATATTTTTTGTAATTATTTTCTTCCCCCAATTGTTCATTTTATTTTTAGCATCAAGTCACCAACATTGAACTAAGAGAGAATGAGAAAAAAGTTCATGCACACATATATGTACGTGTGCGTACATACAAACTCATATATATCCATACACATACATACATTTCTTAAGGACCCACGATGAACTTTTTAGTAAGCAAATGTCAACATGAAGTTCACAGAGAGGCTAAATGACTTCCTGTGTGTGTTTATTTCCCTGCACTGCCCCTGAGGAAGTCTAAAAAGAACAGTTTCTACCCAAAGGCTCTCCGAGTTTCAATAGGTTTTTCAAAGTTCCCTCCCAGCCCCTGCCCCAAGCTAAGGATTCCCGCTGTGAGGTTTCTAAAGATTTCACTTACAGCCAGCTGAAAACAGAGCCTGAATGGACAGTAAAACCCACACCAAGCCTCTCTTTGCACCCTGTGTGGGGACAAGTGGCTACTTTGTTCATTTACAAAGGCTGGGAGAGAGAGGGAGAAACTGCCCCTATGGTATAAGAAGCTCCTTTCAAATAAATCCTTTTAAATGGATCTAAATCGTGACACTCAAAAGGAAGGAGGCTACACAAGCAATTGGGTAGCAACTTCTAAGTCCTCACACCCCTTCCCCCACCCCCCCACCCCCGCCGGAACAGAAAAAAGTTTTCTCTTCTCTGACGGATTATCTTTTGTAACATTCCTCAAAGATGAGTCTCTCGCTCCGTCTCCACAGATTTGCTTCTCTCTGAGGAAAACGAGGCGTTTCTGTTGTTGTTATTGTTGCTTCCCTGACACGGGGACCGTCTTTATTTTTCCAACATCGCCTCTTCCATGACTCGTAAATATAAAGCATCTGAGTGATTTGCTCTGCTTACCAGAGGCCCTTTTTATAAAATGATCACAAAACAGGGTGCTTTCTGGCACTTCACTCTATTGTTATTGTCTGGCTTCGAAACTTCAAAGGATGGAATGTGACAGAACATTCTGTATCCTCTGCAGACACATTTGAGGGCTCTCGCCGCTCTGGTGGGATCCCAGCCCCAACTGAAGGCTGTCCTGAGAGCAGCAGATCAGACCAGGTGACTCCTCCCATCCCTGATATCTGATTAGACCCGGAAGTCACCAGACCCATCCCCACAGGTCAGACGTTCTCCTAGACACCAGGAACCGCCACTCGGTGACTAGTGAACCTCTATTGGCAGAGACTAAGAAAAAACCCTGAGCACTATTAAGGACTGATTATTCCAAGGACTCAGAGTCCTTTGGAGGTTGGAAACAGGGTTCCTGGCATGAACGTACACGGAGAGGCAATTTCACATCCTCTCCGCTGCTTTCACGGAGGAAAGCAGGAGGAAAGGAAGTGAGGAAAGGAATTGAGGAAAGGAATCAGGTAAGTCACAGGACATCAGCTAAGTCTGCTCTCTCCCAGCTTTTTACCTTTGGGAAGTTCCCACACCCTTAGGATGACTGGCAATGCCATGTAGTTCTTGCTAAGAGGAGAGATTGCTGGGATGATGATTTTATTTTATTTTTTTTCCCTTCTTTCTTCCCCAGATCACCTCAACTTTTATATTCCCCCCCGTGCCTGATGAGAGTGGCCACAGGACCGGGCTGCAGCTGTAGATGCCAGAGACAGAACTGGTTCCTAAGCCGGCCGTTGTTACTATGTTTTTAAACATTTATGTCAGGGGGCACTTGGGTGTCTCCGTCGGCTGAGCGTCTGACTTCGGCTCAGGTCGTGACTTCCCGGTTTGTGAGTTCGAGCCCCACGTCGGGCTCACTGCCCTCAGCCTGTCAGTGCACGACCCGCTTCAGATTCACTGTCCTCCTCTCTGTGCGCCTCCCCTGCTTGCGCTCTCCCCAAGGCAAATGAATGTTTTAAACATTTGTGTCGCAATTTCTAAGGGCCTGATGGAACAGGATGTGCCTTTACCCCACCTGGCATAGCTGGAGCTGACGGCGAAGGCGGCTGTGTTGCCGGGTGGCGAAAACAGCCCACGAGTCCCGCACCTTTGCCACCTTACACGCTCTGCCCAGGAGCGGACTGCCGCTAGACTCAGCGCCAGACCAGCATTGCCTGCAATCTAGACCAGCACGGAACCTAGGAACCCGAAGTGCCTCCCAAAGGTGGAACCGTTTGCGTAAAAATGCCGAGCAGAAGGGAGCAGTAGCTGTAGGTAAGAGCGAATAAGTGCCTGTGCCAAGAGGGAAATCCAAGATTACACTCACATGTGGAAGGAGGCTGAGAGCAAGAGATAGTATTGTCTCAGCTCAATGGTAACAGATGCCTGAAAGGGTGAGGCCATGGGTTTGCTGAGACCACTCCTGCCTTGGGGAACCCGACCAGGCCAAACGGAACCCCGAGTGGCCTTGTGCACAGAGACACTCTTCCTATCAGGTGATGATGAACTGGACGAATTATTAATGACTACATGCAATTCTGACCACATGCCACTATCTTTTGAGTATGCTGTGAGGAGTCTGTGGCCAGAGATTTGGGGTGGGATATGAAATAATGGAAAATATATACATTGGTTTCTGTCCCCGGTTCCTAGCACAGATCTCATAAAACCCTTGTAATTTCATAATGATTAGAGAACCAGGTGCATCTTTTGTTGATATTTGCTCTTTGACCTTGGTTCCTGAGACAGAACTCCTCCTTCTCTAGGGATTTCCTGGGTGATGGCTGGATATTTTGTTCTCTAAGAGGCAACTCTTGGAGAACCCCTGGATTGGGGTGGGTCACCAGAAAGACCAAGCCATGACTAGATAGATGTTACTGCTAATTATTACAGAATTAAAATGCTACTACTTATTTAAAAAAAAAAAAACAAAAATACATAATCTTAGGGACTAGAATTTACAAAGGACTTTTTTTTTTTTAAGTTTATTTACTTGAGAGAGAGAGATGGAGGGAGAGGGAGAGGGTGAGTTGGGGAGGGGCAGAGACAGAGAGGGAGACAAAGAATCCCAAGCAGGCTCCACACTGTCAACACGGAGCCCAACACAGGGCTCGATCTGATGAACCGTGAGATCATGACCTGAGCTGAAATCAAAGTCAGATGTTTAGCTGACTGGGCCACCAGGTACCCCTAAAAGCCTTCTTTCCTTCCCTCTCTCCCTTTTTATTTCCCCCTTCTCTCATTTCCTCCTTCCCTCCCTTCCTTTTAGCCTTCCTCTCTTTCTTCCTAAATTGATAGGGAAAAATTATGTTCTAAGATGGCAGATAGGACTGATAGGGAGATTCCAGTCCCCACCCAAAGACTCCCCTTCTGGAATATTCTTCCCACCCCACTTGCTGCGTGCCAAATTACTACTAATGTGGAAGTAACAGGCTAGAAATTGTCCCCCTTATTTGTGCTCAGTGCTCAGACCTCTGGAGAGTGATATCCTCTGAGCCCGTTGGTGTGAAATAAACATGCCTTCCAAGATCTCCAAGTGCTGCTTCGTTCTTCCACCGGGTGATCCAGACCAGGCTTCATAACATATTTAGTTCCCTGACCAGGAAACCCAACCACACTGACCCATTGTTGACACCGATTTGGGAAAATGGTGAGGCCATGAAGGAATGAGGAATCACAACAGAGAAGGTGCACCCTGCCTGATATTTGGCAGTCTCCCACTCAGTCGCCTCAGGCTGGCCCCCATCCGCTGTTCCCGCTGGACTCAAGACTTTGTAGGTGAGGATCTGGGCCCGACGTCAGATAATAGTAAGGCCTGGGGTCCCTGACCCAGTCAGACCCACCTGTTGGGGAGGAAGGGGACCCTGATCACCTCCCAGAGACCTTTTAGAGGTCTCGCAGGAAGGGATTCCCAGGGAGGGAATGTATTAACCTCTGGTCTGAGTGTGTGAGTGAATGTGCAGGCCAACCTGGTCCTCCAGTTGGGACTGAATCTGCGCCTCCACAGGTGGGCACCTTTAAGGTCCCCAAAAGCCCACAGAGTATGAGTGGGCCCGTCTGCAATTCCATGGCAAATGGCATACAGTCTATGGCGGTATTGGAATAGTTGCCAATCATTCAGTCATAAAACTGAGACCGCTACGGCTAAGCATCACCTAAGTTCTTTTGGGACATGCCCAGACAGGCATCTGACTGGTCTCCTCGTTACAGGGGGCATCCCTACCGCTCTGTCTTTGCGACTCCATCTCATGGGAACATTATGGGGTCAGACAGAGCAAACCCACAGTTCTCAAAACTATGATCAAGAACTTCAAAAAAGGAGTTTTCGGGACACTATGGAATTAAGATGACCCCCACAAGTTAAGGACACTATGTGACTTGGAATGGCTCACTTTTGGTGTAGGATGGCCCTTGGAGGGAACCTTAGATGTCCCATGTTCCACTGTGTTGGGTGTTATGTCAGCAGAGACCCAGGTCACCCTGATCAGTTCCCATATATGGACTCTTTGTTAGGGATTGCCCAAACCCCTCCCCCTTGGTTGTGACGTACGTGCAATGAACAGGGACAGGCTAGGGTCTTATTTGCCTCAACAAAGTGGCCCAAGGAAGGTCAACAGAAGTCCCAACCTCCACAAATTCTCACCAGTGATCCAAAGGAAGAACCAGTCTTGCCCCTGCCATATGCTCCCCAGAGACCATCAACACCAACCCCCCACCCCACCCTCGTTCCAATACTCGCCACCTTCAGTCTCCCCACCACCTCTGGACTTGGCAGATATATTACCAGCCCTTCTCCACTACTCATCTCCTCAATTAGAAACATATCACACCATCATATTCTGAAAAACCACAGGCAATGATAGACTTAATGGAGTCCCTCTTTCAGAATGTCCTACATAGGACTTCACTACAGACAACAAGTCCACATCCACCGGTACCAAGAGGCTCTCCTCTGGTGGATCCGAGCAGGGGCTAAAAAGCCCATGAATATGACCAAGGTATCCTCAATCACCAGCAGCAAGGGGAATCCGCCGGGGATTATCATGAGAGGCTATGCGAGGCTTACCGCATTTATACCCCATTTGATCCCGAGGCACAAGAAAGCCAACAGATGGTAAACACCTCTTTTGTGGCCCAAGACCCCCAGATATCAGAAGGAAGCTCCAAAAATTTGCAGGTTTCATCACCCAGTTAATTGAGGTTGCTAACAAGGTCTATATGAACAGGGAGGTCACTGCTGAGAGGGAAGCTGAGAAAAAGATGAGAAAAAAGGTCAGCCTCCTCACCACTGCTCTGAAGGAAAAAGATGACAAAAGGACAAAGGAGCTCCAGCCAAAAAAAGGGGGGGAGCCCAGAACCTCCTTAGCAAGGGATCAATGCACCTACTGCAAGGAGAAAGGGGATTGGAAGAATGAATGTCCCAATCAGGGAAAGTCCCAGAAACCCAGTCGATATGCAAAAGAACTCTGCGGAAAAGACCTCAGGAGCTTAGCAGAAAAAGATTCAGATTGAGGGGGACCGGGACCACTTCTTCTTGGCCCCCATGAGCCCACGGTCAAAATGAAAGTAGGGGGCCAAACTATGACTTCTATGGTTGACACTGGGGCTGAACATTCTGTGGTCACCTTCCCCCATGCACCCCTTTAGTGAGAAGACCACAACCATCCTCGGGACCACAGGGAAATGGGCAATGCAACAACCCTTCTGCCAAACCTGTCAATGTGAACTTGGGGGGCCACACCATACGGTATGAGTTCCTCTACATATCTGGGAGCCCTATCTCTCTCCTCATCTGGGATATACACTCAAAGCTGGGGGCCCAAATAACCTTTGAGCCAAGGGGATGCACCCGCCTCCTATTGGATTCAAGACAAGAAGAATCAGGCCCCCTTATAATGGCAATCACTACACCAAGAGAGGAAGAATGGTGGCTATTCTGCACCCCGGCCCAACTGAGCGGCCCACCTGAATTCAGGACTGCCTTCTCCACCGTATGGGCCAAGCACAATGCCCCCCTCCCCCAGACTTGCCCACAACCGGGCCCCTGTCATTGTAGACTTAATCCCAGAGGCTCAACCGCAGAGACAGCAGCAATACCCCCTCCCACAAGAAGCAAGGGCAGGCATCCAAGAAGCTGGCATTCTGGTTGAATGCCAATCACCCTGGAACACCCTGCTCTTGACAGTCAAGAAGCCGGGAGGAGGGTACCAACCAGTTCAAGACCTATGAGCTATCAACAAAGTGACTGTCTCCTTGCACCCGGTGGGCCCAAACCCATACACCCTCCTCAGCCAGATCCTAGGCTCTGCCAGCTGGCTTACCTGCCTAGACTTAAAGGATGCCTTCTTCTGCCTCCGTTTGGCCCTCAAGAGCCAACCCTTGTTTGCCTTTGAATGGACCAAACCAGATACAGGGCGTCAGATGCAAGTGACTTGGACGCACCTCCCACAGGGGTTTAAAAACTGGCCTACCATCTTTGGGGAGGGACTGGCCAGAGAACTCACTGGCTTTCCAAGGGAGGCCACACACAGCACCCTTCTCCAGTATGTGGATGACCTCCTCCTTGCCAGCAACATCCGAGAGAATTGTACAGAGGGAACAAGGGCCCTCCTCCAACTCCTGCCGGACTCAGGGTGTCACGTCTCATGGAGAAAGGCACAGATCTGCCAACATCAAGTCCAATACTTAGGCTTCCTCCTCACACAAGGAAAAAGAACATGAGGGCCAGAGAGAAAGAAGGTCATCACCTCCCTATCCCAGCCCCAAAGAAATAGGGGGCTACGAAGATTCCTGGGGGCTGTGGGATTCTGCCAAATCTGGATTCCTGGATTCTCAGCAATAGCAAGACCCCTCTATGATCTCTCGGTAGGGCCCTGTCGAGAACCCCTTGTCTAGACAGAGGAGGCTGAAGCAGTCTTCTTAGAGATAAAGGCTGCCTTGAGGCAGGCACAGCCCTTGGCCTGCTGTATATAGAAAAGCCTTCTAATCTCTTTCTGCACGAGAAGTAGAAGGTTGCCCTCGGGGTTCTCACACAGACAGCTGACCCTTGGCAATGGCCAGTAGCATACCTGTCAAAGAGGCTGGACCCAGTGGTGGCAGGATGGCCCCTGTGCCTTAGGGCACTAGCAGCCACAGTTCTGCTCTTTAAGGAGGCAAATGAACTCACCCTGGGACAAGAACTAAATGTCAACGGCCCTCATGCTGTCATGTCTCTCATGAACACTCAAAGACACTGCTTCCTCTCTAGCTAGCTCAACTCTTGGCTAGCTCAACACCAGGGGCTCCTCTGTGAGAATCCACAGGTTACTCTTGAAACAGTGTAGACGCTGAACCCTACAACTTTCCTGCCTTCTGAGAAAGGGAAACCAGATCATGACTGTTCTGAGGTAACCAATGAAGTATTCGTAAGCCACCCAGATCTGCACGACCAGGCCCCATAGAACCCAGACCTCACCTTGTTCAGTGATGGTAGCAGTTTCATTACATAGGGTGTTCAAAAGGCAGGATATGCAGTGACAACCACAGATGAAGTCCTAGAGGCCAATGTCCTACCTGTGGGATGGTCAGCACAACGGGTTGAATTACATGCCTTAATCCAAGCCCTCAGCATTAGGAAAGACAAGCGAGGCAACGCCTACATGGACTCCAAGTATGCCTTTGCCACTGTGTACCTACATGGGGCAATATACAAGGACAGGGGTCTCCTCACTGCAAAAGGAAAAGCCATCAAAAATAAGGAAAAAATACTAAAACTCCTCGAGGCCATCTGGTCCCCCCAAAAAAGTTGCAGTTCTACACTGCAAAGGACGCCAAAAAGAAGACAACCCTAAAGCACCAGGAATTCGCATGGCGGGTAAGTAGCAGCTGATCGGGAGGCAGACAATATCCCCTCCCTTACTATAGCCCTGACACCCCTAATGGAGACCCCTCTACCAAAATATACTAAAAAAGAAAATAAATGGGCTAAAATTGAGGGGGCCACCCAGACCAAAGAAGTCTGGTGGAAACTGCTAGACGGGCGCATCTTTGTCCCAGCGGCACTAGTCGGCGAATACCATCAATGTGTCCATCTAGGAAAAACTGCATTAGAGGCCCTCCTCAAAAAACGCTATTAAGCTTCACACGGCTTACCAGCCTCAAAGTTCAGGGAAAATAGAGCAGATGAGTCGCACCCCCAAGGGAATCTTAGCCAAGTTATGTCAGGTAACAAACCTCCCATGGCCAGGCCCGATGCCCCTGGCCCTCCTGTGTGTCCGTTGCACACGAGGAACTCAAGGTTTCTCCCCTTTTAAACTAATATATGGGAGGCCCCCTCCATGTCTAGGGAGTCTCCCAGGGAGCCTACACCAGATAGGACATAAGGGAATAAGAGAACAACCTCAAGCTTTAGGGGCCATCCTAACTGAGTCACAACAATAGAGAGGGCCCCATTCTCTTTAGCATCCCCATACACCCCTTCTCACCAGGAGACTCAGTCTGGGTCAAAGACTGGAAACAAGACCCTCTCAAAACACCGGACTGGGCCTCATACCATTATTCTGCCCACCCCTGATGCCCTCAAGGTCACAGACATCACTCCATGGGACCACCACTCCAGAGTCAAGAGGGCCAATCCTGAGGAGCCCCAGACTTGGAAGACTGACCCAAGTGCGACGAACCCACTCCAATCGACCTTCCGGAGAGTCCTAGATTCTTAGGATCTTCAGCCCTGCCCAGCCACACCCCAGAAGCTGGCTACTCTACACAAGGCAGAAGCTTCAGGAACTGCCCATCTGATAACTTAACTCCTTGCCATCGGATTGGCAGAGGCTGCCCCAAATAGCTGGGGAAACTGAGAGGTTCCTGTTCACACTCACCTTCCTCTTATGTGTAGGATGTTTTGTTGGTATTGGTTGCCTCTAATCTGGGCCCATTTGTAAACCTTCAGCCCTAAGGCCCAGGCTAAACTAGCAGTGTTGCTACCCATCCTCCCAGGGGCAGAAATAGCCACGGGGATAGGGACTGGCGTAGGAGGCACTGGCTCTTCTGTGGGACTGAGCTTCCCGGCAGGAGTTGCCCTCCAGAACAGAGGGGCACTCTACCTCCTCACTGCCGAGAAAGGGGGAACCTGCATCTTCCTCGGAGAAGAATGCGGTTACTGTGTAAACCAGTCAGGAATAGTCACAACCAAAGTCAGGGAACTGAAAGAACCAGCCCATAATAAATGAAGATGATGCCCTCTAATACAGCCTAGATCTGTTTAAAGGGGTATCGAAGGGGGGAACGATAGGGAAAAATTATAAGATGGCTCACAGGACTGATAGGGAGATTCCAGTCCCCACCCGAAGACTGCCCTTCTGGGTTCTTCTTCCTACCCCACTTGCTGCGTGCCAAATTACCACTAATGCAGAAGTAACAGACCAGAAAGTGTCCCCATGCTTGCGCTAAGGACTCAGACCTCAGGAGAGTGATCTCCTCCAAGCCCGCCGGTGTGAAATAAGCCTCCTGCCTTCAGAGATCTCCGAGTGCTGCTTGGTTCTTCTGCCCAGTGATCCAGACCAGGTTCCGTAACACAGTGAGATCAAAACAAAATGAAATGAAACAAAACAAAACAAAATAGAAAAATCAACCTAGCAAAGGTTAATTTCTTCATAACTGAATAATTGATTCCAATACTTATTTTTCTTCTCCACACTAAAAGTCACTTTACAACTAATTCCTGGCTCAGTGCACATTCAATGAGCCCAACAGCAGTATTACTTCTGCTTGCGTGTGCCGAAGTTAAAGTCACAAAGAACATCCCTGGGGGACAGTCCCACGGCCCCACAGTGACTGCGACTAGAATGGGCTGATTGCCCAAAACGAAATTAGCCTACAAAAATGACAATAAGATAAATGGAAAACGATTCTTACAAGTCTTTTAATAGCTTACACATCAAGAGGTAAGCGAGTTCATCTGTTTTAAGAGGAATTTCAATGCTAGAGCATGAGTGACGCTGGGGCAGAAGCTAATCATCTTATCTCTACCACGTCTAGCACCCTACAGATGCTCCACATGAATCCTCCATCCATTCACTCACTGAACACTTACTTAACGAAGGCCTACAATGGGCCAAGTATTGTGTAGAGGCTGGGACTACAACCATGAGAACGGAATCACTAGAAATGAATAATTAGCAAGGGAGACAAGTATTTGCATAAACATGCAAACAGTGATAGAATTGTGTTAATGGAGGAAGTGGGCAGTGAAAACGAAGAAAATATACCACAGGGGTCCCAACAATAATGTGGCAACAGAAGAGGATGTAAGAGAAGGTGTGTGTACTGCTGGGTGTGAACTGTAAGAAGTGATATTTAAAATAGCTTCTGGGGACACCTGGGTGGGTCAGTTGATGAAGCGTCCGACTTCGGCTCAGGTCATGATCTCACAGTTCCTGAGTTCCAGCCCCACGTCGGGATCTCTGCTGTCAGCTCAGAGCCTGGAGCCCGCTTCAGATTCTGTCTCTCTGCCTCTCCCCTACTCATGCTCTGTCTCTGTCTCTAAAATATAAAAACAACAACAACAACAACAACAAAAAAAAACCTTAAAAAAATAAAATACAATAGTATCTGAAAGATAGAGAGGAGTGTTCAGATGAAAAGATGGAGGTAGTGAAACAATGGCGCTGACTGTGTGAAGGTTTAAAGCAAGAAAGAGCAGGGTTAATGTGGGAAGTTCAGTGGGTCAGGAGTTAAGAGAAAGAACAGCATGCCCTGAGGCTGTTCTGGGGAAAGGCTCCAGGAACTGGAAAAGGAAAAAAAAAAAAAAAAAAAAAAGATCCTAGAGAGAGAGGGAAGGCACAAGTCCAGAAGGATTTTAGGAGTTTAATTTTAACTTTTTAAAATTTATTTTGTTTATTTTGAGAGAGAGAGAGAGAAAGAGAGAGAAAGCAGCAACAGAGGAGTGACAGAGAGAGAGAAAGACAGACAGACAGAATCCCAAGCAGACTTCGCACGGTCTGCAAGGAGCCCATTGCAAGGCTTGAACTCATGAACCATCAGGACCTGAGCCGAAATCAAGAGCCACATGCTCAACCGACTGAGCCACCTAGGCACTCTTAGGAGTTTAACTTTTGACCCAAGAACAAAGGGTAACTAGTGAAATATCTTACTAAGGTGGGTGAATGATTGGATTTGCATTTAAAAGCAAATTGTCTGGGGTCTATGGAAAATGGATGGGGGTAGAGTCAGACCAAAGGGTGGGGCTGGATTAGGAAGGGCATTCAGCAGGTGCAGACAAGAGGCGACAGTGGCCTGAATCAAGGTGGACATGAGATATATTTAGTAGAGGCTGTAATTAGGACTTTTTGAGATGAGCAGTGGGGGGAAAGGTGTGAAGAATCACAGGTAATTCCCAGGTGACAGATGATACAGATGATACTCAGGGAGCAAACTAAGGTGATCATCCTAGGGAAGTAGGGTCAAAGATCATGCTCAAAGATCATAAATTCAATTTTGAACATAATGATGTTGAGATATCTATGTGTCTACAGCGTAGAGAACCATGGGTCTAGAGTTCACCAGAAAGTTCTAGGGTGGAGACTTAGAAGTCTATCAGTAACTAAAACCATGCAAGTGAACTGAGTTGAGGCAGCAAAAAGCTTAAGGCTTTCGCCAAAGCTATTGGTATAAGTTTTAGGTGATGAGCTAATTCAATTAAGCCCAGTATCTAAAAAATTAATTCCCATCGGCCGAAGATGTAAGGAATGGCTTATTAGTGGAAAATTCTCTAAGATTACTGCTTCCATGCTGCAAAGTATGGCAAAGGACCAGGAATAGTTTGCCCTTGGCATCAAGCTCATTCTAATATAGTACCTTTTACTGAGTTCCTACTTCAAGGGACACAGACGATGGGAGTTTTCATTCTAAAGCAAACAATGCACTCCATGAAAATCAACACAGATTGAAAAACAACAAAACAAAGCAAAACTGGACAAGGACTCAGAGAAGGCTAGAGTCACAAATGAATCTTGGTTTGTTTTTTGTTTGTTTTATTATTATTACTTTAATGGTAATCATTACTCAAGAATTGTCCTACCAAGCACACAATTTCATTTACAATACCCCTCCAATGCATCCTCTTCAAAAAATACTGCCAGAAGTTATGTCTCCTTAACATTGTTAGTTTATACTATAGGATGTTAACAGGTATTTGTTACGCACTATTCCATCAGCTAATTAAATCACAGGTATTTATTGTTAATGTGGGCAAGGCATCATGCCAGGTCCTGCAGAAAGCACAAGGAAGTGACAGACGGTCACCCTGAATAAACTTTCCATCCATTTGAATGTATCAACAGATACTCAATAAATAATTATTGAAAGAACTGCCCCTGCTCAGCTCTTGTTATCAAAATCACTTTCAAACGTTCTACTGAAATTTGAGGTACTCTGTGAAGTCTTACCTAATGCGTAGTCCTTCAGCAGATAATTGCTCCCTCACCCTTGTTATCACATCACTTTGGAACTTATGTTTATCTGTGGGAAGCAGGTGTATCTAAATTTCAAAGTTTCAGGGGGCACCGATTTTGGCTCAGGTCATGATCTCAGGGTTTGTGAGTTTGAGCCCCATGTTGGGCTCTATGTTGACAGCTCAGAGTGTGGAGCCTGCTTCAGATTCTGTGTCGCCCTCTCTCTGCCCTTCCCCCCTTGCGCACACACGCTCAATCTCCCTCTCTCAAAAAAAGAAACATTAAAAATTAAAAAAATATATATAATAAAAGTGTTAGAATATGTGTTTATGTATATATTTATAGCCTACCCTATCTCTCACACACAGACACACACCCACATGCACACACACACATTTCAGTCTTTTAAATCAGGGGTTGGCAAACTTTCTCTGGTAAAGGGACAAATCGTACATATTTTAGATTTGTGGGCCATGAAATTTTAGTAGCAATTAGAAAACTCTGGGTAGGGTAAAAGCAGCCATAGATAGTATGTACAACAATGGGTATAGCTAAGTCACAATAAAATTTCATTTGCAAAGATAAACAGTGAGCTGGATATGGCTTGACATACTTTACTGAACCCTGTTCTAGACTGTGAATTTTTTTTAAACCTTTGTACTTTCCCAAACAACTACCAAAATGCTATTACATTAAACACTGAAAGGAAAGGCTTTGAATCAATTTATGTATTTCTTTATATGATTATAGAAAACAATCAATTTTGAAATTCCAAGGGAGGAAAAGCTCACCAAGATGATGAATCTGCACATTGATGAGACTGATGGGGAAAAAGAAAAACATGTTTGGGTAGAAAAATTAACATATCAGTATTTTGTTCCATGTACCTACAGAATATCCAGTTGGAATTATCCAACAGAAACAAAGATGAATGGCTCTAAATACAGAGTTAGAGAATTACAGGCTAGCAAAGCATATTTTTGACCATGCTCCAAGACAAAAGCAAAATAGCTGAAATTATTTTAAAAGACGGTATTCCCAAGGCACCAAGTAAAAAAATAAATAAGTAAATAAAAAGAATCAGAAGGCTAAGAAGAAAGACCTGAGGTCACATATAGGGAAACGTCTATTTTCAAGTATGGGACTATTATGGATTGCATTATCCCCACTTCCCAAATTCAAATTTTTGAGGCCCTCATCTCCAACATGGTAGTTTTTAGAGATGAGGCCTCTGGGAGGTGATTAGATAGATGAGATCATGAGGTGGGCCCTCATGATGGTATTGTAATCCTTATAAGAGACACGAGAGAGCTTACTTCCTCTTACTCTCTCCATCATGTAAGGAAACTGTAAGGCAGCCATTTAAAAGCCACAAAGAGCAGCCTCCCCAGGGAAGTGAATTGGCCTGCACCTTGATCTTGGACTTCTCAGTCTGTGAGATTGTTGGAAATAAATTCCTTTTGTTTTAAGTCACCCTGTCTATGATATTTTGCTATGGTAGCTTGAGAAGATTAATGCAGGGACAGAAGAGAATGCTGGTTAGTTAATACGAACTAGCAAATTCACCTTTAAGGAAATATCACTAATGGAGGATAATTATCTTTTTACAAGTGTTCTGCAACCATATCTCACTCTATAATCCTAAACAAAGAACTTTCTAAGTTTCTGTTTCTTTTTCTCCAATGCTGCCACTAATCCAATTCACTCTAGTGGTAACATTCACAAATATGAGAAATGTGCTTAAAGGATTCAGGTGTATACATGTAAAATCCTATATATGTGTAAATACATACTACATTGTATATGTGCAGATAGACATCTCTTTTTGTGATTATAAAATAGGTATGATTCACCTAGAGCTGTACATCAGAGCAGTTTTCTTCATCTCTTCTCTTCCTTTAGACATAATCTAGCAAGAGTGTGCTCAGTAGTCTATGTAGCTTCCTAGAATAAGGGAGGAATGAGTAGCTTCTTAGAAGAGTATCAGGGAGGGGTGCCTCAGTGGCTCAGTAGGATAAGCGTCTGACACTTGATTTTGGCTCAGGCCATGGTCTCAAAGTTGTGAGATCAAGCCCCACATCGGGCTCTGCACTGGTAGCAAGGGGCCTGCTTAGGATTCTCTCTTGCGCACATGCTCTCTCTGCCCCTTTCTGCTTGTGCTCTCTCTCTCTCAAAAAAATAAACACTTAAAAAAATTTTTTTAATGTTATTTATTTATTTTGACACAGAGAAGAGAGACAGCACAAGTGGGGAAGGGGCAGAGACGGAGGGAGACACAGAATCTGAAGCAGGTTCCAGGCTCTGAGCTGTCAGCACACAGCCTGATGCGGGGCTTGAACCCACGAACTGTGAGATCATGACCTGAGCCGAAGGCAGACACTTAACTGGCCGAGCCCCGCAGGAGGCCCTATTTTTTTTTTTTTAAAGAAGATTATCAGGGAAAGGTTCAAGTAACCTTTCAGAGAAACACAGTTTAATTTGTACGTGTGTATGTGTGTGTTACAAATACCACATACATATACACAGAGTGAATGAGAGAGAGATCCAGAGACAACACTCATCATTGCCCAGAACTTTGTGCACATTATTTAATTCATCTCCACAACAACGATGTGTGAAGTCATCACTGAGGACTCTGGGGCCGGAACAAGTAAATGGTGAAAACTAAGTTTCAAAACAAAGACATTTCCAACCCCCGAACACATGTTCTTCATCATCTTTGCTACATTGCCCTCTACTCAATGGATAAATCTCAGAAGCAGAAGTAACCAAAAGGGTTCCTCTCTCCCACTCCCCCCCCCCCACAAAAAACCAAAACAAAAACCCCAAAATACTTGAAATAAATGAGAGAAAGAGACATAAAAGACAATTTATGGGAAAGGGCCCTTGAATGTCCTGTTTCCCTTTGAGGACACACTGTGTGAGGGAACAAGCTGCTGTCTGTGAAACAACCAAGACTCTTGAGAAGCCTGTCCAGGAGCCATTGTTTTCTAATGCTCTGACCTCTCACTAATCCGTTCTCATTGGCAATCCCTATAATGTCTACTGACACGATGAGGAAGGTAGCTGGCCTAAAGGTCATTCCCTCTGCAAGCACAGCAAAGGCCAATGGAAGGCAAGTCGATGAAAGTCTAGAATATCTGCCTGGAGGTTGCAGATATTAATAGGAGGGAAAATGGGAGCTTGAATGAGGAGCTTTAGTGGTTGCAAGCTGCTTCAGAAAGAAATTAGCTATTGTCTAAATGTTGGAATAGAATCGAAAGAGGAGTTTCAGTGATGCCTGTCACTAAGCATGTAGCAGATGGGGTCTCTGTCGGCAAGGAGGGGGTTTAGCAGAAAAGAAGCTCTAAGAAAAAGAGGAGTTGTCAGATCTTGAAGCAGCTCTGAGACATCCAGGTAAGTGTCTGAGAAACACCTGGAAATCCAGCACCTTACTTTTAAAGTTGCCGTGGTGACTAGGAAAGATGGATGGGGATTATCTGTATTTCCACAGTCAGAAACTGCCAATGCTGCAAAAAGTTTGCAACTTACACCTCAGTAACCCTTTCAGGCAAAAGCCTTGATTTGCTAAATGGACTTTGGAGATTTCACTTTTTTTTTTTTTTTCTTCGTCTTTGGGATGCCTGCATAAATACAGCAGATTGGGTTTTGTAGGCATAAAAGGAACCCTGTGGCTCAATTAAAGAAGCTAACATCACATTTCCTGTCACATTGGAAGTCCCAACTTTGTAGGCTAAAATCCATAAATTAATATATATATGTAATATTGTATCTTCAGCATATCATGGTTAACATTAGGCAAGTCCTTCACACTTAAGTTAAAAATAAAAGTCTTTAAATTAAGTGGCATATATTTTAGTCTCACTGAAAATATCACTAATGTGAATATTATTGTGTAAATCTCCAGACAATTTTATTCTCTCTAGAAGCTTCACACAGGAACATAGACAATTTTTGTGAATACTTTTGAAACACTGAACTTGTGTACTTCCCCACTGCCCACGCCTACTTGATCTGTACTTCCAACAACAACTATGAGCTCCATCATTCCGACCCACCAGCAACCAGCACTCAGGTTTGGTGTTCACATATGTTTTTCTTTTTTTAAAATTTTTTTTTTTTTTTCAACATTTATTTATTTTTGGGACAGAGAGAGACAGAGCATGAACGGGGGAGGGGCAGAGAGAGAGGGAGACACAGAATCGGAAACAGGCTCCAGGCTCTGAGCCATCATCAGCCCAGAGCCCGACGCGGGGCTCGAACTCCCGGACCGCGAGATCGTGACCTGGCTGAAGTCGGACGCTTAACCGACTGCGCCACCCAGGCGCCCCCACATATGTTTTTCTAAATGCATTTCAACTTCATAGGTATTGTTTTTTTTTAATTCTTCATTTTAACTTAAGATTTTACATAATTTACATGATTACATATTTACATATAAATTTACATATAACTTATAATTTTACATAATTTACATGATTATTACATAATCACCACAGCTGTTGTTATGGCTTTTAAGGCCCTACCTGGACCTGAACGTCCACCACTGATCTTTCTTCCCATTCAACCCCTTAATCACCCTGCTTCTGTGCCTCCCTGCTGTCACTAACACACACCCGGCAGGCTCATTCCCCAGAGACTTGGTACCTGTTATTCCTTCATCCTGGAAAAAACTTCTCCCCACCCCCCCCCCCCCACCTCCACCCACCAAATCTCATAGGTGTGTTTTTTTTGTTTTTTTTTTTTTTTTTTTACGTTTATTTTTGAGACAGAGAGAGACAGAGGATGAACAGGGGAGGGTCAGAAAGAGGGAGACACAGAATCGGAAACAGGCTCCAGGCTCCGAGCTGTCAGCACAGAGCCCGACACGGGGCTTGAACTCACAGACCGCGAGAGCATGACTTGAGCCGAAGTCAGCCGCCCAAACAACTGAGCCACCCAGGCGCCCCTCATAGGTGTGTTTAAATGTCATTTGCCAGAGATGCTACTCCAACCATCCTATATAAAATGGCACCATGCTCATCCCTCTCCTGGAATGTTTATCTCCTCCCTCATCCTATGTGGTAGGCAGAATTCTAAGATGGTCTTCAAGATCCCCACCTCCTGGTTCACATGCCTTGCATAGTTCCCAGAACTGTGAAAATGGATTTTTTTTTTTATCCCTAATTAGGTAATGTTATATGGCACAGTTGATTTCACCAAAGGAAGATTATCTGGGTAGACCTGACCTAATCACACGAGTCCTTTAAATCTGGGTCCACAGGTCCCAGATAGAGAAAGTCAGAGCTTCACAGCAGGAGGACCTGCTGATCCTGCTGATGTTGCTGATGTTGAGGGAACAACTGCCATCTTGTGAACAGGACCACGTGGCAGGACAAGCTGGGTGGCTTCTAGGAGCTAAGGACAGCCTATTGTTAGACATTAGATTTAAAAAGGGATCTTAGTGCTATAAATCCAAGGAGCTAAATTCATCCAATCATCTTAATGGGCTTATAAGAAGACCCCACAACTTAGACGTGGGAGCAGCCCTGGAAGCCATCTTGATTCACCCATGTGAGATCCCAAGCAGAAAAGCTAGGTATGCCATGCTGGATTCCTGACCAAAAGAAACTGTGAGATAAATTTGGCCTACTTCAAGTTGTTTGGTTAGTGGTAATTTGCTAGATAGAAATGGAGAGCAAATCCATTTTCTTTGGATTTTCTTTTCATTTTCTTCAAAGCACTGATCTCCAACAGGCATATTATATATTTACTTTTTCTCTTTATTTATTATCTATTTCCCTTCACTAGAATATAAGCTCCACGAAGCCATGGACTTTATCAGTGTTGTTCACTACCTCCTAAAACAGTGTCTACAACATAATGGGCCCTTACTGAATATTTATTGAATGAAGGAAGGAAACTTTGTATTTGAAGAGGGTGGATGCTTGCTTCGAAAAAAAGGCATAGGGGAACCTAGTGTCTGATGGCACTGAAAGAGTGGAAGGGCCCCTTCCCGAGGCATTGGTTCTTGTCCCGTTACCCTTTTTAGCATCTCCCCTCGTCTCCCACTGCCCTTGGAAATAAGATGAAGTGTACCCTTCTCAGCAAGAAGACTCGCCTATTATCTCTAAAGCAGGTGCCAGGAAGCAAATGCTGAATTTGCCAAAGGACTCCTAGGAAATCTCAAGAACCAAAATGAACTCCCAACTGAAATGCAAATTAAAACTATGAGAAGATACTATTTCATGCACATTATGACTTCTATTAAAACACACACACACACACACACACACACACACACACACACACACACACACAAGGGCACCTGGGTGGCTCAGTCGGTTACGTGTCCGACTTCAGCTCAGGTCATGATCTTGAAGTTCATGAGTTCGTGCCCCACATTGGGCTCTGTGCTGACAGCTCAGAGCCTGGAGCCTGCTTTGGATTCTGTGTCTCCCTCTCTCTCTGCCTCTCCCCGACTTGTGCTGTCTCCCAAAAATAAATAAATGTAAAAAAAAATTAAAAATGAATTAAAAAAACAACAAAAACAAACAGAAAATAATTGCTGATGAGGATATAAAGAAATTAAAACAGGGTGCCTGGGTGGCTCAGTCGGTTAAGCGTCCGACTTCAGCTCAGGTCATGATGTTGCGGTTTGTGGGTTTGAGCCCCATGGCAGGCAATGTGCTGACAGCTAGCTCAGAGCCTGGAGCCTGTGTTCGGATTCTGTGTCTCCCTCTCTCTGTGTGTCCCTCCCGTGCTTTTTCTCTCTCTCTCCCTCTCCCCCTCAAAAATAAATAAAACATTAAAAAAACTTTTTAAGAAAAGAAGAAATTAAAACACTTATACACTGTTGTTGGGAATGTAAAATGGTATAGTGCTATGGAAAACAGTATGGTGGTTCCTCAGAAAATTAAAAATAGACTCACCAAATGATGCAGCAATTCCACATTTGGGTACATACTCAAAATCACTGAAAACACAATCTCAAAGAAATATGTGCACATTCATCCTGCATTACTCAGAATAGCTAAAATGTGGAAACAGCCAAGTATCTATTGACAGATGAATGAATAAGTAAAATGTGGTTTATACATACAACAAAATATTATTTGGCCTTAAAAAGTAAGCGAAGTCTGACATATCCTGCGATACAAATGTACCTTGACAACACACTAGAATAAATAAGCTAATCACAATAATATGAACATATTTAATACCCCTGAAATGTACACTTATGGATAATATAGTAAATGTTATGTGTATTTTGCCATAACTTCTTTTTTTTTTCAACGTTTATTTATTTTTGGGACAGAGAGAGACAGAGCATGAACGGGGGAGGGGCACAGAGAGAGGGAGACACAGAATCGGAAACAGGCTCCAGGCTCTGAGTCATCAGCCCAGAGCCCGACGCGGGGCTCGAACTCACAGACCGTGAGATCGTGACCTGGCTGAAGTCGGACACTTAACCGACTGCGCCACCCAGGCGCCCCTTGCCATAACTTCTTAAAAGGGGGAAACCCTCTATAAGTCATTAAATATTTTTGAAAAGTCAGCAGCTAGAATGATACTTAAAATTCAAAAAATAGAAGAACGTACACCCTGGGAATCAATGCAGAGAGGGAATTCAAGGTTAAAACCAATAAAAGGGGAAAAACGGATATTTCATATATATCAGGGAATAATTCACCCCAAAGATGAAACCTTAAAAACCTCAAGCATACAGTATAACTAAAATGAATTTTTAAAAGCAAAAAGACAGCGCAAGGAAAAGTAGACAAATGTACAGCTAGCATTAGAAAATTTAACTTGTCTTCTTAAGTACCTGACAGATCAAATAGATCAAAAAAATTTCAATGCTATAGAGAATTTAAATATAATAAGAAACCAGAATAAAAAACACATATATATACACACACACATCTATAATACTTGGTGCCCTAAAACTAGAATACAGATTTTCTTATAAGTCGTATAATTCATTGACTAAAATGGACTATGTCTTAAAATACCAAAAAGAAGAGATCCTATAAATCATTCTCAGGGGTCATAATGGAAAGAAAGTGGAAATTAACACAAAAACAGCTCCCTCCTCTCCTCCAAAAATCAATGAAATAAAATTAAATAAAATAGAATGAAAGACTTAATGAAAATTATGACTCACACCCAATAAAAACTAGAATTTAATGAAACTGGAAGTCAGTTTCTATAAAGCTCAGTAAAATACAGAAGGAAAAATACACATGTGAAATTAAGATCTTTCAAAAAAAGAAAGAAGGTGAAAGAAATCAACTTGACCAAAAAAAAAAAAAAAAAAAAGCACAAAGAAACCAACACTGGCACTGGCAGGTGGTGGAGAAGGGAGCAAGTAACTAGCAAGAAATGGATAATGATTTGAATAGGAAATAAAAGAAAGGTAAGAAAAGGAAGGAAAGAAAAGTTATGTTTAAGTCTATATATTATTGGGAAATAGGTATTATATATTATGTCTACTATTATTGGAAGTAGATTATATGGAAGAAAGATAATCTCTACCTTTAAAAGTGTCACTAGATACAAATAGATTTAGGGGTGGGTTGTCACACTTTTATTTAAATTTTTTTTAATATTTATTTAATTTCGAGGCAGAGAGAGAGGGAGACACAGAATCCAAAGCATGCTCCAGGCTCTGAGTTGTCAGCACAGAGCCCAATGCAGGACTCAAACCCACAAATGGTGAAATAATAACCTGAGCCGAAGTCAGACACTTAACCCACTGAGCCCCGAGACCCCAGGTGTCACACTTCTAATAAACATATCATCTATCTCACACACATACGATTATATTCATAGATATACATAATCCAACAAAAGATAGAAGAAAATAGAAAACTACCCAGAATATTATACAGGTTGGTTGGATAGGCAGCTGAAATCTAACTCACTGACAAACATGAATTCAAAATTACTAAAGTACCTGTAAACAAATTAATCCAGCTATACTCTTTCTGTTCTATCTTGAGCACATCAAGATAAAATAGAGGTTTCAGAATAACTGAATGAGCCCATCACAATCTATCTATTGCTACTTACCAATTGCGTGACTTTGAGCAAGTCATATGACCATTTTGTGTCACAGTTTCTCCACAAGTAAATGGTTGTTCAGGAAACGAATGAAAGAATGTATAGCACCTGGAACAGCATCCGGCATAAAGAACTCAATGATCGTTAGTTAGTCTTTGTTATTGTCGTTGTTTGTTATTAGCATTACATCAATAGCTGAATAAGAAAAATATGTAGCATTTTTATCATTGAAAACTCTCAACAAATTACAATTCATAGGAAACGTACTTTGCCTAATAGTGATATCTATTATAACACTAAAAGAAATGTCATATATTATGGCTACATATTAGAAATGATCCTATTTTATTTAGCAACTAGATAATGATTCTGCTACTTGTTCATTAGTGGACTTGATACGCTAACTAATCCATTAACATAAGAAAAAAGGTCATAAATTAAAAAAAAAAACTCTATGTCAAGATAACATGCCCATCTCCATAGGGGTTAATTTTAAAATTATAGACATATGAAGAGATTTTAGCAAGGTGGATGGATTCAGAATCAAATTGCATAAATTAATAGTTTCCTTGATGGTGAATCTATATTCACTATATCTGATTAGAAAACTTACTAAGAAGAAGAATCTAATTACAATACAAAATAAAAAAGAAGAAAGAAAATCCCAAGCAATAAATCCATCAGCAAGTATGCAATGAGTTTATAAGACAAAACTAAGATACTTTAAATAGATCTTAACAAACTGATAATAAATAGAAGAGAAAAAAAATAGAAGAATATTCAAACAATATTAGAAAAAAACAATGAGTGGACACTTCTCCTAGAAATGTAAAATGGTAGTGTCAAGGGTGACCAATTTTTAAAAATTATACGATATTGGGGCGCCTGGGTGGCTCAGTCGGTTGAATGTCCGACTTCGGCTCAGGTCACGATCTCACGGTTCGTGAGTTCGAGCCCCGCGTCAGGCTCTGGGCTGATGGCTCAGAGCCTGGAGCCTGCTTCCGATTCTGTGTCTCCCTCTCTCTGTGCCCCTCCCCCATTCATGCTCTGTCTCTCTCTGTCTCAAAAATAAATAAACATTAAAAAAAAATTTAAAAAAATTATATGATATAGGCACAAAAGTAGGTAAATAGATTATATAGGAACAGAGGAACTTGAAAAAGCCTATGTGTGCATAATAATCGAGATTATGACACAGATGGTATTTCAAATCCTGGAGAAAATAATTTAGTATTGAACAACTAGTCTAAAGACAATTGTCTATATTGTTGTGAGAAACAATTAAAATAGGATTATACTTTGTCATTAAATACACATGCACCCCCAAACCTCATGGATTAAAGAACTAAATTTTGTGTGTAAACACAAAACTTTAAGAAAATAAAAAGTTGAAGAATTGGCCTCTCTCCATCCAAAGTAAGAACAATCCTGAAGTGTTGGCTGCTAGCACTCAGCCTCCATGACTGAAAATTCTTTTTGAGTTCTGGTCTGAGATGAGGATGTGGAAGTCTCCTGAATTCACCTCCCAAGGAAACACTGAATCTACAGCTCTGCAGAAATACAGAAACGAATCAGTGACTCCTACATATTGGACAAACAAGAAAATACCTATGCAGAAATGAATCTTGGCCTACCCTCACCTACTGGGAGCCACTAAGAACAAGGAAGGGGACTTGGACAATCATCACTTAGTAAGTCTAGTTTGGTATGTGAAACAGATATTGCCGTATATTGCTGGGAGGAGTTTAAAATGTTACATCCATTTCAGAGAACAGTTTGGCAGTTTAAATTAAAATATTTTATATTCTATGGCATCAATTTCGTTCCATTATATTTCCATAAGAGAAACAAACCCACAAATGAACAGGAAGCATGTACAATAATTTTGACTGCAGAACTATTTTTAATAGCAAAGATTAGATATCATCTAAATGTTAATGAACATGGAAAATTAAATAATTACATTCTACAGCAGACTGTGTTAGCTGCCCATCCATCAGCCATCCCTTTCTTCTTCCTTATAACCAGAACAGTTATATTTGCAGTGATATGTGAAGTCTGAACGAGAGATCATTAAAAATCTAAGCTGTGATAACCATCCGGCTCCCCTTTGCTGGACACTCATGTTCCCATCCTCCCTTTGCAGCTGGTGCGGACGTGACCCAGTGTTGGTGGCTAAGATGTGGTGGGACGTTTGCTGAGGGTACAAGGCCTCTGATAAAAAGGAAAGCTATTTTGTCCTAGCCCTCTTACTCTTTTATATGAACAGATGCCTAGACAGAAGTAGACAAAATGTATAAGGAACGAGGCTGATGTGTGAGGATGGTTAAGAAAGATAAAAAGGGGAGCCTGGGTGGCTCAGTCGGTTGAGTGCCAACTTTGGCTCAGGTCAAGATCTCACAGCTCTTGAGTTCAAGCCCCACAGTGGGCTCTGTGCTCACAGCTTGGAGCCTGGAGCCTACTTCAGATCCTGTGTCTCCTCTCTCTGCCTCTCCCCCAATCAAACTCTGTCTCTCTCAAAAATAATTATTTAAAAAAAATTTTTTTTAAAGAAAGATGAAAGAACCTGTGCCCCTGAATAATATTGCCGACCTTTTAATGCAACCCTAGGAATACCTACCTTTAGTTTTCTTCTAAGTGAAATAGCAGATGTCTATATGGTTTAAGCCACAGATACAGGAGTTCTGTCACTCTCTGTCAGAGGTCTCCATTAAACATACTATGGAGGAGTGCCTGGGTGGCTCAGTAGGTTGGAGCGACCAACTTCAGCTCAGGTCAAGATCTCCCAGTTTGTGAGTTCAAGCCCCACATCAGGCTCATTGCCGTCAGCACAGAGCCCACTTCAGATCCTCTGTCCCCCTCTCTCTGCCGTTCCCTTGCACATGTGGACACTCGTGCGCATGCTCTCTCTCACTCGCTCGCTCTCGCTCTCTCTCTCTCTCTCTCCCCGCCTCCGAAAAATAAACAAACATTAGAAAAAATGCAATGGAATACTATGCAGTGTGTGTGTGTACATGCACGCACACACACACACACACGTTATTTATTTTGAGAGAGAGAGAGAGACATAGTACAAGCAGGGAGGTGTAGAGAGGGAGGGAGACACAGAATCTGAAACAGGCTCCAAACTCCAAGCCGTCAGCACACATCCTGACACAGGGCTCAAACCCACGAACTGTGAGATCATGACCTGAGCCAAAGTCAGATGCTTAACTGACTGAGCCACCCAGGCGCCCCTACTATGCAGTACTTTTAAAGGGAATCATATAAATCTGTATGTACTGATATATTAATTGTTAAAAGCACTATATATACACACATAATATATGTATATATTAGGAAAACACTTATGAATGTGTATATGCCTATATATCTGCATCTACATAAATTCTTAGCGAAAGGTCTTGAAAGCATACACACCAAAGTGATAACTGATACTGATGATGTCTGGGGACCTGGACCAAGTTGGAGATGAAGGTACACGTGAGGATCTAGTCATTGCGATTATGATTGCTTGTACAACTAAAAGTAAGTAACTAAAAAGTTAAGTGAAATAAAATTATTCATTTTTATAAGTTTATTTTTACTTATTTATTTATTGAGAGGGAGATAGAGAGCAAGCAGGGTAGGAGCAGAGAGGGGGAGAGAGAGAGGCAGGGAGAGGGAGGGAGAGACAGAATGAATCCCAAGCAGGCTCTCTTATCAGCACAGAGCCCGATGCAGGGCTTGATGTCACAAACTACAAGATGACAACCTGGGCCGAAATCAAGAGTTGGGAGGCTTAACCAACCTGACTGAGCCACCCAGGCGCCCTGAAATAAAATAATTTAAAATAAAAATAGTAAAGAGGTGAAATATGCATTTTATTGATATAAAACTCTTATCGAAGTGCCGCAAATGGTCATAACTTGGAATAAGTCATGGAGGCAAAGTGCCTTTAGTATCTATTCATGTTTAAAGTGTATGGGGAGTGCAGATATAAATGGTATATTCACGTATCTTCAACTGTCCTTTGAAAAGTGGATTTATTTGTGGTAAACAAACAAAGATACTGGGAAATACATGCCCTAACCATTTAGAGATACATGGGAAACAGATGTTTCCACACACAAAATGATTTATTTCTATACAGATGATGCCACGGAAGATCTTATGTTGTCCTGTTGTGTGGCGAGTACATTATGAAAGAGAAGTACAGCTTTGCTTTGATCCATAAAAACTCTCCCACAAATGGCAACCCACAATATTTTCCAGAATCTACCACCATAAGATAGCAGATGGTGATGGTACAAATCGCAGAAAATTGTTAAGACATCATTTGTTGAATACATTACAACATTTATTCATAAGACTAATAATGGAGCTAGACAGACATTAGCAGATAGACAAGAGAAAAAAATGTACGCTCGAAATGAGATTGAAATGAGATAGAAAGCCAACTGGCATGATAGATCAGTAAAGCCAGGCCAAGACTTTGTGAAAATATGGGAAACTTTAATTTATAAAGAATTGAGGTTCTTTCTCAAACTCTACCTCAGTGTAGAAGGCTAGAGATTTATTCAACCTTCATTGTACACCTGCTATGTGTCAAAGATTGTGCGGGGTACCTGAAATTCAAAAATGAAAAGGTTTACATTTCTCTCTTATGGAATTACCATCTAGCTGTTGCAACTAAGAATACCAGTGTGTGATGAATAGAATATTACCGAATAAGCAAGGTAGAAAAAGTGGCCCAGACTGGGAATAATTAACTCTGTTGGGGAGAGGAGGAAATAAGGGAAGAAATGCTATAGGCTTTGTTGACTGTGTGGGGATCAATCACGAGGGTTTAGGAAACTGAGAGAAACCAGCCTTTACTGATGGACAAGGAAGAGGGAGCCATGGGGACCTGAGTAGGTAGCTGGAGCCAAGTTTGAAGTGCTGGTAATACTAATGAAAAGTGCCTGCCCAGTGTCCTCAGATGTTGGGAAGCAACTGCGGTGACATGGTGAGACTTGCATTGGAAATGTTCTCTGGGCTGGTGATGTAGAAAGATGGAAGACGGCTGAGCTGAAGTTGGAGAGCCCAGTTAAGAAACTCCTTCAATTACTGCTGGTGGGAATGCAAACTGGTGCAGCCACTCTGGAAAACAGTATGGAGGTTCCTCTAAAAATTGAAAATAGAACTACCCTATGACCCAGCAATTGCACTACTAGGTATCTATCCAAGGGATACAGGTATGCTGTTTCGAAGGGGCACATGCATCCCAATGTTTATAGCTGCACTAGCAACAATAACCAAAGTATGGAAAGAGCCCAAATGTCCATCGATGAATGAACGGATAAAGAAGATGTGGTGTGTGTGTGTGTGTGTGTGTGTGTGTATATATATATATATATATATATATATATGTATATGTATATGTAAATGTATATGTATATACACATACACACAATGGAGTATTACTCAGCAATCAAAAAGAATGAGATCTTGCCATTTACAACTGCATGGATGGAACTAGAGGGTATTATACTAAGCAAAATTAGAGAAAGACAAATATCATATGACTTCACTCATATGAGGACTTTGAGACACAGAACAAATGAACACAAGGGAAGGGAAGCAAAAATATAAAAACAGGGAGGGGGATAAAACATAAGAGACTCATAAATATGGAGAACAAACTGAGGGTTACTGGAGGGGGTGTGGGAGGGGGGATGGGCTAAATGGGTAAGGAGCATTAAGGAATCTACTCCTGAAATCATTGTTGCACTATATGCTAACTTGGATATAAATTTTAAAAAGTAAATTAAAATAAGCAAACAAACGAATAAATAAATAGAAACTCCTGCAATGGTCAAAGCAAGCAACAGATTAAAGCCTGAGTTCATGCACCTAGTTGGTCTCAAGAAGATTTGATGAAGACAATAATCTGAAGGATATGTCTACTATGTACACTTCAAAATAAAAAAAGGAGATACGAGACAAAAGGAAGGAGAAAAGAGTCACTAAAGAAGAAAAGAGCATGTCCATGGCATAGCAATTCCAGTGTCAACAAAGGGTTAAATTTGGGATTATCAAATCTCCCATCTTCCTTGGTAGACACCATTTTCTTTCCTGGTTTCTGTATCTTAATGACTCTCCTGGAAATTTCTCCTTTCCCTTTTTTTTAACAGCCTGATTTCTCTATGAGTGACCCACACCCCCCGCCTTGGATTCTCCTTTTTCCATCAGCTCTTCCCACATTCATTCACAGTGAATAAATCTCTTCTGAAAACAAAATTAGTCATTCTTGATTATATAATGCATTTTATTTTTCCTAGCTATTTTATGTTTCTGTTTCTTTCCTAATTAATGATATACTTTCTAGAGGTCAGTGAGTTATAATAATTTACAAGCATTTTGGTACCTAGCAAATTGGTGAGCTCAGAGAAGTATCCAAATTAAGAGCCATAAGGAACCTAAAATCACCTTATGAAATTCTCCTGTGCCATAAATGAGGAAACACTCAGAAAGATTTAGTCTTACTTAAGAATATACTGTTAGAGAAAGAACTAAGATTAAGACCTTGGAATTGATTTAGGTCAAGCATTTTTTGAGAGCCTGCTACCTACCGGCACATTTTTCCAGCATTTCTGTATCAAAGGACACAAGGAAATCAACTGGATTTTCAAGCCAGATTGGTCTTCTAATAAGCTGCTCATCTCACTGGAAAGGTAAGCAGCTGAAATCTGTAGCAGACGCTGCCAGGCAATAAGCAAGCCTGACTCCCTGGGTTGTGCTGAGATCCACCAAGACGATTGCTAATGGAAGATGTAAGAGATATCGTACTTGAAAACTCCAGCTATTTCCTAACAGCCGAGAGAAGACATGCACTAGATGTACCCAATAAAGAAATGGAGTCTGAACGTCTTACAAAAGTGGTCATGACCCAGCTCACACAAAGTTCCAAACTAAAGGAAACAAAGAGGGCACTGTGAATCCTAAAACGCTAAGGATATTCCCTCCCTCCCTCTCTCTCTCCCTCCCTCTCTCTCTCTCTCCCCCTCCATTCCTCCCTCCCTCTCTCCCTCTCTCCCTCTTGAAAGCAACAGTTAAACTAATTGCAAAGAACTTCAGGTCTTGCACTCAAATTAAATATTCATAGAACTCCATTTATGTGCTGCATTTAGAAGTTAAGAGACTTCAAAACCCTTTCTGCATTCCCAGTAGTCAGCTAATCCATTAGAAATGTGATACCCACTCTAACCCACAGTAACAGAGCGCCAGCCCAGGCGGCCAGCTGAGCTTGGAAGCTTTCTCAAGAGCTGCAAGGCAGGGGTTTGAGGATGCTAAGTCATTCTGGCAGTAAATCTCTGGCCCTTCTCACCAGTAAGGTTTATCACCAAGCAGTTGAGCAAAAGAGAGAGATGCTAAGGGGAATAATGGGGGGGGGCAGTGTTTCATGGTGACAAAGACATTATTTTCTTATTTGGTAATGACAATTGATTCATATGTGGCCTGGGGGAACAAAAAAGATCTAGTGCTCAAGGAATTTAAATATTTCTTTAAGCTGAACTTGCTTATAAACGTGTTTACACAAAGATTGCTGGGTGCTGTCTAGACAGTTGGCTTCCTTCCCACTGCGCATTTTGTCGGACAAGGGTCAGTCAAGTGCGGGCCTGTGGGCTACATTCAGCCTGCTACCTGTTTTTGTACGTAAAGGTTTATTGGAACACACCATGTCTGTTCGTTTTCATATTATCATGTATACTAGACAAGAGAGATGCACACAACCAAAAATATTTCCTACTTGACCCTTTGGAGACAAAATTGCTGGCCCCTGCTTTAGAAAAATATCCTTATTATAAACAAAGTTCAATTATTTAGTTGAATTAAGCTACATGTGGCTTCATTGTACTTAAATATATTAATTAACCACCTACACAAACATATATAGTATTAAGGAGGTGAAATGGAGAATTCAAAATGTGAGAAATTGCAGAATTCAGTCAAGTGAAATTTTTTACAGTCTGCTTCATCTGAAGAGGCACAAACGGAAGAAAGTTTTTAAGCAATACAATGCAACGCTTAAAGAGTAATCGTGTTTTTGATTCCGTCTCCTTGAATTTCCTGCCATTTGTCAGCATTTTCCGAACCTACTGGTAGAAATCACATTTTACTCTCACGATTCCTCCCACCCAGGGGTGGGGAAGAACAATTCCTGGTGACAAAAGAAATTGCTTGGGTGAAATCTGTTATAGACCAGATGGGCTGGAAAGCTTGATGGAAACAATCCTTCATAACCTCTCACTATCCTCTGAATGCTTTCTTATTTACTCAGAGCAAGCCTTCCATGGCACATAAGAAATGCATATGTTGCCTCATTTATTATTTACCTGACATGTTGTTAGCAACTGGGGTTGGAAACCAGCTCAGGATATGATTTCTTAAGAAAAGACCAGGCAAGGGGACCCGAAGACTCGGGCCAGCATGGTGACTAGGTATGTAATTCTTACTGGAGTTTTCCCAACTCCTATCCTTTTGGAGATAAGAGCTGTTAAAAACAAACAAACAAATAAATAAGAACACTGAGGTCCTCTGTATATATGGATATTCTCTTGCATGCCAGAATCAAAGATGAGCGGGCAAGCCAACCCTATTCTCACCAGGCACAAAAAGAATTGTTCAAGGGAAAAATAATACTTATTCCTTTGCAATCCTAGAAAGCTAACTTCTTAGATAATCTCCTAAGAGCCACCATGGTCACCTCTTAGACAGTAGGGATGTGACTTTTTTTTTTTTTTTTTTTTTAATGTGTATTTATTTTTGAGACAGAGAGAGACAGAGCATGAACGGGGGAGGGTCAGAGAGAGAGGGAGACACAGAATCGGAAACAGGCTCCAGGCTCTGAGCTGTCAGCAGAGAGCCCGACGCGGGGCTCGAACTCACGGACCGTGAGATCATGACCTGAGCCGAAGTCGGCCGCTTAACCGACTGAGCCACCCAGGCGCCCCGGGATGTGACTTTTTATAAACTTATTTAACCTGACATTTTAAAATCACAAGCAGTTATCATCATGCATTCTCCTGATCTTAAGATCACACATCACATTTCTTAAGCCCTGTTCAGTTCAGCCTTTGCTAATTTCCTACCATATGTGAGGACACTATGGTTCCAAATATGAATACGGCATATACTCTGCCCTTGATAAGTTAATAGTTTAGTAGAGGAGAAGAGATTTCAATATGCTGAATATATATTCAACAGATCATTTTAATATATTGAACATAATTTTCTCAGATCATTTCAAAATAATACATTAAAACCTAAGAAAAGGTTTATAAATTGTAATCCTGTCATTAATAATTTCCTCCCTAACTAGGAAGCAGGTGCACAAAATAAATGAATTAAAGATATGCATTAGAATAATGCTTTTCATCATTCTTTGTTCTCTGCCTGAACATTAGTAAGACCGAAAGCTCTAAATGCAAAGAGGAATAAATATTCACCTGAACACAGCTTTCAAGAAGAGATGGCTCTTTGTTGACTTTTTATACCAGAGGGCTTAATGGATTAAAAGCTCCTAAAGAACAGGAACTATGAGCTGAGCATCTTTGTACTTCCCACAGCATTTTACACAACATCGAGTCAACAAAAAGAGATGCCCGAGGTCTCAGAGTGAATGAATGATAAAATATGGGTCTGCTTCTCAAGACCTGTGACTCTTCACTGTATCACCCTTGGGCCAGTCCTGATGATTCAGAAGAGGAATCAAATCCCAAGTGATGGGTGCCATGTGCCCACACTTTGTATGCCTCCTACCCAGAGACCACCTATGCTTGGCATTGTATAGCTTCTCCTGCAAAAGGAAGAAAGAGTTTCCATGCTCCTACCACCCAAGTTGGCAGAAAACCAAGAGTTTCTCACCACACATCATTCCAATGTCTGGCTTCATTAAGGGCTTTGGTTTCTTGCAACTTTTCCCCTTAAAGCTTAGTGTTCTCGTTTCCTTGGTTTTTACTATGTTCTCATAGACTGAACTGTAAAAAGATTGTACTAAAAGCCATACCTGCAGTTGCGAATACTTTTAGCAACTCCTTAAAGGAGATTCTCTCTCCCTTCCCTTCTTTCTGTTTTTCTTTATCTTCTGTGCGCACAAGCACATGTTTATGTGAAAAAACAATGCTTGCCCAGTGCAGTTATTTGTGAATAGTTCCATTCTCTTCGTGTGCTGATCTGAATAATATGAGATAAAGTTGAAAGGTGGAAATAACCAGGAGAGGAAAAGAGTAAAATGTCAAAATATGAACAAAGGTAATTTAAATACTATATATGTCATTATTAATATAACAGAAACTTGATAAATTTTTAAAAATTACATTGAAGGAGTGCCTTGCAAGCAATTCAGGAACATACACATGATCTCTCCAAGTTCAGAGATTCACAACATTAACTTTATAACTTGTTCCTGCTGGTCCACATTTTTTATTTATTTTTTTAAATTATCTGAATCCCTTTCAGTTAAAATAAAGATGCGGGCCCAAGAATCTGGGGTGAAAAGTTCAGTGTTAAAAATATCTTATTTGTCACTACTCCTTGTGTGCTTAGAGACCAGTTTTCCTTAGTCTGACCAAGAATTAGCTTTTTGAAAAAAGTGAATTCTATTTGTTTCTTTTCACCCAAATAAATATTTACTTATAAAATCACATATTTAAACAAAGAATTCAGACACTTCTCAAAAATGCTTTTCATATTGCATCCCATTGGTCTTATCCATCTAAAATTCTAGAAGGCATTTTCCTATAATTTAATTACTATATTAGAAGTGATGGTATCTAAATCGTTCTTATTTTAAGCTCTTCCCTAGGAAGAGCAGAAACTGAGGCCTTATACACAATATACATTTTATAAGAATGAGAAAGGTCTCCACCAAATATGAATTTATTTTAAAAATATTTTAAGTTTATCTTGAGAAAGAGTGAGCATGAGCAAGGGAGGGGCAGAGAGCAAGAGAGAGAGAGAGAGAGAGAGCGAGAGAGCGAGAGAGAGAGAGAGAGAGAGAGAGAGAGAGAGAAAGAGAGAATCCCAAGCAGGATCCGTGCTGTCAGTACACAGCCCAATGTGGGGCTCAAACCCAGGAACCGTGAGGTCATCACCTGAGCCGATATCAAGAGCTAGACGCTTAACTGACTGAGCCATTCAGGCGTCCCCAAATATGAATTTATTTTTAAAACAATGTGGCAAGAACATGAGCTTCCTGCTCAAATACAACTCACAAGTTGTATTTGGAGTTCACTTCCAGATGAATCAATCAGGTGCTAGGAGGATTTAAGGCCCAGCTCATAAAGCCTGTAGAAATAAAAAAGCAACCAGGCAATAACCTAACAGAGGGGCCCGCAGCAAAGCCGTCAGCCAGTGCTTCTCAACTGGGGATGAGTTTGCCTCCAAGGGGACATTTGGCCATGCCTAAAGACATCTGTGATGGCCACTACCAGAAAGGGGATGGGGAATGCTGCTGGCATTGAGTAGACTGTAGCAAGGGACGTTGCTGCATACCCCACCACGCACATGACAGCCCCAACACAACAAAGGGCCTGTCTGTCCTAAAATGTCAATAGTGCTGAGGTCGAGAAACCCTGTACTAGTCCCAGGATCCATCATCTTTTGAGAGTTGCCATACTCTATTATTTCAAGAAGTGTTCTTGCTAAGTAGCATGGATTCATCCTATAAATGGAAGCAAACAAAAATTAATTTTCTTTTTACTATTTCCGCAACACCCCTTAATATAACTGGAGTTCCCACTGGGTGTTGCGTAAGTAAGGCTGTAGATTAATGATCCTATCTCAGAGGTGACCCAGTTAAATGGAGACATTTTGGCCCTTCTCAAAACATTTGGAGGGACGATATTTTATTTCGCACGCCACTGCCAGTTCCTCAAAAGCCTTAAAAAAATTCAAGTTTAGAATATATAAGATCATAGTAAAAGTCAGAAATAATACAGTTTTTCATCTCTAAGCAGAGAAAGGGTATTTTAAAAAGGTAAAACATTCTTTAACTTTGATCTTATCTTCTTGGGGAATTTTCCACATCTCAAAGTCTGGGGGTAAAGTAACATATTAGGTTAACAAAGTGCTACTTCTTTTTAGCCTTATGAAGTGCACTACAGCGGACAGCCAAGGACCAGCAAGCAGCTTCCCAATGTCATCCATCTCCTGCAGGACTGGTAGAGCCCTTAACACGCTAATGAGCCCTATGAATCTCTAGCGGTACATTGTATCCCATAGGGTTTCCTAAAGGACTTCCACCATAAAACTCTTTATTTGGTTCCATTTTATGGAACTACAATTCCAAACAGCATAGTTTAAAAGTGCTGGAATGATAAACCTGTTCTCTTCCCAATGAAATTTCCCTCCACATGGAATAAAAGCCGTGGTCTTAACTGGCTCATCTGATGGCGAGCTGCCTTGTCTCTCATTTAACTGGACCAAGTCAAGCCCTTGGAAATGCAGTTCATTGGGTTGTTCTAATGGATATGGATTGGATATTTCTCTTACTCTTTAACAGCCAAATGGTCACATTCTATGAAATACAAAACACCCTAGGCATTGCTGAACTGGTGGGTTTTCTACGTTCTTTCTTGTTTAAAGAAACATTTCCAATGTATTGCTCTGTATATACTTAAAGGGGTGAAGCCACAGAAAACACAAGGATACATATTATTATGACCTTCAAAATAGCACTGTTCTTCCAAAGTCAAAAAGACCAGGGAAGTTTATATAAATATCTAGAAAAGTAGAAGTACAGGTGCAATGAGACAGTGTTTAAAAAAGGTTAATTCAAAAAAAAGAGGATTTTTATTGAGTAGGATAGATTTTTAACCCCATATTAGACTGAGTAAATCATACTATTTTTTCTAAGTGTGCTGTCCTTCACTTCTATGATAGCAACACTTGCCCATGAACAAGGATATACCCCCTGAGGCACATTTTCAACTATAGGGAAGGACTTATTTTGATTCACTCACATTCTTTCCCTGATCTTATCAAGAGTAAGCATTTGCATGGCTGCTGTTCACATTTCAATATTAGGTCTATTGCTGTTGAAGAAGTTGATCCATGGTAAATTTGAATCCATTGGTAAATCCAATAACCTCATTTTATTTAAAGTAAGATTCTTTTTTTTTCTAAGTTTTTATTTATTTATTTTGAGAGAGACAAAGACAGCATGAGCAGAGGAGAGGCAGAGACGGGGGGGGGGGAGAGAGAGAGAGAGAGAGAGAGAGAGAGAGAGAGAGAGAGAGAATGAGAATCACAGGCAGGCTCTGCACTGTCAGCACAAAGCCCGATGCGGGGCTCAAACCACAAACCATGAGATCATGACCTGAGCTGAAACCAAGGGTTGGATGCCTAACCTACTGAGGCACCCAGATGCCCCTAAAATAAGATTCTTACTGACTGAGTGAATCAGCCACATATAAGAATATAACCTCATTATACTAGACAGTATATATCTAAATATATATATATATATATATATATATATATTTTAATATATATGATATATGTATAATAAAATAAACATGTATTTATTTTAATAGCATAGGTGTTTGTATTCCAATATGGCCACAAAATTATACTAGATAGTATATATCTGAAATATACTTATATATATTTAAATAATGTTTTTAATATTTTTTTTTTGAGAGACAGAGCACAGGTTGGGGAGGAGCAGAGAGGGAAGGAGACACAGAATCCAAAGCAGGCTCCAGACTCTGAGCTGTCCGCACAGAGCCTGATGCAGGGCTCAAACTCACGAACCGTGAGATCATGACCTGAGCCAAAGTCACACACTTAACCGACTGAGCCAACCAGGTGACCCAAATACACGTATATATTTTTAATAGCATAGGTGTTTGTATGCTAAAATGGCCACAAAATTAAAACTTGCCCTCAAATCTGAGACAGTACCAAAGGAAAAGGAGCGGTGCAACAAAATTACATTCAATTCAATTTTTTTTTCTTTCTTCCAAATACAGAAGTCCTGAGATGGGAGCAAATAGATGATCCCTTCTTTCAAAGAGCTTACTTGTAGTTATTTTTCCTCTTTACCAATTATAAAACTGTCTCTATTTTGGGCAGTCTCTCTTTCTTCCTCTCCCTCCACCTCTGTTCTCATTCATTCACTCACTCAACATCATTTGAACACCTGCCAGGTATTTGAACAGGACGAGAGTAGTGTAGTGGCATTAAACTCAGACCAGAAAAAACATTAGAAAATAGTGGAAATTAATCTGATTCACAAAAAACTGCATCAGCAAATATAGACTCAAGGGACCAAAACAACTACTCTGGGACAAAGAGCTATGTTGCAGCTTAATAAATATTTTCAGTACTTCACTAAACCTCCTTTTCATATAACTCAGGGGTCAGCAAACCACATACAGCTTGAGGACCAAATCCAGAGGGCTGCCTGTTTTTACACTACTCACAAGCTAAAAAGGTGTTTTGGAAACATTTTTTTTTTAATGTTGGGAAAAAAATAAAAAGAATAGTAATATTCTCTGACGTGAAAATAACATGAATTCAAGTATCACTGCTGTTCATACTAAAATTTTAGTGGAGTACCACCAGGCCCATTCACTTGTCTACTGTCTGTGGCTTCTTTCCTGCGAGAACAGCAGAGCTGAGTAGTTGTAACAGAGACCTGATGGCCCACGGAGCCTAAAATTTTTACTATCTGGCCCTTCAAAGAAAAGATTTATCAACCTCAGATATAACTGGCCTGAGAAAAGCATTATGTGTGCACACTGTAACTTCAAATTCTGTACTGCTAAAAACAACCAATAAGAGGTTTTTCCATTTGTCTACCAACATGTAAAATAGGTCAGAAAAAGAGAGGCTACATGCAAGTACATGGGAAGAAGGAATAAAGGCATCACAGTAGTCTATGATTTTGTAGTAGGACTCTGGGGTATAAGAATAAAAATATACCCAAGAATCACCAGATAATCCATTTATCCACTCAGATCAGCATTGTCCTGATCCTACTAAAAAATACTAAGTGTGGTTTACATAATCAAGTTTAGAAAGAATTAAGAAAGAAATAAGAGTAATGAAGAAATTTAGAAACTAAATGGAAAAACATTAAATAAATCAGGATAATTCACTGACGAGAGAATAAAACCATGGGGCAATTTACTAGTAGCCTTTGAGGCTTAAGGAAAGCAAGGCAGAGACAATGATCATGACCTATAATAAAAGGCACTGAGCTTATGCATTAGGGAGACTTTTCTGGCAAAGCATTTTGTTCACATGGATCTGAGTTACCTAGAAAGACAATTGGTTCTTGAAGTCTTCAAGTCCTGGAAAAAACAAAAACGAAAAAAGACATTCATCCATTCTATCCTTTAGGGGAAAAAAAAACGGACTTGTGGCACCTGGCTGGTCAGTTGGAGGAGAGTACAACTCTTAGAGTCGTGAATTCGAGCCCCATGTTGGGAGTGGAGATGACATACATACATAATACAAACTTTTTATTTTTTTAACTTTTTTTTCAACGTTTTTTATTTATTTTTGGGACAGAGAGAGACAGAGCATGAACGGGGGAGGGGCAGAGAGAGAGGGAGACACAGATTCGGAAACAGGCTCCAGGCTCCGAGCCATCAGCCCAGAGCCTGACGCGGGGCTCGAACTCACGGACCGCGAGATCGTGACCTGGCTGAAGTCGGAGGCTTAACCGACTGCGCCACCCAGGCGCCCCTACAAACTTTTTAAAAAATTGGCTTAAGTAAATAAGCTATATTAAGTGACCTCTTGGATACTTGGACTTCTGATTATTCTAAGGCTATTTCTGCAAATCTAAAAATGTTAATTTTCTTCAAAAAAAATTTTATGTTTATTTTTTTGAGAGAGAGAGAGAGAGAGAGAGAGAGAGAGAGAGAGAGAGAATGAATGAATGTGTGGACAGGGGAAGGGCCGAGAGAGAGGGATACACAGAATCCGAAGCAGGCTCCAGGCTCTCAGTTGTCAGCAGGGAGGCCGATATGGGACTCGAACTCACAGACCTTGAGATCATGACCTGAGCCAAAGTTGGACACTTAACCGATTGAGCCACCCAGGTGCCCAAAAAAATGTTAGTAATTTTCAATAGCAGTTGGAGAAGGAAAGGAGAGGGATGAGCACATACAATGAAGATTACGGTGTCTGCTGGTTGTCCCCATAAAATAGGGGTGGGATGGGGTAAACGTCTCCCTAAGTAACTTTGCTGCATGAGCTCTAAACAACTCAGATCAAGATTCTTCTTGTCAGAAGCAGCGCTTTTCAAACAGTACTGATATTTTTGGCCTCGATTTATACCGATCAACAAGCATATGTCTGTAGGGATTAAATTAATTAGAGGAGATCTGCTGGATGATGTTCAAAGACAATAAAATTCCTCAAGGTTTACAGGCCATACAAGTTGGAGCACAAAGTGGTACACCTTGGGGGAGGATTAAGAGAAACTAATTTTGTACCCGAAGGACTGTCATTTTCTATCCCCATGCAAAAGGGAGACTCTGCTTCAACACGTTTCCAGTCGGAGAACTAGGTTAATGCCTATATAGTTATGTGTGTAGGGAAACAAGTCCTGAAAGAATAAACTGAGAAAACTGAATTACATGAAGAAGTATGAAGTATAAAAGGCAAATAACCTCTTTAAAAAACATTTTCCGGGGCGCCTGGGTGGCTCAGTCGGTTAAGCGTCCGACTTCGGCTCAGGTCATGATCTCGCGGTCCGTGAGTTGAAGCCCCGCGTCGGGCTCTGTGCTGACAGCTCGGAGCCTGGCGCCTGCTTCGGATTCTGTGTCTCCCTCTCTCTCTGACCCTCCCCCATTCATGCTCTGTCTCTGTCTCAAAAATAAATAAACATTAGAAAAAAAAATTTTTTTTAATAAAAAACATTTTCCAAATTCCAAAGAAAAGGAAGAGGACATTACACTGTTACTTTCCTTTTTTTTTTTTTAAATGCTCTAAAAACAGGATAAGAGAATGGTTTCACTTAATTAAGCCATAGGATAAACTTCCAGATGAAGAACGAGATTAAATCTTGAGTCAATTATTTCAAAAGCTCAAGACTCTTTGAAAGTAGGATTATCTCCAACCAGATGTCTACATGGACATATAGTCCTTCCATACCCAGCAAACAGCAGAGATACTACTTGATAAGATTTCTTCCATCCCAGACAACCTGCTGAGTAGATGAACGAAATGGCAACTTGTAATTTACTATTTATGGGTTACTCAAGTCCAACTTGCATGAAGACCTCAAACACTTGTCCCTCTCCCATTAAAATCATTCAGGGAAGGGCCCCTTAATTTGCTTTTCTACCAAGTTCCTAGGTGATGCTCCTGCTGCCGGCCCAGGGATCCCACTATGACAATCACGGGTCTAAAGCCATCTCTGTTGTCCTTTCATACAAATAGAAGAAAGCCACCAAAGACCCACTTCAATAACCTAACTCTTAGCCTGCCATCTCTGAACATGAACATTTTTTACATTATGCTTAATTAGCACCTTCTATAAGACTTCTGTGTAATTAGCTACCGACAATACAATCAAGTTTTGTCATCACCCAGTCTATTCAAGAAAAGATACAAAGCATCCAGTTCATCTAAGTCCTGTGAAATAAAATTACATGGAGAGGAGTATTTATTTGGCCAATGGCCAAAGGCTAAGATTCTACCTAGGTCCCTCAACTCTTAGTGCTACAAATTCAATGAAAACAAACACACACAAAGCTATTCCAGATCGCAGCTGGCACTTCAGAGTGTTCCATAGGCAGTGGAAAGAAACACAGAGATATAATGACACAATTTAGAAAGCTTGATTCTGAGATTGTAATTCTGAGAATGTGAAATGCAACAAGCTCATCAAGACCTTGAACATACCAAAGCATTACACCAACATGTAGCTATTGCAAATACTACCTTCCCTATTGGTTCTGATACACCCAGGGAGGAATATCCCCAATTTTATTTTATGTTAGTAATTGTTTACAATGGTGTTCAACCTACAAAGTACCATCTCAAAGAATGATTCCTTTATCCAGTCAATATCTGAGGACTAGTTAATAAGAAGCATAGTCTTATAGAAAAGATACATTCGAAGAACATTCTTAGTTAATTGTGTATAGATAAGTTGAATCATTTTACATGTAGTAAGCGTCACTGCTATAGGAAGCATATGCAATAAGTCTTTTAATTGAGCTAAATAATTTGAAGTTAAATAATTTAACTATTTAACATTGGTAACTTTAGGTTTGATGTAGCAAACTCAGCATGTGAGAAATTGCGGCGCAACAATTTTATGCTCTTTGGTGCATAATCAACCTTTGCTTTCATGAAATTTAGCCCCTATTATTCATATCACTTGAGTGAGGTGGGGGGGAAGAAAACAACAACAATAACAACACAAAACAGGCAAAGACCAAAGGAAAGGAGAAAGAGGAAAGGAAAAGAAGGGAGGGAGAGAAAGAATATTCATTTTCTCTTTAAATGGTAGGCGATTTTAAATTCCATACTATGAGACTGCTCTGTGAACGTTTAGCATAAATAACTACACACACAAAAGCTGAGGAATTCATGAAAACCAGTGAAGGCTGTTAAACACACACAATATCTATATTGTAGCACAAGTACCAACCAACTAGTTATTTAGTGAAGGTTAGCCAGCTATGGGGAAATGGGAAATTTTTTAATTTAAATGAATGTTATCTTGAGGTTTCCAAAGCATTTGACTTCCAGTTCTTGTAGACTTATGCATATTAATACCTCGTGACCAAAATGCTACAGAGCCCATTCCATAAAACATATTTAAATGGTTATACATTCCCAAAGTATTAAGAATTACCAACAACTATTAAAGGGCATAACTAGGTCTGAGTTTCCCTGAATTCTGTAAGCATACAGCACATCCATTTCAAAGGCTTGGATACCCAAAGAAGTGTAATAACTCTGCTAACTAGAGAGAAGACATCTCACATAAAGTGAAAACAGACTGGCAGATAGTAACACATGCCCCGGTTGTGAAATGCAGTTGAATTTAGAGCTCCATCTGTTCCCAGACTTGAAAAGTCTGGGGTTTTCTCAAAACCACCACAAAATATTTGTGTGTTGTACCAACAGAATGCAGACATTTTATAAGCATCGGGCCAAATAATCATTTATAAATAAATCCCCATCTTTATAACCCAAAAAATAGAACACATGCAGTAAGAACCTGCCAACCCTGGACACAATACCATTGGCCCCTCATATATTGTCACAGTTTCTCTTTTTAGATGCATCATACATCTTATGAAAATGGAGTAACAAGCAAATAGCCAGTTTTCCCAATCTGCAAGGATATTTTCAGGACTTTGCCCTTGAAAAAGGTACCTTCCTCACCACAATCATTTCAATCACTTTCTTGCAAGAAAACACTGCTTGGAAAACATCAGCAATCTAACATCAGGCAAGTTTTCCTCCTTGATAATAAATATGTTAGTTTGGGGCAGGCTCACAAAGAATCCAGACAGCTCTGATCTGGCCCTATTCCAGCAGTGAAGCGTCTGGTGTGGGAGGAAAACCATCAGATGTCTTTCAGATGTGTACTTCTATCTACCCCTACTGTCTGCAGCTTGAAACAGAAGTGACGGCCATTAAAGACCTGTCTTTTGGGCACTGGGGTAAAACGTCTTTACTAACCACAATGTCCAGTCAGCTGAGAACACGGTGTATTTATTGAGGAGGGACGTTTTGAAAACGTGTGGCATATGTCAGGTTAGATACCAGATAATTACTAAGCCTTATAGGCCACTCTTTGTCAGGATTCATAGCCAGAATTCTAACATTAGTGTGCATCTCCAGTTTCTTTTTTGCAATTTACATATATTCCCCAGGAGAGCTCAAGATGGTGAGTGTGGTGCTAGACTACCAACTTATTTTATATAAGTTTCATGTGTCAGGGCTCAGCCAAAGCCCCGAAATGGGGCATTTGGCCAGCTTCCCCATAGATGCAGTAAACAGACCGAAGGAAAAAACAGCGGTGCTTCTACAAAAATACCCTACGTCACACTCTGGAAGTAACAGAAATTAATGTAATGCTTAAGAGGGAGTGTGTGCATGACCTATTCTAAAGCACAAAGAGAGCAACATTTAACAGGGGATTCTTGGGGCACCTACACGGCTCAGTTGGTTAAGCATCCAACTTCGGCTCAGGTCATCATCTCACGGTTCACGAGTTCAAGCCCCACGTCGGACTTTTTGCTGACAGCCCAGAGCCAGGAGCCTGCTTTGGATTCTGTGTCTCCCTCTCTCTCCCGCTCATGTTCGCTCGCTCTCTGCCTCTCTCTCTCAAAAAAAAATAAACAAACATTAAAAAAATAGAGGACTCTTGAAGCTATTGCTGGTGTAGATCCTTAATCTGAGTTACCTCTGGATATCTAGAAATGAAATGCCGAAGCATTCATCATCAACTCTGGTGACTGCAGGGCCAGGGTGGTAACCTGTAAGCAGCATCTAGTGGCAGAGAGTAAGGGGGAAAAAAAAAAGGGAGTGGTGGGGCCTCTAGCCAACTCCAGAGAGACTGAGATTCTCATTCCATTTTTCAAAAACATATCTGACACTATACTCTAGCAGGTGAATTTACCTACCATTTTGTGTTCCAAAATGGACACTGGGGTAACTGAGTGAGGTTAGGAAGACTAGCATCCAGCAGCAGGCGGGGCAGAGTAGAGTTACCTGCCTTCACTACCAAGCCATGGAAACGTTTCACAGTAAATTAGGTCATTTACAGATCAGGTGAAGAGTATAGCTGTGGAAAACAGGACATTTAAAACAAAACACAACTTTGCCTATATGTGATGTGGGCTGTATTTCATATGGGCTGTAACTTATGCTCTAGTAATTTACTGAGTTCTATTTAAGCCTTGTAAATTTGGGGGAAAGTGCCTTAAAGATGAACCTTATACGTGTTGCATTATAAACGCATTATAAAATACGCGGTGACTCGGCAGGGCAGAAAGTTGTTGGAGGACTGGGGAACATTCGCTGTAGATGAGTGGTGGGGTCATGGGCAAAGAGGCAGTTAAGAACATAGTAGCATTCACAGAAGAAGCCAAATGTTAAGAGATGTTAAGGCAGTCACGTTACAGGTAAAGTAGCCATGTCCACATCACAAGACTCACAGATACGCCAAAGAATCATGAGAACATAATGGGCAGTAGACAGGAATGAGTGATGTTCATGGAGTAACATGTTGTGTGGAAAGTGCCCCCCTGTGGCTAGGGGCAGGGCTTTGATGACAGATGCTGAGGTTGGAATCCCAGTTCCCTCACTAGCCGTGTGTGACCCTGACCAAGTCAGTTAACTTTTCGGTAGCTCATTTTTCCTCCTCTGGAAAATGGGGATGATAATAAACGTAGGGCTGTCTCACAAGATTTTTATGAGGGACGGAGGAGTAAGTATTTGCAGAGCATTTAAAACCCTGTCTGGTATAGACTTTCATGTCGCCTAAATACAAACATGTTGGGTATTTTACAAACATTATTTTATCACATCCCATCAACAAATCTGCAAGATAACATTGTTCCCTAGATGATTTTTTACAGATGAAGAACTGAGGTTCCGATTCTATCAGGAACCTTCTAAGGATCTTGGAGCTGGAAGTTGGCAGGGCTGGGATTGGCATCTCACCTTCCCCCATTATGTCATACCACCACCAGCATCAGGGCATGATGTGTGGTGTCACATTCCAGAAGGCTGCCTGGCAGCATTCTCTACATTGGAGTTTCTGTTCCTAACAGTGTCTTTCCCTGATCACTACTTACTGTAAGAAACTGACCAGACCCTCCCCAGGACTGTGAGAAATTCTGTTTTTTTTGTTAAGTTTATTTATTTACTCATTTTGAGAGAGAGAACATGAGAGGGGTTGAGGCAGAGAGAGAGGGAAAAAGAGAATCCCAAACAGGTTCTGGGCTATCAGCATGGAGCCTGACACGGGGCTCAATCTCACGACCTGTGAGATTATGACCTGAGCTGAAATCAAGAGTCAGATGTTCAACTGACTGAGCCGCCCATGCTCCCCAGGACTGAAAGAAATTCTCAAATCATATCTAGCCATGTTGGGAATTAGGAGATAGGAAGGGAAATAACTTTTTCATGAATATGCAAATAAACTTTAAATGACATCTGCATATTTTTAAAAGGCACAAAGAGTAAATATGAGCCTCTGTGGCAGAAGGAATGGATGTTGCATATAACTTTGTGGTGCCTATCATCTTAACCACTGTGAAATAAATATACTGTCCGTGCCTTGATATTTTTTTGTCAAAATGTGAGCAACTCCAAGTGATGCATTAGAATAAAAGTTAAAAAATAAAATAAGAGAGACGGAGAGAAAGTCATGGGATTTTTTTTTTTCAATAATCATGAGAAACCAAGGTTCAGATTTGCTTGCATAGGCAAACAGACTGCCCAGAGCTCTAATATCACATATGGAAATCCCAAGTTCTGGCGTGCATGCATGATGGACCAGACTCTGGAAAAATCTCATGCCAGGGAGAACTGGGGATTGTCAACCATTCATGTCGAGATTGGAATGTTACTGTCCCATTAAAGTTTCCAAGGCTTTTCCCCGAAGAAACTTTACAGGCACCCGGGGCAAACTTTGCCCAGAGCCTCAGGACTCAGAAGGCACTCAGAAAGCAAAGGCTTCTAAAGAGGGAAGCGAGAAGTAAATATATGGAGGAAGAGAGAAGGGAGGAAAGGGATTATATAAAGCTGTTTGGAGGTAAGCTTGAACAGCTGAAGGACAGAATGAGAGAAACAGAAGCAAGAGAGGGAGATGGTAACTTTTAACACACAGCTGCAGCAGGGGAGCAAAGGAGGAAGATCATGAACTATGGGGTGAGATGTCATGCAGTGGAGTCCTCAGTGTGGGGGGACAATGGCACTTTTAAAAGAAATTCTCCACATTTCCTACTCCAAGATGGAATATTCTTTAAAGCACAGAAAAATAGGACTGAGAGAGGTAGGGGAAGGCCTATGGTAATTCATTTCTTAGGCCTCTGCTTCCCTCTCCTTACCCCACGCCAGTGGTTTTGGGTTTCCTCCCAGCATCCAGTAAAGAGGAAACAAACAAAAATGCAGGATCCATGTGCAAGCGCTTTACCCAGAGTTCAATCAACCCACATGTCACTCAAATGTCTGCTCATACCCAGTGTCTAAAGTGTGACATAAAAGGAAAAAGAACTCAAGGGAAGGGGGTGTCTGGGTGGCTCAATCAGTTAAGCATCTGACTCTTGATCTTGGCTCAGGTCATGAGCTCACAGTTGTGAGGTAGGGATCCATGCCCGGCATGGAGCCTGCTTGGGATTTCCTCTCCCCGTCTCTATCTCCCCGCAACCCTCTCTCTACTTTCAAAAAAAAAAAAAAAAAAGAACACGAAGGAACCAAAACCAAGGTGTCCTCCTTGCTTCTCTAGTTCGAGCACCATTTAATTTCTGCCTTTCTTCAAACCCTAAAGCCACACCAAGGAGATGCACTGATAATCCCAGCACAAGGGCGGCACGTCTCCAAGAGTCCAGATTCTCTTGGGCTTCGTTCTAAGAATACCCAGGGACAAGGTTTCCAGTCACACCTGGGACTAAGGGAAAGAGGAACAAGATGGTCTTAGATGTTGCTTGTCAGGGATTACCCCTACTGCCTCAAGCAAGAGCTTCCAAGCTGGATTTGACACTGAAACCGCGGTTTCCGAAGATGTTGTCTGGTTGCTGTATGATGGGGGAGGAATGGTGCTGCTCCTGTCCCCTCGCTCTGACTTCAAAGCCTGCCTATTTGTGACATTAGCAACTGCTGAGATGAAAGCAGCAAGGAAATCAGTCTGCAGTGAGTGGACTGGGGCTGGCAGTTATATGTGTCGCTTTTATCCTGAATGAGGAGACTACAGAGAGAGATACAAATGATTTATTGTACACTGAGCCAGACAATCCTGACTTTGAAAGGAAAAAAAAATAAAAAAGCCCAACAAGTATATGTTTCCCTCCTCTCAGAAGATTCTATTTTGATGAAATGGACAGATTCCACCAGATTCCTCACGTGTTTGCTATGTGTGTGTATATGTTGCGACAGGAGGACTTTTGGCTGAAGTGTCTATTGCATAAAAGACATGACCTCCAGCATGTTTTAGCTTATTAGTTCTCAAACCCTGTTGGATAGCATGAAATTTAATTTTTTGTCCCATCATGGGAACTGGGAAGAATTGAGATCCTAACCATGACCTCACATTCCATGAAAAATAAACTTCTGAACCAAGTGTACATGTTAGCCAGTTCTATTTTAGTTGCATATGAGAGAAAACCCCAAAACTAACTGACAGTGAAAAGAGAAATTATTGTCTCTTGTAAATGTAGAGTCCAAGAGGAAATCTAACCTCAGGCATAGTTTGATCCATGGTCTCAGGGAGTGATACAAGCTGGTTTATCTCTCCATCTCTCAACTCAGTTCACTAAGTCCATATCCATATTTAGGCTTCTCCATCAAGCAACCTCATGACGGCAAGATAGCTATCAGTAGCTTCAGTATTTTACCCTTACAAGCCTAAATCCAAAGGAGAAAAAACTCTTAGCAAAAGCTCCATAAAATCCCAGGTTTCACTATGATTGGACTGACCTGGGTCACATAACCACTGAACTAATCACTGAGGTTAGGGAAGTCCTGGGCTCAGAATAGTCAGGCCTGAATTACCAATCTCCCTCTTTGAGGTCCATATAAATCTCATAAACTGAAAAACTGAAGTTTTTCGGAGGGAAAATGTGCTAATTTTACCCTAAAATTAGGACATGGAATCTGGACAGGCATAACAAAAAACACACACTAATTCACAGTGGAATATTTGAGAGATTTGTTGCTAACATATGAGTGGTATTCCTCTCCTAGTACTCAAAGGTAAATACGTGGTCACAGATTCCAAATCGTTTTTTAAAAGTATGGAATAAAGTTTAAATTTGAAAAATTATACTTCTCTGTAAATTTGCATTAATGATCTATTTTTTTTAATTTTCCTAGCTGAATACCTCTATCCAATTTGTTATACATTAAGAAGAATGTTGTTCAATGCCTTCAATACTGGTTTGTCAATGTATTGCCCTTCTTCCACCAACTGGGCCAATGTCAAGCAAAAGAGACTACAAGACACAATCACTATTCTCCTTGACTCATGCCCTAGTAGTGACCAGTCACCAAGCTCCTCCATATACTGGATCTGAGCTAAGTACTTTCAACAGAAGTCTATAACCCTCAAACCAAAAACTATGTTGTTTTAACAAAGTCACACAGCTGATAAATAAAAGAAAAACAATTTGAACCAAAATTGGTCAAATAGCCCCCTAGGCTTTTTCTCTTGTGCTAATAAGCTGCCTTGCATTCGCTGAGTATGATTCTACCAGGTAATCTTCTTCTGTACTTTGAGTTTAAGCTTGTCCCCATTTTACCAGTATCAATCTTAAACCTACTTGTAGATATCCAGGATGCTGTTCCTGAAGCCCTGCTGATCATGGCTGCCTTCTCTAATAGTTCCGGGGCATCTTAGTAACTGAGGCTTTCCAACACTATGAGTATGAACAGACAATTACACCCTGTTACTAATTCTATTCAGGTCAAGTAGGATGAGCTATCCATTGCTGAATACAACATGTGCCTTTTCAACCTCATTCCATTTTCATAGTGCTCACTTGGACAGCCTTCTAAATTTTCCATCTATGAATGTCCATCCATCTCTATCTACAAAAACCTTAGCCATTAGAGATTTAGACATTGCTATGAGACATTACTATTAGAGATTAGACATTGCTATGGTCTTTTGGAAAGATAATTTTGAAATATACATCAGAACTCTTGAACATAAACATATCCTTTGACTTAACAACCCCATTTCCTGGGATTAATCTAAAGAAGATAAAGATGTATGCATGGAGCTAAATAAACAAACAAGAACACACATATTGTAGCAATATTAATAGTGGAAGAATTGGAAACAGCTGAATTTTCAATGTATTCATGTCCATGCCAATAACAGCCACAATGTACAGGTTATAAAACAGTATGTACAGATTGATCCAATTTTGGAAGATATGCTGATCGGCCCTTCCAGATTTACTCATGATCCTCTCTATGCTGCTCTTTGTGCCAGAAAACTGGTTTGTATGCACTGTTCAGTGGGCCCTTTTGATCTCTACTTCCAATTGGGTTCAACCAGTAGGCAGCTCTGGCCCAATATCTGACACATGGGGGAGAAAGGAGATCAGGGTGTTTATTTTCTAGATTCTCTCCCTGTGAAGTTACTGGAACTGGCTAAGTGTCTTGAATGAAGGACAGCGCTGCTCTCAAGGTAGAAAGTTTTTCTCTATTCTCTCTCCTTCCAGGTTCCAGTAATCACAGCCTCCCTTTATCCCTTCATTAACAGGCCTGGGGTTAGTAACAGCTCCTTCACTATTACTAGCCCCAGGTTACTGCACCACCCCTGTGCTTCCTCTATGTTTACCCACCCATATAATTTGACCATGCCATCTGTTTCCCATCAGGACCTTGACTAACACAACACCAATACAAACATCCTCACTCATAAAAGGGATAGAAATCTTACAATAATATACCGCCAACAGCCAGCAATGGGCATCTCACAAGGTGGTGGTATTATGAGTAATTTTTATTTTTTCTCCGTATGCTTTTCTGAACTTTCCAATTTCATATAATCAATATATAATACTTTCAGAATTTCAAAGAACCACAGGTATTATGTTCTTACAAATCTAACTTATGACAAATGTCAGCTCTTCAATACATTTCGCCCTGATCATCTATACCCTCTAAACTTGCCACTCTCTAAACTGAATTTTTCCACCACTTATTTTCTATGCTATCTATATGACGCTCATAACTTCCTAGCAGTGAGGCTCTTTTTAAATGTGCATGTGTTTATGTATACCAGCCTTACTCAATGAGGGATTTACAAAAGCACAATTTGTATATAGCACTTCTGTTTTCTGAGATTAAAATCTCAAAATTTGGAGGGCAGGGGCCAAGCTTTATGCTGTCTCTATTCCCTACTGTACCTATTACACAGTAGACAATCAATAAACATGGATAGAATAAATGAAATCTATACAAGAGATTTAAAATCTCATTTCTGTCATTTCAACTTCCTTCCTATCAACTTTCCCTCTATAAGCAATAAAAATGAATCATTTGAATTCAATTTCTCTACAGATCCATCTTCTAGAGAAAGTGCAAATCAGGAATGAAATAGCTTGAGGCAAGCAGTCTGAGGGACTGGGGAGAAACAGAGGGTTGGAAAAAGCCACTAAGAAAGCACGATAAGGAGTTCTTGGGTAATCAAGAGGTGGCTAAGTTTTACGACTAAGCTTTCTCACTAATAACAAATCTTGAGATTTTAGTTTGAGACCTCTAAAAGTTACCAGTGCAGGAAGAAATCAGAATAACAGTATTTGGGTCATAATTATTCATTGCAAAAAAGAAGGCAGCTAGACTACAATCAGTCTTACAGAGGATCAAATTGTGACCTGATTCCTCAAAGCACCATTTCTTACTTGCTATTTCTATTTTCCCCAACTTCCTATTATAAAAAGAGGCAGTGAGTCTAATTAGGTATTTGAATAGTCACCAAATACAATCTTCTAAGTTCAATTTCAGCAATTGTAGAACAAGGTACTCCTGTGAGAGTAAAATGGACCCTACAGGGTGGCTGGCCAGAGTGACAGAAAGTTTCCACCATCCTTCTGGAGGAATCCTTACTGTGGTCTCCATTTCTGAAAATCCCAACCTTATTGGGCATGTCACCACTTCCATGGTGGTGGCAAGTTAATGGGAAACAGTTATTGAAACAGGATATGACATGACCAAAAACACAAACCTGTGTCTCTGTGCCTCCTTTTTCAGAGATTCTGAGTGGTACCCTGCAGTAAAGCAGGTGAAACACAGTGGAGACACAGTACATCTGACTAATTTATTTTCATTGACTTTGACCATAAAAAAGGTAGGAACAACTTGTTTTCAACATCCCCAAGAAGTTCTGGATCTTGCTGTCTCATAAAAATGTATGTTATCGCAATCCAGATTCACATACTGCTTGTCGCACCCTTGGCCTAGAATACAATTGCCTTTCAATGTTTCCCAGACCACATGTTGGTTGCCACCCAATATGTGCTTCCATGTAGCTCTTATTATTAAAATAACATTATCAAGAGGGAGTTTCAGGACCAATGATAGGAAATGAACATGTCCAGATGCCACCAATACCTCTGATTCATTATCTTGAGCTCCACTGGTATTCCTGCCTCACTCCAGTTATCTTGTCTGTTTTCACACGTTATCTACTCTCCTGAATTCAGTGAATTAAAGAACGCATTTCATTTCTACCAAATGAATACACAACACAATGTACATTTCTTTCTGTAAACCATTTACTAAATACACTCACTGTACTCAGCTCTTAACTGATAGATTCTGTACTCAAATACAGTAAGTTTCTTTCCTAACTATTCTTATACATACATTACTGCCAATAGGTTGTCACTTTTCCAAATCAGGGATACCCCAACATATAATTCTCCACTGCCCCCCTCAGGCATGCAGAACTCTCAAGTTTCTCTTATTAAAAGCTGCACTCAAAATCCTATCAACTAATTCACACTCAACTATAATAGTATATACATCTTGCTAGATTTTTCTAGGTCTTTCTAGATTTTTCTAACCTAAAATATAAAATATTTAAGTTAAGAGGGCAAATCTCTTAAGGAAGAATTTCAGGTACTAATGGCTGGTGCTGGGTTGTTGAGGTGGGAGCAGCGGTGTTTTTAGAGGAACAAGTTCAGAGTTTTCCCAACCCTGGCAGGTAGGCTCACAAAGGTCACATGTCAAGCTGCCCTGCATAAGAATAAGAGCAGTCACAGTACTGCTATTATGTGCTATTATACTACATTTTTTAAGTGTCTTTTCTTTTCAGAGTTGGGATATGAATTTTAAAATTTTATTTCATGTTCACTGCAATTCTATGAAACAGCCCTGTTATTCTCACTTTATGGTGAAGAAACATAATTTGGTCAAAACCAGCCAACTAAACAAATGGCAGAGTGGGAATTTCAACTCACAACAGGATTCTCAAACCCATGGTCTTATCTGTTGTAGTCTGATTTTTGGTGGTCTCAAATAAATTGAACTTTTAAGATATTTACTGGACAGACTCATTTTTGCCTCCATAATTTCTTGTTTTTCTCAGTACTCTCTGATCAATATCATGAGGTAAGGTGATAATTGCTTTTGAACCTCTCACATTTTTCAGCAATCCCATTGTTGATCTGGTCATTTTTAAACTCCATGGAAAGCTTACGTGGGGTAGATGTTTCCATTAAAGTTATTTTTTTTCTCCCTAACCCCTTCCCAACTAATGAAAAAAAATATGTGTGTGTGTATATATATATACACATATATATATGTATATATATATATACACACATACATATATATATATGTATATGTATATATATATTGAAGGGGACATTAAAGCTTGCATTTATTCCAACCTTATTACTAATCAAACAGAAAAAAGGAAAATGAATCAATGAGATACAATTTTGCATCTGTCCTAAGTTGATGATACTATGGGAGGATGGGTGGTTTCAAACAATGCTGGGATGGATATAAATAGATAAAAGTTTTGTGCAGAACAATTAGTTAATATAACCCAGGAATTCCACTGCTTTGAACTTGTTTTAATTAAATAATTGGACGCACATTCAATAATTCATGTGAATATCTGTCTTTGTATTAGGAAAAGATAACCTAAATATATGACAATAAGATCAAAATAAATAAAGTTTGGTACATCTATAGGACAGAGTAATACACAGCAACTATAATGCTTTCTAACAATTCTAATGGAAATGAAAACTTGGAATACTTAGTGGGAAAAGCAGGTATAAAACATATGCTTTACATACACTTAAATTTCTGACAATAACAGATATTACACCAAAGGATTCATTGTTGTTACAGCTAAGCAATGGGATTGTGAATAGTGTGCTATTGCTTTGTTATGCATTTTTTAACTTCCCTCAAATTTTCTAACAATTACTTAAAAGAAAAATAATTTCTACAATACAACTCAAGATAGAACTTTTGCTTATAAATAGTAAGAATGATATACTCCTCCCTTTGTTTTCAACCAACTTCTACATTTCATAATTTGGGGTTGAGTCCTTTCAACAGATTCCTTATAGTTTGATGTATATTTCTAATAATCTCAATTCTGGCCTCCACCAACTTATCTCCTCATTATTAGCTACTGACCCCAAGGTATAGCAAAATTAGTATAATATAATTAAACGATTCAAGGCCAAACCTATGAACTTGGAATAAAAAATGTAAATGAATGCAAGTTTCACTCATCCTTTTCTTGTTACAAATTCTTTCTAGTAAAATGCAATGTGATTATTAAATTGTGTGGAGTGGTGAACAGGGTGTGGCTAGTATTCTTAAAAATTGATGGCAAAAATACAAGGAACAATGGGAAGAGGAGAAATTATTATGACGTGATAAAGGAATTATTTAATGTCGAATTTGCTGCATATAGCTATGATTTAATGTTGCACAAGAAAGAGAAAATGCTAAATCTCAGGAATTCAGGTCTACATCAATCAGGAACAACCATGATAGGCCCCATTAATCCAAGTACAGTCCCTTAAAAACAAATAGATCTTTACTTCCATACCTACCAGTAGTAAAAAGGAACATTTATAGGGGCACCTGGGTGGCTCAGTTAAGTTAGTTAAGCATCTGACTCTTGATTTCAGCTCAGGTCATGATCTCTGGAGCCCCTGAAGTGGGATTCTCTGCTTGCAACTTTCTTTCTCCCTCTCTCTCCGCCCCTTTCCACTTGCACATGTTCTCTCTCTCTCTCTCGAAATAAATAAGTATATATTTTCAATAGGAACATTTATAAACCATGAATTGATGATATAGAGTGTACATTCATAAGATGATACACAGTCACTTGTTCACTAATTGATCCATGCATTCAAGAATCCATTGAGTAGCTACTATGTGCGAAATCCAAATTAAGGTTCTAAATTGGTCTCTACAGCAACGAATGTGTGATGGGTGGTACCACTGGGGTGCTCATCGATCATGAGATTGTTGAACCGCATTACATACCCATGGAATCAGAATTTCTGGGGGGGGGGGCGGGTCCAGGGCCCAAAAATCAAAATTGTTACCATGCTCCTTGGGTGATTCTTATGACCATTACTTTTGAAAATAGTACATTCTTTTGTCTTGTACAGACACAATTTGTGTGTGAAACCTATTCAGCAGCAATGCAAAGATGGTTGTGAGCAAAACTGAAGCAGTCAAGGATATTAATACGGTGACTTTAGTGCTTTTGTCAATTTAACATTATTATGAGAAAGTACCTTTAAGTAAGTAACTACAAAATGTTACCTATGGTCAGTCAGGAATATCGTGCATCATTAACCTTTCTTTAAACTAGCACTAGATTTACTAGAGCAATGGCTGACTCAGAATACAACTAAAATAAAAATGTTTATTCATACGAAAGGAATGAGATATTCTGAAGTGTAGTTTCTGAAGCCACAATTTGAAAAGCTATGGAAGGGAGTAGGACTTCTCCATAAAACGAAATAGGTAATGCTGCATTTAATTTCTGGGGAGATAGCCTGCAGGCTCTGAAAAGCAAGTAATCGATATTTAGTTTAGAAAAGTCAGAGGGGCTGTCATTTATTGAGAATTTACCATGTGACAAATAGTACAGTAAGAGCTTTAAACGATCCCAATGACCTATCAAATCTAAGAGGTACACATTGTTACTTCATTATCCCCACTTAAAAGATGAGTAAACAAAGGCACATGGAGATTAAACACTGTTTAAGGCACAAATCAATAATGCACAGCTTCTGTACAACATATTGTTTAAAAACTTAAAAAATGAGTCTGTAAGGAAGCAAAAACCAACAACAAAAATCTCATAACTTGATAAATTAGAGAAGAAGAATGAAAAGAATTGAAAAATAATACTGATGGATACAATCACACAAGGATTTTAATTGTGTACCATTGATCAAGGATCACAGAACCAGAGTACTAATGGAAAAAGAAAATTCCATTTTGTCCAACTGCCTCTACTATAAATAATGCATCAGAGCTCTCAAGAGCTAAAGTGATTTGTGACAGTTAAGCTCTGAATCCAGGTGTCCAAACACCCATGGAGAGAGTGTCGGACCTCACCCTCCAATTCATGGGCCCTAGAGGTCTTTCTTCAAATCACTATGTTACTCAGATGAACCTTACAAAGTCAGCACATTGGAAAGTAGATAAATTTTTAATTTAAAAAATAATTTTCCCACTATTCAACAAGAGTGGAAACGTTTGAAATGTTGAAGTATATAAAAGTACCTAAAAGCATGTATTTGGCTTCCCATTTTTGCAATCAAACCCAAGCTCACGTTCTGTCCAACCCTTTGTCTCTATTCCAAGCTCTTACTTCCGTATGTTATCATTGCCATCATTATTATCTTTATGTTCCTTGTTTGATACTTCAGCCTTACAGATTCCTTAGCTATTGGCCAACATTCTTCGTTGTCTTCTATTTGGAGTAACAGACTTGAGTTCCCAGTTCATTAATGGTTCTTACAAACTGTAACAGCTTGGATGAACTACTTAACTATTGAGTCTAAATTTCCTCACCTTTAAGAGTGAACATAATAATGTCTAGTTTATAAAGTTGTGAGAATTAAACCTAGGTTAAAATATTGACCTTATTGACTAGTGCAACAGGTGCTCAAATTATAAATGACTTTTCCTCGCTTCCTCCACCTAAATGTTTAATTTCATCAGCTGCCATCATTCTGGGAGGGTCCCATTTTCCCCTCCCCCCCCCACCCCACCCCGGCCACTTGCCCTTTTTTGTGCCTCACAAAAACCTCTTCAGTTTTGACTTTCTAAATTTCACATTTGAGTGTTTTTCTATAGTTCTATGGGTCTTTAAAGAGGAAAAGGGAGAGACAGAAATAATGAAAGTGAGCAATTTAGCTGTCAATGAGTTTTTCTCATTTTTTTTCCTTTTGTTTCAACGCTGTCTCTTTTCAATTGTTGCTTAAGATAAATCCTGTTTATTCTGTTCTTATAATGCATGTTGCTATCTGAGGTATCAATTGAAAAGAGGGAATGCTTTCTCACTGGCAATAAGCTACAGAAACATCTGTTAGAATAACTGACTCTAGTCATGTTACTGACAGGAGATTGCCACCCAGAGATTACTGAAAAGAAGGTATTTTTTTTAGAAGTCTCAACTTTTGTTGTTTTACATAGCGGTGTTCCCTCGAAGTGCTTAATTTTCCAAGCCTCTTCTTTCTTAAAATAATCACCTCCCCAAACCTTTGGAATAGAAATTATTTTAAAATTCACACTGTTGAGCTATAGGGATGAAAGAAAGATCTGAGGGCTTGAAAAGAGAGAAAAACATGTGCAAAAGGCAGGGGGTAAGTCACGGAATCACTTATAAAAGAGACAAAATTATAGAAGTACCAGAGTGCGGAGTCAGGGGCTGAAGTTTTAAAAATAAATTTTACCCTCTATAAAACAACATCTTGCTCCAAGTGAAGACAGCCACGTCTCTGACATCACTGATCTCATGGAGACACAATTTATATTCAGCTCTTGAACTCATAATTCTAGGTAAAATTTCAGCTATATTCATCTGTAGCCAAAGACATGGTTCTCAATAGCAAGTGTAAAATGTGTAGTCAGACTTAAGGATATGAACACCCGACAAAAAAAAAGTGCTTTTCGTTTCATAACCTGCAATCCTAACCTCAGAGTGGACTCGGTCAGAGAGAAACAATTATGAAACATTGAATTAGAACCTTTTTAATGATATGTATATAAATATTCATTTAAGGCAAATGAACCTTCTTGGCAGATGTACTGAAAACCTGATTGTCCCAGGCCTGCAGCTGGCCGGGGAGTCTGTGGGAGCAGGGTCAGGGAGGCATGCCTTCCTTCCTGTCAGCCAGCTCTTGTCTGCAGCTGAACAGGACAGGAGGGCTTTGAAGGGAGGGAGGTCTGTGACAGTAGGGGTGACTTGGCGGTTTCTCAAAGGTCAGGTACACAAATACAGCCAAAATTGTGTCTTTTCTATGCTGTCGTTAGCTTCAAAATGGCTCATAATTTCAGAGAACGTTCAATAATCTTTTCTCCTCACTGATTTGTTAAGATGTTTCCTAGGCACCTACTGGACAAAAACAAAACAAAACAAAAGAAAACAAGGCAGATTAGGTCCTTAACCTCATATAGCTTATTTTCCGTTTGTTATACTTTATTGAGCACTTACAATCAGCCATGAGCTAGACAAGGCACTAGGTAGTATGGATTTAAAGATGGAACAAATATTAAAGATGGAACATTTATTAAATATTATGGAATATTTGGATAATATGGAATATTTATTTGGATATATTTGGATAATATATTTGGATATATTGGATAATATTTGGATAATATGGAATATTTATTAAATATTAAAGATGGAACAAAAGATCCCTGTTGCCAAAAGGCACATGGTTAGGTTCAGTCAGTAGCCTTGCCTGTAAATAATAACTCTATGGTGAGATCAATGCTAAGAGTTGTCTGTACAAAGTGCTTCCTAATTATCTAGATAATGGAAACAGTGCTGGAATCCCTCCCACGTTTCTAATATTTTAAAGAAAAACTGCGTTTGTTAAGTCTCAGTAAGCTGCTTAATTTCTGAAATCTAGGAAAACAGATACTCTGGTAAACTAAATTAAATTTTAGTCAACTAAAATCATTAATTGTAAACAGAGAAAGTATTATTATACTTGGCCCTAGTATCTACATTTTCTCTATTGTGATGAAATACATTTTAAAATGCATATAATAAATTATCATACCAAGGCTTTCATCGAAAGGTATTTTTCCCATTGCTGGTTTAAATAACAAAAAGGTTTATGGGAATGAAATGTTAAGGTAGGAAAACTTAGATATTAGATGTCACCTATTGATCTCCATTAAATTGTTTTTCTCAGGACCCATGAATTTCCTATAAACTGTTAAAGGAGATCACAAGAGTATTAGGTCAAATACGGTCTGTGGTAGGTTTCTGGGTTTATGAAGTACGTAGCAAAAATAAAATGCTAAAATTCTGATTAAAATAAAACTTATATAAATGAAGGTTTTTGCATTAGTTGAGTTTTCCCCTGCAAGTAAACGTCAGTCCCTCCCCCAAAACAAAAGCTAATATTAGGGATGTAAAAAGAAAAATCTGGGGCCTTAATGTTGCATTGTATATAGTCCTATGTTCTATAATTTTTATAACTTAATAGGCAATGTGCACAGTCTGAAATGACCTTTATAAAGATGATCCCACAAAAAAAACTAATAAAAAAAAGTTTTAATAATAT